>NC_142128.1:10143333-10842500 GCF_024610735.1 Ursus americanus | reverse complement strand
GAATGAAATGTTAGGTGTCACTTGTCAACAAAGCCCAGCACTTTTCAGTGAAATAAGCATCTGATTCTGGAAAAACTTAATTAAAGCTCCTGTTGGCACTCAAATGATTTACACCATCATTCCCAGCCTGTGCCTGGTGATTCCCTGGGGAGCCACCAATTATCTCCTGGGGATGTTGTGAAATTCTCAAAACACTCCTCTAAATAGCATGAATCTTTAATTCATTTTAACTTAACCAAAAAAAAAAAAAAAGGAAGGAAGGAGGGAAAGGAGGAAGGAGGGAGGGAGAAGAAAAACATATGCACCACTTGTTCCAGAAAAAACTACCAAGTTTGGAACCAAGAGGAACTAAAAGACGTGGGGGTGGGGGTGGGGAGGGGAGCTCTTTCTTGCAAACAGGTCTAGGAGGCATGAATTCAAACTCTAGTTAGGCCCCACTGCATGCTGTTCACAGGGCAAAAATCCTAGGCTCACTCTTTTCCCCTTCGACTTGAAAGAAAGTGAGCTTCGTGCCCAGAGATGGTCAGGCTCTTGGTTTCTCGGTGCCCAGTCGCGATGCCTGGATTAGCAACTTCTTGCATGAACCCAAGAATTGGCAAATGCCCACAGAGGGGAAAAGTGGCTGCAAATCCTTAGCTCACCTGCCATCTCTACCCTTCACCTGGGTACCCCTCAACTCACTGCAGTGCCTTGAAGATGACATTACAACCCAGTGCTTCAGGCTGGTCGTGTTTGAACTGTGGATCAGGGGGCCAGACTTCTAGGTCCAACTTTGCCTCTAGCTATGTGACCTCAGACAAGCACGCCCCCTTTTCAGGACTGTTTATCGTTGTGCGGAAATCGAAGGGTTAAACTACATTCAGAATGGCAAATTTCTGGCGATCACACCATCCCTTCCTATTCCTGAGTCCGTGGCAGACATCACTAATCAATCACGGAGCTCCAGGAAATGACTCCAAACAGCTGGAACTGGCACGCAGGATTAAATGTCCTTGCCGTCCCTACACTGTTAATACCCTAACTCTTTGTCCCACAGCAGCTCTTTAAAACTTTCTCCAGCCTCTTTAAACACTCAGCTCTGCCCATTCCCATACGCAGGAGGCAGAATATGGCCCCACGAAAATATCCACATTCTAATCCCCAGAGTCTATGACTACGTTACCCGACACGGCAAAAGGAACTTCGCAGGTATGATTAAATTAATGATCTCACAATGCGGTGAATGATCCTGAATAATCCTTGTGGATCCAATGAAATCTCAGGGTCTTTCTAAGAGAGCAGTGGGATGCTTAGCATCAGAGAGAGAGAGAGAAGGTGGAAGGACAGAGCAGAGATCAGAAAGGAGAGAAAATGCTTTCCAGCTCTGAAGATGAAAGAAGAAGCCACAAGCCAGGGAACATAGGTGCCCTCTAGAAGCTAGAAGAGGCAAAGGAATTTCACAGGAGACACCGGCATCCCACCACCCACTCCCCACCTCCAGCCCTCTGTGCTGTGACTCTCCCCCTTCCCTCCACCAAGTCCCTGATGCACCTGTCTGCACAGCAGGTGTTCCCTTGCCTCATTCCAGTTATCCGGGACCAGCAGACCATAAACCCCATAAGGGAAGAGTTGTACTTGCACCCTTGTGTGTCTGTGGCACCCACCAGCCAGAAGAAACCCATGGAGACCGACTTTGGACATATCTGGGTTTGAGCTCCAGTTCTGTCCCTTGCTCCCTGTGTCACTTTGGAGATTCTGCTTCCTCATCTGTGAAATGGGCAGAGGAAATGACACGTGGGGATCCCACAGGGGGGTAATGAAATGTTTCGCGGTAGCGTCAAGGGTCCATGCCACAGGAAGTCTGTAATTTTCCTGAGACACCGATGTGAATCACTCTTACCACAGGCCCAGAGAGCCTGCCCACACTGCCTCACAGCCCGACTACCCCGTCTTGTTACTCTTTTGATTCTCAATCCTCACGGCAACCCTACAAGACAAACACTGGTAATCCCATATGGCAGGTGTGAAAACTGGTAATCCCATTTGGCAGACTGATGGACTGATGGGAGAGGGCGAACCTCAGACCCTATGTGTCCATCCGAAGTTAAGGACAAGCCCCCCCTGCTTCCTATTCATGACCTTGAGTATGGAGTCTTGAGACCATGTAAGGATCCCGGACACTAAAGCCAGACCTTCTGGGTTCAAATCCCAGCTTCACTGCTTGTTCAGTATATAACCTTGGGCAAACTATTTCAAGGTTCTGTGCCTTACTTTCCCCTTCTGTAGAACAAAAACAATAATAATAATGAGTGTTCACCTCATAGGTTGTTGTGAGAATTCCATGACCCCTCACCACCTCCCCCCACATAGGTTCTCAATATACTTCCTCAAAGTCAGCCGGCATCTCCAGATCTTTCTCAGTTCTGACCTGTTTAACATGCAGCCACATTCTAACAGTGAGGAACACAGCATTAACGAAGGTCCACAGACTCATCAAAGTTCCCTGTGGACCTCAGCTTCAAGAAAGACAAAAGGCCTGCGTCTCCTGTCTCTGTCCCCACCTGCCTCGGTCCCAGCTGCTGTTCTCATCTGCTGAGCCACATTGCCTCCATTGCTCAAAATGTCATCTTGGCGTCAGGCTGCCATCTCCACAGAGCTAATTCAGTCCTCCCTGGTGTGTAGCAGCATGGCTTTGCAAAGTTTCCACGTACCAGGCAAGGCCCCTAAGCCAGTGCCCTGAAGGTCTCCTGTCATAGATCTCCGCACTGACCTCAGAAGGCTCCAGCTACCACTGCTCCTTGCCTGACTTCCCTGGAGCCTGGAATCACTGGAGGCCAGAACAAGCCTTTCCCACAGCTGCTCACTGTGATCTCAGAGGGCGGGAACTCTTCTCCTCCTCCTTCATGTCACCACAGACACAGGTCCTACTGTACACAAGGAGATCAAAAAATGCTGGATGGATGGATGACAGGATGGATGGATGGATGGATGGATGGATGGATGGATGGATGAATGGATGGTTAGATGAAAGGATGGATGGATGGGTGGATGGATAGATGAATGGATGGATGAATGAAAAGATGAGTAGATGGATAGATTGGCTGACTAGTTGGATAGATGAATGGATGGATGGATGGTTAGATGAAAGGATGGATGGATGGATGGATGGATGGATGGATGGATGGATGGATGACTGGATGCATGGATGAATGGATGGATGGATGGTTAGATGAAAGGATGGATGGATGGATGATGGATGGATGGATGATGGATGGATGGATGGATGGATGGATGGATGGATGGATGAATGGATGGATGGGCAGATGAATGGATGGATGGATGGATGGATGGTTGATGGATGGATGATGGATGGATGGATGGATGGATGAATGGATGGATGGATGGTTAGATGAAAGGATGGATGGATGGATGGATGGATGGATGGATGGATGGATGGATGGTTAGATGAAAGGATGGATGGATGGGCAGATGGATGGATGAGTTAGTGAATAAGTGATTAACAGAATGGTTGGAATATCTTCTTCTAGACAATCGTCTTTGAGTATGAATGGGTTTCCTGCCCTCTTTCAGCCTGACTTCCTAGGGAATAAAACATTTCATCCCAGATAAAAGGAAGTTAAGGCTTTAAGGAATAGTTATGTGTTATTTGGATTGAAGGAGGAAGTGGGAAAGAGGGGACCCAAAGTCCCAAACCACACCATGAGACCCATGCTATCCTTGAGGGTGGTAAGAGCCCTGAGTCAAACACTGCCCAGCTGTTAACTCCATCAGAGACCTAGTGGCCCTCACCCAGATCCTTAAAGAAGCAGGACGGGGTCCCAGAAGCAGGAGCGTCAAAGCCATGACTTACTCAGAATCCTAGGCCAGCCCAAGACTAGGGCTTTCTCATCCACCAAAACAACTTGAAGAGCCAAGAACACTCTGTCCCCTACTTGAAGAGATGTTCCAGGGCATGTCTCCAGTCCTGCTTTATCCATGGCTCAGTCGGCTCTGTGGAATTACAGATGTGAATCCAGGAAAATTTATGTATGGTATCCCTTTTAAAAACTCCAGTCACCCTTGAAAGGAAAAGATAAGAAGTAGGATATACAGAGATGAAGAATTCTTGACTCAAAATGACTGGACCTAGCTCCACTCTCCACTGGCTGTATGACCTTGGAAAGTCACAAAACCGTGCCTCAGTTTCCCTGACTACAAAATGAGACCATTTCACTGATTAAATGGTGCCGTGTCTGGAAAGCCCCACACAGAAGCACCCGCACAAAGTGGGTCTCCAACAGTGGCTTCCATGACAGTGTGGCTCCTGGTGGGGACAATCAAGCCTGAACCCAGATCGCCACGATCACAGAAATAATGTGCTACGTGACTGTGGCATAATAATAAAGATCTTTGTTCTCAGTTCCTAGCACAAACCTTCAAAACTCAGAATTTCTTGAGTGATAGGAGTGTCTCTTATTATTCATAACAAGTCCCTTTCAACTCCTGGTGGAGGGCCCCCTGGATAGCTTCAGGATGGAGAGTGGGCTGCCGAAAAGCCAATTAGATTAAAGGTCTGGAACTTTCAGCCCCAGTCCTGACCTTTGGGGAGGTGGGAGGGGCTGGAGATGGAGTTCGATCAGGGATTTAACCAATCGTGCCTATGGAATGAAAGCCCAGATACAAACTCTGAAACAATAAGGCTGAAGGAGCATCCAGGTTGGGGAACACATCCACGTGCTGGGAAGACGGCTTGCCCAGAGAGGGCTCGGGGGCTCTGCGCCCCTCCCGTACCTTGCCCCTACGCATCTTTTCCACTTGACTGTTCTGAGCTGTATCTTTTCTAATAAAAGTATCATCCTAAGTATAGTGCTTTCCTGCATTCTGAGAGTTGTTCCAGCAAATTATCAAACCTGATGGTGGGGAGGGGGTTGCCAGAGCCCGTGAATCCGTAGTCAGCCAGGATGAAGTGTGGGTGACTTGAGGGTACCATAGACATCTGGAGGGGAGCCAGGCTGGTGGGCTGAGCCCTTCACTTGCATGGTCTATAGGGTAGTGTCAGAACTGAACTGAATTGTAGGACACCCAGTTGGTCTGGGACAGTTGGTGTCAGAGCCGAATTATATGAATGGGGAACAGACAAGATGGAGGACAGTCCCCAGGGTGGGGGTGTGGGGGCAAGAGAGCTCCTAGGTGACAATGTTGGAAGCCTCCTCCCTCCTCCTGTTCCCCATGCTTCTCTTCTCCATCTTCCCTGACCCCCCACCCACCCGCCCGCCTTCACTGAGTCCCAGGAAACAGAAAGACATCTATGAAGAGGAGACGTGGCCAGTGCCAGGACTGATGGACTGATGGGAGAGGGAGAACCTCAGACCCTATGTGTCCATCCCAAGTTAAGGACAAGTCCCCCCCCCCCCCGCCGCCTTCTATTCCTGCGTGGAGGGGCCTTCCAGTTGCAGACTAGCGACGCCTGGGAGGACGGTGTGGGGCTCAGACAGGAGAGCCAGGCCCGGGGAAGACAGATGCCGGAGGAGGGGAATCTTACACTCTCAGCAACGTGACAGCACTCAGGAAGATCTATTCCAGGGAAGGTCTGTTCCATGACAAATTCCCCCCTGGAGTAAAACTCCCTTTAAGTGTTAATAGCAGAATCCATAAGAAAAAAAGGTTCCTGTGAACAAAACGTATTCCTGAGGGGCCACTTTGCTTCTTGCTGTGTAGTTACGACCCTCCAAGGAAGGCTGTCTTCCCATCAATTGCTTGCTTCCAGAGAGCAGAGGGCCAGAGTTTGACAGAACAGGACAAAGATCCTTCACCCAGGCAGGCAGCAGGGAAAAGGGGGCCGGGGAGCGGGGGGCGGGAGCCAGTAGCCAAAATGCTGCACGGAAAAGTGGGTCTGGGGGAACCTACTTTTAAAACCCCCACCTACCAGTCGCAACCTTAAGCAAGCCAGCCCTTCTCTTGGTCTCTCCAGTTGCCAGCTGGGGGTATTGCTACCCATGCATACAGTTGTTAGAGCAGAAAATAAGACAATGCATGTAAAGATCCCCGGTCCAGAGGAGATAGTCATGCATGTTGACTGCATGAGGCATCCCGCTCGGGGCTGTTGCAACCACCCCCCACATCAGAAACATCGGGAAACACTAAAGCTACAGGTGCCCGAGCACCAGGATCAGATTCAGAGACAGAGCCCGAGGGTGTGTATTTGTAAAGGGCTCTGCAGGAAAGCACTGAGCCGGCTGAGGAACTGGTGCACAGCGTCCCAACACGGATGTTGGAAGGTGCCCGGAACCGGCGAGCCGGGAGTATAAGGAAGCGGTGGGAAGGGTACGTCTCTCCATGTTGTTACCTCTCACGGTGTTCTAGGACCATCACAACGTCCTGGCTACCATCGCTGTCTCCGTTCTCAAAATGCTTCCTTCCCATTCGCCCACTTGGCAAACATCTAGGTGGGTTCTCACACTGGAGTGTGGATCAGCAAGGGCTGGATCGCTGGGGGGTCCCCAGGAAGTCTGATGCAGGAGGATTTCCCCGGGTGGTTCCCATGCTGTGGGTCCTGATACAGCACTGCTCTGCGTTGAAAATCTGTTGCTCATTCAAAACGTGTTTTGGTTGAAATGCAAATATTTGGGAAGAGTATAGTGACCCCAAGTCCATTCTCTGCTCTTTCCTGACTGGATCGTCTTCTGGGGAGTTGGGGGGCGGGGGGGTACTGTTACCTGAATAGTACGTCTAAGATGCCTCTTGTATCAGCCAGCTCTGGGGGAATAGGCTGGAAAATCCAATAACAGGAGCAGAGGGAGGCTGGGGCCCATCTCTCCTGCTCCTGCCCTGCTTCACAGACACGTCTCTGGAATCCCTCCCCCCAGGATCCAGGAACCCCATCCTATCCTTGCCCCTGCATTTTTTTTTTAAGATTTTATTTATTTATTTGACAGAGAGACAGCGAGAGAGGGAACACAAGCAGGGGGAGTGGGAGAGGAAGAAGCAGCCTCCCAGCGGAGGAGCCCAATGTGGGGCTCGATCCTAGAACGCCGGGATCATGCCCTGAGCTGAAGGCAGCCGCTTAACGACTGAGCCACCCAGGCGCCCCTATCCTTGCCCCTTCAGACCTAGAGGTGGTAAGAGCTTCCAGAGAATGCCAGACCCTAAGTGCCTCCCATCCTTTGTGGGTTTGCTTGACTCTGCCCACCACTCCGAAGTGATCCCAACACTAAAGGAGATTATTGTGAGTCAGCTTCTGAGACCCTCATGGGTACACGGAGACTATCAGTCAGTGATGCCCATCGCCATGTGAATTAGTTCTTGCATTCTCGAAGTGTGGCTGCATGTTAGAAACATCTGGGAGTTTGTAAAACGATACTAGTGCCTGGGTCCCCCCTTCAGAGGTTCTGATTTAGTCGGTCGGACAGACATCCTGGATATCAGGACTTCTTAAAGCCCCCTGAGTATTTCCCATCCCAAATAAGATGGGCTACACACGCGTTTGCCTAGTCCTCCCATTAGGGACAGATACAAAGCACAAAAAAAAAAAAAAAACACAACAACAACAAACAAGAACAACAACCCCAAAACACTACAGATCAATATTTTCAGCGTTATAGAGGTGAAATCCTTAGCAAAATATTAGCCAACAGAATTCAGCCGTGTACATTTTGCAGCGCATACATATGTTGAATCGTCACGTTCTTCACCTAAACTAAGACGGTGTCAGTTATGTCTCAATTAAAAACTAATCCAGCAATATATAAAAATTATTAGACACCATGACCAAGTTGGATTTATTCCAGAGATACAAGCCCGGCTAGATATTTTAAAATCAATTAATCCACAGTATTAATAAGTTAAAGAAAAAAACCATATGGGGCACCTGGGTGGCTCGGTCAGCTGAGCATCCAAATCTTGATTTGGGCTCAGGTCGTGATCTCAGGGTTGTGGGATCGAGCCCCACACCCAGCTCCACATTGGGCATGGAGCCTCCCTGGGATTGTCTCTCTCTCTCTCTGCCCTTCTCCACCCTCTCCCACTCATACACTCACTCTCTCCCTATCTCTCTCTAAAAAATTTTAAAACACACACACACACACACCCCGACAGAAAATCCACAGCTTACAGTACACTTAATGGTAAAAAACTGAATGTTCTCTCCCTAAAATCAAGAGCAAAGCAAGGATGATTGCTCTCACCGCCCTTATTCAACATAATGCTAGGAGTCCTGGCCAGTGCAATAAAGCAAGAGAAATAAATAAAGGCATGAAGTTCAAGAAGAAAGAACAACTGTTCCTATGTACAAATGACATGATTTTCTACAAAGAGAAAAAAAAATTTAAGATTTATTTATTTATTTATTTATTTATTTGACAGAGACAGCAAGAGAGGGAACACCAGCAAGGGGAGTGGGAGAGGGAGAAGCAGGCTTCCTGCCGAGCAGGGAACCCAATGTGGGGCTCAATCCCAGGACCCTGGGATCATGACCTGAGCTGAAGGCAGATGCTTAATGGCTGAGCCACCGAGGCGCCCAGAGAAAAAGTTTTTTAAAAACCTCCCAGAATTAATATGTGACTTTAGATAGGACACAGGCTACAAAATCAACATGCAAAGATCAATCATATTTATGTATACTAACGGCACATGGAAACCGATATTAAGCATACAATACCATTTACAATTGCTCTCCCAAAATGATATACCCACGTATAAATCTAACAAAAGATATAGGACTTCCATGCTGAAAGCCACAAAATGTGGGTGGAAGAAATCAAAGAAGATATAAACAAATGGAAATACATGTTCTGTTCAAGGACTGAAGACTCAATAAGATGTCCGTTCTCCTGTAAATCGATTTAGTGGTTTAATGCAATTCCCATCAAAACCTGGCAAGGTCTCCGCAGATACAGATAAACTTACCCTAAAGTACGTGTGGAAAGGCAAAGGAATTAGAATAGATGAAACAATTTTGAAAAAGAAAAGGAAGGTGGGAGGAATCCATCTGACTGATCTCCAGACTTACTCTACAACTATCGTGACCAAGATCGTGTGGCGTTGGCGGAGGGACAGGTGCATAGATCCCTGGAACAGAATAGACTATCCAGAAACAGGCCCCCACAACCACAGCCAACAGATTTTTGACAAAGGTGTGAAGCAAATCGATGGAGGAAGGCTAAACTTTTCAACAAATCGTGTTGAAACAACTCGATATCCATGGGCAAAAATAAATAAACAAAGCTCCACCAAGCCTCGTATCTGATGCAAAAAAATAATAATAATAACTCAAAAACAACACGAGGCTGAATTTTTTTAGATTCTAAAATTCTAAAAATTCTAACACAGGATAAAAGCTTTGGGACCTGGGGATTGGTGAGTTCTTGAATGTGACACAAATTGAACCTCACCAAAATTAAACACATTCAGTCCATGAAAGACCTTGGCAAAGGATGAAAACACCAGCTACAGACTGGGACCCACGGAGAAGGGGAAGGTCTTGGTGGGTCAGAGGACAGAGGCAAGACCAGGAGCCGAGCAGGGAGAGGCCCCGGGAGGTAGCAAGAGAGCCCTGAAGACAAAGCCATTGCTGTCGCTTTGCCAGGCCTGAGCCCTGGGCTCTAATGTGTTTTACGGTCAAGAGAGTGGTTTCTGCCAGACTTGTCATCTTTGCTACAAGTGTTGGGAAGCTTTGATGTTGGTTCAAGGCGTCTCTTGGGAGCGCCTGTAAAAAAACGTACCTGCAAAAGACACAGTCTGTTACCAAGCACACGAGTCCTCCTATAAATATTTAGAGTGATAGGGAAATTGTGGGGCAGGCTCTGGAGCTCACGATTCCAGCTCAGCTCCCCTGCTAGGGTGGGGTCTGCAAGGAATCCATGAGCCTCGGTGAGCCTCGGTTCCACCCAATGGAAGATATGGCGGTTGCTCTATCTCCCCCCACGTTGTTATGAGGATCCAGGGAGATACAGGTGTCGAGAGGACTGTACAAACATGTCATTATTACCCCCAGGAGCAGAATACGCATCACAACACTTAGGCGGGGCTCACCATGTGCCGGGTCCTTCTCTATGCACTCTACACACATGAAGTCATTGAATTTTCTCAAGCAAACCGTGACTAGCCCTAATTCCATTTTACAGACGAGCAGGTGGAGGCATAGAGAAGCTAAGCAAACTTGCCAAATTCACACAGGTCAGAAGTGGCAAAATCAGGATTGGAACCCAGGTAATCCCCAGACCCACAAACACACATGAATGGTGTGTGTAGAAGTTACTTTTCCATCACGACCAGCTACAGAGGAGTAAGCAGAAAGCAGTGGCCCCTGATCTTACCTCCATCATCAGGGAACTCTGTGACTTTGAGGCAGGGTCACCATGTGCAGTTGCCCAGGCTGTTGACTGCACAAAGTTGCCCATCCCAGTGGGCAAGTCGGGGCTGAGGTCTAGCTTGCTCTCTGTTCAGCAACCCTTGCCCCCGAGCATGAGGCTGTGTCTGCCTGGAGGGGGGACCTTTCTCTAATTCTCACAGATTGACTGGACCAATCCTACTTAAATCAGCTTCTTTTTCCATCCAGGTCTCAGTATTGCCTCCACTAGCAACATGACAGTGTGCTATCGAGATGACCTCTGGGCCCCTGACAGCTCGGAAATTCCCTGACTCAACAATGAATCGCTTTGTGGGCTCACCAATGGGCCGTTCCAAGCCGGCTTGGCCATAGGCTGCTTTTAAAAGCCCTCCAGCTGGCTTTCTTGGCCTAAATCCCCAATGATCTGCCCCCTCCTGCTCTCGAGAGCTCTGACTGAAGCTGGGGGTTTTGATGGCCGTTTCTTGCCGGCTTTCATTATCCTGCTCATTGCCACAGACAAGCACTGAGAAAAAGCCTGAAAAGCTCCCACTGGCACGGAAACCAGAAACATCTGCTGGCATCCGCGGGCAGCTGGCTGCGGGTGTCCGGTGGCGGAGACGTTTGCACTGCCGCTCAGATCTGCACACAGCTCTGCAAGCAATCAACCTTCCGGATGGGATGGCTGCACGCAGTGGGGGAGTGCTGGCTGGGCTTCAAAGGCTGCTGTGGAAAATGCAGGGGGAGCAGCGGGGTGGGAGCACCCCAGCAGCAGGACTGCCCTTCCTCCTCTGATCATGGCCCAGGGCTCCGGTTTCCAGCTAGCACAGCACAGCTCACGTTAGCCACTCTTTCTCCCCTTCTGCTCCTCTGCAGACATTTCCCCAGTCCCTCCCCCGGGGCCAGGGGCTGTATCTGTCCACCCACACCGCCAGGAACTCGGTTCCCCTTCTAGAGGCATCCACACTGTGGCCGGGGGAGAGACATCTGCAACCACATCGCTGTCGTATGATGGGAGGGTTGGCATCATTTTAGCAATCACCACTGCTGAACACGGTCCCTGGGAGCCTGGGGGGTCAACCGGGGGAAAACGTGCATTGCGGAATCCAGCAAAATGGGCTTTGAGACCCACTTTCCCATGAGCATCTCTGATTGCCCCTCACACGTCCTGGCTGTCTCCACCACCAGATGAGAACTGTCACACCTCACTAGCCTCACCCATAACCTGGCAGCTCTGGGCTGCAGAAACAAAGGTGGCATCAGGGACACTTTCCAAAGTCCGCGGCCCCCAGTGGATCCCACCCTTCTTCATGTCTTTGTCATCCTTGACCTCTGCCCGGGTGCAAACCTCTCCCGGGACCCCCTCCAGCTCTCACGCCCCTTAACCCTCATTGTCCTCACAGCATGCCCCACGCGTATCTCGCCTTAACGCATCCTGAGCGTGGGGCAGCATTTCAGTAAAAACATTCATGTGTGCTTGTGGGTCTGGGTTCAACTATGCAGGCAGCAGCCTCGGGTCTGTGGCTTTAAAAGCTGACTGGCTTCCGGAGCCAGATCCCCTGGGTTCCAACACTTCTGACCTTGTGAACTTGGTGGGTTTGCTTAGCTTCTCTATGCCTCCACCTGCTCGTCTGTAAAATGGAATTAGGGCTAGTCACGGTTTGCTTGAGAAAATTCAATGACTTCATGTGTGTAGAGTGCATAGAGAAGGACCCGGCACATGGTGAGCCCCGCCTAAGTGTTGTGATGCGTATTCTGCTCCTGGGGGTAATAATGACATGTTTGTACAGTCCTCTCGACACCTGTATCTCCCTGGATCCTCATAACAACGTGGGGGGAGATAGAGCAACCGCCATATCTTCCATTGGGTGGAACCGAGGCTCACCGAGGCTCATGGATTCCTTGCAGACCCCACCCTAGCAGGGGAGCTGAGCTGGAATCGTGAGCTCCAGAGCCTGCCCCACAATTTCCCTATCACTCTAAATATTTATAGGAGGACTCGTGTGCTTGGTAACAGACTGCGTCTTTTGCAGGTACGTTTTTTTACAGGCGCTCCCAAGAGACGCCTTGAACCAACATCAAAGCTTCCCAACACTTGTAGCAAAGATGACAAGTCTGGCAGAAACCACTCTCTTGACCGTAAAACACATTAGAGCCCAGGGCTCAGGCCTGGCAAAGCGACAGCAATGGCTTTGTCTTCAGGGCTCTCTTGCTACCTCCCGGTGCCTCTCCCTGCCCGGTCTTCTATTCCCTCCCCTGCTCTGGGTCCCAGAACGGGAGCATTGACTTCCCTGTTGCTATATCCATTCTCGAAGGGCTACAACATTCTCAGCCTCTCTGAAGACCGGGTGGGGGGAAAGGAGCTCAGGGACCTGGCATGGAAACAGGTGGGCCCTTCTGAAGTCTGCAGGCCCTTCCCACCCCACCGCTTCGAGTCCTGCGGGCAGCCAGCCACCCCCCGCCCGCTCCACCTACTGTGGGCTCCACCTGGCCCAGGTAGACAGAGCTCCAAGCCTCCTTCTCCCCGGATGCACCTGCCAGCCTCCCTCTGCCACCTTCTGAATTCTCAGGGCGCCTAAGAACGAACGCGTAGAAGGATGGAGGGTGATTCTGCAGGAAGCCTACAAGGGCCCCTCTAAATGTTGATGAAGCTACCGCTCATCCACAGTGTTGAACTTTGATTTATCATCATTTTAATATCTTAGAAGTGAAGGGCACCCTCGTCAAGTGTTCTTGCAGCCTGTAAATGGAGAGAAATTGCTTCCCCTGTACCAGGGCAATGAAACTCTGCTCTCGTGATCCGTAGTCCAAGAGGAAACCCTCCACAGAGGTTAAGAACATGAATACAAATTGAGTAAGGCTTTTTCATATCCTACTGAGCAAACCACTTCACAGCTGTGAACACGCCCAGATTTAAACAAACTCCTTCCATTAAGAAGCTGGCCAGACAACATTGGGGAAATTCATATCAAAACCACACTGAGATACCACCTTACGCCAGTTAGAATGGCAAAAATTGACAAGGCAAGAAACAACAATTGCTGGAGAGGATGTGGAGAAAGGGGATCCCTCCTACATTGTTGGTGGGAATGCAAGTTGGTACAGCCACTCTGGAAAACCGTGTGGAGGTCCCTTAAAAAGTTAATAATTGAGCTACCCTATGATCCAGCCATTGCACTACTGGGTGTTTACCCCAAAGATACAGATGTAGTGAAGAGATGGGCCATATGCACCCCAATGTTCATAGCAGCATTGTCCACAATAGTTAAATCACGGAGGGAGCCGAGATGCCCTTAAGAAGTTGTGGTCCATATATACGATGGAATATTACTCAGCTATCAGAAAGAACGAGTTCTCAACATTTGCTGCAACATGGACTGCACTGGAGGAGATAATGCTAAGTGAAATAAGTCAAGCAGAGAAAGACAATTATCATATGATTTCTCTCATCTGTGGAACAGAAGAACTAGGATGATCAGTAGGGGAAGAAAGGGATAAAGAAAGGGGGGTAATCAGAAAGGGGAATGAAACATGAGAGACTATGGACTCTGAGAAACAAACTGAGGGCTTCAGAGGGGAGGGGGGTGGGGGAATGGGAGAGGCTGGTGATGGGTAGTAGGGAGGGCACGTATTGCATGGTGCACTGGGTGTTGTACGCAACTAATGAATCATCGAACTTTGCATCAGAAACCAGGGATGTACTGTATGGTGACTAACATAATATAATAAAATATTATTATGGAAAAAAAAAGAAGCTGGCCAGACGGAGCAGCAGGTGAGTGGAGGGGACGGAGGAAGGTCCTACTTTTGGGGGGCCCTGGCTGCCCAGCCAAGAGGAGCATGGTTAGAGGGTAACGTTCAGTGCCCCAGTCCTGCAAGGCCTGCCAAGAACCAAGGTCATGCCCTTCCCAGGCAGCCTGTGCCCGGTGACCAAGTGAGACAGAAATACAAAGGCTTAGCCATTCTGGCCCAACATGGGGCAGCTCTGAAGGTCAGCGCTTTCTCCGGAGCCCCCCAGCAGACTGTCCGGGGCTTCACTGGGCCTGTGCCACCTGTTCGACTTTCCTGCCACAAGTGTGACCCCCAGCAGATATCTTGCACCCCAGATTCCATCTCAGCAGCTGCTTCTGCAGCATGAGACAGGTTGAGAAGGCCAAAAGGGAGCTTGGAGCCACAGTTGGCCCTGCCCGGCGCAGGCCCGGGTACAGTGGATCATGCAGGGAGTGGGGTGAGCCTGACCTGCCCAGGAAAGCCTGCCAACCTGCCCAAACTCGCATGACCCCAAGAAATACCCAAGATGCACAGGCCATCCCCAGGGGGATAGAGAGGCAGTCTGGACCTCGGGTGCCCTTGGCCACCCCCCATCGGATGTTGGGAGCGAGAAGAGGAAGGTCACATCGGAACTGCAAGAAGAGGAGCTCGTTGGCAGAGAGAGGAAGTGGTCTCAGTTCTGATTATATTGATTCCGGCAGGATCCAGAGTTGGGGATGGCGGGAAGGGAGAAGCAAAAGTCTGGGAGGTGGGGGATAAAGGGGCCTGAAACACTGAGCAGCAGCCTGTCCTAGAGATACGGATCTGGGAGGCTTTGGCACTGGGATGTGCTCAGTTGAGAGCATCTGAATGCACGAGCCCGGCAGGGAGCGCACAGTGTGACAGAAGGGAAGACACCAAGCCCAGGAATACGTTGGTCCCAACCGTGAGGCTGTAGGAATCCAGAGAAGAAAGACATTCCTATGGGTAAAGGTGGTCATCCAAGAGTCCACCCAAAGAACCGGAGGGGCAAGTAGGAGAAGACGCCACATAGCCCATAACGGAGGAGGTGTGGCTAAGAGGTGAGCAAGAGAGTTCTGGGGATGGGTGGTAGCACATCGTCGACGTATATAATATCGCCAAACCGGACAATGGCTATGATGATCAATTTCGTGTTTGTGTATTTGTACCGCAATAAAAAATTGTGAAAAAACAATTGGCAATACACGGCATGCATGATACAATGAAACAAACACGGACTGAATGAGCTTTGGGATCTCAGAGGGGGAGGCCAGGAGGCTAAGAAAAACAGTACACATCAGAGCATCTTTCTAAATTCAGAATGCCGCACAGTTACGAGCTGCCCTTAGGACCTAGCTCTTCACGGTAACAAAGATGAGCTCAGAAATACAGAACAACTCGCTTCAAAATAGAGATTCAGGAACCCCAGGAACGAACTTCCATCCTTTAAGTGGATTCAACTTTTCCCAACTCAAAGACACGAATAGAGTTCCAAGCCTAGCACAAGAATCTGCAATATTTGGCACTAATTAAAAATCTTAAGAATTGTGTTTCCTATAAAGATAGGGAGGCAGGAAGTGTTTCCTTCCCTTCAAACAAATTGCTCTCCCATAGTTGTTGGGTAAGTTGTCCACTAGAAGGCGTTCTGGATAAGGAATAAGGTGCAGTGCCCTATAATGCAATGGGCTTTTGTGGTTGAATCCACTCACTGCTCTGTGTCCTTGGGCCCATAATCCCCAAGGCTTACACTTCACCAATAAAATAAAGCCACAAAACGTTCCTTGCAAATGGTTATAAGGATGCAAGAAAAGGGCTTGCCCCAGTGCCTGCCAGGTGGCAGGTTCTAAGCAATCACATCGTTCCAACCTCTGCTTCTGTTGTCACATCTCCTTCTGTCCCTCTGCTTCCTGCTGTCCCATCACCTCTGACTCTGACCCTCCTGCCACGCCTCTCATGAGGACCCTTGTGATTGCATTGGGCTCATGTAAATAACCCAGAATAATCTCTTCGTCTTCAAATGCTTTACTTGATCACATCTGCAAAGTCCCTTTACCATGTAAGCAACATATTTGCAGGTTGTGGGTGTGAGGACACGAACATCTTTTGGTGGCGGGAGTGGGAAAGGAAACGCATTACTGGGCCTAGCACACCCACCTTCCTAAGTTGATTTTGTGCAAAGGATGTGAATTGTACGGTCCCCCCATGTTCATCTTCCTACCAGAACTCAGCTTCCTTTTCGAGTGATTTCTATTTAGCAGCTGAACGCGTGATCTTGGCATTTCTAAATCCGCTGGCCACTTTGGATTGAAGCCAAATCTTGGGGGTGTAACTCTCCAATCAAAGACAAAGGTCAGTAACTTTGATACTGGTGACTTTCTTCTCCCAGCTTCCAAGGAAGGGACAAATGTCAGCCTGACCGCCCTGCACGAGCCTCCCGGTCACACCAACGTGTGGGAGATTGCTTCCCACACTCAGCGCACACACATCATGGGGGGATCTTGTTAAAATGCAGATTCTGAGTAAGTAGGTGGAGAGGGGGTCCTGAGGCCCTGCGTTTCTAACAAGCCCGTGAGTGTTGTCTATGCTGTGGGCCCACAGGCCACAAGGGGAGTATTGTGGTGCTGCCCCAGATCGCCTACCAGGACGAGACTCCACACATGACACAACCACTTGCTACCTGATACCTGGGGAAGGCTGGAGGGCAGATGTCACCTTCAGCCCCAATCACCACAGCACTGATACGGTGACGCTTAGTGGGGCTTACTCCATCCTGTGTACAAATGTCAGAGAGACAGACCCACTAAGCCAACTGTTCGCAGAGGAAACAAAACACAAGTTACACCATCAGATCCCATGCCCCACCCCACAACCTGTACCTTGACTCATCCTTTCCCTTCCGCCCCAGTGTGGCAGAGCTCAGACCCACTGAAACACACACACACACACACACACACACACATACACATGCACACACACACACACACCCTTGCCACATTCACTGAGTGCTACCTCAGCCTTGCTCTTGCTCAGTCAACTCACCAATCACCCGTCTGGGCTCATGTTCCTCTCCTGCCTGCTCCAAGGCCCCATGGCCCCCCTGCGCCCATCAGAGCCCTCGGACAATTCCAGGTGTGGGCTCACAGGGCAGCAGCAAGCAAGACCATGACAAGAGAAGGGCTACAGCTAGCCTGTAGGGTGCCTATGTGCAAATTAAGAACAGGTGCCCCTGGAGGCAGATGTGTTCCCTGCTAGGACAGGTGGCATCCAGGTTCCCCTGCCCCCACCATTTGGCCGGGCACCTGCACTGGGGAATGAGGGAAAACAGAATCTCCTGGTCTTTAGCTCCTCCCGTGCCCCCATCCTTCAGAGGTTCCAGTCAGACCTCCCCCAAAATGCCATCTCCTGAAAGAAAAGGTAGGCTTTCAAGGAAGAGGTTAATCAAGCTTAAAATCTTAAAGCTCCAGACAGTCAAGGTTGCAAAAGTAAGAAGGAAAAAATTAAACTCTGGGCTTGAAGCCTATTCACCAGCACCAGAAAAAGAATTGTTTCTCCCAAGCCACAATCAACAAGGAACATGGAGCGAAAGAGAGACAGCCCACCAGTGCAGTGAGAGCTGCGTAAATCCCCAGATAGGAGCTGGCCCGTTGGAAGGGTCAGAATCATTTATTGCCAAAGAATGAGAAAAACTCGTCCACTTTGGGAAATCAGCTTCTACCCGGAACATCCTGCTGATGGGAACTCGGGGCAGCTAGGTTCCCAGGACAGGCACACCTACAGCTTTCTCCTTCCACTTGGCAGCTCAGAGGACTCTCATCCATCCCTATCTCCCCTGGGCCAATGTCCTGTTGGCCCATTTCCTTTGGCACCCCCAGAACCACACTTCACGGTTACTGAGAGGACCAGGCTGGCACTGTGTGGAAAGAAGGGTGTGGACACTCAAGTCTCGTGTGCAGAAGAATGCATCGTTCCCAAGGTTCTGGCATGGAGAGTGTATTCGTCAGGGGAGGGCAGGTGGTGCCGCGTGACAAATAATCTCAAAGTCTCAGTGACATAAAACAACCCATGTTTGTTCTCTTCCTTGCTATGTGTACAGCATGAGTCCGCTGGGGGATTTGCTCCGTGTCCTACTCATTCTGGGATCCGGGCTGCTGGGGCAGCCAGCATCTCAAACGTTGCTGGTCACTGTGGTTGGGAAAAAGAAGCAGACAGGACAGACACTGGAATTGGAGCTTCTTTCACTCACACTTCACTGGCCAAAACGATCACAGACAAACTTCACTCCAAATGGGTGGGGAAATACAGGCTTAGCACGTTCCCAGAGGAGAGATCCTGTACATTGTGAACTGCCCTAATGATTACCCCAGAGGAGGGGAAAAATGGGGGCACCGTGTGGCTCAGTCGATTAAGTGTCTGCCTTCGGCTCAGGTCATGATCTCAGGGTCCTGGGAGCCCCACATCAGGCTCTCTGCTCAGCGGGGAGTCTGCTTCTCCCTCTCCCTCTACCCCGCCCCCCTGCTCATTCTCTCTCTCTCTCTCTCTCTCTCTCAAATAAATACATAAAATCTTTTTTTTTAAGATTTTATGTATTTATTTGACAGAGATAGAGACAGCCAGCGAGAGAGGGAACACAAGCAGGGGGAGTGGGAGAGGAAGAAGCAGGCTCATAGTGGAGGAGCCTGATGTGGGGCTCGATCCTGGAACGCCGGGATCACGCCCTGAGCCGAAGGCAGGCGCTTAACCGCTGTGCCACCCAGGTGCCCCTAAATACATAAAATCTTAAAAAAAAAAAAAAAAGATGGGTGGGGGAAGGAGAGAGGGAAGGGAAACAGAGAGGAGAGGAGGGGAATGTCCAGTTGCCCAAGGCTAAGATGTCCCCCCACGAAAACTCCTGGATAATTGAGAACATGCTTGACTACTTTGATTTTGAGGGAAATCTGAACATTTTACCTTTGTTCTGGCTCTGTTGGAAGGTGCTGGCCCAGGGTCCCCAAGAAGGCTCTGCTACCTCCCCCTCTAGAGGAGGGGGTCGGCCACCCCGGGCTGCCGCCCAGATCATTCTGTCTGATTCACCTTGCCTGTCTGCTCCCTCGCTCCCCACAGGCTGCGTTAGCCCACCGGATGTCTTTCTGGGAAATCTTATTCCACACCTTGGCAGCACGCTCGATTCCTCCTGTCACATCCTGGTGGCAGCCCTATAAATAAGGCCCGGATTCTTTATTGCTGGAGTCAGAAGAAGGCTTGCACACAGGATGTCCTCACTCACGCTGTAGGCCTATTTTCAAAAAACCTGTGCCTGGAGCTTCCTCTGAAGACGAGCATGACAGGGAGGTCTCTCTTTGCAGCCAGGGCCCTCTCCCTTTGGGAAGTTCTCAGGCTGGCACAGAAGTCTGGAAATAGAAAAGAGTGTCAGTGACCTTGTCCACTTTTAGACAGAAGATATGTCGGCTGATGATTCATGGGGAATTCTCCAACAAGGCTTGCCTTGTCTCCTGGTGAGCCAGGCAGCAGCGTCCTTGCATAAGCCAGGCAGCCGAGCTCTAGACCCTGACAACTTCATGCTCAACTCCCCACTTTTCTGGCCTGAGACCATCTTCCCACCTACTTCCAAAAAAGCAAGCAAAGTGCCAGTGAATTCTTCATATATTCAAAGTCAAGGTCTCAGGAAAAGCAGGGTCCAATCCCCCCAGATTCTACTAATGGAGCAAGAGGTGGGCTTCACAGACCAAGCAGAGCACAGAGCAGGAAGAGGAACGGGTGCGTGCAGGTGGCGGCAGGAGGCGAGGGTGGGAGGTCTGTGAGCTGGAGGCAAGGTGTCCTCAAGGTCAGAAGTCTATGGAGATATTGCTGGCATTCATCAGTTCACCGATGGTCCTCCCCTCCAGGTACATAGATCACTGGATTTTTCAATCCCTTAAAAAAAAAGAGCAGGGCGTGTTCTAGAGACAGGTAATAGCCAGTGAGTTGGGGAAGAAGTGATAGCTGCTGCTTTCAAGCTCAAACATAGAAAAGGCAGCACAGTTACTGTGACCCTACATTTACCTCCCCTCTCCCCTCCCATTGCTGGATCATAAAAGAGTGCTCCCATTGAGACGGAGTCACCAGATCAAAGGAGCCTGGATCACTGAATCACCACGTGGAGGAGACTTGACTTGAAGAGTCACAAAACCCTCAGTGAACGTGGCATGAGCAAGAACTAAGTCTTAGAGGGTTAAGCCGCTGAGAGGGTGGCGTTGTTTGTTACCATGGAATGTAACGTAGTCTAACCTTGCCTGATACTGTCTTTTCAGGACTGACCGAGCCTCTTCCATGAGGTGGGCAGCTGCGAGTCAAGCCACCCATCCACCCACAGAGAAGTAGACTCGGCTCTGGATCTCATCTTCAGATCAGAGACGAAGGCTGAACATGAAGAAAAATCTTGGCCAGAGAGACTTCGCTGAGTTTTCTTGTGACTCGGAGCGCACGTCTTCACCGACACTCCTGGACATTGGGTGTGTCTGCTGTGGCGTCTGAGATTAGATCCGGCTGTTTAGTGGACACACAATAAAGTAGGGACGAACCAAGACTGTGGAATCTGGTCATCTTTCCTGTACCCCTCCTGCTGAGAGACACCTCTCTACCTGTCCCAACAGAGAAAGGTTTTAAACTTCAGGTCATGATCCACCTACGGGTCCAAACATCAACTCAGTGCTCACATCCAGCATTTTACGGAATGGAGTGGAGTGGAAAGAGCCAGGATGAGTATTCATGGAATTTTCCTCTGTTTCATGTGTACTTACATGTCCACGTGAGCACAGAGATATAAATGCAAAATCTATTTCTTACTCTGGATCATGGTCAATATAGTTCCAGGAAACAACCCACGTGTCCATTGACAGGTGAGTGGACAAACGAAATGTGGTATAGTCACTCAGTGGAAGGTTGTTCTGCAATAAAGAAGGAATAACCCACTGGTATGCTTAATAATATGAGTTATTCTCAAAAATAGCACACTGAGCAAAAGAGCCCCAAAGAGTATTTACTGTATAATCCCCTTTATATGAAGCTGTAGAATGGGGAAACTAATTTACAGTGACAGAAAGCCAATCAGTGATTCCATGGGGCGGAGGTGAGGTGTCAGCTGGTAGTAGAGTTGAACTGTGTCCCCCCAAAACTGGGTGACATCCTACACCCAGTACCTCAGAATGTGAATTTATTTGGAGATTATTGGAGATTACCTCTGCGAAGAGGTCAGCAAGTTCAAGTGAGGTCATTAGATCACTAATCCAATGTGAATGATACCTTTATAAGAAGGGAAATTTGGGGGGCGCCTGGGTGGCTCAGTCGT
The DNA here is from genome assembly GCF_024610735.1 of Ursus americanus. Taxonomy (NCBI): domain Eukaryota; kingdom Metazoa; phylum Chordata; class Mammalia; order Carnivora; family Ursidae; genus Ursus; species Ursus americanus. The sequence continues at coordinate 10,821,102 of NC_142128.1, read as the reverse complement.
TAAGCGGCTGCCTTCAGCCCAGGGCATGATCTGGGATCGAGCCCCTCATCGGGCTCCCTGCTCCACTGGGAGCCTGCTTCTTCCTCTCCCACTCCCCCTGCTTGTGTTCCCTCTCTCGCTGGCTGTGTCTCTCTGTCAAATAAATAAATAAATAATCTTTTTTAAAAAAGCAGAGGGGGGATTTGGACCCAGAGCCACGCATAGTGGGAAGACAAGGTGAGGATACCATTGACAAGCCAAGGAGAAGGGCCTGGAACAGACCCTTCCCTCAGAAAAAACCAACCTCAGGGAAACTTGATCTTGACTTCCAGCCTCCAGGGCCATCAGACGATATGCTGTTGAAGCCACTCGGTGCGCGGTACTTGTTACAGCTGCTCTAGCGGACTCATACAGACTATAAAGCAACCTTAGAGGTGGTAGAAATGTTCTCTACCTGGGTTAGTGTCGTAGCTACATGAGTGTACATATTTATCAAGCCTCACCAACCTGAATCCTTAAAATAGCTGCATTTGATTGTACTATCCATTATATTTCAACAAAGCTGATTTTGGGGGCGCCTGGGTGGCTCAGTCGGTTGGGCGTCCAACTCTTGCTTTCAGCTCAGGTCATGATCTCAGGGTCCTGGGATCAAGCCCTGCATCAGGCTCTGTGCTCAGCGTGGAATCTGCGTGTCCCTCTCCCTTTGCTCCCCCCCACACACCTCTCTCTTGCTCTCTGGAATAAATCTTTTTTTAAATACATACAAACATACATACATAATGCTGATTTTGAAAGTGTTTTAATAAAAGACTCGGGGGGGGGGCCGCCTGGGTGGCTCAGGCTGTAAGCTTCTGCCCTTCGCTCGGGTCATGGTCTCAGGGTTCCGGGATCGAGCCCCGCATCGGGCTCCCTGCTCAGCAGGAAGCCTGCTTCTCCCTCTCCCACTCCCCCTGCTTGTGTTCCCTCTCTTGCTGGCTGTCTCTCTCTCTCTGTCAAATAAATAAATAAAATCTTTTTTAAAATAAATAAATAAATAGAAATAAAAGACTCAGGGCCCCTGAATCAGGTCACGTGGAGAGGAAGGAGGAGCCCTCCCCCCAAAGCACTAATTATCAAATCAAATACATCAACTACGGGGTGACTGGGTGGCACAGCAGTTAAAGCGTCTGCCTTCGGCTCAGGGCGTGATCCCGGCGTTATGAGACCGAGCCCCACATCAGGCTCCTCCGCTATGAGCCTGCTTCTTCCTCTCCCACTCCCCTGCTTGTGTTCCCTCTCTCGCTGGCTGTCTCTCTCTCTGTCAAATAAATAAATAAAATCTTTAAAAAAAAACAAAACAAATACATCGACTACGTCATCACCCGTAACCTTCACAGCGGCCCGTCAACAAGGGTGCTGTCTTTCTCATGCAGAGAGGCTCAGAATGGTCGCTTGCCCCAAAACACACAAGCTGAGACCGGTAGAGCTGCCCCTGCACCCAGCCTGTCTGACTTTCCGCTGCCCTCAGGCCAACTCGAGGTTCAGGTGTTAGCGGGTTTGCTGCATTTTTATTTCTTCCCCAATATCCTGGACACTCTCAGGATCCTATAAATACGGATAGCTGCTAGGCTTTCAGCTGTGCAGAGAAGCAGGCTTTTGACAGCCTTGCCTTCACCATGATAAAGGACTTTATGAGACCAGGAATAAAAATGCCTGGAAGCAAGCTGCCGCCTGCCTCTGAGACCCAGTTGTGATTCAGACGAAGATGCCACCGTCGTCTCTTGAACTCCCTGTGTACGAGAAGGGGAAGAGGCCCTGCAGGAAAATAAACCAGAGAGACTACACTGAAGCATCGAGAACTAATGAAAAGAAGATGAAGGAAAGCCAGGATGTGACAAGAAAAGGCCCACAGGAAGCCGGTCATTGAGTTAGGTAAGGACTATCCCGCGGTGTTTGGTCTAGTTCAGGGATTTGCCGAAAGGACGTGCTTCCCTGAGCAGGTGGGCAGCTTCCCTGATGAGTTTCAGCCCTGTCCGTCTCGAACGAGAAGCTGTTGGCTCGCTCAGGGAGGGTTTGGGTACCAGCCTCTTGGGTGGGGTCCAGAATGTCTGGACAGAGTCCATAGCACCGGCTACAAAAACCTGGCAGGATTGCTAGCTCAGGGGTCACACACAGAGAGAGGGAGGGGACCCCAGGGTCTGAGCCCAGCTGCCAAAGAGACTTGGAATCAGAAGGATCCAGGGGTCTTGGAATCAGAAGAAAACTCTGAACTGCAGTTCTCCTAGTTTGGGCCCCCAGAAGCAGAGCCTGAGACAAGGATTGAGACCGCAAGTAGCTTCTTGGGGAGGTGACCCTAGGAAACTCTGGTAGGAGACAGGGAAAACAACTAAGCTCCATCCTGTAGGGACCTCTGGGACACCATGTAGAACAGATATCTCGGAGTTTTTCCATCTGAGGGGTGAGGAAGCTGGGGCAGTTTCTCTCCAACCCCAACACCATTGGTGAGGGCTGCTAGAGTCATTCTCCAGAGCTTAGGGCCCATTGCGTCTGTCCAGAGAAAGCCTTCAGGAGAAGGAGCAATGCTGGCTATCACGAGTCTGGTAGGTAGAAGAAAAGGTAAGTGCCCAGGGGATACAGTGGGGTACTGTATCAGTCAGCTAGGGGTGCCATGACAAAGTACGAATTTCCTCACCGTTCTGGGGGCTGAAGTCTGAGATCAAGGTGTCAGCAGGGTGGGGACCTTCTGAGACCTCTCGCCTTGGCTTGTGAATGGCCCTCTTCTCCCTGTTCCTCTCATGGTTGTCCCTCTGCCCTTGTCTGTGTCCTAATCTTCCCTTCTTATAAGGACACCAGTCAGATTAGATAAGGACCCACACTAAGAATCTCATTTTAACTTAATTACCTCTTTAAAGACTCCATCTCCAAATACGGTCACATTCTGAGATCCTGGGGGTTAAAGTTTCAACATATGACTTTTAAGGGGACACAATTCAGCCCATAACAGGTGCCACCAACTTCTGCTACAATATTCCCCGGAGGTACTAATAGAGATCGAAATTTACAAAGTCAAGGTCAATAGTCGTATATCAAATCATTATCGGATGCACCCAAAACTAATACAATGGTATATGTTAATTACATCTCAGTCTAAAAAAAAAATTAATAAAGAACAAGAAAGTCCGAGTGACCATCAGGTTTGAAAATGAGCGGCCATAGCAGAGAACATGCCTCAAGGCATAATCCCAAGGGCAGTTCGGGGCTCGTGTCAGTTAGGAACGAAAGCTATGAAGGACGTCATAGTGTTGGAACGTTGCTTCGTGGGGTGCTAGCCCTGTGCCCTTGAGGTGATCAGTGTCTATTGGCTCCTTGGGCTTCCAACACTACAAGGAGTGGGTCCCAGGCCCCGCCGCTCCCCTGCACGGGCTTACCGGCTAGCGATCAAATAGGTCACTTGTGCTAATGAGCCAGTGGCATAGGGACAGTCCACAGAGGACCCACCCTAGGGTCATAGCAGCCTTGGCTCAGATCTCCTCTCTGCCATCTGCTTGCTGTGGGACTGCGGGCAATTCCCTTCACCGTCTCCGCCTCTGCCCCCGATACATAACATGAAAGGAACAAAATCTGCAGTGATCACAGCCCAGGGCCCCGGACACCCTCAGCATCAATGTATTCCATCTCACACACAGCCAGTGGGAGTTAAAAATAGTTTGACCCCTTTTCAAACCTGCTGGATGGTACCTGCTACAACTGAAAACACTCCTACCCTATGACCCGGCACCTCCACTCCTAGGTATGAACCCATCAAAAAGGACTGCATGTGTCCACAAAAAATTATATACCAACTGCAGTCACCATGACCGGAAATGGGAAACACCATCCGCTGGAGAACAGGTGCGTAAAGCAAGGCATAGTCATGCACCAGGATCGGACCGCCCCCAGCAGCATGGGTCACTAGCACTGAGAGCTCGTTGCACCGATGTTGACATCCATCGAGAGAATGAAATTTTCAAGCCAAGGGTCCGGGCGTTATTCAACCCTCCATCCCAGCCCCCTGTGCGGAAAGGTGCCCGGTATATGGCTTTTTTGAATCAACAAATGCCTTCCCGTGTGTGTCTGTATCTACAGCCTTCCGATAAGCAAGTGAGACGACTGCCATCTGCCACCGTGGCCCAGGTCCTGGGAAAGGACCACAAGCTGGCTCTGCAGCTGGTGAGCCAACAGGAGGAGTTTGTAATAAGCTCACCCCACGCAGCCAGCCCGCGGCAGCTGGCAAACCCCCATCAAGCCCGCTCACCCCGGCGACAGCGGGGCCCCAGAGGGGCGCTTCTTCAGGGTGGGGGTGAGAAGGCTCCGTGCCCCTCCCCTGCTGCATTAGGTCCATGGCTCTCCAGGCTGTAATTCACCCCACAATCGCCGGAGGTTGAACCGGCTTGTAGCAGATTTGCTCAGGGATCGGAGTCATCCGACTGAACATCTGGAAGCCGACCCCGTGCGCCCTGGGCGCCGCTCTCAAGTCTGCGCTCAGCCTGCGTCGGGACAGATGGGTTCGCAGAGGGAGCACGCATGAGAAAGCCCCGTGACCCCGCTCGTCCCCGCGCCACTGGAGCATTGCACCGGGACCCCTCCTAACGCCCTTTTCCCACCTGGCCCCGCATGGCAATGTGACAGGAGCAGGACTTATTCACGGGTGGGATTTCTTCCACCTCCTCCCATCTCACCGCCTCTCCCTTACCCTGCTTAAAAAAAAAAAAAAAAAGTCTTTGTCAGCTGGCTCTGGGCTACTTGTGATGTCAAGCGAGAAGAAGCTAAATTGATCTACGTAATGGAAAGCTGTGACGACAGGGCCTGGGGTGGGGACACAAACAGCAGCCCCGAGGAAGGGGGAGCCGGGATCTGGCGGGTGATGGTTCTAGAACTGCCACTGGAAAACGGAAATGGGAGCAGGAAAGTGTGGCTAAAGATTATAAACTGGGACCTCGCTGGTGTTCTTTGGACCCCTAAGCTGGAATTTCTTTTCATCACCCCCGAAGGGACCAGATTCTGCATAAAGCCTTAGTCACGGGAACCCCTGCTTCCAGATGGTTAGCAGGTGTCATGGGCTGATTGCCACACTAGACAGTGAGGTCCCATCCAACTGTGAACCAAGTCCCACCTGCTAGGTCCTTGAGGCGGGCCAGGGCAGGATGCTGTGTGCCTCTAACTGAGTTTAGGGGCGGCGCTCAAAGCCTCTCTGACAACCTGTCAAAGAAGCCCACCCTACCCCATTCCCCTCGTAGGGGCCTACGGCCCCCTTAAGATGGTCAAATAAAAACAAATCTGGACTCAGTAAGAAAGACTTTTTTTTTTTAAGATTTTATTTATTTATTCAACAGAGATAGAGACAGCCAGCGAGAGAGGGAACACAAGCAGGGGGAGTGGGAGAGGAAGAAGCAGGCTCCTAGCGGAGGAGCCTGATGTGGGGCTTGATCCCAGAACGCCAGGATCACGCCCTGAGCTGAAGGCAGACGCTCAACCGCTGTGCCACCCAGGCGCCCCTCAGTAAGGAAGACTTTTATCCAAAAGGATTATTGCGGGAGGGGGGAGAGACTACTGCAATAGGAGGAGAGGGACTTTTGCAAAAGGGAGCACGCTCTGACCATCGGGTCTGCAAGCTTCTCAAGAGTTGAGCAAAGAGAGTTTTCCTTTCATAGGAAGGTTAGGAAGAAGGTTCGAAAGAACGCTGTGTGGGGAAGGCGTGAGGTGGTTGGATGGCAGCCTGGAGAATGTTTGACCCCAAAGCCAGCCTCCACTCAGGAGGGGCTGTCTGCTGCCAAAGTTGAGGAGCCTGGGAGGAGAGAAGGTTAACCAAAGTGTGGCCAATAAGCTTTTTGTTCTGATCAGTTACTGGGGACAGCATTTCAGCTAATCGTTTATTAGGGGGAAAATGGGAATTTGGAGGGTGTGGGTCTGGCCTTGTCATGGGTGAACAATGGGGACATCTGTGCGTCTTCTCCAAGGCACAGGGAGAAAAGCGCTTCTCTGCAGGAAGCCATTTTCCAGAACACGAGAGGATGAGGGGACCTTTTTAACCTGCAGGTAGAATTCAACATTGTCAGAATGTCCTTGAGCTTTTGAGCCCATGCTCTTTTCCTACAGGAGGCGGTGTTATGGAACCACCTAGGTTATGCCAGTGGAGGGACCCGCAGAAGGTTCTTGGCCAGCGAGCATCCAGGGAGCAAAGCTACAGCAGAGCATGCTCCCCTGGCAGGGACAGCTGCACTCAGGACGTCCAGAGATGTCGCACATGGGCTGAGGAGGACAGATGGGCCCAGGTAGGAGGGAGGTGCTCTCCAGCCAGCCTTCGGCTTCCCAACGCCCATCTCAGGCCGCTCTCCAACCCTCCACCCTGCTAGCGGGGTGACCTGCTCTCTCGGCTTCACTTCCCACCTCCTGGACGTCTTTCCCCCTTCTAGGACTCCTTGCAGAAACCTTAACAGCTTCCTCCGTCCCGCAGATGAGCCACATGAAGAAAGACCTAGCCTTGCTGTCAAAGCTTCACCAAAGCACAAGCGGGCAGGTTCTGGTGGTTGCATAGGGCCAATGTGGACTGCTCTCTGGTGGTCTTTCTGTATAGGTAAATAGTCGAGGGACATCTGGGTGGCTCAGTCGGTTAAGCGTCTGCCTTTGGCTCAGGTCATGATCTCAGGGTCCCGGGATCAAGCCCCGCATCAGGCTCCCTGTTCAGTGGGGAGCCTGCTTCTCCCTCTACCTGCCGCTCCCCTGCTTGTGCTCTCTCTCTCTCTCTGTCAAATAAATAAATAAAATCTTTTTAAAAAATAAAATAAAATTAGTCTGGTATGAAATGCTGCAGCCCTATGATGAAAGGGAAGCCGTCTCCATGCCCCCGTGCCCCTGTCCCTGCTCTCAGAGGAAGGGGATCAATGTCACTGCCGAGGCCGGCATGTCCCCGGCGCTGGCAGGTTCCACCGTGAGCTCGCCAGAGAGGCGGCTGTCCCACTGACAGCATCAGCTGTCGTGTGGCTGTTCCCAGCCAGGATGTCACCGAGAATAGAAGGAGACAACAGGGGAGACCCCCAACAAGGGAGGGGTGTCGCATGGAGAATGATCTGAGGCCTTCCCTCTGCCTGTCCCCTCCTATTTACAGAGACACCCACAGGACCCCTTCACTTACTCCCTCAGCACACAAAAACAAGCATCTGAATCTGCGTTTGATACACTTCATTCATTCATTTATTCACTATGCATGAAGCCCACTGTTATGGACCAAACTGTGTCCCCCGCCCCAATTCACAGATTGAAGCCCTAGGACCCAGGACCTCAAAGTGTGACTGTATTCGAGGATGGGGGGTCATCACAGAGGGGATTAAGTTAAAATGAGGCCCTAATTCAATCTGACTGGGGTCTTTATAAAAAGAGGAAATCTGGACATGCAAAAGGACCCCAAGGAGGCACGCACACAGGAGAGAGAACTCAGGGGGGACACAGGAAGGAGGTGGGGTCACCTGAGAGCCAAGGAAGAAGCCTCCAGAGGAATCAACATTGTGGACACCTTGATCTCAGACTCCAGCCTCCAGGACTGTGAGAAAATCAACTTCTTGCTTAAGGCACCCGGTCCGGGGTCCTGCTGACATCGCAAGCACTACAGAGATCTCTCTGACCAGATCGGAGTCTTGCATTTATCCTTACTGTGGGAAAATCCACTTCTCCATCCAGCCAGCACTGGCAACGCCATGCCCTTGGAGGTCAGCCAACGTGCCACGCCTGTGACACAGGGCAAGGACCAGGGAGACGACACTTTCCCTCGAGGTCCCCGCCCTCGCCCCTGCCTCGGGCCACCCGGGACTTCTCAGAGGGAACAGACAGGCTGGTGTGTAGAGGACGGTGGGGCTGAGCGGGCATCGGCCCAGCCTCATCCAGTGAGACTGTCCTGGGCATGCTCCCCACACATCACGACATCCTCCAAGCCCACGGTCACTGTGGGGCACCTTGTCAGCGCTCTGCCAGCGACAGAGCGGAGACTCCCAACCTTTTATTATTTGGAAGAGAAAAAAAAAAAAAGATGTGTAATTGACAAGTTACACGATTATGTAACATACAAAATAGTGCAGAGTTCAGCCCTCAAGGAGCTGGTGAGCGTAAGGCTTTCCACAATGACCCGGAACATCAGGCAGACGTGTGATCGAGGGACACTGGTCTCTAGGGCAGGAGGGGAGCTGCAGGGTCTAAGAGAAGGAGAGCCTAGGTCCCTGATTTCCTGTGGGTCTCTGAGCAGCCCCCCCTTTGCTTCTACTCCTCCATCCTTCACTCTTGGGAACACCTTGTCCAAAGTACCCCCTCAACCACCCTCAACCACTCTCCCCCCCCCCCGCTTCCTTTTTCTTGAGAGGACTAGCCCCGCCTGGCAGGACTGTATACATTTCCTGTTCATCCTCCTGTTGTCTGTCCCCCACAGAGAAGGTGAACTTCTTACGGTGATGACTTTGACCGTCCTGCCCACTGGTGTATCACTACCACGTCCAATAAGGCCACGCCCAGGAGATACCTGTAGGATGATTGGATCACGTCTACGAACTACCATCAGCAGGTGCTCCGTGAGGTTAGATATCCTGGTGACAGTCATAGTGACCAAAATTCAGTGAAAGCTCAAGGGCCCGGGGTTGGGGTTGTCCCCAGAGGATGGGGCCTTCCCTGCAGGTGGGTAAGGAGGAAATCTTCAAATCCCTCCCTAGGACTAGTCCAACTGAGGCCTCAAAGGAATCATTCCAAAGGTGTCCAGGCTCAAGACAAAAGAGTGACATTCGAGAACAAACTGAATCCTGAGAAGTGGAACTGGTAGAGAACACACCATGGGTTTGCCCAAATCTCGGGGTGATGAATCCCCAGGCTAGAACAATTTGTCCCCTGGGGCTGGGCCTCCACTGGCCACCACTTCTGGCCCAATAGCCCACCCTAGGCAGCTCGGCCTCTGCAGCTGACCTGCTGGGAAGTCACAGAGACTAGCAGAAAGGTCTCGAAATGGAGAGTCCCGGGACCAGACTCTCACCCTGTCTCTGCCAAGTGTCCTGACACGGGCTCTGAAGTCCTGCCAATCACCAGCCATGCGCACCTGGGGTTGTTTCCTTCTTGCTTTGGCCTCTGCGACATTCAGATCCCATGTGCAGCCCCGTCCCCCCACCTCTCCCCACAGTAAAATTAGCTTGGGTCCCTGCACCTTGTAATTTCATTCTGCCCTCCTCTTTTTCTTCCATTCTTATTTTCCCTTTATCCTGACCCATTCTTCTCTTTATTCTTTATTTTAATGGGTGGTTTTCATTTTTTAAAATATTTTATTTATTTATTTGAGAGCGAGAGAGAGCGCAAACAAGGGGGAGGGGCATAGGGAGAGGGAGAAGCCAATGCCCCACTGAGCAGGGAGCCCAATGTGGGACTCGATCCCAGGACCCCGAGATCATGACCTGAGCTGAAGGCAGACACTTAACCTACTGAGCCACCCAGAAGCCCCTCGTTTTTGTTTTGTTAGCTGACTCAGATAATTTGGGAATGAGATGGAGCATAAGGAAACCAGTCAATAAGTAAGAGCTAATAGTAAGAGCCAGCGTTCACTGGCCATTTGCTTAGAAATGACACTAAATTAAGCCCTTTCTCCTGGGTCGCTCACTTAACCTTCTCAAAGCCCGGTTACAGCTCATGTCATGGAAGACCTACAATTAAATCCATTTTTTGTAGACCAGAAACCACAGAAGAGCAGGACTATAGAATTTAACCAGGATCGGCATGGTGCATGGCACCGCAAGTGAGATTATTAGCATTACTATCGCAAGCGTATCTCAGATCGGGTTGCAGAAAACTAATTGAGCTATGGCCTATTTTTCACACCAACATGTTTGCATTCTCCGAGCTATGGCCCTGCCCAGTCTCACCGATGTGAAGCCCAGGGAAGTGCCACACCCCGAGCATTTATGGCCTCCTAGCTTCCATACACCACGCCCACCAGGGCCTCGACGCCGACCGAGCAGGTGCTGGACGGGGATGGGGGCTACTGAGGAAGAGCAGGGCCCAGGCCTTCTGCACTTCCTACTGGAAGCAAGATGCTCTCATTCTACTTGTCTCAGACACACAAAAGCCCATAAACCCTTAAAAAAATGTCAAGTGCTTTCCATGTGTCTGGGTTCAAGGGTCAACCTCCATTTTTCCCACAAAGCCAGTCTCCCTTCCGTCCAAACTGAAGCTCCGTCCATATACAAATAATTGAATCTTCCAGGAGACCGTCCAAGGGGGCAGAGACCGAGTCTGTGGGCACCCTGGGCTTCCCCACACCTTCCCAGGAGGCCCACCGCCTCTATCTCACACGCACCTGTGCCCGTGCGTGTGCGCACACAGATAGCATATGTGAACACACACCACACACATTCACGTGCACACACACCACCCACGTACGCTTTCCCCTCTGACTCCCTCCCTGGAGCTGAACCATCGGTCCACAAAGTGTCTGGAGAGGTCGAGATACTGAGTGGTCCGTCAAAAACCCCACGGTGAGCCCAGGCCATATGGAGATCAGACTGAGTCCTAGAAGACATGTGGGGAGAAAATACACGCGGGTCATGTCTACACGGTACCAGAAACCGCTCTCACTGGTACATGGAATCCTTAGCTGGAAATGGATCAGAAAATAAAAACGCAGGGTGGAAGAGTGTTCCAGATACACTCCAATCCCTTCCGGCTGGTGCGCAAATGTGAGTCACAGACAAGCCAACAGGGAAGTGGGGCTCCGGTCTTCGGGTGTGGACTGTGGGGCTGGATCAGAGCCACGGGGGCCTCTGCTCTCCTCCGGACAGCTGGCTCCTGTTACAGGTGACGACACTGAGTCTCAGAGGCCCAGCGTCACTGTCTGCCAGCTTGACGTAGGCAGCCCAGTCGGGAGACTCCCCAAACCCAGCATCTCCAGTCCTCTGAGGACTTCTGGAAGCTTCTTTCAGGCTGAGGGATCCTAGGTACCCTCCTCACTCTTCTCCATGGGAGTGGGCCATTTGCTCCCATCTCAAGGCCTCAGTCTCCCATCTGTACAATGGGAGGGTTACATCGGCTCCCTCCTGGCTCTGCTGCTCCCTGACCCTATTCCACCCCACGGAGCCGGCAAAACTGTGACATTCAGGAAGTCCGCCCTCTGTTGCCTTATGTCCCCCCTTCTCGGGACCTGCTTCTCGATCTTGCTCCCACCCCACAGAAAAGCCCAAAGCTCTAATACTATCCCAGCTTCTTGGTCTTGGAGAAAAGTCCATTAGGAACAATATCTCGCAAAGTATAAGAAACCAGAGCCCAACAGCCTGGCAGGAAATGGTCAAGCCCAACCCTAAAACCAGACCATCTGACTCCCGGCTCAGCACCCTCCCCAGGTCACCTCCGCTGCCTCTGGGACGGGTCCTGTCCGGGCTGAGATGGCCCCACACTCACCATGCCCCCATCTCGGCCTCCTGGGACCAGGCGTCTGGCACACGCACGTGTTCCAGAAGGTTCACTAAATGCAGATAACAAGCCTTTGTGGGAGACGCCCATGGAGCACTGACTCTGCTAACTCTCGTCCAACCCTTGGTGCCGTGCCTGTCCCCGTGGGACCCTTGCTGCGTGAACTTAGACCACCTGCCAGGGACACCATCTAGTGTCTTGGCTCACAGCACCGTGCTCCTCTCCACTCCAGACGGGGGCTGCCCTGTCGCCACGTGGTATAAGATCCTCCAGGCCTAGAACCTCCCCAGGTCCATGCAGGGGCCTCCGGGAAGGAGGGTAATTAACACCCAGGGGGGCAACACTGGCCAATAGGAGGCTGGAGCCAGTGGGCACCTGCTGCCCCTTCCTCTCCCAAGGGCTGTCCTCAGGAACAATAGCTGACAGCCTCGGGACACCTGTCCCCTCCACCCACCCTGCCCAGCCCCCACCGAGAACAGGCAGCAGCCAGCTCAGCAGCTTCTCCAACAGGCTGTGTCTGCCCTCCCCGCTGCCTCACTGCCATGTCCCTCTCTCGCTCCCTGGGAGCCCCCTCCCCAAAGCTGGAGCAGCCTCTGCTTTCCCAGGAGCCCAGACTAAGACCGTCGGTTGACTCCCGTGTCTCCTCTGCACTCAAGGGACATCAGCTGAGCCCCTGTTGCCTGCCAGGTGCTGTGCTGGGCACCGTGGGGGCCGAGAGCAATAGCACACGGGCTCTCTGGGGCTGGTGGGCCCAGGGCAGGGAACAGACACACCGAGAAATGGCCACAAGGAGGCTGGGGACACCAAGTTCACCTCTTTCTGCTAGAATTTCCACCTGAGTAACAAAGCCAGGGGGACCCAGCTGGGCAGGTGGAGGCTGGGAGCAGAGAGGCTTCTCTAGACCCTGGGTGGGCGCACCCCTACCTGCCTGCCCCTCTGGGCTCCATCCGGGGGCTGCAAGTTAGGGCCCACAATGGCTCATGGCATCGCCCACACAGGCTCATCTTCTCAAGGACGATGACATCACTTAGAAGAAATGTCTTTGGGATAAGGGACAGCTAAGGGAGCAGGAGCGCGGACTCTGGGTCCCAGTTTTTCCATCTATAAAATGGGTACATGGTACATAGTAGTCATAACTTCCTGTCCCAAGTTAAAAATGAGATGATACATGAAGTATTTAGCCCTGGACCTGGTATCTAGCAAGAGCTCAATCAATAGTAATCCTTATTATTTGCCTGTTCGTCCCAGGGCACACACGTGTGCAAACACACACACAGGCGTGAATCAGATTGTGCATCCCTGTGAGACTAAGGTCCCCACCGTCTCTCACAAGCCATCTCTCTGCCTTCACGAGGGGCTACGTACTCCCCCATTAACTGTGCTCCAACCCTGCTGGCCTTCATACACACCAGGCTCACTCCCACCCCAGGGCCTTTGCACTTGCTTTCTGGTTGTGTTTCCCCCAGAGGGATGGCCAGCTTCTCATCCACCTGGTCTCCCTGGCAGAGCCTACCCTCCCCCCACCCCCCACCCCCGTCTAGCCGAGCTCCTGCCTCTGCCCGCCCCCCTCCAGAGCATCATCTTCAGTTCATTTCCCTGAGCAGCTCTGTCATCTGAAACATGCTGGTTCACTAATGCTTGCCTCCCACTTGGCTACAAACATCCTGTGAGCTGATCACATGTCTGGCTTGCTTACTGCCATGTCCCCCACACCTAGTACAGTGCCTGGCGCACAGTAGGCCCACCATAAACATGGCTGAGCACACAGACAGACACGGTGATGCTGGCTGATAGGGCAGACAGATGGGGAGCCTTTCTAGAACAGAGAAGAAGGGACACCACCTCCCCATTCTGCCCCTCTGAGCTGATCTGCTGGAGAGGAGGATGGTGAAGGGGAGGGAGACACGAGGGGAAATGGGAAGGTTCTGGGTCTTCAATGTCTGCCCCCAACACATACACACACACACACACATACACACACTGGAATCAGGCCCCCCGAGCGGAGCCCTTCATGATGAAGTTAGGCACCGGGGACAAGGGCTCTGGAGGGGCCATCTCAGCCCCAAGAAGGAGGATATAGACCCAAAAAACCACTGACAACCCAGCCCTGCCCACCCCGTCCACGCTGCACAGCAACGCCCATATAAATCACTTATTCTTTCGACTGTGGATGTGCCAGAAAGATCTTTGCCTTCCAAAGCTCCTGTTCCCAGCTGAGGCCTGAGGTGTCCCCCTGGCCCTCCAAGCTTCGGGGTCCCGAATGATCACCTGTCCACCGACGACTGCGAGCTAGGCTTGGAGCTGTGCCCGCACCACGCCCCGCATCCTGCTGTTAGGGACACAAGCCAGGGCTGTGGTGCCCGCCCCCCAGACCACCAGCTGCACCAGGGCCAGGCCTGCAGGGATGGATGTGGCCGAAGGCAGCGCCCAGCACTGGGAGAGCAGAGCCCTCCCTCCCAGCCCACTGTGAAAGCACCAATGGTGCGTTCTGGGGCCTTCCCCAGCTGCAGACGGGCCTGGGAGCCTGAGCCCACGGTGCCTGCAAACCTTTTCCATGAATCAAGAGAGACACCTGGTGGCTGTTGTGAGCGCCCCTGCCCCCTTCTCAGCCTGGCCTTCTGGGCCCAGCTGCCCGGGCCGGTGCACCCTGCCTGACCCGACCCAGCCCTCCTCACAGGGGCCTGCTATGTTCCCGAAGGACTTCAGAAGTCCTGCTGTGCCGGTGGGCGATCTCAGCTCTGCAACCCAACCCCTGGGGAGCCCTGGGGTCTTCAGGCTGAGATGGTGGTCTTGTTCCGGAGGGAATCTCACCAGCAGAAGGAGGCAAATACATTTCTTACTAGTACAATCTCCCCCCAGCAGAAACCCCTCAGAAGCCTTGCCCTGGGTCCAGGAGGCCCTGCCCGCCCCCCTCTCCCTCCCCGCAGCCTCCCCAGCTCCCCCCCCCCCAGAAATGGGGCTCCCATTCGTGGGACTCCAGGTTGGGATAAGGTAGGTACTTGGTTCTTCATTTTGACTGGACCAGAACCTTCTGGACTTTCTCCCAGCATGGTCTGACGCGGTGAATTAAATTTTTTTCAATGAATGAAGACTTTTAATGTATGGATACAAATGGTGGGTTCTGCAGATTTATGGGGTTTTTTTTAATTGTGGCAAAATACACATAACACGACATGCACCCCCTTCACCATTTTTTAGTGCAGAATCCAGTGGTTTTAAGTACATTCACGTTGCTGTGCAGCCTTCCCCACCATCCGTCTCCAGAACGTTCTCGTCTGCCCCAACAGAAACTCCATCCTTATTAAACGCTCACTCCCCGTGCCCTCCCCCGACCCCTGGCAACCCCCCACCTTCTTTCTGTCTCTAAGAATTGGACCGGTGAAACCGTGAATGAAGCTGCATCTATTTTATGTGTTTTTTTGCCCGCCCCTGCGATGCAATGGGACTTCTCTGGTCCCTGCGCGGGGAGACATTCCAGCTCGGCCTGACGCAGGAGGAGGGTGGATACACCGGGAGTTCGTTTGTTCCTGCATTTCCCGAACATTCTCAGAGCCTCTGCAGAGTGGGCTGGTGTATCTGGTGCTGGAGACAAGTCTGGGGAGAGCATAGCCGTGCCCTCTCAGAGCTGACCCTGCAGCCGGCGAGGAAAACATTAATCCGTCACGATGCAAACATTTACATGTTTTTACAACTGTGATGTTTTTCTTTGACAACACGCAGGGAACTTAGGAGGGCAGGTGCATCTAGTCAGGGACATCAAAGACGCTTCCCGGAGGAAGTGTCGGTCAACTGAGCCTCCCGAGAGAGGAAGAGTATCAGATGAAAGAGGGAGAGCAGAGGAAGCGAGAGGTATTGGCTTCTTGCTGCAGCTATAACCAGTACCCACCAGGGCAGTGGCTGAAAACGAGACAGACCTGTCCCTCCTCTGGTTCTGGAGGTCAGAGGTCTACCATCGAGAGATAAGCAGGACTGGCTCCTTCTGGAGGCTCTAGGGGAGAACCCACTTCCTTGGCTTGGCCAGCTTCTAGAAGCCACCTCTGTTCCTTGGCTCCCTCTGCAAAGCCGGTTCACTGTGGCATCTTCCCCTCTCCTCTCTTCCTCTCTTCCATTTCCATCGTCACATCTCTTGCTCTGTCTCCAATAATCCTGTCTCCTTCCTTCCTTTATAAGGACCCTCGTGGCCACGTGGAGCCCACCTGAATAACCCAAGATGGTAACTCCATCTCGAGGTCCTTACCGTAATCACCCACGATGTCCCCTCCGCTGTACAAGCTACCGTATCCACAGCTGCTAGGTCAGGACAAGGACATCCAGGCAGACCGTTATTCTGCCTTCTGAAGGAGGTAATGGGACCAGAGTAGGGAATCTCTTGTTTCAAGGGGGAAAAAGATTTGTGTGGGTGGCTTCTGTGCCCCCAGGAAATGTGATAGCCACCATAGTGCAGGGCTCGTGCTGCCCATTTATTAAGTATCTGATCTCAGCTGTTATGTCGCATTTAATCCCCCTGTGACCTCATGAAGTGAGCAGAGCTATGGACACCGAGAAGACCACAGAGCCCAGGGAGGGTGCCCTTAGTACCCTGCCTGCCCCACGGCGAGACCTCAGCAGACGGCGGTGGTGATGGGAATGCGGGCAGCCGTGCTGGTCCCCCGTTGTAGGGGCGCCCCCCTCCTTCAATCCGTTAGCCCCCCATGCAGCAGTGAGATACACCATCCCCACCCCGACCACTCACCAGTTTCCTCCCCCTACAGCCCAGCCCACTCTTGAGCCTCCAGCCTCGGGCTTCCCAGCCAGTCCTCCCGAAGCAGCACCAGCTTCCGCTGGAATGTATGGAAATGCACGGAATTCCGGACTAGAATCCCGGACCAGCATCCCGGACCTGCTGAGTCGGAAACGCTGGCCATGGACCCGCCCTCCAGGTCCGAACAAGTCTCTGCATGACTCTGTTGCCTTTCAAAGGTGAAGGTGCTTCCTCTGCGAGCCCCGGCTTACCCTCCCGACTGGGAGCTCACCTGGGCTCGTTCAGGACTGGCCCCAGGAAGACCCTCACCACCGCACCCCATGGGGACCCTGCACAGGCTTCATGGGGGGCAGCGACATCCCCCATCTTCTCTCTGGCCTGGGAGCAGGAGCGAGACTTGACCCAGCGCTCTCCCCATCACTCTGTGCGTGTGTGCATGTGGACATAGGTGTGCGCACATGCGTGTACGCTTGTATGCGTGCACATCTCTCCCAAGCTCCAAACTCCCCTGGGGCAGGGACGGAGTTGTAGCAGTGGATTCAAGAGACAGAGAACAGATGCTAGCCGACCAGATGTTAAGTACAGGCGACTCCCCCTATGCGACTTCCTGAACCACTAAGGGGATTCCAGGCTTGCTCTAGGGACGGAGAAGGGCCACTGACCTTACTCACCACCGCGATGGCACCTTCCTCGGTGGCTTTGGAGGACACAGCACAGCTGATGGGCAAAGAGAAGGGCTTCATCTGCCCTCGGGGCTGGGGTCCCTGGGCACCATCCCGCACAGGTGCCGCGATGCTGCTGTCTGCATGAACTGCCCAAGCAGAGAGCCAGTCTGGTTTCTTCGATAATTTCAAACCGTGCTCCATGCAGCCCGAGAGTGCCCACAGAGGAGAGGGGAGCCAAGGGCCACAGATGGGGTGGGCTCCAACCCCCAACCACCTAGGCTTTCCTTCCTCCCCAGCATCTCTGTGGTTTAAGAGAAGTGGTTTAAGAACGAGAAGGAGTGCCCTGTCGCAGAGGGGCAACAAATGTGAAGCAGCCTCATTCATTCGTGTGATGGGAACCTCGCTTGCCTCCCTGGCCACACTCTGTGGAATACCGTGCCCTCTCCACCCGTCCAGGACTTCTCAGAAGATCCCAGCATCTTCCAGGCGCTCTGGTTACTGCGGTCCAGTACCGTCACGTAGTGATGTTAACGCTCGTCTTTTCTTCTTCCTCGGATGTGCATCAGGCTTCCACCCACGGGTCTTGAAGTGGGGTCAGAGGGTGGTCTTCTGGGCCCTTCCAGGCCCCTGGCCCCTCTGCTGTGTTTGGGGTGGGGAGCACAGACAGCGTGAAGGAGGAGGGGTTGCCTTGCTAACGAGCAGCCCACTGTTGGTGGGTCCCGCTCGGATCTGCACTTAGTCTGCTGTGGGGGTCCCTGCAAAGAGGGTGCAGGTGTCGGTCAGGTTGAGGGATGACCTGGATGGGCCACAAGAGGCACCTCGGAGACCTCCCCTGCCCGAGGCATGCCCCGCTCACGTCGCAGGCTGATGAGTGTGGGCTGTCCTCCTCCGACTGTCCATCCGGATGTTGCTCCAGCAGAAGGACAGAGAGACACAGCAGGGTCACCAGCTGCACATTGCCTTCGCCCACAGGTGCTGAGTCACTTGGCCAGAGCTGGTCAATGGCCCCAACTAAGCTTAAAGGGAGTGCTGGCACCGGCTCACTGTTGAGCGAGGACTAACTGCCTTTCCCCAGCGTGCAAATGCGTAAAGCTTCACACAGCCTCCTCCACCCCAAGGGGCCCACTGAGACAGGAAACCCCAATGGGCTATGCTCCCAGCCCCTTTCTGGGTGTGGTGGCCGTTCATCTGGTGGCCCTCACATACCCAGGGTCCGATTTCTCCCCCACCTTCTCCCCGCGGAGCCACAGAATCCTTGGGGTCTCCTCCCAGAGGCACAGAGAACTGGGGGAGGTGTCTCACACCTGCCGAATTCTCTAGACCAGAAAAAGAACACAGTTGCAAACCCACCAGCCCGTTGCAAGCCAGTCTGATGGCAGGGGCCAGAGCACATGAGCAGACCCACAGCTTAGCAAGGGCGGGAGCAGGGAGTGCGCCCCGCCCCCCCCCCATCCTGCCACCATTCCCAACATCCTCCAGTGATTTTTTTCTTGCTCTCTCATTTGCTCTGGAGACAGGGGAGGGAAATGCCACAGGGAGACGCTGGAAAAAGCCCTTTACCTCGAATTAGACTCCTTCCCCTCCACCATCTTGGCTATAGACCCAAGGAGGGGTGGAAAGCAAAGACAACGTACCTTGGAGATATCACAGGTTCAATTCCAGACCGCTTCACTGAAGCGAATATCGCAATAAAACAGGCCAAATGCATTTTTTAATTTCCCAGCGCCTCTAGAAGTTATGTTTCCACTGTACTATACTCCATTAAGTATGCAATAGCATTACACCTAAAAAAAACAACGGACGCATCTTAATTTTTTAAATATTTTATTAGTAAAAAACTGCTAACCATCATCTGAGCTTTAGGGACTCATAATCACTGGTCACAAATCACCATAATTAATATAATAATGAAAAAAATGTGAAATATTGCGAGCATTGCCAAAATGGGACACAGAGACACCAAGCAAGCAAATGCTGTTGGGAAAACGGTGCAGGAAGACTTGCTGGACGCAGGGCTGCCCCAAACCTTCAAGCTGGAAAAAACACAGTATCTGCAATGTTTCATGGCGTGAGCACGCGGAAACGAGGTATGCCTACACTATCTGGCTCCAAGGGGGCGGGGGACTCCAGAATTGGCAGTTCTCCGTGCAACGCAAGGTATGCAATAGCTTCTTTTCCCAGTCAAAGCAATTGGAAAAAAATCCCCTCGCTACCCTGTTCCACCAAAGCCCTCCCTAGGAGACTGCACCAGAATGACACTTTCTGGAATTAGCGGTGATTGTCACACAACCTGGTGAATATACACTTTAAAAGGGCGCGCTTATGGTATGTGAATTCTATCTCAGTGCTTTCAACGTGAGTGGGGAAAGATGTCACCAGAAGAAAGGATTCTAAGGCTGAAAAGAGCTTAAAGCCACCAGGCTGGCTGCTGTCTAGACCCCGCCACCGGGACCGCCCAGGTGCAGTGGCCACCGGGGTTCCCCGGGTTATTAATAGGGCACCACTGCCACCTAGTGTTCATAGGTGTGAACAGCAAGAAAATGAGGCCGTTGGAGGGGAAGTGGCAGACGGTGGGGGGAACGGAAGGCAAAAGAGGGGATCCGGGTAGCCCACACCCCTTCCCCACCCCCCCAAAACGTTCTCACCTTCTCTCCTACTAGAGCTACACCCCAGCAGGGTGCAGAGGCTCAAAATAGCCACTACCTGATTCTTGGGCAGGTGCGTAAGTAAAACTTGGTGAGTACAATTCGAACCCACTTCCTTGTGATTATACTAACGAAATGGGGGCAGCTCTAGGCCCAGAGAGCTCCTGGACCTGCTGTGAGCCTCTGGACCCCTTACTGCTTCTAGAAGTTTCTATGGTCGTGTCACCTGAAAATGAAAGGGGAGGACCCATCAGGAGTTGCACACTTAGTGCCGACCTGGCCAGGTGGGCTCCCCCGGTGAGGGGGGCAGGCCAGATGAGGCACTGGCATCCCACCCTGTCTGCAGTACCGACGGACCAGCTCCAACAGGATCCCCAGCCCAGGGGGCCAAAACATAGCTATCTGTTCATGAGAAGAGCCAGAAATTGAGACAATATGTGAAATCTTTCAGGTTTTTCTTTGTCCCTGGTTTCATGTTTTTCAAAGACTATGACCAGAAGATCCGTCCCTTATGAGTTATTCCTGCCAGAAAGGCATACCCTGCTTGGAAAACATTGGACAAACCCAAACTATGGGTCATTCTACAAAACAACCGGCTTCGGCTTCTCAAAAATATCAAGATGAAAAAGACAAAAGAAAAACAGAGCAACTATTGCGGATTAAAGGCAAATAGAAACAGGACAACTAAACTCAGTGCATGGTCTTGGATTAAATGCTAGATCAGGCGAGGGAGAAAAAAAGATTGCCAGAAAGGACAGTTTGGGGGGAAATTGCCAAAATACAATATGTCTGTTAAAGATTAGATAACGGTATCGTATCAAAGTGGACTACACTTGATAGAGAACATCTTTATTCTTATGATATACACGCTGACATATTTAGGGGTGGAGGGCATAATGTCCACAACTCACCCTCAACTGGTTAGGGAAAAAAAATATGTACATACTGAAAGCAAACTGTGGCAAAATGTTAATAGTCGGTCTATACTATTGTTGCAATATTGTTCTTTACACTATCGACCGATACTGTTGTATACTGTTGTTTATACTACCGTTGCAACAATAAGTTGGAAATTTTTTCCATTTTTTTAAAGATTTATTTATTTGAGAGAGAGAGGAAGAGAGAGGGTGAGAGACAGCATGAGTGGGGGGAGCAGCAAAGGAAGAGGGAGAGGGAATCTCAAGCAGGCTCCCTGATGAGCGTGGAGCCCGACACGGGGCTCGATCTCACAACGCTGAGATCATAACCGAACTCAAGAGTCAGACACTTAACCGACTGAGCCACCCAGATGCCCCAACTTTTTTTTTTAAATAGGAACATCCAGCCCAGGGACCACCAGTTTCCACACTCAGGGTTAGGTGCCCTCCCAGGGGCTTGCGGTCCGACGTGGTGTGGAACAGGCCAGGCTGGCCAAGCCGGGGTGCAAGAGAAGCCCTGGGCTCTGGCTCATCTCACCTCTTTCTCTGCTCCTCGCTGTCCCTTCCCCTCTGTCAGTGGGAGGGTGACCTCCTCCTGTCCTTCCTGATTCACAGGCAGGTCCGAGGTACTGTGCTGCACAGGGGACAGTCCCAGGCCACGATCGGGTGTAGTCCCAGCAATGCCTCCGAGTTCCCAGGCGACCTTGAGTGAGTCCCAGTTTCACTGCTGGTCAGAGGGGGCAGCAGCCAGAACAAGATGTCATCCAGAGATGGGGGGCAGGGCCTGCGCAGAGAAGCCCTAGGACAGTCCCTTGACCCTCGGAGTAACCCTGTGGGGGGCAGGAGTGTGGGGAGGAGGGGAGGAAGGAAGGCACACACCCCTGTCTCCATCACATCAAAGTCAGCATTACTGGTACTTTAGCTGTTTTGCGTCCTTATAATGTGGGAGATGGGGGGCAGGAGCTAATAAATATCCTGACGGCAGGGTGGCAATGCCAGTGGAGAGCAGGGGCGGGGGGAGACAGGTGCCTTGGCTACCCCATCAGGGTGTGCCAGTCAGAAGGGAAAGCCGATCGAAGCATCCACCTTACTCCCTCCCCGATCATCTCCATATGGGCGGTTGCCCCAAATCTCCTTGACTTCCCAACAAACCTACAGGCTCAATTCCATGGGTTTCCTTTGGCCACATTTGAGTTTCGAAGGCACCTGAACTTGACCGGGTCTTCACAAGCCGCGCCCAGCTGCTGTCTCACGCTTCCTACTGCGGCTGAGGCCCCGGGGCCAGGGGTCCTTGCACTTCAGAGCTTGGTACCCAGAGCTAGAAACCAGGTCGGCCTGAGAGCCTCTCCCTCCCGCCACCCCACAGCCGATCAGTCTCTCAATTATCCCACAGCCCAGATCTCTTCTGCACCCCTGCTGCACGGTCCTCAGGCTCGTCTTCCAGAACAACTTCAGAATCACCCGTCTGCTCCCTGTCTTAGCTCCGAGATGCCTTCGTACCGCAGACAGCCCCATCCACCCACAGGCTGGTGTCTAAACCTGACATCATTATTATTATTTTTTTTTTTTAACAAATGTTCAACACTGGCAAACCACAGATCCTTTTTTTTCTTTAAGATTTTATTTATTTATTTGAGAGGGAGAGAGAAAGCAAGGGGGGTGGGGCAGAGGGAGAGGGAGAAGCAGACTCCCCGCTGATCAGGGAGCCCGATGCAGGACTCGAGCCCAGGACCCCGGAATCATGACCTGAGCCGAAGGCAGATGCTTAACCGACTGAGCCACCCAGGCACCCAGAAACCATAAGAGACCCTTAAGGATAGAGAACAAACAGAGGGTTGATGGAGGGAGGTGAGTCATAGGAGGGGGGCAGGGGGGTTGGATGGGGGATGGGCATTAAGGAGGGGGCTTGATATGATGAGCACTGGGTGTTGTATGTAAGTGATGAATCACTGAGTTCTACTCCAGAAACCAATATTGCCCTGTATGTTAAAGCGATTTTGCCCTGCATAGTAACTAACTAGGTTTTTTTTTTTTTTTTTTAATTTGGAAGAAAAAGAAACAGAAATGTTCAACACGGCCCTAAGGCACAGGCTCGGTGCTTCGTGCAAGGGAAGAACATCCCAGAAACTCTATTTATATGTATTTTATGTCTCACTCCTTGTTAATTGCTTTTGGGGGCGTGTTCTGTTGAGGATCCGTGCGTGTCACTTGCAAATATCAAACAAACATGTCTTGGGGCAGTGATGGAGTCACGTGTCAAGCTCCAGACTGTTGGGCCCCCAAATCAGCACGTCCTCCCCACTAACAGGCTGCCCGGGAAAAAGTGGAAATGTCAGGAACAAAGCGAATGGTTAATGGATTCAGATAATGCCCATAATGAAGGGAGGCATCCCAGCTGCGACAGGGGTCTCAGGTCACTGGGGGCTCAGCCTACGCCTCTGACCTCCTTGTGACTAAAATTCACCGCCACCGCCCCCTGCCCCGGGTGCACCCATGGTCACAGCCCTGTAACACTGCTCTGGGGGCCGCAGGGGGATGGAGGGGACGCGGTAGAAGTCAGGAAAGCTAGGTTGGAGCCTGGCATAGTCACCTATGTTCTCTCTGTGGGTCCTGGCCTCCCTCTCATGCTCTACACCGGCGATCGGGCTTGGCAATGCTGAGGTCCATTTCCTGCTCTCCCAGCGGGTGACCTACCTCACCCCTGCTGACCCGCCCTGACACACCTCCCAGAGTGACAGCAAGAAGATGTTGGCCATGAGAGACTATGGACTCTGAGAAACAAACTGAGGGCTTCAGAGGGGAGGGGGGTGGGGGAATGGGATAGACCGGTGATGGGTAGTAAGGAGGGCACGTATTGCATGGTGCACTGGGTGTTATACGCAACTAATGAATCATCGAGCCTTACATCGGAAACCGGGGATGTACTGTACGGTGACTAACATAATATAATAAAAAAACATTATTATAATAAAAAAAAAAAAAAGAAGATGTTGGCCAGTAGCTCCCTTCACGCAGGCCACCTCACCCACCGTTCCAGCAGCCAGTTTCTCAAATCAGCAGTTTTATTTTCAAGGGAGCCGTTCTATTTCTCCTGGGGAAAGCATCTTAAAAAGTTATAATAATAAAGCCCACAGAGCTGTGTATTACCATCTATTATTGTTTGTTGAAAGAATGAAGTTATGTAAAATGTGGCTCTTCTGGAAATTTCTGGATTCGCCCAGAAGCTTCAGCCATTAGACAAGCATAAATCCCATAGACCCCCTCAGCTCCATCCACCCCCCAAAATGTCAGAAATTGAAAATCACCTGCAAGGATGTTGGCCTGGGTAGGCACAGTTGTGATTGCACGGGGGGGAGGGTGCTTTTTTCAAGTGGCTTGGAACCCACTGTAGAAAGCAGTTCACAGTGTAGACAGCCATCACCAGTGCCCATTCACACAAGCTGATGCTTACGGGCAAACCCGCTATGCACATGTCTTCTACGGGCTTCAGTTTTGCCCCTTAATTCGTGGGCCATATGGAAGACAAACAGGAAAAAATGATTTAAAATGATTTAAAAATGATTCCTTCATTGGTTTTCCCAGAGGCAACATAAAAATACAACCCGGTTCCAAAGCCCAGTTCGGGGTCACCTGAAGGGGAACGGTGTGGGCCGTCATTAGGGGCTCTCGCCCACCCTCGGCTGGGCTTCCTTAGCTCGGAGCCCCAGCCCGGGGGCCTCTGTGCTCTGTTCTGACAAGTGGACGGTCGTGCTCCCGGACGGAGGCCAGGGGCCTGGAACAGCACAAAAGCCTCTGTCAATGTTTCTTTTTCGTCAGCATAAAGGAGAATGTAATCTTTGACCGTTAGCATTATGCCCGCGGACTGGGACTTTGGGGAGAAGACACCAGTGACTCTGGGTGGGGCCCCTCTGGACAGGAAGGACAGGGCC
The DNA here is from genome assembly GCF_024610735.1 of Ursus americanus. NCBI lineage: Eukaryota > Metazoa > Chordata > Mammalia > Carnivora > Ursidae > Ursus > Ursus americanus. Next base: position 10,796,784 of record NC_142128.1, on the reverse strand, counting down.
CTGTCCTCTGTCGGTCACATCAGCTCTGTGACCACCCTGGGAAGAACTTCAGGAGCAAAAAGGGTCCCTTTGCCCCCCCCCCCCCACAGACCTGTATGCCAGCACCCAGGGTCCTGAGGCATATGGACAGACAGACGCATGCAGACAGAGACAACTCCTCCCCCACAAAGGTCCACTCTAAGGGAGAGGTATTTATTCCCATCTTCCAGAGGAGGAGAGTGGGGGCACAGAGAGGTTGAGTAACGGGCCCAAGGTCACACAGGCAGGAGTAGAAAGACCATCTCAACAAGCCCGCTTATCAACTCCCAACGGACCCACCCACCCCTGCTACCCCCTCCCTCACCTGGTCAAGGATCTGGGCAGCCCCCTTCTGGGGCACGATGGTCCCCCAAAGATTTCACAAGGTATTTTATGACCCGGTGAGGCTGTTCCCACACCACCTGGGACACAGCATTTATCCCTAAAACCTGAGCCCTTGATGTCTAGAGCCGAGTGGAAAAATACATCCCAGTCAAGCCCAGAAGTCGTCTCTGCCCAGAAAAGAGACCAAGACCGGCCACCCGGCACTTGCCAAGTCCCACCCCCTGCCCAGCCCAGCCTGAGACCAGAGCAAGAGGCCAACTCATCCAGAGACATGAGGGACAAGTCCACCGGTCCTGCCAGGCCAGAGACGCCTAAGGTGGCCCCCAAGAAGCCTGGAGCTCAGCCTGGCCCTATCAGGCAGCCCAGCCCAGCAGCTAAAGAAGTCTGGTGTGGAGCCTTCCAGAGCCCAGCCCTGTGCTTAGCACAGCCCCAGAAACAGTCAACCCGGAGTCAGAGCCAAGACCAGACCAGCCCACCGTAAAACCTGAGCTGCTCAGCGGTGTCTTCACTGCTGTCCAGCCTGGGGCCACCACCTGCTCCCAGGAGCCAAAGCCTCTCGAAGCCTCACCAGCGTGCACCCTCCCCTCCCCCACCCTGCAGCCTGGGCCAGGTCCCAGCCCAGAGGGCCCCACCCAAAGAGCCTGCCAAAACAGCCCAGCCCCAGCCAGCTCCCCTCTGCCCAGCCCGGCCTGGCTGACTAGCAGCAAGGGGACCTTCCCTGGGGAACACGCAAGTGGTCTGGGCTTGGTAGGGAGAGCCGGCTGAGCAGACCTTCTCCAAGCTTCCAACCGCAGCCCCCAGCAGGCTGAGCAGCCTCAGTGAGCAGCAGAGAGGGTGGTCCCCCTTCCTCCCCAGGTTGGAGCAGGTTTCCGGGGAAGAGCTAAAAATGTCAAGAAGACCAGATCTCACACTCTGGACGTCAGGGTTTTCCAGTGACACCTGGGCATCAGGTGGCTTATCTCAGTGGAGAGCCGCGGAGGGTCGGATGGGAAAGTGGGAGGGAGGTCCTGGGCCTCAGAAACACAGCAAGAATCCTGCTGTGGAGACCCTCGGATCATCCCTGCTCTAAGTAGAGCTATGAGACCCCAAAGTCCAGCACAACCCAAGGTGGGGGAAAGCCCAGCCGAGCGGCCCCAAGAAATACCACGGCTGATTCTACTTTGCCTCCCTCCTCCTGAGTCTGGCTAGTGGCTGGTCCACAGGACTGCCTCTGGAATCAGATTATCCCAACTTGAGTCCTGACCCTTCTAGTTCCATGTGTGGGAACTTGGGCCCCCACTTCCCTCAGCTGTCAGATGGAAATAGACAGGATGTAATTCAAGGTCTTTATGCATCTGCCGGTGTCACCCCACCCCCAACCACGCAGGACACACCTGTGCGGGGGCAGGGTCCCCGGAAGGGCTCTGCAGGGCCAGGAGCTGACCCTTCCGGTGGACCTCAGAAAAATCCAGGGGCCAGGATGGCTGCGGCCAGACGACCCCAGTGTGAATGGAGCCATATGAGAGCGGGACCCTGGTTAGCTGTTACTACTCTACGCCAAGGAGTTGAGAAGATGGCCAGGAGACCCCTCCGCCTGAATGAAGCACTTGGGATGATGTCCAGATTAGAAACAAAAGAGACTTCGGACTCGACGCCGTTTTTGGAAGAAATGGAATCCCCCAGAGCTCCTTGGAAGACAGCAGGGAAGGAAAGGTAGTGCCTGGAAAATCATTTTTTCCACTTTTGTTGGGATGTGACTGACAGCACTGTGTGGGCGTAAGGAGCACAGCACCGTGGCCTGACTTACAGGTGAGGAAGGGTGACCACAAGATCAGTGAGCATCCACTATCTCAAATCGATTAAAAATATTTTTTTTCTTACGACGAGAGCTCTTAGGACCTACTCTCTCAGCAACTTGGGACATGCCATCTAGCAGGGCTAACTGTCATCGCCATGCTGCCCATAACATCCCTGGACTTACTTCTCTTACAACTGGAAGTTTGTACCATTTGACCCCATTCATCCTATTTCCAATTCCCTCCTCTGGGGGCGGGGCATTAAATACTCCAAAAGTTAGGGGCGCCTGGGTGGCTCAGTCGGTTAAGCATCTGCCCTCAGCTCAGGTCCTGATCTCAGGGTCCTGGGATCGAGCCCCGTGTCAGGCTCCCTGCTCAGTGCGGAGTCTGCTTCTCCCTCTCCTTCTGCCCCTCCCCCCTGCTCATGCTCTCTCTCTGTCTTTCCCTCTCAAATAAATAAAATCTCTTTAAAAAAATACTCCAAAAGGTTAAAATTTTCCTAAAGAAGGAAAGAGGGGAAAAAATTAAGTTCTTGTCTGAAACATTTTTTTTGTATTAAGTGCTTACGAGTCATGCCATAAATATTTATTGAGTAACTACTATGTGCTAAGCGTTGTGCTAGGACAATTACAAAAAATTATAAGATGTTAGTGGTAGGGGAGCCTGGACGGCTCGGTCAGTTTAAGTGTCCGACTCTTGATTTTTGACTCAGGTCATGATCTCAGGGTCATGAGATCGAGCCCCACAGTGGGCTCCGTGCTCAGCGGGGGGTCTGCTTGAGGAGTCTCTCTCTCTCTCCTTCTCTCTCTGCCCCTCTCCCCCACGTATGTGCACACGCGTGCGCTCTCTCTCTCTCCCTCTCTAAAATAAATAATCTTTAAAAAAAGATGTTAGTGATAAATCATCTCATTCATTTTCAAGATTTTCTCTTCAGTATTTTTTATATACACTTAAATATGTACGTGATGTTTTTCCAAATTGCTAAGCAGTTCCTTAGTACTATAAATTGAATAATCTTTTTCACATTATGTGTGATACCTGCTTTAGCATATTGTATCTTCCATTAATTAATTGGCTCCAAATTGAGTTTATCTGTTGGGTCTAATATGTTGAATAGCTGCCAATGCCCCTCTTTTCTTAAAATGTTATTTTATAGGCTAGCCTTTTGGGTACTGTGTCAGTCAGCTTTGGCTAGGTGGTGCCGCTGTGACAAGCAGGCCCCACATCTCGGTGGCTAACAACTGCAAAGGTCAGCTGTGGCAGCTACCGTGGCATTGCTCTCTGAGTCTTCTCCATCCAAGGCCCAAACTGAAAAAGCTGCCCCCATCAAGGACATGCTTGCTGTGCTCACAGCAGTGGGAAAAGCGCAAAAGGGCCGTTAGGAAGTCACGGAGCCCCATAAGGCATTTGCCGGGTTGCAGTGGCCAAAGCAAGTCACATGACCAGGCCCAATGTCGATGGATACGGGATGCATCTTCCTGCCACAAGAAGGCCGGCCCTCCCGTGGTGATGGGCAAGATGTATGATTCCCTACAGAAAGGGGGAATGAGTTGCTGGGAATGGAGATATAATCTACCACGTTCCTCCAGGTGACTCTTAATAACCTTTGGGCAAAAATCCACTGAAAATGCCTTTGAGGCTTTTCATTTCCACAGTAGTCAATGTCTACACTAATTTGGAAATACTACACCTCTTACTGTCTTCCACCCCCCAGCCAGAAGCATGCATGACGAACAGGATATCATAACATCATACTATCCTGCCTCCCTCGCACTGTGTGTGTGTGTATGTGTGTGTGTGTGTGTGTGTGTGTGTGCCCACCACAGAGACGAGCCTGTTTCCCCTTTGGATTCAAAAGCTAATAAAGATATAACATAAAACTAATATATATATATTTTTTTATTTTTTTATTTTTATTTTTTTTTAGTAATTATCAATTCTCTGATGACATGACTCCTTTCCAAGCTTGGGAGCAATAGAAGAAATCGCAAATGAGGAGACCATCAGCTAAAAACACATGAAAGATCTGAAAGGAGTACAATTAAAATGAGAAGGGAACTGCTGGAGTGTGTAACTGCCACAGAGATTATCAACAAAGCATTGATGTCAACGTCTTAGGAGAGGCTAAGACATGTTTGGTGGGGGGAGCCCACTGGGATAAGCATGTTCCTCAAAAGGGGAAACTCAGTTCACACAAAAGGGACTGCCAATTTTTAAATGGTTCAACCTCGCGGCGACCCAAGAAATGCAAATTAAAACCACAGTAAAGAATCACGAATATGTTGCAAAGGAGCTCAGAACTCACTGTGTTGTCATATTCGGCGCCAGGGAGGTTGCGGCTAGAACGGAATCTCGCCAACGTCGCCTGAACAGTGTTCAATGAGAAAAGCTTGACGTGACCCCTCCACAGAGCATTGTGACAACGTGCATCAAGAACTCGAAAACGCTCACACCTTGGGGCGCCTGAATGGCTGAGTCGTTAAGCGTCTGCCTTCAGCTCAGGGTGTGATCCCAGGGTCCTGGGATCGAGTCCCGCATCGGGCTCCCTGCTCGGCGGGGAGTCTGCTTCTCCCTCTGTCTGTCCTTCCCCCTGCTCGTTCTCTCTCTCAATCTCTCAAATAAATCAATAAAAATCTTTAAAAGAAAGAAAGGAAAGAAAACTCTGCACCTGAACAAGAACAGGGAAGAAATCAGGAAGTGGGGGTAGGAAGGGAGAACGGCTTCCGTGTTAGGGTGAGTGGTTGCAGGCAATTTTCCTTCTATTTCTCTTGATCTAGTCATTGCTGTGATTGGTTTGTGCCATAAATAAAAGTGGGGGGCGGGGAGAATGGCTATGCACGTATGAAACACCTCCTCCCATCTTCTGAGATAACCACATGCTTCCTGACCTCTCCTGTGGACCGGGTGGATTGTGGAGACTTCCCCAGCTACCCCACGCTCCGCCCCCAGATGAACACTTAGTATTGTTAGAATTCACTTAGTGTATTCCATTTCATTCAATCTGAAAACTTTCACTGAGCAACTACTTTACACCAGTTACAACAACTAAGAAAGAAAGGGCTAATGGAGCATGTACCTTGGTGGGGGCCAAATCCAGGTCCTCAGAAGCAGAGAAGCTTCCACAGGGTAAAGCAGGGATCTGGAGCCTTCCCAGGAGACACACAGAACGGCCAGTGTGAGGTCATGTGTGTGAGCCCAGCACGGGGCTTGGCACATAGTAGGTGTTCAATAAGTATGTGTAGCATTGACTTGAACTGAACTGTACTGAATGCGGGATACTCATCTCCAATAAACCCTCTCCTACTCCAGCCCAGAATCAAGGAAGAGCGCTGGTCCTCCTGGGGAGCCCCCCGCCCTGCTCCCAGAGCCCCCTCCACCACGGCCTCGCCCAAACCTCAGGTCCTAGGAAATGTGCTAGAAAGAGCCTGTGTCCTAAAGACCTCCAGGTCTTTGATACTTGGTAGATGAAAACCCCAGACCTGGGGAATACTGACAAAGAACACTTCCCGATCTGCAAAGTCCCTTGTAAAACACACACGCACACACACACGCACACACACACACACACACTCAAAGAAACAAAAACGATCACACTCAGGTTTAGATTTAATGACCCACTTTTATTGAAAAGAACAAAACTACCAGAAAAGACTGTAAAATTCCAAGAGAAAACGGCAAGCATGTCTGCCTTGTCTCCTTTGTCACTCATCCTCTGTGCGAACTGGAGAAGCATAGTTCCCTCCTGCTTGTCTGAAGGAGCCGTTGCGATTGCTTATACCTGGACACCTCGGAAAGCCACCGAACAATCCATGTGGCCAATCAGTGGACATCTTCCAGCCCTCTGTGGTGAAGCCACCTCCCTACCACGCTGTAAGGCATGTTTGCCTGGGGAAGGTCACCTGTCTTTTTTTTTTTTTTAAGATTTTATTTATTTATTTGAGAAAGAGCATGAGCGGGGGAGGGAGGTGGCGAGGAGCAGAGGGAGAAGCAGGCTCCTGACTGAGCAGGGACCGCCCCCCCCCCGCCCGCCCGGATACGGGGCTCAATCCCAGGACACTAGGATCATGATCTGAGCTGAAGGTAGACGCTTAACCAACTGAACCACCCAGGTGTCCCAATGGTCACCTTCCTCTAAAAAACAAAATTCCTCTTATGCAAGCTAGGCTTGCAATACATTTTTCTCTCCCTGCCGTCATTACTCGCTTTTATGAGAAAATAACATTTTATGGCTAAAGAATTCCAAACATACTTCCAGCCATAGCACAACCCAGGGCAAAGTAAGCAAGGTGCCCACTGGGAAGATGGACCACCAGGGTCCCTCTCCGACCCGGTGGCAGGTGCGCCTTACTCCTCAACTGTCAGTGCTTTTTTGCCAGAGCTGTGTTCCTGCCTTTACTAGTCAAAAGTGCACCTCTGTGCTCACATCCAGGGCCGGTCCTTGGGAGTCATGGATAAAGTGACTCCATTTTCCACGACGTGTGTATTTTACTTACAACGTTGCCTGACCTGATTCATTCACATATGCATTTTCCAATGCATTAGAATTTCTGGGACATTTTAATGGTGTGCAGAGCAGAGGGAGAGACTGGGTGAAGCCCGCCCAGATTTGGTGTATAGGGTGGTAACAAACCCCGTGTCCCTGCTCCCATCTTGGGCTGGAAGGACCCCTGGGACCAAATGGCGCATGGAGCTAATGTCCATCCACCCATTTCTACACTGGGGTAGCGCCATGGTTTGGAAGAGTAGAGTAAGATTCCACAGTGCTGGACCAGAGAAACCCTTTCTTTGCTCCCTCCTGCCTTTTGAACTCATTTGGCAGAGTGGAAATTCATTTCCCCTAAAAACGAAGCTGGGGGTTCCAAAAGATCCAGGAAAGAGGAGCAAGGAAAGTTGACCCTTGGGGCAGGTCCTGTTGGTGACTTCCATTAAAGGGCCACTTGCAGCTAGCTACTGCTGTATAACAAAGCATCCCAAACTTAGTGGCTTCAAACAACTTTTTTTTTCCCCTAATGAACCTGCAATTTGGGCAGGGCTTGACCAGCGTAGCTCATTTCTGCTTCACTCGGTGTCTGCTGGGGCAGCTCAGAGCCTGGGGCAGGAATTCTCTGAGGCTCACTTACTTACACGTATGTGGTGGTTGATACTGGTTGTCGGTGGGGTGGGGGGCTGTACTCGAACCCCTGTGCACAGCCTCTCCACGTGCCTGTCTGGCTCCCTCACAGCACAGCAGCTGGCTTAGAAGGGTGGGCACCCCAAGCTAGAGTCGAGTGGAAGCTAAGAAGCTGAATAACCTTTTCTAGCAGACTTCACCTCTTGATGGGCGGGGGACAAGGTTCTGGCAGAGTGTGGGGGGCCGCAAGTCTGATAGAAGCCATTTAGGGTGAATCATCGAGCCTTACATCGGAAACCAGGGATGTACTGTATGGTGACTAACATAATATAATAAAAAAATCATTATAAAAAAAAAGGACCTCAGATCTTAATTAGATAAGATTACAGAGGAATATATAGGAGTAAACATTATTGAGCTGTGACTTAAGATCTGTGTGCTTTCCTATATCATATCTCAATAAAAATATTTTTAAAAATTAAAAAAAAAAGCCATTTAGGGGGAAGATAAGCTGCCACGGGGCCTTGACATTTCCACATAGCTCCACCCAGCTCCTGGGGGGTAGGGGGAGGATGGAGAGAGCTGGGCGCAGAGCCATGGGAGTGATGGGGTCTCAGCAGCCTGGTGTGCCAGCCACTCCAAGCATCCCCCAGCCGTCAGCTCGTGGCCACAAGCTAGTCAGGGCGCCAGTCTGGAGAAGGAGAATTAGGGTAGCCCCCACTCCCAGGAGACTGGACAAACAGAGCCTGCCCCCTCTTTCAGACTCTGCAGTCCCTTATGGCCATGACTTCTCCCCCTTGTCTGCTGCCCAGTGTCTGTCTCCCCAGACTCTGTCTGGGCATATCCTTCCAAGCTAATCTTTCTCTCAGACCTCCTCTGCAAAATCAGATTTCTCTTCCCTCCTGCCTTGTCAAATACCCCAGGCCATCCTCCCTGCTCCCACCTCCTTTCCCCAGCCCCCAGGTTTCAAGGTTTGGATTCAACGAAAGGTATGTTGGGCTGAAGAGCAGGAAGACAAATGTCCCCCTTTCCCGAGGAGGGATCTGTGTAGCTTTGTCTCTTGAACTGAGTGGTAAGTACCATGGTCGCTCATCTGTTATTTTATATCCTTTACTGTATCTAAATAATAAATATCAATCTTAAGGATCCTGGTGGGCTATCCATCCATAAACCCAGAGACCTGGGCCACACCCCAGCCTTCTCCTCAGAGCCACGGAAAGTCAGGTGCGACGTCTGCCCTTGGCTGCCGTCCCCTCTCCACCCCCACCACCCACCCTGGTTGTTACCACCGCCTAACCCTGCCCTTCCTGACCATGGCGGATTCAACAAGCATAATTGACTGATCCAAGTTGGGCCAGTAGAATCCTTCCATCAGGCATTGGGAATTAGAACAAGAAGGCAGCAAGGTAATGTGCCATTGTTGGCAAGGTAATGGGTAACTTAAGAGGTGCAAATGGAGCACCCCAAGAAAGCCAGCCTACAGAGAAAGGCAAGAAGGAGGCACACACGTAGAGAAGGGGCTCAGATCCCTACTGCCCAGGTCCAGGTTCCCATCCATTCCTGATGCCAAGCCATTTTCCTGCCCTTCTTGGGTTCAGAGAGATACTTCCAGAATTTTAGAATAAGCTCCAGTTTTCTGGGATAAGGAGGGCTTTGCCACTGCCCAATTCCAGGGGAGGCCACTCACAGGGTGTTTTAATGTAAGTGTCATCTAGTGGAGGAGAGGCTACCCCCGTGTAAAGCGAAGCGAATGGCGCCCTCTGGAGTTGTGCAATGGGAAAGTTCATAAGAGACTGGAGATGGTCGGATATCACATTTGACCTGATCACCCCACTTGACAAAGAGTGGAAGCCAGCGGTGTCAGGGGACACCAAGAATGGGACTCTTGACCCCCCACACCCCCATCCACGCCATCTCAGGCAAGTCACTACCCCTTCTGGGACTCAGTCTCCCACCTATCAAAGGAGGGGCTTTACAGGTTCACAGGATGGCCCAACAGTCCCTTCCAGCTCTGACACTCGTCATCCTGGTGGCTGTTTACAGGTACCTGGTAAAAGTCAGATGAATGTCACCAGAAGGGTGGTGTAAGCTGGGAAGTGCTTATTGAAGCCCCTGTCCGTGGTCCACAGGGACACAGACAAGCTGCACCATCCCTCATCAGGACTCTTGCACACCGTGATGCACCCACAGACCTCCCCTTATCAGCACAGTCAGCCCAAGAGGGTTTCCCAAACCCAGCCCCACTGCAGACCTGCCTACTCAGAATCTCTAGGCTCTGGCCCTGCAACAACTGTTTCTGAGCTCCCCAAGTGGTTCTGTCCATCTTGGGGCAGCACTTCGAGGCTACCGCTACTTTGGGGAGGGTGGATTTGGGGTAGTTACTAGGAAGTGAGCTATTCCCGAGGGAAGGGATGCCCCTGGGTCTGCTCTTTTATTAAAAGGTGTCTTAGGGGGTGCCTGGGTGGCTCAATCAGTTGGGTGTCTGCCTTCGGCTCAGGTCATGATCCCGATGTCTTGGGATCGAGCCCCGCATCGGGCTCCCTGCTCCGTGGGGAGTCTGCTTCTCGGTCTCCCTTTGCCACTCCCCCTGCTTGTGCTCTGTTGCTCTCTCTCTCAAATAAATAAATAAAATCCTTAGGTGGGGGGGGCAGAAAGGTGTCTTATTCACCTTCTACAGGTGGGCTGACCCCCGGAGGCCAGACAGTGGACACCAGCCCGCAGCGAGGTATAGGTGGAGAAGGTGCCCACTGTGACCAGAAGCAGAACTGTTGGGATGGAGAAGTCAGTGCTCACCAAGCATGCCACCTTTGTCCCCATGTTTTCCAGCCTCACTTACAAACAGGCTGGAACCCTGTAAAGGATTTTGGCTAATGGATTGTGAGCAAAAGTGTCATGTGTCACGGCCAGGTCAGGGCAGCCAAAGCCAGCATGCCTCGTGCTTCCCTCCCTTCTCCTTCCACAGAGAGCTCAGAGATGACATCTCCTCAGTGTTGTCTCCCTCGGCCTGTCCCCAGAGCGACTGTAGGAGCAGAGGCACCTGTCGCTCTCCCTGGAGATGTAACTTGAGCTGAAAGGAAACTTCTGTTGTCCAAGGTTCTTTTGTAGCAGTGATCAGCAATAGTTATCCAGACCCACGCAACTACATATCAAGGGCTTTTCTACTTACTTGCAAATATCTCTCATCAGCCGCCACAAACCCCAGCAGGAACATTCAAGTAAATGACCAGTGTCTCCTACAAGCTTTGAACGCTCCAAAGAAGTCCCTCTGAACGCTCAGCATCAGCAATTTCTGAGACACCTCCCTGCCTAGGGACCCCCCAGATGTCAGCCGTCGCCCAAAGCCAACCGGCTGGCCAGCCATTCAATAGCTGAGACTGCACCTAATAAACATTTTATGGACCTGTTCAATTGCACAGCGATGCACGCAATTAACTTCCATCATGGTTTTATTGTGGAAAGATGTTGCAAACTCCACCGTGAAAGCAGGACCATGCGTCAGTTCAGGAAACGTGGCTGCCAAAGCCCAGTGGGGTCCATGGTCAGAGCAGGTGCAGAGCTCCGATCGGCCGCTCATGGCTAATGGGGCTGCTCCCGACCGTGCCCGTGGTCAGCTGGCACTGAGCCTGAGGCTTCATTCTCCCAGCAAAGGTCCTGGACAGGAACCAGCCCCCCTCCCGTCTCTCACATAATATGGGGTAATGTTGAATTCACCCCCAGAGGGATGCATGGGTCATAAAAATCTGGGATGTTCAGCCTTGCTGGCTTAATCCTGTGCCCATGACAGACCCACTTCCTAGACTGCTGTGCAATTTCAATCAGACATCTGTGGGGTGGCATCTATTAATGAATGACAGAGAGAGAGAGAGAGAGAGAGAGAGAGAGAAACGGGATTTGGGCCACTGAGAGGCGGAGGGAAAGGGGGAGGGCAGGCCGGCTGGCACCCCCTCCCCAGTCCAGAGCAGTAGGCATGAGCAGTGTTTCCCCAGCAACAATCTCTGATTGGTCCCCATCTGTCCACCAGCTGATGTGAGTCCTGACCAGTCTGTCCTCAGTCCCCCTGCTGGGCAGAAACATGTAGAAGAGGCTGGGAGACCCCGCTCAGGCCCCCTCCCCAGGGCTGGCATGGATCTTGAGAAGCTCTAAGCATTGAAGGTGGTGATGCCCTACCCACACCCCAGCCCATCTCTGTACAACTCACAACAAAATGGTATTTCTCCAAAGGACACTCGATTTTATTAATGCTCAAATTCAAAGGGCTTCTTTCTCGAGCTGATTGCAAAATTCTGGATAAGCTTGTCAGAAGCCAGCTCTTTTCCAGCTCATGTGTGTTAGTGTGCTTTTGTGCTAGTGCAGATTTATGCGTATATGTGAGTATGAGACAACGTGTGTGTGTGTGTGTGTGTGTGTGTTCTCCCCCAAACTCTCTCCCTCTGCAGAGGGCCCCAGACAGGCAGAGCCTGGGAAACCATTTGGTCTGGGCAGGTGGCTAGAGAGGCAGGAGGACCTACAGGGCGGAAGCATGCCAGGCAGAGGGAGTGGAGGGGTGGGGGGTGGAGGCAGGCTGCCTGCGGGAGTTGGACGTGGGGAGGGAGGTCCTGAGGTCTGTCCAGTGAGGGTGCATCCCCAGGTGTCCCCCCACCCACATCAGGTAAGTGGGGGAGGCGGCACTCAAACCAAGTCTGCCTCACCCTAAAGGCAGTTCTCTGTTTGCTGGGATCCTCCAGGGAGTAACAGGTCTGCGCGGCGGCAGTACTGAGCAGAGCCTGGGGCCGAGGAAGCCATGTGGGCAGGCAGTGAGGATGCAGAAAAGCAGGAAAGCTCATGATAAAGGCCCTTCGGGCTCTTCCTGGCCAAGGAGCATCTTGGACGGAGGCATGCCAGCAGTCGAGCAGGAGACCCCCATCCCTGGGAAGTGGGGTGGGCAACTGGACCACCATCTCTCGTTTGAAACACTGCAAGATTTCAGACTCCCCTTCCTCCGCGTGTGCCAGCAAGCACACAGCCTGTCCGTTTCCCGTCTTGCATTTGCCCATCTGCAAAACGGCAGCGATGGGCAATCCGCTCCCAAGAGGAGACCCACAGCCATAAAGCAATGTATTTCTGAAAGTCAGCAAAGTCCTCGGAGCCTCGCGGGTGTTCTGAAAATGCACCTGCTTAAATGGCCAGGGGGGGCGCTGGAGCGGTTGTTTTCTCCTTGGAGAAAGCGACTGGTGTTAAATTGGCTGTGGGTGGGTCGTCCCTGCTGCAGGTCAAGCCTCACATTCTCTTTCATTCACAGTTTGCGGGCATTCTGTGTCATTACCTCTCGTGCTGACATTTGGCACTGACTTCCTATCCTTTGCATGTGTCCCATTGGCCAGGCCTGGCAATTCAGACCTTTCTCTCCCTCCGGAAGGGTCCAAAGAGGCAGATCTGCCCCCTGGAGGGAGGGACGGTCGTTCTCTGCAGAGCAAGATTCGCACAGGCGGGCTGCGGGCGGCACAATTGGCTCGCCGGAGACACGAGACCTCTTGAAAGGAGAGAACGATCTCATTGTGAGGAGCATGTAGGGAAGGACCATTTGCTATCCCTGCCCGGCAGCTGTGAGCCCAGTGCCATTTCCTAGCTCTGTGACATGGCCAAATTCTTGATCTTCGTAAATGTCCGTGTCCCCCTCTATAATACAATGCTCATGGAAGGATTAAAGGCTCTGAACAGGGAGAGCCCTTAGAGCCTGGTACATGCTAAGCTCTCGCGTTAGCAATCTGGGGAAGTTTCAGGTGCCCCATCACTAACTCACCCCCCTGGGAGGCCAGCCAGAAGAGAGTGTCCTACCTTCCTGGCATGTAATGGAGTGGTAGCCTTCCCTTGGGCAGTGAGTCCCACACTGAGGTTTGTGAACCGTAGGGCCTGGTACCCACGGGATAAAGAGGGCACCTCTTCCTGGGTCATCCTTGGTGATAAGCCCTTTCAAAGTGCTTCTCAAATTTTGATGTACGGGGACAGCTGGTAAACCTAAGAGGATAGGCTACAAGAGCCCTCCCAGGAGACAACTCATCCCAAGGGGAAAGAAGCCGGCTTGACCCAGGTGCTAAGGCTGTTGTATTTTTTATTAGGGCAGGGCTCATGGTTCTGCGTTTCTAACAAGCCCTTGACGATGCCCAAGGCCCCGATCCATAGGCCATGCTTTGAGTAGTGAAGTTTAAATAAAATTAAATAGTTGTTTTTTTATTTGAGAGAGAAAGAGCATGGCAGAAGGAGAGAGAGAGAGAGAATCTCAAGCAGGCGCCACACTGAGCACAGAGCCCAATACGGGGCCTGATCCCATGACCTTGAGATCATGACCTGAGCTGAAACCAAAAGTTGGACGCTCAACTGACTATACCACTCAGGCACTCTGATAAGTAAATCTTAGAAAAAGAAGGAAGAGGAAGAAGAAGAAGAAGGAGGAGGAGGAGGAGGAGGAGGAGGAGGAGGAGGAGAAGGACATGGGGGCACCTGAGTGGCTTAGTCAGTTACGCATCTGCCTTCAGTTCAGGTCATGATCTTGGGGTCCTAGGATCGAGTCCCATGTCGGGCTCCCTGCTCAGCAGGGAGTCTGCTTCTCCCTCTCCCTCTGCCCCTCCCTCTGCTCATGCTCTCTCTCTCTCTCTCAAATAAATAAATAAATCTTTTTTTTTAAAGATTTTATTTATTTATTCGACAGAGATAGAGACAGCCAGCGAGAGAGGGAACACAAGCAGGGGGAGTGGGAGAGGAAGAAGCAGGCTCATAGCAGAGGAGCCTGAGGTGGGGCTCGATCCCATAACGCCAGGATCACGCCCTGAGCCGAAGGCAGACGCTTAACCGCTGTGCCACCCAGGCGCCCCTAAATCTTTTTTTTTTTAAGTATACTAAAATGTCTGTAAAAAGAGAAGATGAACTCGAGACAACTTAGAGATTAGTGACCTATAAGAGAGATGCAGGGATCAAGGCTGGATTAAGGAGCCACGTAAAAGTGACACCAGTCTCTAAGAGACAAAGCACAGGTAAAAATGCAGGGAGAGAGCCGTAGGATCATAAAGTCGTGTCGCTTTAAGACCCCAAGTTCGTGGTGTTTTGTTACGCAGCTGAAGGAAGCTAACACGCTCAGTAATCAAGAGAAGTGATATTTAGTGTCATATTTTTAAAAATCCAAATTAATGCCAAAAAAATCTATAATGAACAAAATATAATTTTAAATACAGAATTGGTATTACTGATTCTTCCTTTGGCCTCAGGCACGGGACTGCGAGTGACACTGCCAAATGCTTCTCAGCGGCGGTCCCCACCCCAGTGCCTGCTGTCACCCAGCAATGCTGCTGTCACTCCCCCCACCTCGGCTCCCCTACCCGGAGCTGCCCAGCCCCGGCTGAGAAAGCTGCACGGTGGACAGTGGCATCTGGGCCCTGAAATCACCACCCCTAGCAAAGGCACCTTCCGTCTGAAGTGGTCCAGATGTGGGAACGGAGCTCAGGGGATCACTTGAAATCTAGACCATGAACGTTCAGTACAGCGCAAGGTGGGGCCAAGAACCGGACCCTTCCCTAAGTCACAGCCCACCCCCACCACATCTCCCTTCCCTGCCTCCAAAATAGGACCGAGCAGCCCCAGCCCATGTACCGCCTCCCCAGGAATCACAGCTTTGCCATGGGCCAGCAGGTGTTTGTGGCACAAGCCTCAGCACACGTGAGCCCTGTGGTTTCCAGGACAGTCCTCTGGGAACTTTTGTCCTGTTTTGAGCCCTGTTTGTTTGTTATTGTCTTTGTTCCTTTTTAAAATAGAGCTTGGGGGGGGGGTGCCTGGGTGGCTCAGTTGGAATAGCTTGTGACTCTTGATCTCAAGGTTGTGAGTTCAAGCCCCACATTGGGTACAGAGATTACTTTAAAAAATAAATACAATCTTTTAAGAAAAATAGAGCTTGGAGTAACTTTTCTAGTACTGTCTGGAAAATGCCAAATCTTCAGGGGCCACAGAGATGTATGTGAGGGCTGCAGGAAGCAAACCTCTCCTGAATGAAGCTCCTGGAAGACATATCCTGGCCGTCGAAAGCACAAAATCAAATAAAGAGCTCAGGCATGAGCAGTAAGAGGAAAAAGAAACTAATGGAAGGCCTGACCCTGGTAGAACTTGGAGGTAAGTCTAGGTGGCCTTGTTGATATGGTGCTAAGACAATGCAAATTTCCAAATCCTTGAATAAAAATATATAAAATGTGAATAATTTAATGGTAATTTTTTAAATCTTAAAGCCCTGTTTAGATCACAACAGCTGGGCAATAAGGAAGAGAAAGGAAAGGAAAACTTATTACAGGGGCGCCCGGGTGGCTCACCTGATTGAGTATCTGACTCTTGATCTCAGCTCAGGTCTTGCTCTCAGGGGCGTGAGTTCAAGCCCTGTGTTGGGCTTGGAGCCTACTTAAAAAAAAAAAAATTGAAAAGCTTAGTACATTTTCATTAATCTTGAAAAGAATCAACAGATAGTGTTTCCCTTATAATTTTGAAGGATTAAAAAAAACATGGGTCCATAGCTGGGCAACCATTGGTCAACTTCCAGCAGGAAATATGTCTTAGGACATAAATATAAAAGCAAGGAAAGCATAAATTCTATGGAAAAATAGTAAAGCAAAGAAAATCACAAGAAAGCATCAACTTCAGAAGATGATAAAACAAGAACGGTATAAAAATCTATTCTTCACACACAGTTGAGAAAACAGGTTACAAGAGAAAGTTTACAGAGCATTTCATCTCTGGTTAACATTCGAGAGGGATTGCAGTGAGAGAGGAAAACCCAGAAGTGTATACACCTTAAAACGCCAATGTAAATAATGGGATCTCAGGGCATGTGGTGGAATTATGGGTCACTTCTATCCATATATGTATGTATATATATACATATCCATATATATATGTATATGTATATATATATATACATATACATATATATATATATATATATATATATATATATATCTGTTTTGCTTCAATGTCTGGAAACGAATGTGAGAATTCTTTGACCAGGCAATGCTGTGATGGAATGTGTGTGTCCCCCCTCCCCCAAAAAAATTCATATGTTGTAGCCCTAACCTCTAATGTAAAGGTATTTAGAGGTGCAACCATTGGGGAATTACTAGGTTTAGCTGAGGTTGTGCGGGTGGGGTCCCCATAGCGGGATTAATGTCCTTAGAAGAAAAAGCAGCAGAGAGCTGGCTTCTCCCTCCGCTCTCTGCCACGTGAGTGTACAAGCAGAAGGCTGCCGACTGCAAACCAGGAAGCGGGCTCTTACCAGACCAAGTCGGCAGGCACCTTGATCTTGGACTTCCAGCCTCTGGAACTGTGAGAAATAAACACCCATTGCTTGACCCACTTGTCTGTGGTATTTGTGACAGCCGCCCAAATGGTCTAAGACAAGGGAAACGCATTGTTTTAAAAGTCAATATGTACTACTTGGGGGAAAAAAAAAAAAAACACCTGTCGAAACCGCAATCCTATGCAAGGGGATAGAGAAGATGCGGTCCTGCCCACAAGCATTTGCTGTGTGTGCCGGGCTTTGTGCTGGGGGTGGTTTCGGAGGGAGGAGACGGCGACCCTGACGGGTGCCCCTGGGTGCTGAGAGGCAGCTGTTTGAGAAAGGACAGCCCAGTGTGTCATGTAGGGAACAGGTGAGCACTGCAGGCCCAAGGTGGGGCGTGGAGGGCTTCATGGAGGAGGAGACATGTGAGCAGCACCCTAAGATCCCCTCCAAGGCCAAGGAGAGGAGGCTCAGGAACAAGTGTGTGCAGAGGCGTCCAGGCGTCACCAGAAGCCGGGGACAGGGTGGAGTCCCTCACATCTGGGAGCCGGGGCATGGGAAGGGAGCAGCAGTGACTCTTGCCTCTTGAACAATGAGATGATTCGGGAAGCACATGCACCTAGCGGGGTAGCAGCAGATCGGCCCTCCCAGTAGCGTGGAGACATGGTCAAGTACAGCAGTGGTCCTCCAGGACCCACAGCCTGGGTTCAAATCCAGACTCACCTACTTAGTACTGAGTGAAGCCACTTAACCTCTATGTGCCTTGGTTTTCCTGTCTGTAAAATGGGGATAATAATCCCAAACTTGCTTCAGTGACTAAACAAGACATATCTATGATATCTATTACTTCAAATAAGTGAGATCCAGTTAAATTCAATAAAATGATGATATATTTTAGTAACAATGTCAATGACATAGTAAACAAGAGCTCTGTAGACGTGAGTCATCATTACCGAGGTGGGGACTGTGCTGAGCAGTGACATGCCTCACCACATTTATTAGCCCCATTTCACAGGGGAAACTGAGGCACAGAGCAGTTAAGGGCTTTGCTAAGGTCACACAGCTAGCAGGTTGAGAGGAAGGGTCTCAACTGGGGAACCTGACTTTGACCACACTGATACCCCCTTCATCCCTGAGCTTGTCCCCCATCACACTTGCAGGAGGCCGATACCTCTCCTCCAGGAGCCATGATCGCTAGACAGACACAACTCATAAATTCACCAAGCATCTGAGAGAGGAGAGTCTCAGACACTATCCACTCTAAAGGCTTTGAGGACGAGGGTTGGTGACACTTTAGTGGGGTTGAAGCAACAGTCCGGACAGAGTGAATCCCATGTGCAAAGGTTCAGAGACGTTGAATCCACCAGGAAGAGTTGGCTGTGAAGTGTAGAATCCCCGGGCTAACTGTAAGCAACACGGACAGAATTTAAGGCAGCCAGAAGTAGGTAATCAGACTAGAATGAGCCTGATGACATCAATGGCCCAGGATCTTTCTGTCTGCACTCTTGGTGTGGGGCTTTTTGTATTTCCCCTCTTGGCCTCATGGTCCCAAGATAGCTGCCACAGCTCCAAACAACATGTCCTCACACAGCTCTGTTAGAAGTAGGATGCAGGAGGCAGCCAGAGCCTAACTGAGCTCTCTTCACACGGCTTTCTCCTTTCATTAGGAGAGAAAATCCTTATCCAGGAACCCCAGCAGACGTTCTCTGACATTGGCCAACCCCATATCAAAAGCCCAATCTTGAACCAATCACTGGGAAAGAAGAATGGGATTGCCATGACTGATTTAGGTCAATGACAAATATCTCTTAGAGCTAGTGGCAATATGAAGCTCCCTAAGGACCTTGTGACCCACCCTACATGGGGAAAAGGGACAGCCCAGCAATCTGGGGAACCACAGTGGGTACTATAGTGAACATGGGACTGGAGGAAGAGCCTGGGTGTGGGCAAGCATGATGTGAAGGCCCTCAGGGCCTGGAGGAGCCCTGGATGGGGAGTCTGGGCAGAGGAAGAAAACCTGCCATATTGGAACCTGGCGTGCTCCTAATGCAACAGCTCCCCCACCCCCACCGTGTGTCCAAAGTAGTTCACTCTGTGTCCTGCACACCCTGTCCTTGCTCCTTTGCTCACCTCCCTCCCCCAATCCAAGCTGCCTCTTCCCCATAGGGTCGCCTCCCACAGAAACCTCTCCAGGCCAGCCAGCACCCTCTGACCTGCCCCATCTAGTCTTCCCAACCCTACCGCCTTGCAGGGGGGTTCACATTGGTCACCTCCCCCAATGCATGACTGCCATGCTGTGCCAAGCCTGGTGCTGCCACTGAGAAAGCTAAGCAGAGCAGACACAGGCCCAGCCCCCGTGAACTTAGCCCCTGTGGACCCCAAAGCCTGACAGGAGGGCCAGAGGGGCATGAATAACCACAGTGTGGGGAGGAAACTGACAGCCATATGTATGGAAATTTCCATATGTTTGGAAATACATGCACAGAGCACAGAACCAGCTAGCGGCTCGGGATGGGCTTCAGAGAAGAAGGTTTTGAAGCATTTATAGGAGTTCACCTCCGGGCATCCTGGCTGACCAGAAACTCCCATTTCATCACTCAGCAGCCAGTGGTTCCAGGCGTTCCTAGGCTTGTGGCTGCCTCTCTCCAGTCTCTGTGTCTGTCTTCGTGTGGCCTTCTGTTCTCCCCCTAGCTCTCTCCCCGGGGTGTCCCTCTGTGTGTGTCCAGAGACACTTGCCATTGGATTTAAGTCCCGCCCAGATCATCTAGGATGACCTCATCTCAAGATCCCTAACTTGATTACATCTGCAAAGACCTTGTTTCCAAATAAACTCATTCACAGGTTCTGGGGGTTAGGATGTGGACATGTGTTTTGGGGGACCACCAGGAAACCCACTACAGTGTCATTGGGGAAAATAAAACATGATAAAGGGGGATCAAGGGTTTGAGACAGGGACTGGGATTTTAAATGTGGGTCAAGGAGGACTTCATTGATTAAACTGATGGTTGAACGCGGAATTGATTAGAGAAGAGAGTAAACCATGCCAATATCTGGGGGGAAAGCATTCCAGAGAGACAGGCCAGTGCAAAGGCCCTGAGGCAGAGAATGCCAAGGGTCTTTCAGTAACAGGGAGAAGGTCCATAAGACAGGAGTGAAGTGAGCATGGGGCAGAGAAGTAAAGTCAAAGAATGGTGGCAGGTCAAGGAGGGTTTTGCTTATATACTGAGAGAAGTGGGGAACCACCAGGGGACTCATACCCGACTTCTTCTGCCTCAACCCTCCAAGGGTCGTGTCCTCCCCCCACCTCCGCACCCAGAGCCCCACGTGGGGGTGAACACCTGCCAGATCCAGGACATTTTCATATATGCTATTTAATTTAACCCTGACAACAACTCTCTGGTGAGGTATGATTAGCCCCATTTCCTGGGTGTGGAAACTGAGGCCCAGAGACAGGAAATGACTTTCTTGCCATAGCTTTAAAACCAGGCTGCAAATCCCCAGTAATAAGACTGGTCCGTGAGTAGGGTAGAAAAATGAGGCTAGCTTTCTAGAACATTGTAACTGCAGCCCTGAGCTCCCCTGTGATGGATCAGTCTGGCTGCCCTGAGCCCACCACACTTCGCAGAAGCTCAAATTAATCCTGCCAATGTGCCCACATGGAGAGACATCTCCAGCCGCCCCCAGCTACCCCATGCCCCCGGGTCCCCCAGCCCCCTGTCCCCACCCCCTCCAACCCCATCACCCTCGCCAGCCCCCAACCTGCTTAAAATAGCTGGAAAGACCCCTCACGCTCAAAGATGCCTGGCCAAGCACAATGCTTCCAGAATTCCTGACCCATAGAAATCACGACAGGCTCTAAGTTTGGGGTGATCCGGTCTACGCCACTACATTTTGGGGTTTCTTTGGGGTTCATAGGAGCAGCAACAGATCACAGAACACAAGTGAAGGTCATGCCGTGGCCAAGCTGAGATTAGAACTTGACCCCATAGTGCCTCTTGGATTCACGAGCAGGGAAGGAGAAACCCCAGTTTAAAATGCCAGCAAGAATTTCTAAATCATTATGGAACATGGGGTCCCATGCCTCAGAGACAGAAAAAGCCTGCCGAGCAAGGGGAGTAGGGGGGTATCGGCAGGAGGACACAGCAGCGTGGACACAGGACGTGTGAGCCGTGGGGGACGAGCCACTCGGGACAAAACACCAAGAACGGCTGTGCGGCTTTGGACTCAAAAGTGGGTTCATAAAGCTGATGAACACGAGGCAAGTGTGCACGCGTGACCCCGTGAAGGATGGCTGTTTTAATGAGGACAGAAGCTGGGGCAGAGGCGGGAGGGAGCCCCGTTGTCAGGCCCCGAGCTCTGGGTCAGCGTCACTGCCTTTGGAGGGAACCATGGCAGGGTCAAGGTCTCTGACCCGTGTGTTAATAATCTGTGCCTTCTGTTGGGAAAGGGGTCGCACGCTGCCGGGTCCCCAGCAGGTGGGTGGCAGGCCTAATTGGAAGAGGGGGACAGGGCCGGGCCGCAGGCTGTGCCGCGACAGAAGGCACCTGGTCACGCTCCAGCCACAAAGGAGAGCCCCATGGGGTGTAAACCAGCTGATCGCCGAGGAGCTCACGAGATCCCAATTACGCCAGTCCCATGGAGGGTGAGAGAGGGATGAGGGGGGCCAGCGGGGACCTCAGCATGCTGCAGCCTGCCCCCTGGCTCACCCCTGGCCTCGGCTGTCTCTCCTTTTCTTAGGGTCTCAGGATCGGCCTTCCTGGGGGAAGCCGGGAGCTGGCTGTCTGGAATGTTCTCTGCCTGCCCGAGCCGGCGAAGGTACCTATGGAGTCCGGCCCCGCGCTCAAGTCTCGGACTCACTCCTGGAAGGCTGTCTCTAAGCTCGGTTTAGCGTCTGCGTTAGTTTTCTACTGCTATAACAAGTTAGCACAAACCTGGTGACTTATAACAGCAGACGCTATCATGGAGAACAGGTAAGTAATGCGTGATCCCACATGTCCACAGCAGCCCTAGTCACATTAGCCAAGAGGTGGAAACAGCCCACGTGGCCACCCGCTGATGAATGGGGCAACAGATGCGGTACAACCGTACAGCGGGAATATTATTTGGCCGTTAAAAGGAACAAAGTACGGCTGACCCTTGGACAACACAGGGGTTGGGGGCACTGACCCCCCAACACACATAGAAAATCCACATATAACTTTTGACTCTCCCAAAACATACCTGTTACTAGCCTCCTATCAACTGGTAAGGCTTCGCCGTAACAGAAACAGTTAATTGATGCGTATTTTGGGTGTTATATGGATTATCGACTGTATTCGTCCAATAAAGGAATCTTGAGAAAAGAAAATGCCAATAAGAAAGTCATAGAAGAGGGGCGCCTGGGTGGCTCAGTCGTTAAGCTCAGGGCGTGATCCCAGAGTTCTGGGATTGAGCCCCACATCAGGCTCTTCCGCTGGGAGCCTGTTTCTTCTTCTCCCACTCCCCTGCTTGTGTTCCCTCTTTCGCTGGCTGTCTCTCTCTCTGTCAAATAAATAAATAAAATCTTTAAAAAAAAAAAGTCATAAAAGAAAATACGTTTATAGTACTGTGCTGTATTTATTTAAAAAAAAAAATCTGGGGGCACCTGGGTGGCTCTGTCATTTATGCATCTGACTCTTGATCTCAGCTCGGGTCTTGATTTCAGGGTCATGAGTTCAAGACCCACGTAGGGCTCTGTGCTGGGCATGGAGCTTACAAAAAAAAATCCATATATAAGTGGACCTGCACTGTTCAAACCTACACTACAATGTGGATGGACCTCGAAAATATTATAGTCCATGAAAGAAGCCAGATGTAACAAGTCACATATTGTATGGTTCCTTTTGAATGAAGTGTCCGGAATAGGTAAGTCCACAGAGATGGAAAGCAGATTCGCGGTTGTCAGGGGCGGGGAAGGGAGTAGTGAGGCTTTCTCCTTTTCGGCCAATGACAATGTTTTGGAACTAGACAGAGATGGGGTTTGCACAACACGGTGAGTGTACTAAGTGTCACGGAATCGTATACTCTAATATGGTTGAATTTATGCTCCATGAATTTTATCTCAATACTAGATAGATAGATAGATAGATAGATAGATAGATAGATAGATAGATAGATAGATAGATGATAGATAGATAGATAGTTTCTGTCTTAGAGTTCTGGAAGCCAGAAATCCAAAATCAGTCTCACTGGGCGAAAGCGAAGGTGTTGGCAGGGCTGGTTCCTTCTGGAAGTTCTAGGGGAGGATCTGATTCCTTGTTTTCTTTAGCTTCTAGATGCCACCTGCATTCCTTGGCTGGTGGCCCCCTTCTTCCTTCAACTCCAAGAGTCTGGCCATCTCTCTGTCTATATCCCCATCAGCTTCTCTTGACTTTGTCTCTCCTACCTCCCTCTTAGAAGTACCTTTGTGGTTACATAGGACTCATTTGGACAATCTCCCATCTCAAGATGCTCAATGGCATCTGCAAATCCCTTCTGCCAGGTAAGGCCACATTCACGGACCCCAAGGGTCAAGAAGGGGCTATCTTTAGGGGGCCACTAGTCAGCCAACCGTGGTATCAGAGTCTTGTTCCCTTGCTTCTTTGGATTCTTTGAGAGCGGGGATCCTGCCTGTCTTTGGGCATCAGCCTACACCAGCTTTGTCCCAGCCAGCAGCCTAGACCCTCCTCTCAAGGCACCAAGGAGGGGCGGACAGAGAGAGCTCGAACTGCCTGGTCTCTTCCCCTAGGAGCTAGCCAGCTGAGCAGAGCGGAGGGCTTCAGACCCTGGGCGGTGCACATGGAAGGCTGGCAGTGGGTGTCGGCTGCTGGCTGCGGTGTGCCGATGAACCAGCCCTCAGGGGGAACAGCCCTGATTTGTCCTGTGTGCCAAGGTGTAAATTCTCCCAGTGCCAATGCCACACTACCCGCATGACACGCCTCGGGCTCCATGCCCGGTGGGGAGTCTGCTTCGCTGCCTCTCTCTCCCTCTGCCCTTCCCCCACTCTCTCTCTGTGTCTCTCTAAAATGAATAAATAAATCTTTAAAAAAATCAAAAATAAATCAAAAATAAATAATAAAAAAATAAGTAAATAAAAAATAGATAAATAAATAAGTAAATTACAGAGTACTCCCAGCAGGGTCTCAAGTTGCACCCTGTAATCTAAAACATTGATAATCCTGCAGCAAAACGGGTGAATATTCACATTATTTGGGGGTACATAAGGGCTATAAACAGCCCCACGTCAGCCCCACTCAGGCTTTAGAACCAGATGAGTAAGAAGAAAACATGGTGTTTAAAGAACTTTCTGACCTGCAGAATTGAAAAGTGGTTTTAGACCAAGAATATGTATTTTGGAGCACCTCTTACAGATTTGATAAAAAATCAAGGAGAGTTCAAATAGTACTTGCTAGAAGAAGAGAAAGGTGTTAACGCCCCTCTGAGCTGCCGCTTTGGAAAACATGATGGAGTTTCCTTAAAAAAAAAAAAGAAAAACCACACGGCCGTATGACCCAGGAATTCCACTTCTGGGTTTTTGCTCCAAGGAAATGAAAGCAGGTACCAAAGAGATGTGTATACGCCCGTGCTCATCACAGCGTTGTTCATGGTGGGTCACCAAGCCATGGAAACAACCCAAGGGTCCAGGGCAGATGAACAGATAAAAAAGATGGGGTGTTTATACACACGATGCAATATCCTTCAGCCGCGAGGAAGAAGGAAGCTTTGCCATTTGCAACAACACGGATGAAGCTTGAGGATATTGTGCTACATGAAATAAGCCAGACAGAAACAAGGACTGTGCTTCTCCACTTACATCTGGAGAATCTAAAAAAAAAAAAAAAAAAGAATGGGGCGCCTGGGAGGCTCAGTGGGTTAAGCGTCTGCATTGAGCTCAGGTCATGATCCCGGGGTCTTGGGATCAAGTTCCGCATCGGGCTCCTTGCTCATCGGGGAATTTGCTTCTCCCTCTGCCACTCCCCCTGCTTGTGAGCTCTCTCTCTCTCTCTCTCTCTCTGTCTCTCAAATAAATAAATAAAATCTAAAAAAAAAAAAGGCAAATTCACAGAAACAGGGAGTAGAAGACCGGTTGCCAGGGGCTGGGGGTGGAGGAAATCAGGAAAGGTTTGCTCAAAGGATACGAACTATCAGCTGCAAGATGAACCAGGTCTGAGGATCTAATCTATAACAAGGCGACTGCAGTTAACGCCATAATGTGTAAGTGAAATTAGCTAAGGAGGTAGAACTCAAGTGGTCTCACCAAAGAAGAAAAGGAAAAAGAAAAAATAGAAGGTAAATATGGAAGGTGATGTTTCTGTTAATTAACCAGATGGCGGGAGTCCTGTTACAATGTATCACATTTTTACCATGTACACTTTACCTGTTTTACGATCGTATTTTTTTAAAGATTTCTTATATATTCATTTGAGAGAGAGGAAGCACGAGCAGGGGGAGGGGCAGAGGGAGACTCCCAGGATGCTGGGATCATGACCTGAGTTGAAGGCAGACGCTTAACCCACCAGCTAATGCAATAAGACACAAAAAGGAAATAAAAGATAGGTTGTGAAGGAAGAAATAAAGCTGCCTTCATTCACAGCTGACATGATTGTCTACGTAGAAAATCCCAAAGAATCAACAAAGACCTTGCAGAACTAATAAGCTACTATAGCAAGGTTGCAGAATATAAAGTTAATATACAAAAGTCAATTGCTTTCTTTCACATCAGCAATAAACAATGGAATTTAAATTGTTTTAATTGAAATTGAAAACACAATACCATTTACATTAGTACCATGATAAAGGTACTTAGGTATAAATCTAACGAAATACATACAAGATCTGTATGAGGAAAACTACAAAACTCTAATGAAAGAAACCAAAGAAGATCTAAATAAATGGAGACATATCCCATGTTCTTGGATAAGAAGATTAAATATTGCCAAGATGTCAGTTCTTTCCAAATTAACTTATAGATTCAGTGAAATACTGATCAGAATCCCAGCCAGTTATTTTGTGGAAATCAACAAATCTATTCCAAAGTTTATATAGGAAGACAAATGACTCAGAAAAGGCAATACAATATAAAAGGAGAAGGACAAAGTTGAAGGACTGGCAAAACCTGACTTCAAGTCTTACTATAAAGCTAAAATATTCAAATGACCGTATGCCATTGATAAAAGAATAGAGGGTTCCCTGGGTGGCTCAGTTGGTTGAGTGTCCATCTCTTTTTTTTTTTTTTAAGATTTTATTTATTTATTTGACAGAGATGGAGACAGCCAGCGAGAGAGGGAACATAAGCAGGGGGAGTGGGAGAGGAAGCAGGCTCATAGCAGAGGAACCTGATGTGGGGCTCGATCCCAGAACGCCGGGATCACGCCCTGAGCCAAAGGTAGACGCTTAACCGCTGTGCCACCCAGGTGCCCCCTGAGCATCCATCTCTTGATTTTGGCTCAGGTTGTAATCTCAGGGTCGTGAGATCGAGTCCTGTGTTGGCCTCCATGCTTAGTGTGGAGTCTGCTTGGGATTCTCTCTCTTCTTTTCCCTCTGCTCCTCCCCCCGCTTGTGCTATAAATAAATAAGTAAATAAATAAATAAATAAATAAATAAATAAATAAATAAATAAATATTTTTTAAAAAAGGAATAGACGAATAGATCAATAGACTAGAGCACCCAGAAATAGACCCACGCAGATATAGTCAACTAATCTATGACAAAGGATCAAAGGCAATTTAATGGAGAAAGTATCATTTTTTTTCAACAAGTGGTATTGGAACAACTAGACATCCACAGGCAAAAAACAAACAAACAAACAAACAAAAAAAAACAGTTAATTTAGACACAGACCTTACATTTTTCACAAAAATTAACTCAAAATGGCTCATAGACCCAAATGTAAACTGTGAAACTCTAAGACTTCTAGAAGATAGCATAAGAGAAAATCTAGATGACCTTGAGTTTGGGGAAGACTTTTTCAATAAAATAAAAACATAAAGAAGAAATGGATAAGCTGAACTTCATTAAAATTAAAAGCTTCTCCTCTGCAAAAGATACCGTCAAGAGAATCAGAAGATAAGCCACTGACTGGGAGAAAATATTTATAAAACACGTATCTGATAAAGGTCTACTATCCAAAATACAAAAAACTCTTAAAATTCAACAATAAGAAACAAATAACCCAATTTAAAAATGTGCAAAAGATATGAACAGACACATCACCAAAAAAGATATACAGGTGGCAAATAAGCATATGAAAAGATGCTTCCCGTCATATGCCATTAGGAAATTGCAAGCTAAGACAGCAATGAGATACCATCACATACCTACTAAAATGGTGAAAATCCAAAACGCTGACAATACCAAATGCTGGCGAGGATGCAGGGCAATAGGAACTCTCATTCATTGCTGACGGGAATGCAAAATGCTACGGCCACTTGGAAAACTGTTTGGCACTTTCTTACAAAACTAAATATGCCCCTACCATACCACACAATCTAGCCAATCATACTCCTTGGTATTTACTCAAATGAGTCAAAAACTTAGGCCCACAAAACGCCTGCACATGGATGTTTATAACAGCTTTATTCATTATTGCCAAAACTTGGAAGCAACCAAGGTATCCTTCAGAAGGTGAATGGATAAAGAGACTGTGGTACATCCAGACATTGGAATATTACTCAGCACTAAAAAGAGATGAGCTATCAAGCCATGAAAAGATATGGAGGAACTTTAAATGCATATTGCTGAATGAAAGAAGCCAATTTGAAAAGGCTACGTACTGTATGATTCCGACTATATAATTCTGGAAAACACAAAATAATGGAGACAGTAAAAAGATCAGTAATTTCCGGGGGTTAGTGGGAAGGGAGGAATGAATAAGCAAAGCACAGAGGGCTTTTTGGGCAATGAAACTATTCTGTTCAATTTTTCTATAAACCTAAAACTGCTCTAAAAAAATAAAGTCTATTTTTTTTAATGGAACACTGAGTTTGGGCAACCAAGATGGGGAGTGGAGGGAATGTGAAGGATATATGTCATTTGTGGCTGTCCAAATATGTTAAACAACTTCCCCATGGTCAAGCACTACAATGCCCAGTTCTTATCACTAGAACTACATTTCCCAGCCTGCCTTGCCATTGGGGGCCATGTGACTTGGACTCTGCCAATCAGATGTAACCATGTGAAACTGACCAGGCAATGAGTTAGGAAACACATGGGTCAGGAGATATTCCTTTTGCTGCCCTGTGGAGGCTGCATGTTTAGAGGTCATTAGCAAGGGCTGCAGGTTCCTGGCCGTGGCAGAGGCAGCGTGATATGAAGTCAGCAGCAACAGCTTCTGAGCCAGTCTGCTGCTCTGGAAACTGGTCCTGAAAACCCATTGTAGACCTTGTTCTGAATCCCTTCCAGAGTCTATGAGCTCTCTAGTGTCTTGTAATAAATTCTATCCTGCTTTAAACTAACTCAGGGGAATTCTGTTGTCTGCAACTAAGAAACCTGACTGATACAATGTAGTTTTGTTTCAGGTTTGTTTTGCTACTAATATTAATTTAAAGTAAATAGAGAAAGACAAATATCATATCATCTGTTTTATATGTAGAGTCTTAAAAAAAAAAAAAACAACCTCATAGATACAGGATACTGATTGGTAATTGCCAGAGGTCGGGGCCAGGGGGTTGCAGGAGGAATAAGAGAAACGAGTAGACTGTTATTGTTTTAGTTTACATAAATTGAATAAATAAATGAAGGAATGAATACATACATACATACATAGATTATTTTTGTCCCTAAATTTTTGCCTGCACTTCTGCTTAGTTTCTGGATTTACGATGAACTTCAGGAAATAAGCTACGAATATCCTTTGGTCATTGATCCACAATGTCAAAGGGCTTTCCGGAGAACTGAAACTAATTTATAGTCCTGTGAGTGATGTATGAAGACCCGTCTCAACCTCACTTCTGCCGGTGTTGAATTTTTTCATTTTTATAGCACAGGAGTGCAGGGCGCTGACTCCGAGGCCAGAGAAGACTCTCTTTTCTTCCTAATACCCTCAGAGAAGGGGCCAACAAGCTCAGACCCTCTGTGCTACTGGTACTGGAGGTGAGGCCAAGGTCTTTGCTCCGGGCTTGGTTGCAATCCAAGGAATGAAGGCCAGATGGCAGATTTGAAGCTAGAGGGGGTTCCTGTCAAGAAGCTCCAGGGTTTTGAACTTGAAGGTGACCAGTTCCTTTTGGCCCCATCTCCTGACTGTGGATTTTTTTTCCTTTACTACTGAGATTTCACAGAGATCTCTATTCATTCTGTTTCTCCACTTGGAAGGTTGCATAATTTCATGTTTGTTAAAACACAAAAACAAAAATAACCTGGACCTACAGAAAAGAAAAGAAAAGAAAAGAAAAGAAAAGAAAAGAAAAGAAAAGAAAAGAAAAGAAAAGAAAAAGCCAAACTGTAGAATCAGAAGTTTGTGTCCAAACCCACTGAGAATGGGCTGTGTGATCTTGAGCCAGTCTGTTAACCTGTCTGAGCCTCAGTTACCTCTTCTCCACAACGGGGGGCGGGGGGTGTATATCCCCACCACCCTAGGGCTGGGGTCAGGAGCAAGGAAAGTCACTTCTGCTCAGAAGCTGTAGTCAGTAGAGTCACATGACTGGTTGGGATTGGGAGGGGCAGAGGATGGAGCTGGACCAGGTCAAACCTGCTACTCTAATGATGCGTGTTTTGCTTCCCATAGCGGAACATCCAACTCAGAAGGGCCTAAACAGTCAGGGGTCATTATTCCCATTAACAAGAAGTTCAGAGTAGGGGGTTTCTTGAGTTTTTTCCGTGGCTTAATGATATTACCAGAGACCCAAGTGTTTTCTGTCTTTTTCCTCTGCCATACATCTTTCCTCATGGTCACCAGATGGCTGCCACTGCTCCAAACTTCACACACAGGCACAACAGTGTCCACTGAAAAGAAGGAGAGGCCTTGCTTCCCGCACATCTCTTTTTTTTTTTTCTCCCTCCCAAACATTTTGCTCCTCCTCAATCTCTCTTGGCAATAATTCACCATTCTGACTTTATAATGTTTTCGTTGCTTTTCTTTATAATTTCACCATCTATGTCATCTATGTACACATTCTTGATTAATCTTTTGTTTGGCCTGCTTTCAACTTTACATGCAGGGAATCGTATTGTACATATTCTTCGTGTCTTACTTCTCGTCTTACCATTGTCTGTAGGATTCACGCATAGTGCTGCACGTAATGGTGGTTTGTTTTTTTAGTCCGTGGGAAGAATATACCAGAATGCATTGTTCCACTCTCCTGCTGGTGGACGCTTGGGTCCTTCTGGGGCCACTGTGAACAATGCTGCTGCGAGTGTCCTTCTCACATGCACAAGTGCAGGAGCAGAGCTCCTGAGTCATAGGGTCCCTGCAGGGTCAGCTCTAGTACTAATTTCCTGGTGTTTGTACAACATCCATTCTCCCCAGCACAGAGGAGAGTCCTTCCCTCTGCGCCTCGGCCATCCCAATACTGATGAGACTGATCTTTCTGCAAATGCAAACCAGATCTGTCATTCTCTAGCTTCAGGTCCATTTTACCTTGAATAAGATCCAAACACTTTACCCTGGTCCTCGGGGCCCCCAGCTCCCTCTCTGCTCCCACCTGTCGCCACCGGAGAGGAAGCTACCAGGTACCGTGCTCCTGCCACACGGGATCACGATGATCAAATCAGCACCTGGGTGGGAATGGGAATGAAGGGGGCTGGGCCAGGCTTGGGAGCTATGCCAGGAACGCACAGGAACATCTACTATACAGGACACCCCCGTGGACCCTCCAGTCCGCCCCTCAGGGGATCATGGGCTCCTTGGCCCTTGAAGGGGGATCATCTCCCTGGCGTGGGTTCCATGACTTTTCCCCACAGCATGACCCCTCCACCGCTCCACCTAAGTCAACCATGACACCAGGAACAGAGACCAGTTCCAATGCTGATGCTAGAAGAAAATCTGCTGCTCGGAGAAGAAAAGAGCAACAGGGAATAATTGAGCCTATTGACGGAGCCAGAGTGAGAAGAGGAGAAGGAACCAATGAGGACATTGTGAAAGTAAAACCAAAACATCACAAACTCTAGCAACTGTTCTTCCAGAACATGTCAGAATCAATTGCTCAAATCCCAGATTTCCAGGAAGCGACATTCATCAACCCTCTGTGAGGTCTGCACAGCCTGGGGAGGAAGACGAAGAGCTCTGCTTTTGGTTTGGTTTGGTTCAGTTTTTTTCTTACCAGAGCTGAAACGACAAATATTAAGTCGAGTTACTAAACAACGCTTTATCGTTACGAGAATCCTGACTTGGAAATAGGAGTCCTCTCCACAGGTTTTATCTGACTTAAAATGGGAGTGATCTTCAAAGTCAAGTGAAAGAGTGGAAATCTGGGAGGAACTTGTCTAAACGTCCAGTCCAGGACTGGAAGAGCCAGTGGGAAGCAGAAACTTCTTTGCTTTTTCCCTGACCATGTGGTAGCAGATGCTGGACGAATTAGGAGAGGCCTTAGGCTGGTGCAAAAGGTGTGGCAGATTGCATCTTCCAAAGATGGCCACAGCGATGTCTCCCAGCCCATGTACCCTTCCTCAGTGTGGTCTTGCCACTCCACTATCAGGAGACGGGGTCCAGGTCCCCTCCCTTGAATCTCAGCAAGCTTGGGACTACTTCTACCAGAGAGTATGGTGGAAGGGATGGAGTCTCTAAGGCCTCATCAGAGAGTTGTGCAGCTGCCCCCTCACTTTCTTGGGTTGCTCACCCTGGAGGAAGCCAGTGACTAGGGCAGAATCAACCTCCCAGAGACCCCACAGCCAATCAGCATCCCCCGCCAACCAAGTGAGTGGGCCATCTTAGACAGCCAGCCCGGTCGTGCCTTCAGATGACTACGTTCCCAGCCCACAGCAACCTCAGCCAGGTGAGGGACTCCAAGTGAGAGCTGCCATGCCGAGCCCTTTCCCAATCCCTGTCCTACCAAATACCGAGCCAAATAAAAGAGGAACTTTAAACTGTTTTGGGGGGGGGGTAATTCGTGATGTAGCAGTAATAGCCCAAACCAGAAGGAGAGGAAGGGAAAGTGCAATTGCAGTGAGGGGACACGGAAGGGAATGTTGGCCACGGCAGCTCAGAGGACATTGAAGGAGAAGGAGATGCAGCTGGAGGTAAAGATGAAGATGGTGAGGATGGGGAAGTGCGAGAAGAAGACAGACGGATCAAGCACTGATCAAGTCGAACCTTCCTTTTCTGATTGGTTTTGCTAATTCTCTCTCAGCACTGGCAGCAAGGGGCTGGTCTGTTCTTTTCTCTTATGTCACCGGGCTCTCCTGGAGTCTCTCTTCTAACCTCATTACACTTTGATGCACAATTTATTTGGGATGGAGGTGGGGGACATTTTCTGTCCCAAGTTCCTTTCTCCCCCTTCCTTTCTCAACAGACCCTTATGGAATGCGCACACACCGTTCTGCTTGTGGGTAAAGACAAGCATCCCTCCCCTGGCCCTGCTGGCCACTGGAGGCTACCAGAAGTCTGCAGGGAGGCAGGCAGCAGCCCAGCAATCCTCATTCTTTCCCGGCATCTGTAACCACGCAGATATGGACAGCAAGCAAACACCAACACCTGTATGTCTACTCTCCATATAAAACAAACACTGAAAACAAAACCACGGCGAAGGGAGCGCCTGGGTGGCACAGTCGTTAAGCGTCTGCCTTTGGCTCAGGGCGTGATCCCAGGGTCCTAGGATTCAGCCCCACATCCAGCTCCTCTGCTGGGAGCCTGCTTCTTCCTCTCCCACTCCCCCTGCTTGTGTTCCCTCTCTCGCTGGCTGTCTCTCTCTCTCTGTCAAATAAATAAATAAAATCTAAAAAAAAAAAAAAAAACACTACAGCGAAAAGCAGGATTCCAGAAGGTCAGCAAAGGGTGGGGTTGAGATGTTTGGAAGGGTGAAGTGGACATTTTGACAATATCGCTTCCCCTTGGGGGATGCTTCATGGACGCTCTTGGCGTGTAAACTGTCACGTTAAAAATAAATTTCTCTCTCCATAATGACTGGAGCCTGGCCACTTGACCGAGAATCAGCAGGACGTAAAGGAGCTTATTTGGAAACAGCCATTCTGTATTGTAATTTTTCTTCTGTTTTATTTTTAAATTTTCTTTTTATGACATGTCTTTAAAACATGCCAGCCAAGAAAAAGAGGGGATGGGGAGAACTTGGTGATGCAAGATGGGCAACGTGGCAACCATTATTTAAGCTGGGTGATGGGTCCACGGGGGTTCATTGTACTCCTCGCTCTCCTTTTTGCAGATGACTTCAAATTTTCCCATTATGAAAAGTTCATTGTTTTCCTTTTTGTCTCACCGGAAAGGAAAAAAAAAAAGATGTTCTGTTTGAAATGTCAAAATGCACAAGGCATCTTGTGAGAATAAAAGCATACGTGTGCACAAAGATTGTGTTGTTCTCTTTCTCGGAACATATACTCCAGACCTTCCCAGTTGGATTTGCTTAATAAATCGACATCAACCTGAATGCCTCCCAATCTAGTACAGTTCTGCCCTACGCTCGTTGGAGGGCCACATGGTTTGATCGAAGTGCAATGTCATTCACCAGCCGTGATGTCATCAACACAACCCTGGGGACACCATGTTGCTCAACATTTAGTTCTCGATATTTATCTTTCGTTGTTTTTTTTAAAAAAGATTTTATTTATTTATTCGACAGAGATAGAGACAGCCAGCGAGAGAGGGAACACAAACAGGGGGAGTGGGAGAGGAAGAAGCAGGCTCATAGCGGAGGAGCCTGATGTGGAGCTCGATCCCATAACGCCGGGATCACGCCCTGAGCCGAAGGCAGAGGCTTAACCACTATGCCATCCAGGCGCCCCACGTGTTGCTTAAATCTCAAAGCTTATTCATGAAGCAAAACAAAAACAAAAAGCTTAAGAAACAGGACCAGTCCAGCAAAAAGCAAAATACTATAACAAAACCTTTTTCCATAGATAGAATGGGACTTCTCCACATAGTCAAGAATTTTGAAAATTTAAAAAAAAAAACTAATTAATTAATTTTTAAAAAGAATTTCAGAAATATTGGGAAATTTTGGAAATCAAGGAAAGGGATTATTTTTCACATCAAGCTTAAAATAAAAAAGACAGCAGGTGCAGCCTTCCTTTAGCACTTGATGGCGCTCTGGGGTCACCCCACATCTCTTATCACGGTCTGAATGACCTTATTTATTTATTTAAACGTTTCTGTCTCCATGACAGCGAGGATCTTGCCTGTCTTATCCGCTGCTGAAGGCCCAGCGCCTAAAAAGGCAGCAAGTTGGCTCTCAATAAATATTTGTTTAATGAACAAACCAGGCCAGGGGTAACGCTCTAAGGCAGTGCTGTTCCCTTTGGTGGCCGCTGGCCCCATGCAGCTATTCACATTTAGATTGATCGAAATTCAGCTTAATTTTTTTTTCCCCCACTGGCCAGGCAATTCACGCGCTCAGAGGGTGTGGGCCACATGTGGGCGGGTGGCCAGCATATTGGAGAAGATGGCCACAGAACAGTCCCCTCACTGAAGAAACTTCTACTGGGCAACACTGCTGTCAAGGATCCAAATGTGTGTGTGGAGGTCGGGGGTCGCGGCTGCAGAATCTCTCAGAGTCAGGGAGGAGGCAGGGATGCGGAGCCCCGTTATCAACACCAGGATCAATCACCTCCACTTGTCCCTGAGCACCTGCAAGATGCTGGGGCTGGTTTAGATGTGTTGGTAATGCTTTCCCCTGTCGCTGTCCCTGACGATCGTGCAGGGCACGTAATATCACCACTGCTCATGACGCGCTATTCACGATAAGGTAGTATGGACAAGCGACCGCAGGAAAGAAAACTCTGGCTAAGGGGCCGGCAGGAGTGCGAGAGGGGCATCAGGGGCCCAGCCCAGGAGACCAGATCTCAGGAAGGATCAACAGCCCCAGTGGGGAGCTAGAGCATGAGATGGGAAACTGAGGCAGGAGCCGCACTCTATAGTTGGGAGTACTTCACAAGGGAAGAGGACCACAAGTAAGTGGGTCACGGGTGCTCAGGGCTCTGCCACCCGCTGGGTCCAGGCCTGAGGCCATGAGACCAAGGCCAGCCTCAGTGCCGGCGGAGCAGAAGCCGCTGATCCCTGCTCTGTCCAGGCCCAGAGCCCCGACCCCACAGGATGCATATTTGGACCCTGGCTGCAAAGGGCTAAGGAAGCTAGAAAGAGCAGAATGGTCAACATGCCAGGGCGCCCTTGAGACTCCAGGCCTTTCCCGGACCTGCTGCCAGACTTCACGGTTGGTTTGCACAGTCCTGGAGCAGACGACTTTCTAGAAACAGAGCAGGGAGGGCACCTGGGTTCCTGGGACCTCGGTGTTCCGCAGCGGAGGGCCTCCACCTGACGGCAGAGCCACCTGCTCTGGATGGGAAGCCCCAGGAGCGTCAGCAGGCTGTTGCCTGACTTCCAAGACAGACAGAGCTCTGCCTCCCGGCACCGCTCCTTTCCACAGGGGGTGGGTGGCGGGTGGGGTGCCACTCTGCCCTCAGAGCGGCCCCTGGGGACTGACCCTCTCCTCTTCTCTGGGGCCCTGGGTAGCCAGGCAGAGAGGCAGAGGCCCTTCATGTGCCAGACAGGACCTCTGTCAAGGGACTGCAAATCTGCTTGAGGTGTCACAGGTCCATTTTTAGAACAAGAATGTCACATCAGCAGGAACCAGTGGCCGGATGATGGCGGGGGCGGAGGGGGGCGGGTAGTGACAAAGCGAAGGAGATGAGCATCCATCTTAGAGTTTCGGGGTTGCCGCACCCCCGTATCTAGGGCACATTTGCACTGCCCACCCTAGCTTGGGTTAAGTCACAGCATGCTCACTACAAAGCGACAGGCAGGTGGCATTGTCCCTGCTCTGCGGTTGGAGAAATGAGCTCCAGCTTCGGGGGCTGGGCTGAGAGGCTGCCCGGGTTCCCTACTCCAGGCCCCAGGATACAGCAGCTGCGGCACTTTGCCGAGGGGTTCCCTCGTCTCTGACTCTGTTCTGTCCCCTGGGGCCAGGGACAAGTGTCCCGGACGTGACCCTTCACCGGCGACAGATGGGAATTGGTACTGAAACCCGTCAGCAACTTCACCTCGCAGGAGGGACAGCTCTGAGAGGCTCCCATGGGATTCGGCTCAGCCGTCACCATGGCAGCTTGCTTGCCAATGTCCCTTTGTCAGCGGCCTTCCTGTCCCTGTCTCGCTTCTCCAAGCCCCTACCTGGGCTTCTGAGACATCTTGTATTTGAATCCTTGTCTTGGGGCCGCTTCCGACGTCATTCAAACCAAGTAGAGAAAAAAGAGGAGAAGGCCGGCCATGGGGGGCCACATCATTGTATAGCCTGGATGGGCGTGGTCCAGGGGAGGGGGGGCTGGCTCAAGCAGGCTGGCCATCAGGGTATGTGGCCCAGCGGCACAGTCGCCAGGGAGGGAAGCCGCTCAAATTAGTGTTGGCCCTCAAATTCTAGGTAACCTGTCCGGATGACAGCAAGACCTGGAGACGTGGCATCAGGGGGCAGCCCTGGGAAAGGCAACTGGCCAGGCCTGGGTGGCCGGGGCACAGCTTGAGGACCTCGGTGTGTAGCCACAGGATTCATCCCAGCAGAGGCAGATGTCCAGAAGGGTTGACTCAACACACCCTGTGGGTCAGAGGTGAGGCTAGCACAGGCTAGAGACAGCATTCTTGGTCTTGGGGCCCACAGGATGACTGACCCCCTCGAGACCCCAGCCCCAAGAGTCAGTGTGAATTGGCTCAGGCAAAGAGCAGGTGAGTTCTGGGCAGAAAGTTCTCATCTGGACGAGGATAATCAAGATAAGGGCTTGCACCCAAACCTCTGTGCCCCCCGCCACCACCACCAGCAGCCTACCTCCGTGCAAACCATCACATCTGGCTTGGGCCCTAAATATGTCTCTTTTCGTCGTCTCTCTCTCCTCTCTCTCCATTCCCACTGCCACCTCTCTGGTCCCGACCACCACCGCTCTCTCACCCAGGCTGGAGGACCCTCTGGGCTGGTCTCCTCTCTCCTGCCCTTGCCCTTCTCCTGTCCTCTGCTCCACAGAGCAGCCAGAAGGAACTGCCAATGGATCGAGGCTTTTCTTGACATAAAGCCTTTGGTGGCCTTCAATTTCCATACCTTCTTTGCTCCTTATGTCCTGCAACTTCTCACCCTGGGACCCTTAGAAGCCCTGGACAAGTCCCCACTTGATCCCACATTCCTTGTCCCTAAATAATATTCTGACTCCCTTCAGATCTCAACTCAGACATCACTTTCCGAGAGAAACCTTCCATGAAGCTCCATTCAGAGAACCATTCTGACCAAAGGTGTCCTGACCACCATGAGGGCACCAAGAGCCAAAAGAAGCAATGCATGAACGAGCAGTTAAAAGATCTGGAGGAGGGATGGAGGGGCTTCCACATTCATCTCAGAGAAGTTCCAGAGAAAGGAAAGGAGGAAACAGTAGAGAAGCAATATGTATGGGACAATCGATGAGGATTTTCAAGAGCTAAAGACAGATTGTGACTTGAGACCTCAAATCAAAAATACACTCCAAGAAGAGATAACATAAATTAAGATAAATCCATATGTGACTCTATGATAATTAAACAACAAAATATGGGGGTGCCTGGTTGGCTCAGTTGGTGAAGCGTCTGCCTTCGGCTCAGGTTATGATCTCGGGGTCCTGGGATCGTGCCTGAAGTAAAATTCCCTGCTCAGCAGGGAGCCTGCTTCTCCTTCTGCCTCTGCCCCTCCCCACCCCCACTCGTGTTCTCTTTCTCTCTCTCTGTCTCAAATAAATAAATTAAAAATCTTTAAAAGAAACACAAAAAATCAAGGATAAAGAGGAAATCTTAAAAGTCACTGAAAATTAAGTGCAGCCATCAAAACAAGAAAAAAATATAATCTACACCTCCCAAACCAAGAAAGTTCTAAGTATATTTCAGAATACGCGTGTACATACATGTATGTGCATATGTGTAGCCAGTAGAAGACGGAGAAGACAAAAAGGAGAAGAAGAAAGTAAGGAAAAAAACATGCAATGAGATGGTGGAGTAAGTCCAAATATATTAGTAATCACACGTCATTTGAGCAATACAGTTGATAAGTTTAATCAGATGCACACATGTGGGCGTGCCTGGGTGGCTCAGTCGGTTAAGTGTCTGCCTTCGGCTCAGGTCATGATCCCAGGGATTGAGCCTCACGTTGGGCTCCCTGCTCATTGGGGAGTCTGCTTCTCCCTCTCCCTCTGCCTCTCCCCCCGGTTGTGCTCTCTTTCTCTCTCACTTTCTTTCTCAAATAAATAAATAAAATATTTTTTAAAAGGTGGGGGGGGCTCCTGGGTGACTCAGTCAGTTAACTGTCTACCTTTGGCTCAGGTCATGATCTCAGGGTCCTGGGATCAAGTCCTTCATCGGGGTCCCTGCTCAGCGGGGAGTCTGCTTCTCCCTCTATGCTTCCCCCTGCTTATGATCTCTCTCTCCGTCTAAAATTAATAAATAAAACCTTTAAAAAAAAAAAAGGACACACACGTGTATGTGTCTGTGTCTGTGTGTGTGTGTGTGTGTGTGTAATAATGCATTCAACAAATTGGGAATACTCATGATTTTCACATACACATTCACAAAAACACTAATTATGTATTAGGTCATAGAGAGAGTTTTGACAAGTTTAAAAAGGAAGTGCGTAGTCTATGGGCCACGTCCTCTGACCACAATTCAATGAGAGTGGGACTCAAGAATAAATCAATTTTTTCAAACTTCAGAAATCTAAAAACTCATCCTAAATACCTCCTGGATAAAGAGGCAATTGTTCTTAAAATTACAAATGTTCAGTAACTCATGAAATTTGAGTTATACTTGTAAGATGCATCTAAAATTGTTGTCAGAGGTAAAGGTTTAGCCTTCGAGTCATACATTAAAAAAATCAAGAAAGATTCAAAATGTACTTTTCAAAAAATGTTTTTCTCTAATCTCTACCCCCAACGTGGGGCTCGAACTCCCAACCTCAAGATCAAGCCTCGCACAGGCCACCAACTGAGCCAGCCAGGGCCCTAAGAAAGACCCAAAATAAACAATCCAATAAAGCAGCCAAGAAAAGGGCACCAGCACAAAGCTAGAGAAAGTACAAAGACAGAAACAACAAAAATAGATCAGAAATAATGAGCTAGAAAATAAAGAAGAGAAAGGAATTTGAAAAAGAAATTTATAGCTGAGACTGCCCTTCCCCCCATTCCTTTTGTCTATTCCCTACAAAGTAGTAGAATTTGAGGAGGTGCACGGCCACCCAGGAAGCTTTGTAGCTACATATGACCCATGGCCACGACACCTGCTTGCCACCTCTGGACCACCCTTTTCCTCTCACTCTCCCGGCCGACTGAAATGCAGGAGTGACGGCAGATCATACTGAGGAATGCAGAGCAACAAGGTAGAAGGAACTTGGGCCTCCAATGGCCTCCATAAAATGTGGGCTTCCATGCAAAATCTTGTAGTCGCTTGCTGGGGTTACCATAACAAAACTCACAGACTGCACACCTGGGTGTGAGAAAAGAATTTCCTTGCTGTTCCAGAGGCTGGAAGTCCAAGATCAAGGTGTTGGCAGGATGGGTTTCTTTGAGGCCTCTCTCCTTGGCTTATACATGGCCACCTTCTCACTGTGTCTTCACGTGGTCTTTTCTGCAGGTGCACACATGTCTGGAGTCTCCAAGTGTCCAGATTTCCTGTTCTAAGGACACCAGTCAGATTGGACTAGTGCCCAACCATCATAAGGGCCTCATTTTAATTTAATTCTTTCTTTAAAGGCCCCATCTCCAAATACTGGGAGTTAGAACTTCAATGAGTGAATTTGGATGGAGGACAGGGGCGGGGGGGGGGGGGACACACAATTCAGCTCATAACAGGTTATAATAAATGCATGACTTTTTTAGGTCATTAGTAATTTTAGATGTCTATTACAGCACTCAAATTTATATCCTATCTGAATACAAAACTGCAAGCTGGTTCTTTGGGAGGAAATGATAAAATTAAAAAACTACGAGGCTAACAGAAACATGAAAAAATGTTCAAAATCATTAGCCATCAGGGAAATTCAAATCAAAACCACACTAAGATACCACCCTACGCCAGTTAGAATGGCAAAAATTGACAAGGCAAGAAACAACAATTGCTGGAGAGGATGTGGAGAAAGGGGATCCCTCCTACATTGTTGGTGGGAATGCAAGTTGGTACAACCACTCTGGAAAACAGTGTGGAGGTCCCTTAAAAAGTTAAAAATTGAGCTACCCTATGACCCAGCCATTGCACTACTGGGTATTTACCCCAAAGATACAGACGTAGTGAAGAGAAGGGCCACATGCACCCCAATGTTCATAGCAGCATTGTCCACAATAGCCAAAGCGTGGAAGGAACCAAGATGCCCTTCAACAGATGACTGGATTAAGAAGTTGTGGTCCATATATACAATGGAATATATTACTCAGCCATCAAAAAGAACGATTTCTCAACATTTGCTGCAACATGGACGGCACTGGAGGAGATAATGCTAAGTGAAATAAGTCAAGCAGAGAAAGACAATTATCATATGGTTTCTCTCATCTATGGAACATAAGAACTAGGAAGATCGGTAGGAGAAGAAAGGGATAAAGAAAGGGGGGTAATCAGAAGGGGGAATGAAGCATGGGAGACTGTGGACCCTGAGAAACAAACTGAGGGCTTCAGAGGGGAGGGGGGTGGGGGAATGGGATAAGCTGGTGATGGGTAGTAAGGAGGGCACGTATTGCATGGTGCACTGGGTGTTATACGCAACTAATGAATCATCGAACTTTATATCAAAAACCAGGGGTGTACTGTATGGTGACTAACATAATATAATAAAAAATTTTTAAAAAAACAAAAAATAAATAAAAAATAAAAAACTATGAGGCTATGCAAGAAAAGAAAAGGGCACAAATAAACAAATAAGGATGAAAGGGGGCTATCTATTCACACGGTAACGATACTAATAAATACATTGAATCAGTTCAGAACTTGCCCCCAGCATCCCAAGCCCATATAAGCTCAGAGGCAGACTTTCCCAATATGCTAAGAACCAGAAAATACACACTTTTTACAAAAACATGTCAGAGAATAGAAAAAGAAGGAAAGCTACCTAATTCATTTTATGAGGCCGAGATAACCTTGACAGCAAAAGCAGAAAAAGATAATTTTTAAAGGAAATTTTAGATCCATCAATTATACACTTATTAACATGTATTTTAAAATCTTTAATAAAATACCCACAAATTTAATTTAACAGTGAAAAAAAATATATAATAGTAGTTGCTGGCCAGGTAGGGTTTGTCTCATGAATAATAAGTAAATCTATTAATGTAATATGCCATATATGGGGTCAAAGGAGAAAAAGATCTTGTGATCATCTCAATAGCTTTTGAGAAAGAAAAATCATTTGAAAATCATTTGATAAAATCATTTGAAAATCATTTGATAAAATTCTATACTCATTCATACTATCAAAAAAATTTTAAATGTAATCTAGAAATAGAATATAATGTTCTTAATGTGCTGGAGAGTATTTGTTCAAAACTTGCTGCAACTATTGGGGCACCTGGGTGGCTTAGTCAGTTAAATGACTGACTCATGATTTTGGCTCATGACCTTAGGGTTGTGAGATCGAGCCCCAAGTCGGACCACACTCAGCATGGAGTCTGCTTGAAACTCTCTCTGCCTCTCCCCACCATGCACTCCCCTCTCAAATAAATAAAGAAATCTTTTTTAAAAATCAATAACATTCCTGGGGCAACTGGCTGGCTCAGTCGGTAGAGCATGTGACTCTTGATCTTGGGGTTGTAAATTCAAGCTCCACGTTAGGTATAGAGATTACTTAAAAATAAAATCTTTAAAAAAATCAGTAACATCCCTATGTACTAAATAAAAGAAATAAAAAAAAAAAGAAATTACAAACTACCAGCACCTAAAATAAACCCAGCAAAAGTTGTGCAAGATTCATGGTGCAAATTACAAAACGTTATCGAAAGACTCAAAAGAATATCTGAGCAAATAAAGAAATACATACCACGTTCATGGATGGGAAGATTCAATATCATCAAGGGGCAAATTCGACCCACGTTTATCTATAAATTAAATAGAATTTTAAAAAAATCCAAAATGCTCTTCTG
Source organism: Ursus americanus (assembly GCF_024610735.1). NCBI lineage: Eukaryota > Metazoa > Chordata > Mammalia > Carnivora > Ursidae > Ursus > Ursus americanus. Next base: position 10,755,040 of record NC_142128.1, on the reverse strand, counting down.
GGAACTTGCCAAGATGCTTCTAAAATATATAGAGAAGTGCAAAGGGCCAGATTTATTAGATAGAAAGATTTGTTACATAATTAAGGTGGTATATAGGTGCAAAGACAGACAAGGAGAAGAATCAAATTGAACGGAGAACCGGAAAGCATGTATAAATCAGTGGAGAAAAGGTGAACTTGTCAGCCAATGGTGTAGAGTTATCCACATGGAAAAATTAAAATTAGATTTCTACTTTACATCATACAAAAAGATCAGTTCCAGGGGAAGTAAAGATTTAGATGTGAAAAGTGAAACTTTTCGAAGTTTACAGGAAAATATCCTTTGCGACCTTGAGGTAGAAAGGAATCTCTTAGATAGGACACAAAAAGCATGAACCATAAAGAAAAAAGACTAAAGAAATCTGATCATGTTAAAATTACAAATTTCTATGGAAAGAAAGATACTATTAAGATTGTTAAAAGATAATCCATAGCCTGAGAAGATATTTGCTACCCATACAAGGGATTATAATCCAGAAGAGGATGGGGAAAAAAATCTTCATACAAATCAGGAAGAAAAAGGCAACAATAAAACAATAGAAAGGGAAAAAAAGAAACAAAGAGTATGAAGAAGTCACCTAAGAAAAAACCCAATGACCAACAAACCCATTACTCCATCTTACTAGTAGTCAGGGAAATTGCAAAATAAAATGACAATGAGAAACCATTTTAAGTTCATCAGCTAATAGAAGTTAAAGTCTGATAACACAGTTATTGAGGGAGAGGTAGAAAAATGAAACTCATACACACCGGTAGCAAAGTGTCAGTTGCTAGAAGCTCTTGGAAACCAAAGTAAAGATATTCATAGACTTTACCCCACCTGTTCCGTTTGTTATCCTAAGTGAATATCCTAGAGAGAAATCTCAGCACCTGTCCTCCAGAATATATTTATAAGCATGTTTATTGCAACATTGTTTAAAACAGAAGAAAAAGGCAGACACAGAGTACTGTTTACCAAAGGAGACCAGATAAACAAATCAAGGTAGAATGTATAATGGAATATGATATAGCAGTTAAAAATGAATGAACAAGAGCTTCATGAATCATTTTACACATAGTGTCAATTTGTATAAACCTCAAAAATCATTAAGGGTGAGCAAAAAACATCAGTTGCGGAAGTATACATACAGGACCATACCACTTACTTAAAATGCTCTTAGGTTCAATATTTTTAGCCTAGTTTCCTGAGATATAATTTACATCCAGTAAAACTTACTCTTCTTAGCATACACTTCTGGAAGTTGTAACAGAGGCATAGTCTATGATCACCATCACAATCGAAATATAGAACAGTTCCATCACCTCCCAAAATTCCTCAGTCCTCCTTTGTAGGAGCCAAATCCTGTCCCCCCACCCCCAACTCCTGTAACCATACTGTATGTATTGTGTTGAGCCTGGATTCATCCACTTACCATAATGTGTTTGAGATGCATCCATGTTATCAGGTGTATGAACAGTTTTTATTGCTAAATAGTATTCCATCGTATGGATGGACCAATGTATTTACCCATTCACCAGTTACAGTGCAATTGGATTGTTGCCAGTATGGGCAATTGTGAATAACCCTTCTGTAAACATTTGTGGACTGGTTTTTGTGCAAACATAAGGTTTCGTTTCTCCCAGATAAACACCCAGGAGTGGACTTGCTGGGTCATCTGGTGAGTATATTTCAGTTTTATAAGAAGCCATAGAACCATTTTCCCATTTCTCTGTACAATTCCGTATGAGAGTTCTAGAACATCCTTGTCGACATTTGGTATTGTCAAGTTCGTTTGTTTTTTTAAGTCATTCTAACAGGCGTCTAGGGGTAGCTCATTGTGTTTTTAATTGCATTTCTGTATGAAGCTGAACATCATTTCATGTGCTTGTTTGCCCTCCGTCTATCTTCTTGGATGCAGTGTTTGTTCAAGTCCTTTGACCATTTTTAATTGGGTTATTTGTTTACTTATAATAGAGTTTTGAGGATTCTTTATACTCTGGATACAAGTTCTTTATCGCGTGTGGTTTGCAAATATTTTTCTCCCAGTCTGTAGCTTGTCTTTCCATTTTCATAAGTGTGTTTTGAAACTCAGATGTTTTTCTGGGTGCCTGCCTGGCTCAGTCAGAAGAACATGCAATTCTTGATCTCAGGGTCATGAATTTGAGCCCCATATTGGGGGTAGAGATTACCAAAAAAAAAAAAAAAGGCAAAAAACCTTAAAAAAAAAAAAGAGGGGCGCCTGGGTGGCTCAGTCAGTTGGGTGCTGCCTTCGGCTCGGGTCACGATCCCAGGGTCCTGGGATGGAGCCCTGCATCTGTCTTCTGATCAGCGGGGAGTCTGCTTCTTCCTCTCCCTCTGCTTGCTTGTGCTTGCTCTCTCTCTCTGTGTGTCAAATAAATAAATAAAATCTTTTTAAAAATCAGATGCTTTTAATTTTGATGAAATCTAATTTAGCATATTTTTCTTTAATACCCCATGGATATAGAAACTATATCTAATGGGGCGCCTGGGTGGCACAGCGGTTAAGCGTCTGCCTTCGGCTCAGGGCGTGATCCCGGCGTTATGGGATCGAGCCCCACATCAGGCTCCTCCGCTATGAGCCTGCTTCTTCCTCTCCCACTCCCCCTGCTTGTGTTCCCTCTCTCGCTGGCTGTCTCTATCTCTGTCGAATAAAATAAAAAATAAAATCTTTAAAAAAAAAAAAAGAAACTATATCTAAGGGGCACCTGGCTGGCTCAGTCGGTGGAATGTGGAACCTGAGACCCTTGATCTCAGAGTTGCATGTCCGAGCCCCACGTTGGATGTAAAGATTACTACAAAATAAAAAATAAATTAAAAAACTATACCTAAAAAACTTTTGTCACAAAGATCTTCTCCTTTGCTTCCTTCTGGGAGTATCTTAATTCTGGGTTTTGCATTCAGGTCTGTGATTCATTTTGAGTGAATTTGCATGTGAGTTGTGAGATAGAGGTAATCATGATTATTTTTATTGCTTCTTATATTTTTTATATGGATGGCCAGTTGTTCCAGCACCATTTGTTGGAATGATGACCATTTCTCCAGTGAATCGCCTTTGCTCCTTTGTCAAAAGTCAACTGACCATATTATGTGCATGTCTAGTTCCAGTTTATAAAGTTTCAAAACGTGAAAAACAGGATAGGGATTTACCCGTTGAGGAGAACGAGTGAAGAATTCAGCTAGATACAATTGTGTCGTTTTTTTCAAAATATTTTAGCCATTCTAGCAGGGCTGTGGTTGTCAAAGGTGAGGTTCCCCCGGAAACAGACTCAGAGATGGCGTTCACCCCAGAGAATGTTCGTTCATGAGTGCTCTGGAGATCAACACCTGTTGGAAGGAAGGAAACAGGAGCAAGAGATGGAGAAGGTGTGCCTCCCCTGGCCTTAGGGGGAGAATCAGAGCTGGAATGGCCCATTACACTTGTCCCCACTTAGCCAAAGTGGCAGGTGGGGCCACGTATACCGAGGCCACGAATGCATGGAAGATGAACTGAACAATGTGCCTTTGCAGGTAATCATAGCAGGGGGACGCTTGGGGTTTTAACTTGTATCGCCCTGCTAATAATGAGGGTGAGCCCCTTTTCATACGCTTATTGACCATTTTGGATGTACAGTGTGTGAAAAGGTGATCAAGTGGCTTGGGGCGTGACTGAGACATGGAGGGATCCCTCTGGAACATCATCCTCTGCACGGAGCACCAGGAAGCAGCCTGGAAAGCACTGGAAAATCCAAATCCCAGTCTCCCATTTCCATGCTTTCCTCAGTCATGAAATAACTGGGGTTGTGACTAGGGGTGGAGGCTAAGGAGAGAGGAGGAAGAGAAGGTGTCCTGGTTTTAATTGAAACCCTAGCCCTCCAGAACGGAAGGATTTCTAGTTGATTCCAGACGGACTAGTGAAGTTGCCCCCAGGGGGCTGTCAGGGAGAGAGACCCAAGAGCTTCCCAGGAGGATACTCCTACAGGAAGAGAAGCGTCAGGCCCAAGTGAACCGTGCCAAATCAGTCCCTCAGGTTGACCCTGGGCTCAGCCCCAGGGATCCAGGTCTGAGTCCCAGGGGAGGAGAGAATGCGCGAAAATACGGGAAGAACTCTGTTATCTATTGTCTTTTGAGTGAAACACACCACGCCAAACTCAGTGGGTTTTGGGTTTTTTTTTTTTTAAGATTTTATTTATTTACTTGAGAGAGATGAAGCACAGAGGGAGAGAGAGAGGGAGAAGCAGACTCCCCACAGAGTGGGGACCCCGACTCGGGGCTCGATCCCAAGACCCTGACATCATGACCTGAGCCAAAGGCAGATGCTTAACCGACTGAGCCACCAGGTGCCCCAAACTCAGTGGTTTCAAACAACAGAACATTTTACTTACTTATGAACCTGGGTCTGGGGCAAGGCTCCGTGGGGACAGCTCACCCCTGCTGCAGGTGCCATCAGCTGGCGAACATTCCCAAGGACCAGCAGCAAGTACAGTTTCCTCCGAGAACTTTAGGTCTTGGGGCTCCATTTCACTACCCAATGATGACTTCGAATTATTGATCGTCTCCCCTGCACCAGGAGCTGTCCCTAATCCTGACCCCATCCCTGCCATAGTGCTGTTACCATCCCCGTTCTGCAGATGATGGAACAGAGCCTTCAGCAGAATAAGTGATCTGCTTGGGGTTACACACGAAGGGAGCTGCAAGGCTGGGGCTGCCCGGGGCTGCATGCCGCCTCCCACTGGGGGCTGGGCAGTTCCAGCGGAGAAGTTCCGCAGGGTGCACTGGGCCTCCTGAGCCTTCCATCTCTGGGGGCCTGGGGCAGGGAGGATGTCTGACCCGCTCACTCCATTTGGGAGTCGGACAGTAAATTAAAGGGCTTCATTATCTCATTTGAGAGAGCCATAAAACACTTCGGAAAGGCTGGGGCATTAACCGCAATCAAGTTCCGAAAGGCTCTCGATCCCTGGAAGGAGCACCCCCTGATAAATTGCTCTTTTCACTGCAATGTGGCTCCTGTGTCACCAGCCACCCAGCAGAGTCCGCTGCAGATTTTCTGCGTCTTCGCCAAGGGTTTTCAAGAGAGCAGATTCCCTCCCAAGAGAAAAAATCTTCCTTGCAATGTCTGAAAGGATGCCCTGGACCCAGCTCCCTCCCCTACGACCTGCTGACAAGGCTCTCTGGGGCTGCTTTGGATCTGGGGTCACTCGGGAACCCCCAGGATCCACCCTCCCATCCACCAGTTGCCAGTCATCCCACAAGCCCTGAATGCACATCACTGCAAGGAAAGCCACCCGCCATCCTAACCCTGCCCTCCCCGACTTTACAGTCCAAACTTGGCTGTGTGTGAGTTCCCCGGGATTCGGTTATGATTTTCCCAGCAGCCATCCTGGGCCAGGCAGCTACCCAGAGACTTGCAATTTAGTGATCGTGAAATTGAGGCACAATTTACTCAAAATCACACCTTCAGAATCGCGGGCCCTAACCCTTTCTGGAATCGGTTCCTGGGATAATGAAGAACTGGAGTAAGGCCGGCCTCGGGAACAGGTAAAATAATAATCATAATTGCAACAAGTGACACCTGCTGGGCATTTCCCATCAGTCAGGCCTGGCCTCAGCACCCACCCGCACCACCCTGAGTCTTTACAACAAGCCCTATTTAAAGAGAAGGAAACTGAGGCACAGGAGTGTGAGTGGAAGGGACGTGGAGGCCCTCCTCCTCTATCTTCCACAGGGTCGACCTTTGGGTTCTTAGAGGCTACACAGGCTGTCCTTAGTCCCAGATTATGACAAAAAAGGACAAAATGCTGAAGGGGCATAGGACGAGGAGTATGGAGGAAAGGAAGAGGAGGGAGGCAGGAGGAGGCCATGGGAGGAAATGATGCATGACAGGGGGTAGGAGGGAGAGAGAGAAGGAAAGACTTGGTGACCCCCTGTCCTACCCTAGCCCTGCCCAGTGACAGCTCAAGAAATAATGGCATTCCCGATGTCACCATGATGATTAAGGCTCACTGGTTGATTCCATCAGAGCGTGTTTCTTAAGTACCTCTAGGAGCTCAGTCCTGGCGTCGGCCCTTGGGAGACCCAAGGAAAGCTGTATCCAAAGCTTCCTCTTCTCCTAAACTCCCCTAGCCTCTGCCTTTCCATCTGCAAAATGGGTGTATGAATCCTACCTCTCTGGAGGATCCGATGTAACAACACACATACAGGCACCAAGGAGAAGCCCCGGATACACCCATTTCTTTCCTGTCCTCCTTCCCCAAGGGGAGCCATTAGCTGGGGAGGAGTAGAGTAAGGGCCACAGAAGGGGCTCAGGCTGCCAAAGGACTACTCCTCTGTGCATTCATGCATTCGACAAATATTTACTGAGCATCTCCTGTGTACCAGGAACAGCACTGGGTGCCTTCCTAAAGGCATTCTTTCATTTAATCTCCCCCACACACATGCACACACCCACACTCTGTGAGAGAGACGCCGTTATGCCCCTTTTTACAGGAAACCAAAGCAGAGAAAAAAGATGTAACTAGCACAGCATAGAAGGGAGTAGGGGCCAAAATCCAGCTCAGCCTGGCTCCCTAAGATGTAATGTTGGTTGGTTGGTAGGTTGATTTGGTTGGTTGGTTGGTTGGTTGGTTGATTTGGTTGGTTGGTTGGTTCATTGGTTGGTTGACTGGTTCATTGGTTGGTTTTTTCTTTGGTTGGTTGACTGGTTCATTGGTTGGTTTGTTCTTTGGTTGGTTGACTGGTTCATTGGTTGGTTTGTTCTTTGGTTGGTTGACTAGTTCATTGGTTGGTTGGTTCGTTGGTTGGTTGATTTGGTTGGTTGGTTGGTTGGTTGGTTGGTTGGTTGGTTGGTTGGTTGGTTGATTTGGTTGGTTGGTTGATCGGTTGGTTGGTTGGTTCAATGATTAGTTGGTTGGTTGGTTGGTTGATTTGGTTGGTTGGTTGATCGGTTGGTTGGTTGGTTGCCTGATTGGTTGGTTGGTTTTCCATACCCCATACTCTACCACGGTGGAGCTGAGTCATGCCTGGTGTCTAAGTATAGATTTGCAGCTGAGAGGATGGCATCCTCGGGCTCCTGGCCCTGGGAGCACCGGGGAAAGAAGACCCTGTCCCTGAGATCAGGATAACAGCTGGTGAGGATTAAGCTGTGACTGTTCACATGAAGCCAGTCTACTGCACTTTGGGGACCAGTAATCCTTTGTTGTGGGGGATGCGAGGGAGTGTGTGGGAAGGGCATCTCTAGCAGAGAATCAGAGCAATTTCTTCTTCCTGCAGCCCTGTGGAAAGTGTGAGAAAGGGAGGTGGCTGAAGCCTGGCCCCCCTCAGAATAGGCCAAGGGGACATCCATTTGATCAGGCTCCTCCTCTGCTCAAGAACCCTCAGTGACTCCCCATGGCCCTCACTGTTGTTTGTCAAACACAGGGGAGGAGATTCAAGGTCAGCTGACCTAGGGACTAGAGAAGGATCTAGAAAGAACCTGAGCCCCAGAAAAAGATGCCTCTTGCCCACATAAAGTTTTCTTGACCCTCCCTCTCTTTTTTCCACCCCCATCCCACTTAAGCAGCCTGTAGCCACCACACCCAGGACTCACCTCTTCCTGGGACCCTGAGTAGGTTGGGGGTCTCTGGGCTCCAGGGAAAGTCCAAACCCAGACTTTAAGGAGCCCCCACACTTGGCTCCAACCCCCAACTTCCCAAATCTACCTTCCCACCAGAGACTCCCATACGACTCCTGGCCTCTTTCCCACTGTGGGGAACTCACTGTCTCAGAAGGTAGCCCAGCACCCACCCCTAGGCCCTTGTGTTCACCCTGCATTCTTCCCGCGGGCTCTTCTTCCAGATCTTTGTGGGCGGGCTGCGGGGCCTGACCTCCGAGCGTCTGACCTCCGGCACATCACACTGGTTTATTGTCTTCAGAGTGTGTGCGCGTCTTTACTTGTTTCTTGACAATAACCTCCCCCCACCTCCGAACTAGAACGTGTGTCTCACTCATCAGTGAGTCCCCAGCAGGGCCCCTCCGCTCCCTCGGCTCAGGACCTGCCCTTGACAGCAGCCTTCTGGGTCAGAGGAACAGACACACATGAAGAAGGTCTTGTCAGCTGGTCACTCCTCATGTGACTAACCCAGGGTGGCCACATGAGTTTGCACTTACTGGGGGCCACATAAAGGCTCCTGCCAGCACCCTTTCCAGCTCTTTGGGGTGGCACTATTGTCCCCATCTTACAGTCATAGAAACTGAGGCCCTGAAGGGGCCCCGCTGGCAAAGGGGGCCTCAAGTCCAGATGACACATTTGCCTCCCAGCCCAGATTTTCTCTACCACACCAGCAGACTTACAGAACATTCTGCTGTCTGTTTCGCAAATCCAAGCCACGGGTGTGGAAAAGTCAGAGGCCTCTGACCTCTCTGAGGACAAATCCCCAAAGGGAGCTCCAGTCTGTTTTGAGCAATGGCGGCATGGGATCCTAGACTTGAGAGGAGAGGTCAAGATCTTCCAGGCCCCTCCCTTCCATTTTACAGGTGGAGAAACTGAGTCCTGCCCCACTCCCACCCCCATCCCCACCACCAGTGCTTCTCCCCACCTTCATTCATTCTTGCCTTTGTTCATTCAATGAACACTTAGTGGGGCCAGACCTAGTGTTGTAGGCACTGGGGCTACAGCCTCGAGCCAGGCAGACAAAACCCACATCCCTGACCCCGAGCCAGTGATAAAGAAATGTGGTGAATGGGCTGGTGGGCAATGGAAAAGCAATGGAAAGGCTACCTTCTTTCCCCTCTCGGGGCCTGGGCATGTGTGAAAGGAAGGGGAAGGAGCAGGGTAGGGACAGGGAGAAGGCAAAGCTGGGTGACCCATGCAGAGCCCTGGGGCCACTGTCCTGGTGTCCCGTGTCAGAAGAGCCAGCCCCAGGGCTCGTGACCTATGCAGTCACTCGCTCGTGGTCAAGCTCTACTCTGGCCATTTTGAAATCCTTCATCATTTCCTAACAAGGGCCCTGCATTTTCATTTTGCGTTGGGCCCCACAACTTATGTAGCCGGTCCCAAACTGGCAATGAGGAAATGACGCACAGAGAGGTCAGCCACTTGACCGAGGTCCAAACAGCTTGTGAGCGACAGAGCCGGGATCAAAACCCAAGCCCGCCTGCCGCAGAGAGCAGGGCCTCACGTCAAATGTGGCACTGCCACATTGCCACGGAAAAGAGATCCCTTCAGACACGCCGTTCTTATTGTCCTGGAGAAGTCGGAAAACAGACCTAAGCTTCCTAGCAGGTCGTTCTGAAGGAAGAAGAGTCTCCCGTGGGCCCATGAGGTGGGAGCCATGGCAGATGGAGCGAGCGACCCATTTAGGCCGCCTGAGCAACCAGCTAGTGCGAGGCCAACTCTGAAAAGAGACAGGTAAAAACGAAGTGGCCTCTGCCCTCGCAGAACTAACAAATTAGCAAAGTGGCCAGCCCCTGTGGGCATGGGACGACTGGAACTCATGCTATGGCTGCCCAGGGAGGGGCGTGGCGGGGGGCTGCAGGCAGGGTCACAGTCTGTGTCTGCACTGCGCTGTGTGCTTTCCAGCATTGTCTTGGGTCCTCACTGGAACCCACGAGACGGGATCTCTTATGATCCTGTTTTACACAGGGAGAACGGAGTGTGCCCAGAGACCGACCAGCTAGTCCCAGACCGGAGCTCAGGCAAGTCTGACATCAAAGACCACGTTCTAAGGAAGTCCGCGGCCTTGCCTGGTAGAACCACAGATGCACAGAGGAGGGGCAGGGCCTGGAAGGGTCATGGAGGGCTTCCCAGAGGAGGTGACACCAGAGGTCAAATAAAGATGTGTCTGTCAGCCTGTGCAAGGGGCCAGAGGCGGTGAGAGCCTATGTAGGAGGGAAGGAGGTGTTCTCGACAGAAGATAGAGTATGAGGCTGTGCGTGGTGGTTGTGGGGCCATAGGAATGAGAAGAGACCAGACCGCAGTGAGCCTTGAATGCCTCGTGCACCGCTGAGTTGCAAATAACAGAGCCCACACTGGTCTCATAGAGAAGGAATTTATTTTTAAATCTTGAGTAACCTGCCACAGCCAAGAGGAGCCTAAGGAGACATGTTACGACGATGAAATGTCGTGTTGTATCAGGGATGGGATCTTGGGAGAGAAAAAGGATGTTGGGTAAAACCTAGGGAAATCTGGGGGCATCTGGCTGGCTCAGTCAGTGGAGCATGCAACTCTTGGTCTCAGGGTTGTGAGTTCAAGCCCCATGATGGGTGTAGAGATTACTTAAAAATAAAATCTTAAAAAAAAAAAAAACCCTAGGGAAATCTGAATAAGCCTGGGCTTTAGTTAATGGTAATGTATCAATATTGGTTCATCAATTGTAACAAGATTCTGGGTGTAGGATACTCAGGAATCCATGTAGCCCCTTCCCAATTTTCCTGTGATTTCGTAACTGTTCTAAAATGAAGTATGTGGGGGCGCCTGGGTGGCACAGCGGTTAAGCGTCTGCCTTCGGCTCAGGGCGTGATCCCGGCGTTATGGGATCGAGCCCCACATCAGGCTCCTCCGCTATGAGCCTGCTTCTTCCTCTCCCACTCCCCCTGCTTGTGTTCCCTCTCTCGCTGGCTGTCTCTATCTCTGTCGAATAAATAAATAAAATCTTTAAAAAAAATAAAATAAAAAATAAAATGAAGTGTGTGATCTTCAATTGGGTGAAGGAGAATCCAAAGGTACGAACTTGCCGTCATAAGACAAATCACTGCTAGGGACGGAATGTACAACGTGATGACTGCAGTGACCTGCTGTGTGACACGGGGAAGTTAAAAGCCAATCCTAAGAGTTCTGATCACAAGGGAAAAGACATTCTTTTTCCTCTTCTTTTTTTGTATCTATAGGAGATGGCGCATGTTAACTAAGCTTCTGGGGCAATCATTTCACAACATATCTAAGTCAAATTATTATGCTGTATACCGTAAACCTATATACCTCTGTCCGTCAATGATATCTCAATAAAACTGGGGTGGAGGGGCACCTGGGGGGCCCAGTCAGTTGAGCATCAAACTGTTTTGGTTTTTTTTTAAGATTTTATTTATTTATTTGGCAGAGAGAGAGATAGCCAGCGAGAGAGGGAACACAAGCAGGGGGAGTGGGAGAGGAAGAAGCAGGCTCATAGTGGAGGAGCCTGATGTGGGGCTCGATCCCAGAACTCCGGGATCACACCCTGAGCCGAAGGCAGACGCTTAACGACTGCGCCACCCAGGCGCCCCTGAGCATCCAACTCTTGATCTCAGCCCAGATCTTGATCTCAGGGTCGTGAGTTCAAGCCCTGCATTGGGCTCCACACTGGGCATGGAGACTACTGTAAAAAAAAAAGAAAAGAAAAAAAAACACTTCAGTGGAAAAGAGTACATTTTTGAAATATTGAGTAAGTTGCACAGAACTAAACACACACATACCACACACATGATTACATGTAAAATTGTGGAAATCTGAAAAGCTGAGTGGATTGAATCAGCATCCATTTCCTAGGTGTGAGACTGTATTGTCGTTTTTACAAGGTATGACCATTGGTGGAACCTGGTTGGAGGATACAGGGACCTCCCTGTATTATTTCTTTTTTTTTTTTTTTAAGATTTATTTGTTTATTTTGGAGAGAGAGAGAATTGCAAGCAGACTCCCCGCCGAGCTTGGAGCCCAAACCAGGGTTCAATCCCACAACCCTGAGCTTACTGATTGAGCTTAACTGACTAAGCCCCCCCCAGGCGCCCCTCCCCACATTATTTCTTATAACTGTATATGCATCTACCATTCTCTCAAGATAAAAAACTTAATTTAAAAAGATTAAGAACAGGGCACCTGACTGGTTCTGACTGAAGAGCATGCGACTCTTGATCTCGGGGTTGTGAGTTCAAGCCCCACATGGGGTGTAGAGATTACTTAAAAATAAAATCTTAAAAAAAAAAAAGATTAAGAACAGAATCTTTGGGGGAGCTGGAGAAATCGGGTCTAGGCTGAACTTGCAGACCCCCGTCTGACCACGGGCCAGAACTGCCACAAGCCACACAGTCTCATAGAGACCTCACCTTACTAAGTGGTGGGGGTTTCCAAAAATGGCTGCACTGGGGCGCCTGGGTGGCTCTGTCAGGCCTCCAGATGATTCCAGCCCCCAAGCCCTCAAGTCACTCCCGGGATCCAAGTCTCCAGGTGAAGTCCAGCTCGATAGCTTGGAGAAAAGCCTAACCGCACCCACGTGCCCCATCTGCATTCCCCACCTGCAGGTTTGTGAGTCTGTAACAAATTCTTGCTCTACTCTACTAGGGATGGGGGATGTTTGTTACACAGCAGTCACCAGGACAAATCCCGCTGCGTTCCTGCAGCTGTGCCCACACCTGCTGGGCTTCTGAGCCCGAGTCTGAGCCCATCTTACGCTGGTCTGATATGCCTGCACCACAGCCATGAGGGAGGGTCTGGAAGCTTCTACTTTGTGAAGACAGGACTCATAACATGGGAAATCGTCAAAATATACATTAGGGGGCCACCACGGAGAGACGGCCGCTAGGTCTAGCCCAGGAGCTTTGGCTTCATGGGTGGCCTAAGGGCATAGCCAGTAACAGAAGTGACGTCCCCCATCCCCCAGAACTTCTACAAGACTCCAGACCCTGCCATATTGCTCATGTGCTGACTTCGGTCTTCTTTGAAGGCAGCAGCTCTCCAGCTCGAGATTATGTCAGCATCTCCTGGGGGACTTGTTACCCAGAGACCTGAGGGCCCCACCCCTGGGGTTTCTGACCGAGCAGATCCAGGACGGGGCCTGACAGTCTTCATTTCTAACAAGTACCCAGGTGCGGCTGCTCTTGCTCAGATGGAAATTTGAGAAGTGGGTGTGGAAGCTTCGGGCTGGTGGTTTTCAACCCTGGCTGCACGTTGGCAATCACAAGGAAACTGTGGGTTTGGGGGGGGGATGCCCGATCCCACTCCAGTTCAATAGAATCAAAAGCAGCCCGAGTGAGCATTTCTCAGCCTGTGGAGAGGGACCAGAACCTTCTCTGAAACGGGTGCACATCATAGGTGCTCATCTTCTGGAGAGGAGGTGGGTTCTTAAGCTTAGCAACTCGAGGTAAAGGCCATGCTAGGCCCCAGCCAGGCAGAATGAGAAGTCCTGCCTATCTTTGGGCATCGCTTTCTTGGGGCCAGAGACTCTAGATTTCAGTGGAAAAGGGGTTCCTGGCATCCACATCCCCACACCCCACCCCACCACAGCAGGGCAATGGAGGCCTGGGGGTCTATAAAGAGCAGAGGCCCAGGCTTGTCAAAGCAGGAGAGGGCCTGGGCCTGGGGATTTCTACCTCTGGTGATTCTGACACCGACCACAGCTTACGAACTACTGTTCTAGAAAAGCGCCGTCCAAGAAAATATAATGCAAGCCATATGTCCTTTGGAAGTTTCAAAAAGCAAAAAGAAACAGATGAAATCAGTCTAATAATATATTTTATTTAACCAAATATCTAAAATATTATCATTTCGACATGTAATCAATATAAAAAAATTATTGAGATATTTTGCATTCTTTTTTCGATGCCAAGTCTTTGAAAGCCAGGGTATCCTCTACAGTAATTTCATGTCACCATTTGGATGCTTAACTTTCACCTACAATACTTGATCTGGGTTTTAGATTTCATAGATTTCCATAACCAAGTTGTTTCAAAGTCATGTGATCAACGTGTCCCGGTTTACCCCAATCCTGGTTTTAAAACTGAAAGCCCCAAGTCCTGAAATCCTCCTCAGTCCCAGAAAAAAGAGGACAGTTAATCACGCTATTCCAAACATACTTGAACATTTTCTTTAATGTTTATTTATTTAAGTCATCTCTACACCCAACATGGGGCTCCAACTCATGACCCCAAGATCAAGAGTCGCACGCTCTTCCCACTGAGCCAGGCAGGAGCCCCTTGAATGTTTTCTAATAACAGAACCAAGTAGCAGTTTTTAAATTTAAATTAAAATGAAGTGAAATTCAGACTTCAGTGTCTCATGGCACTAGCCACATTTCAACTTCCCAATAGCCATATGTGGTTAATGGCTACCATATTGAAAAGCGTGCATCTAGGAACCAGGAAGTGCCTCCCCTTTTACATATGACCAGCTGTGGAGGATCTGAGCTTGGTTTTCTTTTCTTTTTTTTTTTTTTTTAAGATTTTATTTATTTATTTGACAGAGAGAGAGAGACAGCCAGTGAGAGAGGGAACACAAGCAGGCGGAGTGGGAGAGGAAGAAGCAGGCTCATAGTGGAGGAGCCCAATGTGGGGCTCGATCCCATAATGCCGGGATCACGCCCTGAGCCGAAGGCAGACGCTTAACGACTGAGCCACCCAGGCGCCCCTGAGCTTGGTTTGCTTAAGAGAACTGTGGTTTCCTCCTGGCCCTTAAAGGGCATTAGGCAGAAGAGTTACAGGGGAGTAGGGTCACAGAGTGGAACAGCTACCCTGAGAACACAAGGTGGACAGAACGGGCATTAGGACCTCTAGGAGAGGGGAGTTATGATCTGACATGGGATGGTGATGGTCAAGGTGGAGAAAGGGGCTGGATTAGAGATATATGGTATATGAAATCATTAGGACTAGGTGATTGATAAGCTATAGGGTTTGGGGGAGGTGCGTGGGTGGTTCATCAGTTAAGCATTTGACTCTGGATTACAGCTCAGGTCATGATCTCAGGGTCATGAGATGGACCCCATGTTGGGAGCCCATGCTGGAGTCTGCTTAAGATTCTCTCTCTCTCCCTCTCCCTCTGCCCCTCCTCACCTTAAAAAAAAAAAAAGATATAGGGTTGGGGGAACAGGAAGTGAGAGGTAGCAATCTAGGATGATTCCCCAATCAACTTCCTCCATTCCCCGCCCCCAAGTTGATTTCAGGGTGTTCCAGTTGCCATCTCAAAATGTAGTGGCTTAAAGCAATAATACATATTTTATTATTATCTCTCAGAGTTCTAGAGGCTGGGCTTAGTAGGGTGGTTCTTGCTTGGGGGGAGGGGGTCTCATGCATTGTGTCACACAAAGCCTTCCTCATGCATCTGGTAGTGATGCAGGCTGTCAGCTGGAACCTCAGTGGGGCTGTTGGCTGGAGTACTATTATGGGCCAAATTGTTTCCCCAAAGTTCGTATGTTGAAGTCTTAACCCCCAGTACGTCAGAACGTGACCATATTAGGAGGCAAGCCCTTGAAAGGGGTGACTAAGTTCAAGTGGGTCATTAGGGCGGGCCCCAATCAATATGGCGGGTGTCCCTCTTAGAAGAGGAGATTAGGATACAGATACACACATAGAGGAAGACCACATGAAGACACAGGGAGAAGATAGACACTGACGAGACAAGGAGAGAAGCCTCAGAAGGAACAGCCCTGCCGACATCCCGATCTCGGACTTTGAGCCTTCAGGTTTGTGCGAGAGTACATTTTTGCTGTGTGAGCCCCACCCCAGTCTGTGGTAGTTTGTTACATGGCCCTAACCAACCAATACCAACACCTACCCATATCTGTGTGGCCCGTGCTTCCACACAGCATGGCAGAATGGTTCCAGCTGAGAGCATCCCATGAGGACCAGGTGCAAACAGTATCACCTACTAGGACCTAGCTTCGGAAATCACAGGACTGCTCAAATTCATGGGGAGGGAACACGGACTCACCTCCTAATGGGTTGATTAGGATGTTGCAAGAAGAACACGGAGGATGGAAGATCTTATTGTCGCCATCTTGGAAAATACAGCATGCCACACCAGGTTGGTAACTCGAGGAAATAGGCCTGGTGTCCTTCACCAAGACAGGGATTCTAGGAGGGGAGAAGGTCAGAGGCGGGTCAGACAGTGAGGTATGGTTCGAACAGGTTGTGTTGGCAGAGCCTGTCAACATAGCTGGAGGTAACCAATCGCTAGGATATTGGATACGTGAATCAGGGCCTTGGGAACATATTCTGATGGGGAACTGTCAATCTGGGGACCATCATTGTATTAGAAGCCAGACACTAAGTCCACCCATAGAGTGAGAGAAGATGAGGGTTGAGTTATCCATTGCTATATAATAAACCACTCCAAATCTTAGTTGCCAAAAATGACTATTTGCTATTTTTCTACAGGTTGGCTGGGTAATTCCTCTTCTGGTTTCACCTGGCTCGCTCAGGAGGCTGCATTCATCTGGACCGTGAGCTGGAAGGTCCAAGAGGGTCTCAGTCTCATGTCAGGTAGTTGAGGCCAGCTGTCGGCAGGAACAGCCAGAACACTCGGGCCCCTCCTACCCTGTGGTCTTGCATCTGGACTTCTCCACAGCGTGGTGGTCTCAGGCAGCATCCTAAGTGGGCGAGTCCCAGTGTATAGGACTTATCAAGCACATTGGCCAAGAAAGGCCTATAGCCAAACCCAAAGTCAACACAGGATGCCTTACCAGGAGGCACGATTCACTGGCAGGCATTCCTGTAAAACTGCACTACGGGAAGGAACAAGTGGGCCTCCATTCATTTTAGGGTTGGGCAGAAAAGAAACCACAGATGGCAGGCTGGAACCAAAGGGGGACCAGCAGGGTATGGCACTAAGGAATCAAGGGAGAGGAGTGAATTCCACTGGGAAAGTGCCATGCCAGCACTTGCGTGACCTCGAGGGTACATGTCTCACCCTAGTCCCAGCCTGAAAACACCCTCTGGATTTGACAGCCCACAGGGCAGTCTCTTTAACACCCCAACACTGATGTCTGTAGTCGTTTCACAAAAATCGAAAGCACCAAATACAGCCGAGTGGAAGCAATTCTGCAAGGCAAAGCCAATACTGTCAAATTTGCAAACGTTACGATGGTCTTGCTTGACCCGTGGAAAACCCACAGGGTTGTCAAATGCTTTCCACTGAGACCACAGTAAGAAACACCTTTGTAGGGAGATCCACCATGTGGGCACACATGAACGTGCAGGCCAAAGTTCAAGTTCCCTGCAACCTGGAAAACATAGTAACCGACCCTTGCAACGTGCAAAGCTCTGTGTCATTTTCTATTCTTGTTTTGTCTTTAATGCTAGTCGGCCCTGCTAAATTGATTTCACCATCCACTCATGGGTCATGGCCTACAGATTAAAAAATACTGACGAGGCCATCCAGTGCGGAAGTCAGAATGAGGCCTGAGTCCTACCTTTAGTCTTGTTTGCTTGGTTTCACCTGTTGGTTGTTTCGTGGCTGGTTTTTTTTTTTTTTTTTTTTTTTTTAATAGAATGTGATGCCTTCAAGCAGGCCTCCCTTCCCCTGCTCCACTTATGACTGTCTGATACCCAAATGGTTCACACATCTCTGTTACTTGCCTGGGCCCTGAATGTGTTTCTGTTTGGGCCTTCGAGACCCCTGGACTCTCAAAGAATAGGGTTTGCATTTATGCACTCCATGAATATCAAAGCACCTGTCTCTCACAGGCCAGCCACATCGCAAGCCCTGGGAACACAGCAGAGAACAGACAAAAATCACTGCTTTCTTGGAGCTGAGATTCTACAAGAGGGAGACAGACAAACAAACAAAAAAAAGTAAATATATTCTTTATTAGAGGGTGATAAATTCTTGAGTGAAAACAAAGCGGGAAGGGGATCAGCCTGCCCTAAGAGCTACCAGATTGCAGGCTTCACACCCCTTTGAGGGAGCCTCATATGTTCCTACCTAACAGATGCAGGCTCAGAGAGAGAATGTGGGAGGGCATCGCTGGAGGTTCCCCCCCCCCCAAAAAAAGAGCCTTCCCGGACTGCCCCAGCAGGTAAACCTGACCCATCCTGTCCCCAGATTACTCTGCCAACGAGGGAGGCACCAGCAACTTGAACCTAGACCATTTCAAACCAGCCAGCCACTAAGGGGAGCCGTTGCAGGCCATGGTCACGGCACACTGGCCCCTGGGGTGGGAAGCCCTTCCGAATATTTCAGACTGTTCTCTAATTCGGCCGTCGCAGGCGCGGTCACCCTCTCTCGCGCGGGCGAAACGGCCACCTCATTAGATCTGCACACATGACCCCTCTCGACCGGACTCCTGGTGACTACGCCTGCCTTATCTCTTGCCTCTCCTCCCTCCCATTTTCCGCTCCAGCAAAGCCAAACACAGCACAGTGGGGGCTTTCACGCTTTTGTGCTTTGGACACGCTGTTCCTTCTGCCTGGAAGGCCTCGGGCCTCCAGCCCCGCGCCCCGCCCCCCTCCCCGGCGAGCTCCCATTCATCCTTCAGAACCCAGCCTGGATGACCCTTCCTCCAGGAGCCACCCCCCCTCCCGCCCCAGATCCCCTCGGCCCCACCTCTGTCCGCAGCACCCATGACTGTTTTGCTTCTCTGCACTCTTAACCACTGATCTTTCCAAATCTGTCCCCTCCCAGACCCGGGCCTCCTCCGGCGCCGGAGCTGTGCCGGCTGCTCCCTTGCACTCCGGAGCGCCCGGTCCCGAGTTCGGAGTGAGAGCTCGCAACTAGGCCCAAGCCGGCCCCCCGTCGCCCACCTCCCTGCGGCCCGGCAGGCGCCCGCGTTCCTGCCTTCCGCGGGCGCCCGGCCGGCCCCTCGCGCAGCCGCCCAGCCCCCGACAGCCCCAGCCGGCGGCGCCGGGGCCGCGCGCGACTACAAGTCCCGGCACGCCCCGCAGCGGCCGCGCATGCCCAGCGGGCCGGCGTTTGAGTGGCAAGTTGTTTGTTACAGCGAACACCAGCTGCTCTCCGCGCCGGGCGCCGCGCGCCGCCGCTCCGCCAGCGCTGCCGCCCTCGCCCGCCGCCCGCCCGCCGCCTGCCCGCCGCCCGCGGCCCCTCGCGGCTCGGCGGGCCTCCCCTTTGTCCGCCCCGGGCCGCCCGGCGCCGAGCTCCCGGTCCCCGGGCCGGCCGCCCGCGGCGCTCGGTGCCGGCTGGGCGCTCAGGGGGCGGGGGCCGCGGCTCGCCCCCCGCCGATGAGCCGCCGCGGAGCGCGGGCGGACGATGGAACTCCACATCCTGGAGCACCGGCTGCAAGTTGCCAGCGTCGCCAAGGAGAGCATCCCGCTCTTCACCTACGGCCTGATCAAACTTGCCTTCCTGTCCTCCAAGACCAGGTGAGCGCGCGGGGACGCGGCGCCGGCCGGGGAGAGACAAAGAGGCGCACCCGGGCGGCTGTCCTCGCCGCGGCGGCTCGGAAAACAACTTCGAGCCCCGGGGAGCGCCCCCGCCCCGCCGCCCGCCTTATTTTCGACAAAGCCACCCGCTCTGCCCTCGAACGGGGTCCTTCCACACCGAACCCCCCTCCCGCGATGCACCCCCGCCGCTGTCTTCCCCCCCACCCCCATCTCGGTCCCCTCCCTCCCATCCCCTCCCCGAGATCCGGAGGGCCGAGGAGGCTGCAGTGACGAATCCGTGAATGAATGAACGAACGAATGAATGAATGAAAAACAGGTGTGGGGACGCGACAGTGGAAAAAACAAACTAACACCCCCATCCCCCAATCCCTCGGTTGGGCCGGCCCCCGTCTCCGGGGCCGGGGGAGGGATTCTGCTGAGCGCGGCTACCCAGAGCAGAAAATCATAAAATCATTAGTGGGTGTTTATCTCAAGGTGCCTGCGAGGGTTGCGGACGGCACGGGAGGCTGGGGGAGGGCCCGGGAGGGGCTGCGGGTGAGGGTCGCCGTGCTTCATTCTCCTCCAGGTCCGGGAAGGTTGGGGGGGGGGGGTGTTGCCGAACCGTGGAAGGGGGAGGAGCAGGAGTGTTTATGGCTCAGCCTCGAGGCTGGGCTTGGATGCTGCAGGGGGAAAAATAGTTGAAGGCCTTGGGAGGTTGGGGAAGAAACAACAACAACAAAAAAAACCAAGTTGGATTTTCCCACTGCCAGGTCAGGGTCTGACTTTGTGAGCCCCGGTGGATGCTTGGATTGGGGTGTGTTTTTTAAGGAGCCCGAGCCCAGTGGAGTGTGAGCGCGAGCTAGCCGCTGTAACTTAAATCCCTCGTTTGTCCACCATTGTGACTGTTGGAAAGCGATGAAGTTGTTGCTGGTTGGGTTTTTCGGGGTTGGGGCCGAGGTGGTTCTCCCTTGCTGCAAAATGAATGAATACATTACGGGTCAAGGTTAAGGTTGAAATGACGGGCCCCTGAGGCTGCCCCCTTGGGCTCAGAGCTCAGGGAAGCTCTGGGATTGCAGGGAAATTATTCAATCCGAGCCTCTTATCTGCCTGTTAAAGTTCTTGCCTGGAAATCTCACTTTGATGTGTGTGTCTGAGCGGGCAGCTCGGTCCCGCCATTGTTTGCGAGATGGAGCGAGATCTGCTGGTGGTATCTTGTTTACTTTCTTCTCCGGCTGCTCGGTGGGGTATGGAGGGTTGAAATCCTCTCCTTCCCCGAGCTGTGGCTCCTTTGATTGCAAAGGTAATTATTAAACAGGTCATTTGAAAACAAAAGCCAACAGCTCAAATTCTGAACCTTTCCCTCCCCCCGCCCCTCCCGGCCCCCCCTGGCTGTTGACACCCCCCCATCCCGCCTCTACCTGCCCTCTGCCCCCCACCCCCTAGCCTGTCTTGAGCTTCCAAGGCTGGAGGTAAGAGAAGCCAGCCTTGTTTTTCCAACCCTTGGCCCTCAGCCCCAGGCAGCCCCCTGGCTGATTTGTCGGCTACCATTCAAACCAGGATGATGACTCAGGCTGCGGCTGAGCGGGGCCTGGGTGGGTGCTGGGAGGAGGGGGCATTTGGGGGCTTCTTAGAAAGGCAGCAGAGAGCCACTCCCTCTGCCCCTCACCTTTTGTGTCGGGACTGGCCCTCTTCGAGCCTCCAGCCCAGGGTCCGGTTTAGAAGACTCACAGATACACATGGGGGGGGTCGGGGGGGGGTGAGCCCCTGCTGACCTGTCTGACCATGGGAAAGCTACCCGTCATTGAGTTCCCCCTTCTCTCTCCCCTGCTGGAGGCCGCTGGTCTGTGGCCCAGGTGTCCGGTCCAAGCTCAAGATGACTCAGAGGTCAAAGGTCACCTTCTTGTCTCCAGGGTCTGGCTCCAGAAGGTGCTGAGCGCATTTGTCAGACAGCTGAAGGCCAGCCTCCCCTGCACTCTGGGCCGGGACACTGGCTGCAGGTTGCGGCCAGCCCCGCACTGCCTGTGTGACTGGCAGGGTCCCTTTCCTTGTCCGGCCCTCACTCCGTCCCCCCGTAATGAAGACCCCCACCCCCCATTCTCACAGAGCTGCTGTGGGTAGCGTGCAGTGATTGTGGACGCTGGCTTTTCAGCAAGGGGTCGTTGGGTGTGGATATGTTCCTGAAGCTATTTTCAGTAATCAGTCCTCCAGGGCAAACTTTTGCTCCTTTTTGGTTCTCCCACCAGCACCTGCCCCCCAGTGGTGGCCCATAGCCCTGTCACTTTGCCCACCCCACCCCACCCCCAAGCTAAGTTTAGCTCAAACTAGCTCAGCGGCGGGCGCATACACACACACACACACACACACACACACACACAGAGACTCGCCAGTGTCGCTGTGCTGCTCCGGTCACAGGTTTTCAGCCGCTTCCTATAGGGTCGTACCCTTGGCGTGGCACTTGAGGCCTGTGGGACCTAGTTGCAGAATTCCCATCTTTCGCCACTCAGGCAGATAACTCTGGTGAACCACGGATTACCTACCCTTCCTTTCACACTTTCATGCTTTTGTACTTCTGATTCTGCCTGGAAACGTGCCCCTTGCCCAGTAAATTGCTGTTCACCCCTCAAGATCTCGTGATATCACCCCTGAACCTTCCTTGAACACCCCCCTCTTCTCTGCACCCGCAGCGGACTGAATCACTCTTTCCCTCGTTTCCACCTGCGTGGAGCCTTGGGGAAGGACAAGGCGTTGGTAGATACGCCGTCTGTGTGGAGGTGCGGCTGGGTCCAAGAGATGCTAAGACACCCTGCCCCAGAGCCTGATGGGGGAGAAGGAAGACACAATCGCAGTAGAGCGAGGTGAAGTCAGGGAAGGGGGCCAGCTGGGGTAGCAGACAGGTCTGGGGCATTGCCTGAGGGAGCCTGGCAGGCTCCCTGCAGGAGGCAGCCCTGGATCTTAGGGCTTTACAATAGAAATTAGCTAGGTGGGAAAGGGGATCCTGGTCCTAGACCCTGTACATACCACCATACAGCCCTGTGAACTGGGTCTTACACCCCCTTTGCAAAGAAAGAGTCCGAGGCTCAAAGGTGAAGTGACTTGCTCAAGGTCACGCAGTAAGTGGTAGAGGCGGGATTTTTCAATCTGCGTCTTCAGGCTTAAACCCAGAGATCTGCTGTTACAGGTGCAAACGACGCCCGTATTCAGCAATCACGTCCAGCTCTTCTGTGGGCAGCACACGGTTCTAAAGGCTTCGGGGGCACAGAACGGAAGCTGTAGGCTTCCTGTAGCCTTTCCACCCCTGCCTCTGTGGACCTTTTCTCTCCGGGAACGCTCGGCCCGCCTCACCTCCCAGCTCCGTTTTGTACTTCCTCACCGCCCGGCTCAGATGCTCCCTCCCCAGAACCTTTCATCTCAGCGCTGCTCAGCTGTCCATCACAGCATATTGTTGGCCTCTTGTTGTCCCACCAAGGTGGGAAACCTTATCCCCAGGAAGCTTTTTGAGCGTGGTGTTACCCACTGCTTACCCCCCAGCCCCAGCCAGGACCAGAGAGAAGCGACCTAACCGTTGATTTCACCGTCTCTCACAAAGAGGTAAAGATGCAGGGTTTGGAGAAGAAAGGTGGCTCGCTCAAGGTCACCCAGCTGGGAAGAGACAGAATTGGGATTTGAACCAGGTCCTTTCTCCGCCGTGCTTAGCACACTGCTTTGTAGGCACTTAGTAACTGCCTGTTTGATGGGTGTCCGACTCGTGTGTGGAGTGACCCAGATTTCAGCCGGAGTCTCTTCTAAGCGCCCTGGGGGCTGGAGGAGGCACGGCAGGCAGAAGGGCCCCGGCCCGGGTTCAGGGCAGCATCTGGGTGTGGCTGGACCCGCTGAGTGCACAGATTCTGGGCACAGAGCCGGAGGGCGAGACCCTGGGTGAACAAAATCAAGGCCATCCACAGAACCTCTCCTCTGCCTGGCTGAGGGCCCACTGCAGCCCACCCCACCTCTGCCGCTCCAGCCCCACCTCTCCCGGCTCCCAGCCACACAGCCTGTTTCTCCTGCGTGCACACGCGTGTACACACACACACACACACACACACACACACTGGTGTCTCCAACCTCAGGCCTTTGTTCTGTCTGCCTGGAATGTTACCCTTTGCCCTACTCCCTTTATCTGCCTGCCATTCTTTTGGATTCCATTCACCTCCTCCAGGAAGTCTTCCCTGAGTGCACAGGCCGAGCTTAGACCCTTCCTCTGGTATGATGGGCTTAATCTCAAGGAGATGCAGATATGACCAAGCACAGGATATCAGCAGGATGCTTTGGGGTGCGAATCACAAAAAGTCTTCACTTAGCTGGCCTAAGTTTGATCCGTTGGTGTGATAAGAGGTTGTGCATCTGGTGCTAAGTTGATAGGTGTGTGTGATAAGAGGCTGTGAGTCGGGTGGTAACTTAGAGGCTTGATGATGTCCTCAAGGACCCAGGTCTTCCTGTCTGTATTTGGCCATCCTTGCCATGGCAGTGTGGCTCGCTCCGGAATGGCCCGGGCGCCCGTAAGCTTTATTGGCAGTTAGGAGGAAACCCAACCTTGGGAAAGGCTCCCTGCCTCCAGAGTGTCTCAGAAACCTCTCCAGGAACACACCCCACTCCTGCACAGACGACTTCATCTCATTGAGCAGAACTGGGTCACATGAACGGGCCTGCACCAATCACCAGCACAGGGAATGAGACCATCACCGACCAATCAGGACCTACCGCTGCGGGAGGGGCCTGCTGCCTGGGGGCTCTGGGGGGGCCAGGGGAAGGCAGAAGCTCCTTCCGCTCTCTGTGGGACTCAGATTTGCTCTCTGCGGCCCTCCAAGGCAAAACCGGGGTCTACTAATAAGTAGATAGTAAAAACGATGCCAACTCCAAGTCAGAGTTGGAATATTCCCATTTTACAGATAAGGAAAGCCAGGAACTTGAGTGCCTCAGGACATACAGAAGTGGCAGAGCTGGGATTTGAACCCAGTAAGTAAGGCGGTAAGACCTGTCCCAATGGGGCGCCTGGGTGGCTCAGTCGGTTAAGCGTCTGCCTTCAGCTCAGGTCATGATCTCAGGGTCCTGGGATTGAGCCCCGCATCAGGCTCCCAGCTCAGTGGGGAGCCTGCTTCTCCCTCTCCCTCTGCCTCTCCCCTGCTTGTGCTCTCTCTGTCTCTGTCTCCCAAATGAATAAATAAAAGCTTTAAAAGAAACCCAAAAACCTGTCCCAGTGACCACTCAGACAGGCCTAGGAGCCCACCAGCTTGGTTGCCCCATCCCCAGGGGCCACTTAGCAGAGCTGTTGCTGAGAGACCATCACCATAAAGGGGGGACAGGAGCAAGGTCATTATCCCGGAGTGCATTCAGGTGGCAGGAAGCTGCAACACGTTTTTTTTGGTTTGGTTTGGTTTTCTGGGGGGGGGGGGGGGTTGCCAGTAAAGTGCTCTTCTTTTAAATTCCACCCTAGAAAGAAAGTTCATCTCATTTGATTGGCCAAGAAAGCACCTCGGCGAGTAAGCACAGGCCCGCAGAGAGCCGCGCTGCCCCCCTGGGCCAGATCCGCAGCCGGCTGGTCTCTGGGGCATCTTGGCCCGCGGGCGTTCATGCGTGTTGCCGCCTCGGGAAATCTTGCCAGCAAGCCCTAGCGACTTCAGAGCCGTTTACAGGAGAAAAGCTCAAAATCGCGGACTGTCCATCCAAAGCCCTCATAGGTTTCCTGAGTGCACTGGGCTGAGGCCACCGCTTGATCGCCGTTTAGGGAAAGACAGGCCGGCCGCGGTGCTAGGGCCTGGGACCTGGCCCCTCCGGCGGAATCCCAGCGCTGCGGCTTCCTGGACGTGCGACCTGGGGCCAGTTGCTTGACTTAGCGGGGCTGTCACTTTCTTACTTCTCAAACAGGGATAATGATCATGGCTTCTGCCTGGCCTCTTGTGAGGACTTCATGAGACATGCCCAGCAGTTCCAGTAATCTCCAGTTGGCGTTCGCTGGTTAAGCTGGCCGGAGCGAGGGCCGAGTTTGAAAAGCCCAGGGTTGGGAGGCTTTTTACAGCTCTGCGCTGCATACACTCTGATTCTAGCAAGGGGAGATTCTTTCGCTGCCCTCCAGGAACCTCCATGGGGACACAGGTTACTTAAGGCCTCTGCAAGAGGCAACCCAAATGCTCTGGGACACCAGAGCTGCAAGCAAGTAAGGCTTCCCAGAGGAGGTGGTCCTATTTGAGCTGAGTCTGGGAGGAATGGGGAGACGTCAGGAGGCAGAGGTGCGGGAGTGGGTGGGCACAGATGGGGCAGGGGAGGGTGTGGGTGGAGAGCACCAGGGTGAGCCCCAGAGCCATCACACACCCACCCGGGGCGGCCGTGGCCACTGCCTCTGCCACAGCCAGTCCCCCTCATCTCTTCCCTGAATTCGCCAAACAGCTTCCCCATCAGGCCTTCTGCCTCCAGGGCAGTGCAAGTGGTGAGCACAGAGCGCTCCAGGCACGGAACACAGCACGAGCAAAGGCCCGGAGACAGGCAGGACAGGTGCGCGCAGGTCGCAGGCCATGACTTGGGGCCGGTGTGACCACAGCTTGGGCTTGGTGCACATTGGTGTTTTTTCTGTGTGAAACCCTGCAGCGTGCACCTGCTGGGTGCGGGGCCCAGCGGGAAACACACATGGGGAGCTTCTGTCCAGTGGGAGGAAAGGTGCGTTCTCCGCCAAAGACAGAGGGCGAGGGGCCCAAAGACCCAGAGGACAGCAGATCACAGCCTCCGCTCGCCCCACTGGAGTTTGGTGCCGGGGCGAATGGCACGGTTCACTCTGCTTTGCTCAAAACCCTTCTCAGACTGCCCCCTGCTTCTCACCTGGCACTGTGAGTATTCCTTCATCTGATTTCTTCTCTCCTCCCTGGTTCTGTCCCATCTCCACACCACACGTGCCCGATCTTAGAATTGAGGGTGGTTAACTATCCCCAATCCTTTGACACCCTTCCCTCCAAATCTAGGGCTCCCCCACCTTTAAGTGGGGTCTGGATTAGTGACTCTTCCAACGAGCGGAAGGCGGCACAGGTGATGTTGTAGAGCTCTGAGCCTAGGGCAGAGCGGATGGCTTCTGCTTGGCTGTCTCTCTGTCTGTCTCGCTGTCTCCCTCGGATCTCTTGGTCCATGGGGGCAGCTGCCGTGTGCAGAGGGATCGAGGCCTCCCACCGACAGCCAGCCTGTGCGCAGGCCACCTAGAAAACAGAGCCTGCCACCCCAGGCAAGCCTTCCAGTGACCTCAGCCTTAGCCAGCACCTTGACTGTGACCTCGTAGGAGAGCCTCAGCCACAAGTGCCCAGTGGAGCCGCGCCCAACTTCCTCCCCCACAGGAACCGTGGGAGAGGGAGACAAGTTTGTCGTGCTATCGAGCCACTGAGTTTTGGGGTGGTTTGTTATGCAATAGGTAACTAATATGATGACTGTGTCATTTATCATCTGCATGGGGACACTTTCGAGAACAACAGGGAGCACTAAAAATAATTACCCTGGACAACAAGGCAAACCAGAATGTGTGCTCACCACTGCGTTAGTCTGGCCTGACAGCCCTCACAGGTGTTCAGACCTACCACAGATGACTCTTGGAGTTGGCTCCAGCAGCACCTCCTCCAGGAAGCCCCCCTGGGGCTGGGTCTCCTGGGATCACTCGTGCCTTGGGGTATAGGCTAGGAGGACTGGTCCCCTCTGTCCTCACTCCATGTGTGTGTCCAGGCCCTAGGACCCATGCTCCGTGATACGGATTTGTCTCCCGTGGGACCAGAGAGGCAGTTGGAAAGGACCAACCTGGTCTTTCCAGAGCCTGCACGCGGCTGACGAGTTGTTTCTTCTAATGAGCTCGGGTACAAGGAACCAGCCCCACCAGTGCCTGGAGCCGTCGGATGCTGGTTGTCCAGCAACCAGACAGGCCCCCCGAGATGTCCAGCAGCTGACAGTGCACTGGTGTGTCAGGAGTGTGTTTGCTGGGAGTGTGTTTGCTGGGAGTGTGTTCAATTAAACCATCCAGGGGAAACGTGCCTCTTGATGCCTGACCCTCATCCTCGCCTTAAATAGACTCTACTAGAGGTACTCCGACCTCTGAGATCTGTGCTTCAAACCCTGGGGTCTTACTGTCCACCCATGTGTATGGCCGTGGTATTCACAATAGCCCAAAGTTGAAAACACCTTTCGTGTCCATCCAACGGGCCAAACGTGGAATATCACTCAGCCTTCAAAAGGAAGTCGATTCTGACCCCTGCTACAACGCGGATGAACCTTGAGGACATTAACACCAAGTAGAGGAAGCCAGTCACAAGAGGACAAATACTTTCTGATCCCACTCACATGGGGAACTTCGAGTAGGCAGATTTGTAGACACAGAGAATAGATTGGGGGTTGCCAGGGAGAAGGGGGACTGAGTGGGGACATTGTTGTTTGGTGGGTACTGAGTGTCTGTTTTGCAAAATGGGAAGAGTCCTGGAGATGAGCTGCATGACGTGTGATATACTTAACACTACTGAACTGTACCCTTAGAAGTGGTTAAGATGGGGGGCGCCTGGGTGGCCCAGTTGGTTAAGTGTCTGCTTTTGGCTCAGGTCATGATCTCCGGGTCCTGGGATCAAGCCCTATGCTGGGCTCCTTGCTCAGTGCGGAGTCTGCTTCTCCCTCTCCCTCTCCCCCTTCCCCCCCCCCCGTTTGTGCTCTCACTCATTCTCCTTCTCTCTCAAATAAATAAAATATTTTTTTAAAAAAAGTGGTTATGATGGTAAATTTTATATTATGTATGTTCTACAAAAAATTTTTTTAAAAAAAGGCCCTAGAAACTCAGAGGGCATGTGGAAACCAAAGGGCAATGTGGCGGCTGGAAGGCGGTGAGCTGGGGCAGCGTGTGGCAGATTCAGGCCAAGGGAAAGAGCTGGCACCTAGCAAGACAACTGCTCCAAGCATGTTCCGTATTAGCTCACTTGGTCCTCACTACAGCCCATGTGTGCACAGTGACTGGCCCCATTTCACAGAGAGAACACTGAGGCACCACACAGTTCACTTCCTTGTCCAGGATCCCAAAAACCAGTAAGAGAAGAGTAAGGTTTTTTATAACAGCTTTGTTGAGATATAATTCACATACTATCCAGTTGGCCCTCTCCAAGTTTACACCTCAGAGGCGTCTGGTATATTCACAGAGTTGTGCAACCATCACCCCTGTCTAATTCCAGAACATTCTCATCACCCTCAAGAAATCATACCCACTAAGCAGTCACTCTGGGCCCCTGGCAACAACAGTCTGCCTTCTGTCTCTAAGGATTTGCCTCTTCTGGACATTTCATTTCAAGGCAGGCAGACCATATGGTTCTTTGTGTGACTGGCCTCTCTCACCTAGCGTCATGTTTGCAAGGTTCCTTCAAGTCGTGGCATGTGTCAGGACGGCATTCCTTTTTACGACTGAATAATACTCCATTGTGTGGCCGGCCTACCTTTTGTTCATTCATCCACGGATGGTCAGTCGGATCCCTTCCATGTTTGGCTGTCATGAGTAACGCTGTGGGGGACATCTGCGCGCGAGCGTTGGAGTGGACGTATGTTTTCATTTCTCCTGGGTGCGTGCACACTGAGGAGTAGTGAGCACATGGGATCACAAGATAGCCCTGTGTGTAACATCCCCGTGGCCCCATGAACATGGCGTTCCACATACCTGCGGGGGAGGGATTTGAGCCCCAGTGCTGCGGGCTGGGCCACCTCAGAGTCTCACACGACTACTTTAGCTTAGAGTGGGGAGGAGCCTGGAGGCCCTTCCAGGGCGACCACAGTCTCAGGGACCCCCTGTTGCTTCGTGGGCAAACAGGATTATGGGGAAATGATGGTCTCCATAAGCACCTAGCCTGGGGCAGGCCCTTCCCACAGTCCTCCTGGTCCCAAGCTTGCGGAATTTGGTGCCACGGACGCAGACATGCCTGTGAGTGGAGGCGAGGACCGCGAGGGTTCTGGTGTCTCCTGGGGCCCCCAGAGACTGCTCCCGTGGACCTGCTGACTGTCAGGGGTCTTAAAGAGGTGGGTGCCGGAGTGGTGGGCTTCTGGAGGGGACGTCGGTGCTGAGGCATCCACACCCAGAGGCCCTGGTGAGGGGTCCATGGAGGAGGGCGGGCTCCCATGATGACTTGACCTGAGCCGGGGGTGGGGGGTGGCTGCCCGGAGAGGAGCAGGGAGGGAGGGAGGGAGGGCGACAGGGAGGAGGCCACTGACAGGCCAGCCGTCCCTCTCTGCACGAGCCGGCTGTGTCCTGGGCTCTCGCTAGGTGCTTATTTTCAAGGTAGGGTTAATCTTCCCTCCCAGGCTGGCTCTCCCCTGAAACCAGGCCGGGCCTCCTGGACGCTCCCCTGGACTTTCCCCTCCGCTCTCAGGGCCTCTGCCTTCCTCCGCCAGGCCGGCCTTCCTTTTGATCCCCTCCCTACCCCACGGTTGACTCCCTTTCTTGAGCAGGAAAGACAGTGGGTGGAAATCTGTTCTCAAAGTTCAGGCTTTTTTCCTTCAGAGCTCAAAAGTCACCGGTGCAGTGACCGATAATGGCAAACTTACAGCAGACAAAGCTTAACAGCAGAGATCTTTCTGGAAAGCCTACTGTGCACCAGGCTGCCGTGGGGCTTCCCACCATTTCCCGTCCCCCGTGGCTCTGTGGGAAGGAGGGGGTGCCCACCCAGCTGATGGAAGACCAGGCCTCAGTGACTCGCCCCAGGTCACACAGCAGACCTGGAGTAGACGGGTTCATGCTTGCTTCCCTGCTCCCAGCCCTTCTCTGCCCGGGCCCCACTCCACTCCTTCCCACCGTTAACTCCAGATGGAAGATCTTATGCTGATGGCCACGGTCAGTCCAAGCCCACCACCTACCCGCTGTGCGACCATGGGCAAGTCTTTAGCAGCCTCAAGCAGGACTCAGTGTCCTCATCTTTAAAATGGGCAGCATGGTATCAGCCTCTCTGGGTTGTGGTGAGGATCACAGGGAGGTTTCATGCCGAGGACTTAGGTGCCCCTAAGTCACGAGGCAAGCTGGCCATTCAAAGGAACTCGGCGGATGTTTAGTGAGGACCGAAATGCCCTGGGCTGGACTGCCAGTGTCAGCGGTGGGTGGTTTCACAGAAATCTGATCCCTTCCTGCAAGTGTGTCACCTGCTCTGGGGCTGAGTGTGCCCCCGAGGCTCTGACCTCCACACTGAGCCTCCCGAAGCCTCCTCCCTGCCTCCTTGCCGCCTGTCCCCCTGCAGCGCCCTGTTCTCCAACCAGGACAACTCTAGTCTGCCCTGTGTGTTCCTGCCACCCGGGTCCCCTGCCCCCCAGCCCGGCCCTGGGGTCCTCGTCTGGAAGACAGCCGTGTTCTATGTGGCCTAGAAGGTTCAGCCCAGGTGAGGGTGGGGGTGGGGAATTCAGAAGGCTCTTTGGACTCCACCTCCCTTAACCGCCTTAGGGGTGAAACTGGGCCAGGACACTCGGGGACAGGAGATGCCCCCGGCCCTCCTACCAAGAGCTGGGACCTATCTCTGATTCTTGTCTCCCCTTCCCACGGCTTGGCCCCAAGCAGGTGCAGCTCAGGGGAGGGGAGGGGGCCTCCCTGGTGCACTGCCTGGGGGAACTCACTTGCAGCCCCCCCCACCCAGGCTGGATCCCCCCCCTGAGCTGAGCGATCCTTTGGGGACGGGTTGCCCACGCAGAGTGTTGCCATGGGGAGCGAGGGGGCCAGAGGGCTTGCAAGGGTCACCTGTAAATGACAGGGTGCCGCGTCAGCTCCCGGAGCCAGGCTCCGAGGCCCCAGTGGGTGGCCCAGAAGTCGGGAGTTACCCGCACGCTTGAAGGCAGCGAAACCACGTTTCTTTTTTTATCTGTTCTTTTCTAAATACTCTTCAGAGTAGAGCTATTCAGAGTGATTCCCCCCCCCTCAGCTTCCCTCTGGCCATTTCCCTCCCCCAGCTCTTCCATCCAAATTAGCCTCGTTTAACTGCCTGGAGTCTGTTTCCGCCAAACAACAGAGAAGGCGCTGGCACCCACGTCCCAGGGCTCTGCGTGGGGTTGGTGGACATCCCACGGATCAAGGGCCCCGGTGGTGCCTGGTCCAGAGTCTGGCACAGCCGTGGTCGTGGGGCCTGGAGATGGTGGCACTTGTCAGATCCCACAGCGTCCACCTGTGCTGTGGGCCTGCTTTGCACACCAGTCGTGCCACTCGAATGTCCTGGAAAAGTCAAGTCACTGGAAAAGTGCCCTGTGTTCACGCCCCAAGGACCACGTGTCCCCAAAAGCCAGGACCCCGGCCTCCTCCCGCAAAGGAAGGTTCTTGAGTCATTCATCGTTCTTGCTGTCTGTCCCGTGAGACAGGTTTCTTCCACAGCCTCGTCCTTTGTCCCTCGAAGGGCAGGGACAGAGGGAGGGCCCCATGGGAGCAGTTCAGGAGAGCGTGTGGTTGGGGAGGCCTGTTCTCCAGCTTCCCGAGGGCTTGTCTGTCACCCTGAGGGGGCGTCAGGCCCCTTGGACGGTGGTGGGGAAGAGGCTGCCCAGTGGAGAAGGTTCTTTCTTTCTGTCTGTGATTTCCTTACACCTGGCGTGGACCCTTGGCCGTGGGGCTTCCTAGGCTCCCTCCTCCTTCACCAGTTCACAAGTGGGTCTTGATGGCAAGCCTGTGGTGAGTGCTGGTACCATGGGGTACTCCATCGCTGGACGGTGGACAGCCAGATGGGGGAGACAGCTCTGCAACCCCTTAATCACACCGTCATCTGGAGAGAGGAAAGTCCTCAAGGCACAGAGGACGAGGTCCTGTGAGGCTGGGCAGGTCGGGGAGGGCTCCGAGCCAGGCTTGAAGCATTAAGTTGGGAAGGGACTTCCAAGAAGGAGGAACAGCATGTGCGGAGAGCACAGAGGCCTGGGCCGTGTGGGACAGCATGGGGGCTGGACAGCATGGGGGCTGTAGAGAGTGGCCCAGGGTGAGGGTAGAAGGAAGGAGCTGAAGGGCTCTGTCCAGCCTCCTTGGTTGGGATCCAGTCATTGCCCTAATCCCAGGGCCAAAGAAGGCTCCCAGGGGAGGGGAGGGCAGACCAGGAAGAGGACAGCTGGGGGAAGGGCCCAAAAAGAAGTGAGAGAAAATACAGTATGGAAAGCGTAGGCTAGCAAAATCCCCCTTCTGGCTATCTACCCAAAAGAATTGAAAGCAGGATCTTGAAGAACTCTTTGAACACCCGTGTTCACAGCAGTACTGTTCACAGTAGCTAAAACAGGGGCGCAACCCACATGAGCATAGCTCGGTGAATGGATAAGCAAAATGTGGTCTGTGCGCACAACGGAATATTATACAGCCTTAAAAAGGAAGGGCGTTCTGACACCTGCTCCAGCCGATGAACCTTGAGGACATTGTGCTCCGTGGAATACGCCAGTCACAGAAGGACAAAAACCGTATGATTCCGCCCCCAAGAGGTGCTTAGAAGTCATCGGATTTATAGAGAAAGAAGGCAAGGTGATGGGTGCCAGGGGCTGGGGGCGGGGGAACGGGGAGTCCCTGTTTAATGGGTAAGAGTTGGAGTTTCACAAAATGGAAAGAGTCGTTGGGGTGGATAGCGGTGACGGCCACATAATAATTGAGTGTATTTATGCCCGTGGAGCTTAAAGATGGTTAATATGGCAGATTTTGTGTTATGGGCATTTTTTTTTTTTTAAAGATTTTGTTTATTTATTCGACAGAGATAGAGACAGCCAGTGAGAGAGGGAACACAGCAGGGGAGTGGGAGAGGAAGAAGCAGGCTCATAGCGGAGGAGCCTGATGTGGGGCTCGATCCCATAACGCCGGGATCACGCCCTGAGCCGAAGGCAGACGCTTAACCGCTGTGCCACCCAGGCGCCCCTGTTATGGGCATTTTAACACAATAATACGTACAAGGTTTTAATACAAAAATGAATATGGAACGACAACAGGAACCCATCTAGGCTAGGGAGGAAGAGAAGAAAGCCGAGGGGTGGTGTGGCTGGGGGGAGAGGACTGTCCTGGGGTCTGGACAGATGTGGGTTTGAATCCCCACAGCTCCAGCTGTGTCTCTCTGTGCGGGGTATAGTAACAAATACCCCAGACCAAGAGGCCTACAGAACAGACCGTGATTTCTCATGGAGCTGGGGTCTGGAAGTCCAGGGTCAAGGCACCCACCAATACAGATCCATAACCCTCGGGTGCTCCCCAGCAGGTCTGGGGCTCTGGGAGGTGCTCATTGCCCCCCTGATAGGCTGTGGTTTGTGGCCTCTCCTGCTGGGCCTGGTGCTCTGGTCTCTATGCAGGGGCTGGGCGTCAGCTAGGCCCCAGGAAGGCTTGTGTGAGCTCCTTATCCTCACATGCCGTCTGCAGATCTCAGATTGCTGGTTTCCACACCCCTGCACGGCCCAGGCTGCCCAGGGAGTGACCCAGAAGCTTCTCCTGGGACCCCCGAAGGGAGAGAAAACAAAAGGTACCAGGCTGAGCTTTGGATGACCGGTCACCTGCCCTGTTAGACGAGTCTGAGTCCCCCTGACCAGAGAGGGTTACAGAGCTGGGAGAGGCAGGGAGCCCCCACCACTCTCCTGGCATCGGTTATGGCTGGGATGGCCCTGGACTCCAGGCAGGAAGTGACCGTCAGCGTCACAGTGCAGGTGGACGGCCGGCTCCTGACGCCACGCCGCTAAACCACGGCACCCTCCTTCCTGCACCTTCTCAGCACACCCCACTCTTACTGCCTGCCTTTGCAGTTCACCCGAGTCCCACCTCCTCCCACAGGAAGGCCTCCTGACCTCACTGTTTTCTTTTCTCGCTCTCGATTTGGGGGTGGTTAATAAATTCACTATTTATTAGGAATTCCAAAGATACAGCGAAAGCTCCCTCCCACCCCTGTACCTGCCCCCACAGACACCGACATTTGTGGGGATTCTTGGGGAGATAAATGTGTACATAAACTTACAAATCTATTATTTCCCCCCTTATTTTTTTTTAAGCATAAATTGGTATTAAACCATGCTCACTGCTTCCCGTTCCGTACTGGTTTTTAATTGACACTCGTCTTAGCAGAGATTCCTGTCCTTCTGAACTGCGGCACCGTGAGCCCCGGGACAGGTGACTGTCATTTCTGTGACCTGTCACCCGCTGGTGGACATTTGTTCCCGGTCCTCTTTTGTTGTCGTTGCTGTTCTCGTGGACAGTTAATGCTGTAACAAACCACTGAGGGCAGAGACCTCCCTTCGCATGCTTGGGGCTACGTTTGCAGGCAGAGGTCTGGAAGCCAGACCCCGGGTCAGAGCCTCCGTGTGTTGGCGAGGTCCTCACGTGGTCCCTCCAGAGAGGGGTTCTAAGTTTACACCGCCAGCTCAGGGTCCCGGGCCTGCTTCTCACTGCCTCACTGCCCATCGTGGCATCACACGGCCTGACGGGTGAAAGGCCCCCCTTTCCGTCACCTTCCGTTCTGGGGGCACCTGAGTGCCTTTGCACGTGCGTGGGGGCCCCCAGGTGCTTGGCCCCCCTCTTGTCGGGGATTCTTCGTCACTGTCCGTCTTCCCTTTCCAGCTAGCTTGCAGGACCCCCGTGGGCCGCAGAATCTGGAGAGTGTCCCCCCTGCCCCAACCTCCCGCCACAGAAATCCAGCCTGAAGTCCGCCAGCATAGTGAAAGCCCGACTTTATTGGCTCCCGTGGGGGGGTATTTGCTCATCTCTATGGCCAGCTCTCCCTCCGCCCCCCGACGTGCCGGTGAGGGTACCAGACCCTGACCTCTCTCTCCTCCACGACTGTTGAAAGCCGTCCCAGGTACCAGGACCCCAGCCGTCCCACCCTCTTGCGACACGTAGCTGAGGGCAAGGCTCCGGGCTCTGGGACCAGCTGGGCCCCGAGCAGCACCCTCCCCGGGGCCGGCGTGGGGTTTACAGATGTCCCCAGAGGTAACGGGTGCCAGCCCCCGTGGAAACGCCTTCCCACCCCGGGGCAGTGACTGGGCAGCTACTGGCCCCTTTCAGCCTCAGGGGGCTCACTGCTGCCCAAGATGATTAGCCCTGGGGTCATCCCCCTCCTGTGCGGGCAGAGAGGACGTTGGTGCCACAGAGGGCCCAGCCTCTGGGGCCCAGAGGGTCTACTGACCCCCCCCACATACACCACTTACTGGTCACACGTGGCACATTCTGTCCCCTTACCAGCTCACAGTCTTTCAGAGGGCGTTGACCTCTCTGAGCCTCGGCTTCTTCATCTGCAAGTTGGGACGATACTGCTGGCCCGGCCGGGGTGGCCACTTTTATGCCGAGTTATATACTTTCTCACCTTTTTCCTATCCCTACCGTTTCCCTCCCTTGGTCTGTCTTGGTGACTTGGGCAAATTGAACATGGCCCCAGGGATGTTGGCCATAGCCAAGGGAGAAGTTCAGTAAATGTGGAGTATTTGGCCCAAAGCCCATGGAAAGCCCTCGGGGCCTGGACCTCCTCACTGCGGGGCAGGGCCTGTCGGCCTCTGGCGTGTCACCAGGCGGCTCAGGGCAGCTTGGGGAGGTGATGACAGGCGTAAACCAAGCACAACCAAATGCGGCATCCTTGGGGAGGCTGGGTTGTGAGGGGGTGAACTGGCCCTGGGGGCATCTGTGTTTTTAGGCCCCAGTCTTGATTCGTTAGCCACAGTGCAGTGAGGCAGCTCGGGTGGGAGTTTTGGAGGTGTGTTCCGGCTGGAGCTTGAACCCCTGGCTGGGTGCCTGAACATTCTAGAAAGCTCAGGGGCTGGTAACCCCAGTCCAGGTAGTAAGCAAAGCCCTGTTCTGACTGGGCCCACGCGGCTGGGGCAGCCAGGGGAGATCAGCCCGACGGGCTGTCTACAGTGGAGCGGGGAGGGGCAGAGCTACGGGCTGGGGACAGAGTGGTCATGTGCAGCCCTCTCCTGTCCCCTCCCTAAGGCCTCCCCCCACCCCTGGTCATTTGGGTAAGTGCGACCTTCCTGATGGAGAAGGATAGCTCAATGAATCCCTGGTTCTTGGCTGCTCCGGGCTGGACGATCGTCGGTTCAAATTTTATTTCATGGATTTGGGCCTGAATCCCGGAAAGGACAGGCCGTGGTGCACGGTGGTCACACTGGTCCCCCCAGGGAGCCGTTCCACACCGTTTTTTAGAGGCTTTTCCTCCTTTCAGCCCTTTACCCTTCATCACAGGGCTTCCGTCCACTTCCTTCGCCAGCGTCTCTTCTCGGTAACCCACGAGGCTTTCGTGGGTGCCATGGGCCAAATGCTTGTCTCCCCCCCCCCCGCAAACTCATGTGCTGAAGCCCTAACCCCAAATGGGGACTGTATTTGGAGGGAATTAAGGTCAAATGAGGTCAGGAGGGTGGGGCCCAACCAAATAGGATTAGTGTCCTCATAAGAGGTGACACCGGGGAGCACGCGTGCAGCCAGCAGGTAGCCACAGCAAACCAGGAAAAGCGATCTCTCAGAAACCCCACCAGTGCCTCCATCAGCCTCCAGCCTCCAGAACTGATGAATCTCTGTGTTTCAAGCCGCCCGTAGCGGGTGCTGTGTTCGAGAACTCTGTGTCCTCTGTGTCCCCCCCACTCCCCCCCCCCGACCCTCCCAGGCCCCCGCAGGGAGGACCAGTGGAAGGAGCCCAGACCTGGGCTTGTTCAGAGCCCCCCCCCCCTTTGCTGACCTCACTGGTCCTGAGCCTCAGTGTGCCCACCGTGGTAATGGGAGGGCGAAGAGAGAGGCAGGAGATCAGGGCTCAGAGGCCCAGCGAACAGTGTTCCTGCCTTTTCTTCCTGGCCCAAGGCTGAGCTCATTATAGGCGCTCAGTGTCGGTTCTGTCCCACGAGCTGAGCAAACCACAAGAGCACTTTCCTGGGAAATGTCGTGGTTACGTGAGCGTCGTACCCTAAACCCTGCCTCGTGCCAGCCGCTGGTCTTTTGCTCCTGCAGGCCGAGCCTGGAACAGTCCCGGTGCCGACGGCGTGAGGGTTCACCGCAGCACGGTGGTCAGGGGCCGGGGAGAGCGCAAGGGCCTGGCTCCAGGTAGAGGCTGCTCGGCTTTGAGCGAGGGATGGATTGCAAAGTTCCAGAACTGCACGGGCCAAATCAGGAGGCTCTCACCCCGTGTGGCTGTTCAAACTCAAATTAATTAACATCAAATCAAATCAGAAATTCTTCAGCCGCCCTAGCCGCATTTCCAAAGGGCTCAGCAGCCATGTGTGGCCAGTGGGTATCGAACTGGGCGATGTGGGCACAGAACATGTCCACGATCCCGGAAGCTCTCCCAGACAGTTTACAAGATTCGTTTGGGCAGCGAGAGAGAATGCCAGGTTCATTTTGGCAGCGGCCGGCCTGGTTCAGGCTTGGTCTGAGTGGGGTCACACCTGGCCGTGTTTGCCATCCCTTAAAAGCAGATGCTGGGGGTGCAACACGCCTTGGGCCCCTAGACCAAACAGTTGTGCGTGGTGTTGAGTGCTGTGGTTGGGCCTTCGCTGGCAGGGCTGGCGGGAATCAGTTCTGTTCAGAAACCACCAGCCACCCACAGACTTAGCTTTTCAGCTTTGTGCTCAGGCAACACCACCTCCAGGAAGCCTTCCCTGAGCCCCAGACGCCCCGCTCCAGCATCTACCAGTTGTCTGTCTCTGCTTATTCCCTGAGTCACCCCCCCCTTATATTATATAAATATATCCTCCCATCCGCATCCCCGGCAAACAGCACGGGGCCCGTGGAACCGTGGTGGTGGACAGGCCACGTGTTCAGACTTGGGGTGACAGGATACCAGCCCAAAGCACGGAGAGGCACAGGACGTGCCCAGGGCGACCCAGCTTGCCAGGAGTGGTGCCGGAGAGTCAGAGCTCAACGCTCCTTCCTGACTCCCAACCGAAGGCCCTCCCAGCAGGGTGACAGGGAAGTGGGCCCTGAGGCGTGACTGCCGGGGCTCTGGGCTTGGGCACTGGGGAACTCCAGGGGAGGCAGGCCAGTTGGGGCAGCGAACCGCTGAAACTCCCCCTTAGTGTCCAGAGCGGGCTGGTTGGCACAGGCCACTCTGTTTTCTCCGCTTTACACTTTGCTTAGCAGACTCCTGCCCCCACCTCAGAGGCAGCCCTGGGGCGGCCCCCTGCCTCAGTGCTCCAGGCACAGACCCCACGAGCGGCCACTCACACGGGCACCCCTTGCCATCCAGGAAATTGACTCCCCCTAAACCCTAAGCCCCAGACACTTGAGAACCGTTAGGGGTCTGGGAAGGGAAAGCGAGGTATTTGGAGGCCAGACGTGTTTTCTTTGGCCTGCCTCCCTTTGTGTTTTTAAAAAATTATACCAACATTTAAACATTGAGAGAGATCCCAAAACTCCAGATTTCCATCTTTGGAAAAATTGGAAGATCTTGTGATCCAGGACCCACAGGGTGACAATTTCTCAGAGCTGAGTGGCAGCTGACCCCCCCCCCCCCAGCAGGAAGGGTTTCCCCCCCACCCCCAAGACAGCCTCCCCGGTGGCCCCCTCACACTGAGACCAGGTGCTGGGCCCATTTGTCATCGTGTTATTACCGGCAGGTTTCTTGGGTACAGAAAAATATGTCTCTATTCTTCTTTTCCCAAAAGTGCAAGGAAGAAAAACAGTGAGAGGACCCCATGTGTCTTGGCGCAAATGAAGACCGTTCCTGGGTGTTTAGTATGCAAAGCATGGCTTATTTACCCCTGGTTCTCCTCACCTGAGGACCTTGGCTGCCTGCCCCTGCAGGCCTCTGAGTGTAACCTCTGTTCTAGACATTTCCAAGCTCTTCCTTGATTGAGGGCCTCCTCCCATCCTCTTTCCCGCCCTGTTTTGTTTCCTGTCCCCGGAACCCCTGCGAGTGCATCTCTGTCCAGCTGCTGATCTTGGGGGGCCCGGGCAGACACTGCTGCCTCGATCAAGGCCGTGGTGGCAGGCCGCATCTCCTCTTGGTGCTCCTGGCCGTCCTTCGGGGCTCCCAGCTTGGGGGGGCACGGGGGCTGGGGTCTGCCTCGGTGCCTATCTGCCATGGCCAAACCCATAGGCTTCCGTGTCCGGGTCCTGCATCCCGGAATCCCCCCAGGTCCCTGCTTTGGACTGTGACGGATGGCGTCTGAGCCCAGCTCCCCCGACCTGAGGGAAGACGGGACCCAAGCAGGAGCAGAGGGGGTGTGCAGAGATTGAACAGGGAGATTGCTGGAGAGATGCAGGAATAAAATCTTTAAACACACACACACACACACACACACGCACACCCGATTTATTGCCACCTCCACCCCCCTTCAACCCTGCCTCCAACATTTTAAAGCTTTTATTTTAATGGACCTTGGGTGCGTAAAATTTGACTAATCATCCTTGGTCTGTGATGTACTTATCGATCCTGCTTTTACTTTACCTTGTTTATTGTTTGAAGAACAGTACCCCCCACCGCGACC
Source organism: Ursus americanus (assembly GCF_024610735.1). Classification (NCBI taxonomy): domain Eukaryota; kingdom Metazoa; phylum Chordata; class Mammalia; order Carnivora; family Ursidae; genus Ursus; species Ursus americanus. Next base: position 10,715,608 of record NC_142128.1, on the reverse strand, counting down.
ATGACATTGATGGTGACTGCCGTCTACCCACGCTCATCTTTCCCTTGACTTCTACAAACAGCGTGGTTCCCATTATCTATCTGGAAAAGCGAATCTGGCTGTGCATCGCCTTCTGGGGCTTACTTTTTTCTGCCCAAAGTTGTATTCCAAAGTGTAGAAGATACTGAGCATTTCCGTGGGTGTAGACGGTTCAACCACACCACTGTAGACTGTTTCTCTTCCTAGCGTTAGGGTCTCTGCTTGTGGGGTCCGTCTGTGTGCTCTTTCCCCTGCCTGCATCTCTTCCTCCAGGCCTCAGCTCATGTGTCCCTCCCCAAGCCTGTCCCAGGCACCCCATCCACAGGAGCACCCACTGCCCTCTGTCCCTACCCTTCCACGTCGCAGCCTCAGGGTGCTCGGACACAGGCCGCAGGACCCACCCATGGAGAGGGCGGGACTCAGGCAGGTTTGGGGGGGCCAGGATGTGCAGAGGGAGTTTGGGGGCAAGCTTGAGCTGCTTTTGTGGCATTACGGGGATTTGGGGCATAGGAAGCCAGCCAGGAGATTTTGTTGTTGTTTTTAAATAAGGAAATTCATCGTCTCGTTAGCCGTAATAGCAGAAAAACCAGAAGCAACTAAATGTCACCCACAAGAGAAGAGATCAGTAAAAATATATCATAATACATCGTAAGCCTATATATACGTACATATCTTTTCGGCAAATAAAAATAGCCACCAACTCTATAAAGCGAAATGGATTGATCTCAAAATACATTGAACAAAAGGAGCCGGACACAGAATGGTCCCCACTGTATGATTTCACGGCGATGGAGCTCACGAAGCAGACGGACCCGTGGGGGTAGGAGCAGGGCTTGCCCCTCGTGGGTCGGAGGGGCTGACAGGAAGGGACAGGAGACCCTGCACTGCTGGGAACCTTCATATGTCATTCGGGGTGGTGCTTACGTGGGGGTATCCGTTTGTCACAACTCATCCAGCCGTACCCCTGAAATCTGTACATTTCATTACAGTGAATTATGCCACGGTTTTGAAAAAGTTCGCGGTAAAAAAAAAAAAAAAATGTAAGAAATAATGATCCAAGCCCCGCTTTGATCTCATGAAAAGCATGTCTTGCCCAAAACGATGAGTGCCATTTGGGAACTGCTGCTGTGCTCGGGCTCGGTGACAGGGACATCGCCAAGGGGCTGTTCAGAATGTTTTCTCCTTGTCAGCACATCACCTCCTCACTGCCTCTGCCTCCCCTCAAACCTTTGTTCTGGGGGACCCTGGAGGCCCACCCAGGGGTGTGAGCCACGTGGCCGCCTCCAGGCAGACCACGCAGCATGGCTGCTCGATCGTGGCATGACGAAGACCCAAGGGGGGGACCCATGGAAGAAGGCAGCTTGGGCCTTGGGCCTCCACCCAGCACGCCCCCCAAGACTGTTCCTCTTTGGTGGGGACGTGGCAGCTGCATGGGTCTGAGATTCCGTGACTTCGCATAGCCTGGTCACCCCTGGGGAGCCAGCACCCACGACAGAGCCGGCGTTCCAGAAGTGTCCCCACTCACCCCTTCCAGTAACCACGCCCCTCTCCTGCCCACTCACTGTCCTGACCTCTCTTGCCTCTGTGTGATTCTGCCTATTTTAGAAACATTTTTTGGTGCCCAGACTAGGACAGTCCCAGGCCAACCAAGAAGGTTGGTTTCCCTAGTCACTGCCTGCTGGTGACACGGTACACGGGCATTGCGTGTGCCCAGCGTAAACATGCAGCCCTGCGGGGGTTGGGGGGGGGGAGAAGAGGCTTCTCAGGTGAACACTGCCTTGTAGGCAGGCTCCCGCCCAGGCTGGTCCACCCCGCCCCCCCAATCTCTCTGGCTTTCCAGTTTGGGCCGCCAGCTTCAGCAGGCCCACTGGGTACCTTTCAGAGCCTTACTGCTGAGTCCCAGTGCAGTCAGCAGTGAGGAGCTGGGGCTCGTGTGGTGTTTTTGCTCAGAAGCCCTGTTCCGACTGAGGGAAGAGATGATGGTCCTACTGGACCCCTTCCCTGCCGTTTTTGCAGCCAGAGCGAATGCCCATGGGTCCCTGAAGAGCAGAGTTAAGACTAGTTGAGTATCAGTTAAATGGAGACCACACTGATAGAGCCTTCTAGAAATAAGCTACCCCAGGATGGAATGAATCACCTCAAAAAGGAGTGAGTGTCCCCTACCTTGGGGTATGCAAACAGGAGCCGGGTCACCATCTCTCCAGATTCTGTTGGTGGCACACAGTACCCCCCCTCCAGCTTGATTTTGTGCCCCCCCCCCGTGTTCCACCTCCCTGTCTGGGGGATTCTAAGAGGGTCTCTGCTTTGTGGCTTTAGTGGGGAACCTGTTGTAAACTGTCCCACCAACTGAAGAAACCTTCACAGCTCCCTTCCCTCTGCTCACGGATCTGGTTCACAGATCGGAGCTCTCAGAGTGGGTCGGCTAGACAAGTTTACCTGGAAATCTGGAAACGGCCCTTCCTGGCTGCAACACCCCCCGCCCGCACCCCCGCCCTTGCCTCCTGCTTGAGGTCCGTTGCCGGAACAGGGCTCCAACTGGCCGGGGCTTGCCAGGATGCCTGAGGGGAGGCCCGTGTGAGGGCCTCGCTCTGCTGGGTTAGGAATCCGAGAGTAAACAGATCGAGTTTCCAGTGTCAGCTGGGCCTTCCATAACAGGCGCCACAGCAGTGGAAAATGAGAATGTTCTCTGAGATGACTCAGCCTCCCGGCCCCCAGGTAGGGGCAGCCCCCGGCCTCGGCTCTGCCCTGGTGACCAGCTGTCGGCCAAGCCCCAGGGGACGGCGGTGGGTTTCTAGGCTTGCGGACTGGGGTGCAGTTATGCGTCACGCTGTCAGAATGAGGGCATGTGCGGCCGTCTTGGCTCTCTGACAGGTTGCTGTCCTCAGCGTCCCCATCTGTGCAATGGGATCAGCAGCTCCCTTGCGGGGCCGGCGGGGGTGGTGTGTGAAGTGAGCCCAAGGTAATGTAGGCAGACAGGGGCACACTGGAAGCTCGGGGAGAAAGCTTGGAGCACTGCAGCTGGAACTCCGGCAATGACAGAACTGGGGGGCCCCCTGGAGAGCCACTTCTCATCAGGGAGGAGAAGAGAAGTTACGGCAGGAAACGGAAGAGCGGCATGACCGTCAGAAGTTGGAGGAGGCCGTGTGGTAGATTCCAGCGTCCAGGGGAAGGCCTTGGCCGGCCGGGTGGGGTCCAGCCGATCAAGGGCAAGGGCAGGAGGGCGTGAGAGAAGAGGCCGCCTGGGCGTGGCCAGGGGAGGTCATCACCGAGCTGAGCAGCACCCTTCAGAGGGCAGAGGCTGGACCGCGGCCACGGCCGGAGGGTTGGGGTGACCAGCTGCAGGAGGGGGAGGGGAGGGAAGAAGGTGGCGGCCCGGGGAGGAGATGGGATGAGGGAGACTTGTTTTTAGGGTGTTGGAAGCTCGAGCCTGTTTGTAGTTAAGACCAGGAAGCCAAGAATGAGCTAGAGTCCCGAGAGGGAGGGAGGCGCTTGTGGGAATGGCAGAGAAGCTTGCCCTGGGGCTGGTTTTCTCCGGCCAGAGACGAGAGATAAGATGGGTGAGAAAACAGAGATGTGTTGAGAGGGGCCCTCCCCCGCTGGCCTAAATCTTAGGAAACTGAGGGTGCGGAGTTCGGGTGCAGAGCTTGGGGGAGGGAGGGCTGAGCGGATTCTGCAGACGAGGCTGGGTGGGAGCTGGGCCCTGGGGGGGGATTTCTGGTTGGAGGTCACGGCTGAGAATCTGGTCAGTGCTGGACAGAGGTTATCTGAGGATGGGGTCAGCCAAGGGGGCCGCCTAGGACACCCTGCCCCAGAGCCAGCAGCAGATGGCACAGAATCGGAGTGGCTGCAGGAGAGGAGAGGCCCTCAGGTGACCCAGGAGCCAGGGGCACTCAGGGAGTTGCCAGGTGACAGGGCAACACCCCTGGCTTGGCTCTGCAGTCCTGTAAAAGCCAAGCCCTAGGGACTGTGGTGTCCAATTAATAGTGTCAGGGACTTGGGGCCGGGGGGGGGGGGGAGCAGCAAGGACGACTATGGATGGCTTTGGGGTCCAGTATTTTGACGACTGTTTTCAGCATCCTGACAAAAAGCTGGAATAAGCTTCCTGCTATGTCAGGAGGAAACCAGGAGAATGTCAGGCCTGAATCCAGACTGAAAGGAAGGGGAAAACCTGGTGTGTTGTAGACCCGAGGCTTTTACCTGCAAGGGGGTGCTGCCCTCTCACCCTGGCCCCGGCAATTGGGGGATTGCCCCTCTCGATGAGTGGGGAGACAGGCTCAGGGGTCGTGTAAATGTCTTAAGGCCACAGGGCTGACACCGTAACTGGGACTCAAACCCAGGCCCCCTGACTCCACAGAGCAGTGATCTTTCCAGAACATGAGCGTGGGAGCCACAGCACCATCAGAGGGTCAAGCACATGCTGAACCATAGGGACCAGGTCGGGGCATAAAGATATATTTGTGGAGCCAAAGGGAACCCCCAAATCACTGACCAGCCAGGGCCACCTGGAATGACCTGGCTCGGGGGAAGTCATAGCCCTGGGATGGGTCCTGTCCATTCATCCTGCGACTCTTGCCTGATTCTGGCACCCGGTCTCCCCCGCCCCCCCCCCGGCCACCTTCTCTGGGTGGCTCATGAGCGGCATTTCCCACGCCGGTGTCCCCCGCCGTGGCTGCGGTTCTGTGGCTGAGTCCGCCACCCCGTTCTGCCAGCGCTGACCCGGGTTCCCAGGGAACAGCGTCTGGCCTTCAGGACATGCCCCTCACCTTTGCCCCGGTGAACGTGAGCTCAAGTGTATCACTCTGGCCCACCGTGGGCCCTTGCACGGTCCTCCTGTATTCGCCTGCCTGACTAATTCACCTTAGTCCTGCCAAGCCAGAGCGAAGGAAGGATCCAGACGATCCCCTGCGTTTGACCAGAGATCACCCCCATCCCATAGTGAGCCCCACCCAGATAACCCCGTGTTCTTCACCCCCTTGCTGCTTTTTAGTGTAGTTATTTTGCTACTACACGTGGTCTTAAAGGTGTATTTTTTTTAAGAGCGTTTCCTTCTAACTCTGCCAAAATAGACGATGCTGTTCGGAATGTCTGGGGAATGACTTTTCCATCCACTCTCAGATTCTTGAGGCTCATTCATATTTTTGCCAGTCACCGTAGACTGTTCATCTTGCTGGCTGGGCAATAGTCTTCCGTCATCGTCCGCCTCCTTGCCTGGCGAGGGGCGTCCCGGTTTGTAGCCAGCTTTCTGTTCCCGAGAACAGGCGGTTATAAATTCTCATGTCCGCGGCTCCCGCGACACACGTGTGAGAGGGTGGATGCCTCCCAGGGGAGGAGCTGAATCCCAGGGACCGTGTGCGGGCCACACCTGCCTCCCGGCTGCCCCCACCGCAGAGACCGCACAGCATAGCGGACCCGAGGCCGTAACTGCCTTAACGTAACCCAGCCTCAGTCTTCCTGCCGGTGAAATGGGAATAATTAGGTACACTACACGCCCATTTGGTTAGCGCCGATTATGCACAGATCGTGTCCCCGCCTGTCGCAGGGATGGGGGGGCCTGGGTAAGACTCAGCCCATCTCCCCGGAGCCGGTGTGTCGCTGAGCACAGTCAGATCTGGAAGTGAGTAATCGCTGATGTTATCATCACTGGGGAGGTGAGAGGCGGGGGCTGGGACCTGCCTGGGGGTGCTGGACTGGGCTCCTTGGCCCCTGGGTGAGACTGACCTGGCTCTGGAGAGGGTAGGGGTGGGGGCCACGAGAATCGGAGATCTGGAATCAGGCAGACATCATTTAACACCAGAGAAGCCCAGCACGAGCAGAAGGCCTTCTCCTGCCTGCAAGGTCTGAGCGCTCCCTGGACGGGAATGCTGCGAGGGAGGTCCAGTTCTGCCTCGGTCCCCAGGCCAGCTCCTTGACTCCCTGCTTCGCATGACCACACACGCTCAGGCTGGATCTTGAGCACTGTCCTGTGTGTCTAATACCTCCTCAAATCCTACATTACCCCGTCAAACCTCTTTCAGAGATAAGAAAGCTGTTCCGGCTTTGTCTGGGGTAGGTGGTAAAGCCGAGATCCACACTTGGGCCCTTTCCATCTCAGGCCCCCCAGGGAAGAAAGAGAACCACCAGTCAGCTCATATGTGCCCCACACTTGGCTATGTATTCATGAAGCAAGAGGCTGGACTTCCCCAGACTGTGGTCCTACCCTGGGAGGACCCTTCCCCCACCTCCACCTGGCTGCCCCAGGCCATTGGGACATGCATAAGGAAGCAACTCTCGAAGACTTGTGGCTTTGGCCCTCGGTGCAGGACTAGGCCAGCCTCTTGCCCCAAGTTCCCCACCTTCCCCCGATCTCCACGGAGGAAAGAATGGAGGTGTCAGCGGGGACCAGATTCAGAGATGACGACAATCTCCCTGCTGACCTCATCTCGAGGTGTTGAATCTTCTTTCCTGGCCGCCCACGGACCCATGCCCACCACCACCAGCCTGGTCCAAGCCACCGTCGGCTCTCGCTGGTGGCCAGCTGGGTCTTAGGGCCCTGCTCACTCCTTACAGTGGCACTAGGCATCCTCCCTCCCCTGTGACCTGTCCTGTCGTTGCCGGTCACTCCCCCGCCCTCCACCACTCAGCCACTCTGGCCTCTGTCTCCTGGCGTGTGGCCTTTCCTGGGACAGCGGCACACCAGCTCTTCCTCCTCCCACACGTCCCATGGGGACCTTCCCGGTACCTGCTCCATTACTCTTTTGACTGTGGCCACGTGGACCTAACCAAATTGACCATTTTCGCCGTTCCGAGGTGCACAGTTCAGTGGCATTAAGCACATTCACGTGGTCGAGCAGCTGTCCCCACCATCCCTCCCCAGAACTTTTCCATCATCTCAAACTGCAGCTCTCTATCCATTCAGTGAGTGCTGCCCATCTCCTGCTCCCCGCAGCCCCTGGCAGCCGCACCCGGCTCTGTCTAAAATCGCCGGCCCCTGTCCCACCAGCCCCTTTGCCCCTTCTCCACTTTTCTTTATTTGCTCTGCCGCGCACACCGCTGTCTGGTGCACTATTTTATTTTTTCCACCCCTCGACATAAATCCTCATTGATTCTTTGAGGTGTGTCCCCGAGCACCTGCCACAGAACTTGACCCATAAAAGCGCTTAATGACCTGTTTGTTGAATGACTGAATGATCTAGCCACTGAATTAAGCTGCTCCCTGGGTCTGGGAGCTTCCTCCTTGTGCCCTACCCACCCCCTTTTTGCCACCCCGCCTCTGTGTGTCACCCTAGAACTTGCGAGCACCACGACCCACACGGTGATTGTCCTGGCCACCTGTGACCTAAACAGATTTTTTTTCCCATCTTAACAGAAGAAGAGACCCCTTTTCGGGATTACCCTTCAAGTCGCAAGATGCGACCCAGGGCCTTTTTTCTACCTAAAACTTGAAACGGAGGGCAGCCTCCGATGCCAAAGACAGTAGAAATGAGATGTAAATAACATGAGCGACCAAGCAGAGACCCAGGAGGAAGAGAGAAAACGGCCACGGCCGGTTGAGGGAACAAAAGCCTGGCACACGCCGTCCGCCCGGCTTTCCTTTGGGGAGAAAAGCCCTGGAGCAGCGTGAGGCCAGCGCTGCTGTCTCACTGTATATCATGGAAGGCTCCTGAGCTGTCTTCTGGGGCCAGCGGGGCAGGGGCAGGTGGCGGCCAGAAGCAAGGCGGACCCCAGCCCCTCCCCCTCCTCCCTGCTGCAGGGGGAGATGTGGCCCACCCTCCCTGGCTCCAAGCCCAACGGGCTCCCCTTGGCGAGAAACATTCCTGGCTTCCCGGCTGAAATTCAGAACAGGCCCGCGGGCATTCAGAGACCCCAGTGGAACAAAAGACTGAGAACAGCGTGTTCTCAGGTCCCTGGAACATGCTGGATGCCTGTTCTCACCCCTGTGTTCAGGGCCCAATCTGGTGGGCATGAAAGCCGCGGGTCCCCGGCTGGCCGGGCTGTCATCCCAAAGCATCTGCATTTGTTCTGTGACGAGCCAGCAGGGGACCTCAGCAGGGTCTGGCTGACACGGGGCATTGTGACCCTGCAGGAAGCAGGCTCCAGTCCCAGACGGGGTCTGGCTCCCAAAGCCCGCTCCCAGCCGCCCCAGATTCAGGTCCTCGGCTCTGGGCTCTGAATACAGGCCACCTTTGCCAATCCTTGACTATGGAAGGGGGTCTTCGGGGTGTCTGGGAAACGAGGGGAAGGGAGTGGGGCACAGCCTGCCAGGACCCTCCATGGGCCAGCAGGTGAATAGAGAAGGCGAGACAGGTGCCCATTGGGGCCCCCACCTCCCTGGCTCCCGCCAGTCTGAATGTCTGCCTACCCGAAGGTCCCTGGGCCTCTGCATGGCGGGTCAGGGAGCTGGGGCGGGGTCAGGCCCAGGGCTGCAGGTCTGACTCCCGCAGAGTCACTGGGTATTTCGGGCTGAGCCTCTTCCGTTATCACCCATCATGCTGGCACCCTGCTGGGGGCTGGGCCACTGGTTAGGTGGATGGAGACTTTCCAGCCAAAGCTTGTTGCTTGGAGGGTCAAGTGTGTAAGAGCCGGCACTTCGTGGGACCTTGAGGGTGGCTCAGTCCATCCTCCCCACGGAGACCAATAGCCCACCGCCCCTCCACCCAGCCCACTGCTCTCTGTAGCCTGGCTGGCTTTAGTGCTTCTCTTTACTGGGAATATAAGCCGGCCTCCCTGGGGCCGCCCCCTCAGCTACCTCTGCCATCCAAGAATAAAGAGCCAACATGTGGTGTTGAATGCTAACTGGGTCTTCGCTCAGCGGTGTTTCTTCAACAACAACCCTGTGAAGTAGGGTTGTTATCCCCATTATATACACGAGGAGGCTGAAGCACAGAGAGGTTAAGCAACTTACCTGAGGTCACATAGCCTTAAGCAGCAGCATTGCTTCCATCCTGTGGATCACAACAGCCACGGAGACTGGACTCTTCCTCCAGGCCGAAAGGGGCACAGTCTGGACTGCCCGCAGTCCCTCTGGGCCTGCGCTGTGTTGCCCATGAGGCTGTGAACAGACACAGGCTTCCTGGTATGAGCTGCCTACATCTAGTATTCCCGTTCTGTTCAACAGAGTGCCTCGATCCATTGGCACCCCCTGGATGGGGGACTTGCATGATTCTTGGGGTGTGTCCTGATCCGCAAGCTGCTGTTCCCCAGTCTCCCACCTTCATTGCTCAGGGCTGAAGGGTTTTATGTCCTGTCTACCTGATAGCTCCGGCAGAATCTGCTGGGTGATGGTCACATACAGTTGCATGGGTTGTGCACTGCCCAACTCTACGAGCACTCCTCACAGAGACCATGAGATGAATGGGCCCTGCCCCCAGAGTTGCGATACACCACCTGCCTAGCTCTGGACAGCAGATCTGTCTTGGGTTCTGATCCGAGCTGGTTGGGATTTTGCCTGCCCTTAAAAGGTGTTTTCCACACACGCTCCGTGATTCTAGGATCATCTTTCTGTGCCTCCCTGGCCAGGCCCCTTGAGGTTGCCCTAGTGTGGAGCTGGCGGGGTTCCATGTGGCCCAAGCTGGAGCTGGATGGGAACCAGTCCACCTCGAACCTGTCCCTCACTGTACAGAGAAATGAAGCAGCCCAGGGCTCACCGCCCCCAGGTGCCAAGTTGGGACTATACGCAGGTCTTCATGCTTTCCCAGTCCGCTTTATTTTCCTTGTTGTCCCATCCCGTTCCTGAGTACCATGAGGGCATCCAGAGGGCACCCCACTCTCCTCCTCCTCGAGTTTCCTAACAACACTGAGCAGAGGCTGGCTAATTGCTGGGTTTTGGTCCTCTGTCCAGCTCCTCATAGACAACGTACAGAGAGGCCACAAACGCTTGGGGGCCCAAGCATCCGGAGTGTGGCTCTAGCCATGACTCATTAGAAGGTTGGGACTGGAGACTTTCATGTCTCCCAGAGGAGGGGTAAGTTAAGGCAGTGCCCCACGAAGGGCCAGCAGGGTTTGTCCGATCAGGTCTTCTCTGACTTAGGGGCCATAGTCCACTTTTTTGCTCATTGGACAGAGTGTTGATTCTGTTCCCAGCCTGTGTCAGGTACTAGAGAGTGTACAGACAATCCAGTCCTTGCCAATGAGAGCTTATGGTTTGCTGGGGAAAACGGGTATTATTTGTCATAGGTTGTGGAAAGCACCTAGGACCATCATGCACAGTTGCACAGTTTGTGCACTGCTCAACTGTAAGGGCACACTTCACATAAACTGTGAAATGAGTGAGTTGTGACACACCACCAGCCCAGCTGTCCACGGCGGCTTTAATGTCCTACTACAAGGCTGTAGGCTGTCAAGGGAGGACCACACCCCTATGGTGGGAGGTGAGGGAGACGGGGTGGCTGGTGCCAGTCTGAAAAGGTTTTACCCCAATGAAGATGCTTGAACTGGATCTTAGAGAATGAGCAGCAAGTCTCCAGCCAAAGAAGAGGGAAGGGAATGCTGGGCAGTGGAAAGAACATTTGTCAACTTTGGAGGCATGAGACTGGGAGGCAGGCCAAGAGTGGGGGAACGAGATGAGGTAGGAGGCCGGTACAGTCTCCAAGGCAGGAGTTCACGTGAAGGGGAGTGGTAGGCAGAGGGGAAACTTGAGAGCAACTTGGGGGGTAAGGCAGGTGGGGCTAGAGACATGCAGCCAGGGGCCTGGTCCTTCGGGCTGACTCGCCCTCCCCGGGGGCCTCCCTGCACACTAAGACCCACGTTTCAAGATGGATAGCCAACAGCAGGGCCTCGGGCACTTGACCCCGGGAGACGGGTCACATCAACAACAACATATTTATAACCCATTTACACAGAGGCTGATGCTGCCTTCTGCTGGTGTTTATGCCTTCTGGGACAATTCTTATGGTCTATTTCTGGAGCATTCCTCACAGCCCAGAGGGCACAGGGGGCAAGTGCCATCTCTGTTTGCCGTCACAGACAGCTGGGTGGCCACTCCCTGCACCCAGCGAGTACCTGTTCGTGGCAATCTGGTGATGGAGAGGAGGGGGCTTCCAGGGCTCTTTCTGAGTGCACGGGGGTCCCCAAGAAGGAGCCAGGCCAGACCGGTGATTGTCACTTCCTGAGGTTATGACAGATTGCTGTTGTCCCTGAGCAATTACAGATTTCATTTGTCCAGGCAATATTGCAAATTGGGTATGGGACGGACAGGGACAGAGATGTGATTTGAAAAGCAAAGAGCCGGAGGGAGATTGAAGAGCGTGTGCTGTTGGTTGAGCAGAATGTCAGTGGGGGAGTGTGCCACCTCGTTGACGACTCTGGCTCAAGCAATTTCTTTAAAGTCAGGTACATTGATGGGGGCGCCAGGGTGGCTCCGTCAGTTAAACGTCTGCCTTCAGCTCAGGTCATGATCCCAGGGGCCTGGGATCGAATCCCAAGTCTGGTTCCCAGCTCAGCGGGGAGCCTCCCTCTCCCTCTCTCTCTCCCTCTCTCTCTCTGTTGAATAAATAAATAAAATCTTTTAAAAAATTAATTAAAAAGATAAAGTCAAGTACATTCAGGGATAGTTTATATACAGTAAAATTCACCCCTGTTAGGGTGTAATTCTTTGAGTCTTTAAAGATTTTATTTATTTATTCGACAGAGAGAGACAGCCAGCGAGAGAGGGAACACAAGCAGGGGGAGTGGGAGAGGAAGAAGCAGGCTCCCAGCGGAGGAGCCTGATGTGGGGCTCGATCCCATAACGCGGGGATCACGCCCTGAGCCGAAGGCAGACGCTTAACCGCTATGCCACCCAGGCACCCGGAGTCTTTTTTTTTTTTAAGATTTTATTTATTTGTCCGAGAAAGAGAGCACAAGCAGGCGGAACGGCAGGCAGAGGGAGAAGCAGGCTCCCCACCGAGCAGGGAGCCCGATGCGGGGCTCGATTCCAGGACCCTGGGATCCTGACTTGAGCCGAAGGCAGATACTCAACCGACTGGGCCACCCAGGCGCCCCTACTTTGAGTTTGACAAACATATAACCACCTCCACAGCCGAGACACCAAACATTTCCATCACCCCACAAAGTTCCCCGATGCCCTTCTAAAGTCAACCCCAGCCCAACCCCTAGCAAACCACGAATCCCTTCTCTGTCCTTAAACTTGCACCTCTCCCAGAATGTCCTAGAAATGAAATCAGATAATATGTAACCTTTTGAGTCTGGCTTTAACTTCAGCAAAAACGCACTCGCGATCCATCCGCATTATTGGGCGAACCAATAATTCATTCCTTTTGATGGCTGACCAGTGTTCCGTGGGGCCGACGGGTCTCCAGGTGAAGGGGCCCACATTTGGGGTGTTCCCAGTGACGGCCATAAACATCGGCGTACAGCTTTGTGTGGTCCTCGGTGCTCTGTTCTCTCGTGATTACCCAAGAGTGGGGTCGCCAGGTCGTGTGGTCTGAATGGTTCACTCTAGAAGAATCTGCCAGCCTCCTCCAGCTGGCCGCACCATTTTGCATTCCTGTCAATTCCAGTTGCTCTCATTGCTTGCGAAAACTCTCCAGAATAAAGCGAACACAGCACCGGGGGGCTGGTGTGGCTGGGTTCTGGAGCTGCAGGGGGCTGATGGGAGATCGCCGTCCCCAAGCCTCCACCCCGCCGTCCCCTGCAACCCTGCATCCCCTTCAAGATTCTTTTCCATTTGAGTCTTTGGAGAAGTGCCATCTGGGCCCTTGCTGGGGTGACTTGTTGGGCCTTGCGCTGTTCAGGTTTCCCGTGTGGATGCGTTTTACACGCTGGGCACGGAGCCCGCTCCCGAGAGCCACAGTGACGCCGGAGAAATGACCACAGGCCGTTTCCTGCAGGCCGCTCCGCGTGCATGCCGTCTCTGCCTGCAGGTGTTCTGGGGGCCGTACTAGCTGGAGGAGGGACAGGGAGACAGGCATTGAGGGGCGGTGACCCTCCCTCCTCTGGCCCCAGAAAGCCACCGAGCCTGGCACGGTATCTGCCAGGTGCTAAGAACGGACTCGGGGACAAAATACGGAGGGACGGAGGGAGTGCCAGCTCCTGGCCTTGGGAATTCCATGCGCTCATTAGGGGCAGAAATGGCTAAGCAGTGTTACCAAAGAGGATGGGGGACAATTCAGGGATCTGTGGCCCCCCCCAAATGGCACTGATGGTCACACCCCTTTCTTGGGCAAGGATGAAAAGGACCCTACAGGCTGGGCTGTTGGTTGGGTGACTTGAATTAGATGTTAAATGACCATGGGAACTCTCAAGTTGGTGAGGAGAGGGGCTAGGACCAGAGGGTGCGGTGGGGGGGCTGGGGGCAGCCAGAGAGGCCCAGAAGTCGGAACACGGGGGGCTCCAGAAAAGACAGTTCATCTACTTGCTGCCTGCCAGAGCCGCCTTGCAGCCGCTGCTTCCCCTGGGAAAAAGTGGATTGAAGACCCTTGAGCTGTATGGGGGCCTAGAGGCTGGCTGGCTCAGGGGTCTGCAAAGATTGGGGGGTGGTGCAGAGGGGACAACTAGCCTCTCTCACTCTCTCAGACCTCCTGATTTGGAAGTGGAGGGCAGCAAAGGGGGAGATACAACTTCCTGGAGGTCACCCAGCAGCCTGACATCAGAGCTCTGGGGAAACCGAGTCATCCCCCGCTGGGTCCTGCCAGGTCTGAAGTGGAACTAACAGCGATATTCTCTGTCTGTCCATCCACTGTGCAGGTGCAAGTTCTTCAGTCTGACTGAGACGCCGGAGGATTACACCATCATTGTTGACGAGGAGGGGTTCTTAGGTAAGTGCGTCCGTCACCCGGGCGTGGCTGGACTGTGGCCTGTGGTCAGTGTTGGCTGCCCGCCGCCTTATTTCTGTCCCCACCCACTGCCTTATTTCGGCCCCTACCTACCACCTTATTTCTGCCCCCTTCCCACCGCCTTGTTTCTGTTCCCTACTCACCGCCTTATTTCTACCCCCCCGCCCGCTGCCTTATTTCTGCCCCCTTCCCACTACCTTATTTCTGCTCCCGACTCGCCGCCTTATTTCTGCCCCCCCGCCCGCTGCCTTATTTCTGCCCCCTGCCCACCACCTTATTTCTGCCCCCAACTAATCCCCTTATTTCTGCCCCCCCGCCGCCTTATTTCTGCCCCCTGCCCACCACCTTATTTCTGCCCCCAACTAATCCCCTTATTTCTGCCCCCCCCGCCGCCTTATTTCTGCCCCCTGCCCACCACCTTATTTCTGCCCCCAACTAATCCCCTTATTTCTGCCCCCCCCGCCGCCTTATTTCTGCCCCCCTCTCTTCCCCGCGAGTGGGTTAGAAAGTCAGCAGAGAGTGTTCTCTTCTCTCCCTGTGCCCTGGCTGCTCCCTTCCCTTTCTGCTCATGAGACTCCCCTGGGAAAGGCCCCGAAGCGAAAAGGGTCAGTAAGACAGAGTGCTTACCCAGCTGGGACTACAAGCTACCGAGAAAGTAGCTACACCCCGGGGCTGGTTTTATTGAGAACTACTGCTGAGTGAGAGGGCTTTTTAAAATGCGCTCAGTCCACTGTCCCCAATCAGGGGTCCCATAAGCCCTGAGGATCTTCCTTTTACGATTTTCCTTCGCATGTTTCCACTTCTAAGGTTGAAGTTTGATTCACGTGGCATAAAATGCATCCTTTTCAAGTGTCCGGCTCACTGGGTTTTGATGTGCACAGGGTTGTGGAGCCGTGCCCACCAACATTTGCACCCCCCAGAAAGAAACCCCATCCCTGTTAGCATCACTTCCCCACTCCTCCCCCCACGTCCTCTCAGTCTTGTTTATTAGGAAGGTTTACTGTGTTGGTCCTGGTGACCGCTACACGCTAATTTATGGGGAGGTGGTGTTATTTGCACCACACCAACGAGGAGCTGCGAGCAGAGGGGAAGTCACACGCCCAGGCTCACCAGCCCCGGAGCGGGGCACCCCCCGGAGCTGGCATTCCCTCCGAGCCCCTCAGTTGCTCTCTTGAAAGCCTACAGTACAACCGATGCAACATTTGTGATAGAAACCCTGTTCCGCCCCAGAGACAACCCCTGGTCCCTTTTTTGTGTTTCTCTTTCCAACTTTTACTGGGTACGGGTTGTGTCTTTTTAATTTAAGGGCGATCGTATTCTAGAGAGAAATGTGTTCACCTGACGTCGTGACATGACGTGTCCTGTGATGTCGCGGGGCACGCCGTGGTGGATGTGGCCTGCCTCCTTGCCCGGTCCCCTAGGCTTAGAATCCAGGTGGGCTTTCATGGTTCTCCAGTGATGAATTTATGACCTCCGGAAATGTGTAACCTTAGTTCTTACTCATGCTGGTTCCTAAAATGGGGTCTCAGACCTGGCGTTGTGGGGTCAGAAGCTGACTGTGTGGTTCTCGGGGCAAGTTGAGGGCGGCCGCTGTATTGGACCACCCTTGCTGCTGAGCGAGGGGAGCCCTGGAGGAATTGACGTCCCCCCTACGCTCTGTCACCCTTACACTCCCCTGCCCCGTCATCGAAGGCGTCTCTCTTGTCATTCATTCATTCATTCATTCATTCATTCATTCATTCATTCATTCATTCATCCAGCAGACCCTTTCTGAGCCTAGGAGCCAAAAACAGGGGCTTTTGCCTTAACCACAAGGCATGGCCCCGTGAAGAATGTATGCTTGGGCAACCCAAACCCATCTCCATTTTTGGGTGGGCCCTGCTGAGAAGCATGGCACCTCAGACGCAGGAGGAATGCCCCAGAGTGTCTCTGCTCTTGGAGCAGATACCCTGGCAGCTCCGTCTCCCCAGATGAGACAAGCTCTCTCCTCTGGAGGCAGCAAGTGAGCAAATGCCATGAGCAGGGAGAGAGGGAGGCTGGGGCCGCAGGACCCGGGGAGCCGGTTTTGCAGGCCCGGGAAGCCCACGTTTGTAGGAATCGTCACTCCCCTGAGAGGGGTCCGGCAGGTGAATGGCTGCCTGTCCCGAGCCGGCCCCCGGGGGTTGCAGGAGGCAGCATCTGACCCCATGAGCCTCAGGATCTGCCGGCTACTGACACTGTTATCCGTGGAGTTGTGATTGTGGTGGGTGCTGCGCAGGAGACCCCATAAGAGGGGAACTGGAAGGAAACAAGACAGCAGAGAGCGGATAGGTGAGCCCGGAATTGTCGTATCCTGACTTCTCTCCCTGCCCCGAGGGGACTTCTGTCTGCAGACACTATGCCAATAAGCCCTGGGAAAGACTCCTCCTAACTTCGTTTCATAGATAAGGAAACTGAAGTGCAGAAATGGCTATCACCTGCCCGAGGCCTCACGGTTGGTGTCCTCTCTGGATGCTTCTATGGCCCGGCCCTAGGCGGGGGAAGGCAGAAGTGCAGGAATCCAGCCTTTGCCCCTTAGGGGCTGACGGCTCTGGGAGGACAGAAACACGGGAACCAGAATTATGGTATCAATAGAGAGTGGCGCCCAGCCTGGCTGGCAGAAGTGCAGTCTGAGAGGACTTCCCGGAGGAGGCAGTCCTCTTTGCCTTGAGGCAAACCCAACTAAATGAGTAAAGAGCTCACCCAGTGGAACCCGTGAAGTTGGGAGTGGGGAGGCTTCCAGAATGGAGGGTCGCTTGGCACTCCCAGGGAACTGAAGGTGAGAAGGCAGAGCAGGAGGAGATGGGACGAGGGAGGCCAGGAGACAGAGGCAAAGGGGAGTCAGTGAAGGGTCTTATCTGATCTTGAAGGGCTTCCCTGGAGGAGAGGGCCAAGTGAGGAGGCTGGCACAGCGAGGATAGAGCAGGAATCAAGAAAGATTCCAGATAGGAATTTACCTAGGACTTTTTCCTGAGCTCCACTGCTGACCAGCAGGGAGCCTCACACTGTATTTGGGTGTCTGGAAGAATGGGTGAGCCTTCAGCATGTCCCTTTTTGGGGAGCTCAGAAGAGGATGCTTTGGGGTAATTTATGTAGTCAGGGAAGGCTTCCTGGAGGAGGCGATGTTTGCTGCCCTTGAAAGGCTGAGGAGGGAGACAGCATGTCAGGTGGGGGTGTGTGAGTAAGTACAGAAGCAGAGACCAGATCCAAAAAGCAGATGGAAAGATAGATGCAAACAAAAAGGAGTTGAGCAGAGTCCGTTTGGACCTCAGTCTGCAGGCAGTAGGGAGCCATTGAAGGTTGTTGATCAGGAAGAGAGTTGTCACTGGGGCTGGACTCAGGAAGAGGCACCCGGGGTGAGTGTGTAGGAGAGGAGAGAGCGTGAGATGGGGGCCTCCCTAGAGGGTGACAGGCTTTGTCCAAAGTGAGGTCTTTAGGCCCAGGCTGAGACCCTGACTGACCCAGGGAGGGAAGTACCCACAATCCTGAAACCCCGACATTCCCTGGAGCTATTAATAATCGCCTGGCCTCTCCCCAAACCTTGTCTGGTGACAGGAGCAGTAATAGTGTCTTCAGTCTGGGGAAAGGGGCTCCGGGAAAACAGGTGCAAATTATTCACCCAGCAGGGGCTGAGAAGCAGGGTCCTTAACTTCTGGGTAGGGGTCTCGCTTCCAGGCCGCGATTCCTGGTCAGCACACTGGGCTGCTTGGATATCTGCTATTGCCCAAGAAAAATCGCGTACATTTGTGGGAGTGTAGCGTCTCTTGCACGCGTGCTGGTCAAAAGATGGGGGGAGGATGTCGTGGAGAAGCGACTCCTGGCCCCACCCTGGGCTAGGATGGGAAGACCCAGGTTCTGATCGAGCTCTGCCACCTTCATGGCTTGTGATCCCGGGCAAGCTGCTTAGCTCCCTGGGGCCTGCTCCCAAACACGGGATCACCTGTCCCTTCTGCAAGGCACCCACGTGGCCATACAACACGCATGCGCTCGATCGGCGTCATTCTGTCCTAGGTGACCTGCGGTTCCCGCTGTTGGATTTTAGGGAGCACCCAGGTGTTCGTTGGAAATGCCTCTGGGTTGCCCACTTGGCCGCGAGTCTGTCTTTGCCCCACGTGTTAACTACTCCTTCGCAGTGAAATTGCGCATTTGTACAGCTCCTGATGTGTGTTGCCCAACTGCCATCGAGAAACCAGCAGAACTCCACTAGCAGTGTGCTAACAGAAGAGGCACTGGCATTTGGCGAGCACTTGGACGCCAGGCGCTCAGCTCCGCGCTCGATGGGGATTATCTCATTTAATCCTCGAAGTATCTTCTGGAGCTGAGCCTGATTTCATCGTTCTGCGCTTGCAACCGAGAAACTGAGGGGCGTCGACTTTGCCCAGAGTCATCGAGGCAAGATTAGACCCACCCACCTGACCCCAGGACTCTTGACCCTGCTGCGGGCAGGGCAGGAGAAGCCTGAGGGACACCGGCTGGGTGGGGAGCCTGCAGCCGTGCAGCGCATGGACCCGCGGGTCCTGCAGCCGGATCGGGGGAGGCCCAGAGAGGGGGGTTGGATACGGTGAGGAAGGCAGCATGGGGTGGGGCTCCAGCCAGCCACAGAGCTGCCCAAGTCTGTGGCTGGGGGTGACAAGACACCATGAACCTCCACTGCCACAGTGTGTATGCAGCTCCGAGAGGCTATTTTTAGGGGCTTGTACTATGTGCAGTGACAGAAGTAATCCATTTTCGTCTTGGAATGGGTCCACTTTTCCTCTAGGGAAGGGCAGGCTCGCTGCCTCCTGGTCAGTCTCCTGACAGCTCATCCCCACGGCCCCAAAATGGCACCTCAGGCACCCCGAGGCTTGGCCTGGGGCAAGCATGGGCCACAGACAGGCCTTCCCTCCCCGCCCCCCCACCCCGGTATTTGAGGTCCCAGGGGTCAGAAGCAGCAAACGCTGTGGTTTCTAGCAGCTTTTGCTCCTCCGACAAAGCTCACACTTCTGGAAGTCTCGGAGGGGTGACCGCTGGTCTAAGCTCACCACTGTCAGTGGGTTCTATCTGGGAACGAGAGCCAGGAGCGGCAGGCCTTGAGGCCTGGAGCTGGGCAGGCAGACCCATCCCGGCCGACCGCTGCCCAGACTGGCCAACGGTTGGACCAACCTGAAATCCTGTGTCGTTCCCCCCCCCCAGCCCCCCACCATCCCATGTCCCCATTTTCAGCTGGCTTCAGGTCTCGGCTTCTTCCTGGGACTCATCCAAACCCACCGAGAGTCTCCCCAGAGCAGAGCCTTGGCTACACGAGCACCCCTTAAAAAGGCACACACCCCAGTGCTTCACTGCCTCGGAGGGAACGTGCCTCCCCACTGTTTCTGCCACAGCTCCCAGCCGCCTCTGCCGGGGAGGACGGAGACACGATTGGGGTTTGTCACCGTCCCAGCCCGATGCCTGTGTTCTTTGCCCTCCGCCTACCTGCGCTCTCAAGACCCCCACTGCCTACTCCGTCCCACGGGAGAGGGGCCAACTTCTCAGAGCCCGTTGTGCGCCCATATGCAGATGGACGGCCAACTGCTCCATCCCCACTGGTGGCCGGGGCTGGGAATGGCACTCGCTCCACCAGGGGCCCCTTGGCCCGATCCTGGGAAGCTGGGTATGGGAGCAAGGGACGATGGTGAAGGCCACCCCCCACCTTGGGTCTGGCAGGGTGACCGAGCCCTGACCGAGCTGGGCAGAAGGCAGGAGCGGGGAAGGCAGATGGGTGGGAACGTGGGGCCTGGACAGAGCAGAGAGGCAGGGACAGCCGCCCCGTCCCTCATCCTTGTCTCTACCCCTGTGCACCAGTGGCCAAGAGCAAAGCAGACGAGGCCACCGCCCCACACGGTGACCGCTCACCACGTGCAGCCCTCAGAAGTGAAATGAATCAAAATGAAATAAAACGTTCCATCTTTTTTCTTCCATCACATCAGCCGCCTTTCTTCTGTCTCTCCGAGGCCATGCGCGAGCGGCCACCGTTCTGGGCAGTGCAGGTGTAGACCGTCTCCATCCCCGCACAAAGCTCTCTCGGGGGGAGGACTTTGACTTTTATCTGAAGGATGCGAGAAGCCGCTGGGTGGTGTGGGGTCGTGAGGAACCTGGCAGGGGCAGGCAGAGGGCTGGTTCGCAAATGCTGACGTGGTCTCGTGTTAGCAGGCGATGACTTAAGACCCATAAAGAACCCTTCCAGAATTTTCCCAAGAAGGCTGAAGGGATTCTGCCCATTTCATTAAACTTTCATCATTAAATATGGTAAAATGATGGCTGGCCGCTGTCGGGGCCGCAGGGCTCACACCCAGCACACCAGAGGAAGCATTGGGCTGACCTTCTAACAGGGCTGGACCATCAGGATACCCCAGCCCTCGGTGGCTCCTGGGGCTGTCTCTGCAGAAAATGCCAGGATTGAGGGGCTCCCAATGCTGCCCCCGGGTCCAGGACCCTTGGAATTTCAGAATTGAGCTCCTGGTTCTGGGGGGAGGTTTCCTCTGGCGGTCAGACTCCTTCTCTTCCGATACCCAGGTAACAGGCTAGAGGCAGAAGCCTGCAGCTCAGGTCCCCTTAAATGCCTTTCCTCCGTCTCGTCTTCCCAAACCTTTCCCCTTTTCTGGGAAGCCACCTGCCTCTCCAGCCAGCCTGGCCGCAACAGTCCCTTCTCGGCCAGCAGGACCAGTGGGCACACCAGGCTGTGGTTACCATGGCGACTGGAGCCAGGCAGGTGGGAGCCCAGGTGGGGCCTCCCTCAGTTTCCCCTCCTCGGCAGCCATGTTGCCTGAGGCCAGCACAGCCTTCCCCAGGGTGGCACTACCATCATCCCAGCCTCCCTGATTCGCCAGTGTCTGGGCCCCTCTTCCTAGCCCCCACCCGTACTGGGAACCTGGCCGTTCCTCCTGGTCAGGCCTGGGTTTGGGTCCCGGCTCGTTTCCCTAAGGGATCTTGGGCAGATCCCCGGCCCCCGGTGCTCTGGTGTGTCCTGCATACGGTGGGAAGGACAGTCCTGGCACGGGGTGTGTGTGAGCAGACGCCTGGGGTGCATGGAGAGTCCCGCGGGCACGTGCGTGCACCCGTGTCCCGTGGGCAGGCTCCCCCTGGTGCTCGCTCTGCAGGACCAGGCAGATTCCGGGTGTTTGTGAGCTAGTCAAGGAGACTTGGTGCTTGCTGCCACTGTGACCCTCCTCCATCCTGCCCCTCCCAGCGCCAACCCCCAGGATCCCTGGGCTCTCTGGAGGGGGGGCTTGGGTGGTAGTCCCTGCTGCCAAAAGCTGGCATTCTTCGGGGTGCCTCCTGGAGCCGTGTGTTCTTCCAAAATGCAGGTTGGACAGAAGCAGGGAGAGAAATCCCGGGGGCCCGCCACCCTGTCTTCTGGCTTCCCCTCCACCCCCATCCCCCTGGGAGGTTCCAGGAACCAGTATAAAAACCAGGGGGGAGGAGGGGGCGCCTGGGGGGCTCAGTGAGTTAGGCGTCCCACTCTCGGTTTCGGCTCAGGTCATGATCTCAGGGTCGTGAGATCGAGCCCCACGTCGGGCTCTGCACTCAGTAGGGCGTCTGCTTGAGATTCTCTGTCCCTCTGCCCCCTACACCCGCCGGGCACAATCTCGTTTGCGCTCTCAAAGAAGAAGAAGAAGAAATAGTACATCTTAAAAAAAAAAACAAAAAAAAAAACAAAAACCAGAAAAACAGCAGGGGACCTGCTGCACTCATTTGAGGGCAGCCCCTGACAGCCAGAAGCGTAGTGGGACCTGGAGAAAAAATCATTACTCGCGGCCCAAGACCCGTCATTCCATGGTTGAGGCAGTAGAAGCCCCACACAGAGAAGCCACTTGTCGCCCAGGTCCCTGCCCTGCCAAGCAGTCGGGCACGCCTGAGGTCCTCTGAGGCCTTCCCTGCTCGGCCCTCCCGGGATGGGACCTCCGATCCCATCCTCCTCTGACGGAGGAGGGCACCGAGGCCCGAGGGCGGGGGCTGGCTGGAGTCCCACAGCTGGCCCGCATCTCTGTCCCCATCCCTGTCCCCTGCCCTGTCCCCTCCCTGGAGTTCCCATCCGTCACAGGCCTGCCTTCCATGTATCGTCCCTCTCCCTCCCCGCACAGAGCTGCCCTCCTCGGAGCACCTGAGCGTGGCGGACGCCACCTGGCTGGCCTTGAACGTGGTGTCGGGCGGGGGCAGCTTCTCCAGCTCACAGCCCATCGGCGTGACCAAGATCGCCAAGTCAGTCATCGCCCCGCTGGCCGACCAGAACATCTCCGTGTTCATGCTGTCCACCTACCAGACGGACTTCATCCTGGTGAGCCAGGGCCCCGCACCCTGGGGTCTCGGGTGGCATATGTCCGCAGTGTTCTGAGGCCCCTATTGCGTGATCAGCTCAGAGAGAGGCCAAGGGTCATGGGTCAAGTGTAAGCATGGCCCCAGGCGGGACTGTGGGGCTCCGCCCAGCCCCACGCACCACGTGTCTTTTGCAGGCCATGCTGGGTTCCACCCGGAGGCCAGGATGTGACGGCTGGGAGCACGTGCGGGCAGCGGTGGCCAGGGTGTCTGGTCACAGGGCCCCCAGCTGTTCCAGGCTCCCGTCCCCCACCAGCATGGCGGGAGGGACAGGGGAAGCTGGTTCTGGGAGCGGAATCTCAGAGTGAAGGGGGTCGGCGCCCCCCAGGGACCACCGGACTCTCACATCCTTGACTCCCCGTCCCCAGGTGCGCGAACGGGACCTGCCCTTTGTCACTCACACCTTGTCATCAGAGTTCACCATCCTGCGGGTCGTCAATGGCGAGACGGTAGCAGCCGAGAATCTCGGCATCACCAATGGCTTCGTGAAGCCCAAGATGGGTGAGTCGAGGGGGCTCTGTGCAGGGGAGACCTCAAGAAGTCGCCAGGGCCTACCCCAGAGCAGCCCCATTCTCAGAGCATTCATTAAGCACCAGGCATAATAGTGTAATGATCTTGGTCAGACCCTGCTCTCAAGGTCTAGCAAGGACAGGGGACATGGACACAGCTGGTGATGGCCAAAGGCCACTCCTCACCCACCCAGGGTATCAGGATGAGCCTCCCAGAGGCAGCGACTCTCGAACTGAAGCTTGGAGCCCAAGTAGGAGCTCAGCCAGGTGGTAAAGGTTGGGAAGGGCATTCATTCCAGGCAGACAGCAAGGCATGTGCAAAGGCCCGGGGGTCTGGAAGTGAGCCTGGAGAATCAGGAGAGCTGTGGGTGGTTTGGGGGGCTGCAGAAGGCACAGGGGCCAGGTCCCCCAGAGCAGCTGCCAGCCCTTGTCCCAGGCCCTCCTCCTGCCCCACGCCGCTCCTCCTCCCGGCCTCAGTGCCCACTGTCTTTGCTCTCACAGTCCAGAGGCCTGTCATCCACCCTCTGTCCAGCCCAAGCAACAGGTTCTGTGTCACCAGCCTGGACCCTGACACGCTGCCTGCGGTCGCCACACTTCTCATGGACGTCATGTTCTACTCCAACGGGTACGGCCCCCTCGGACATGAAAGGCTGCAGAGTGGGCCAGGGGGACATGACTCTGCCTGGGAGCCCCCGTCTAAGTGGGGAGACAGCGAGCTGCCACCTGCCCTGGAAGCTAGTCTGGGGCTGGGGGCGTGGATCGTGGCTCTACCCTGAAGCCACGCTCTGAGAAGGGAGACAGCCTTCCTTGGGAACCCCAAAACTTGGTGAAGCCCCAGGGCCACATGTCCATGGAATCGACACGCCACTCCCTGTCCCCTGAGCTCCAAGGGCAAGCCCGGTCAGTGAGGGAGCCAGGAGCTCACGGGTTTTCATTCAGCAGGCAGTAAATAGGCTTTGCAGTTTTCCTCAGAGCGGATTTTAGTGGGGTGGGACGATGGGCCAGGGAGCTGGCAGTGACCACAGACTGTGCCCTGAATTGTGGGTCAGCGCAGGCATAGAGAAACCCTGCCCAGGAAGGGGTAGGGGTGGTCTGCACCAAGGGCTGGCTGCGTCTCTCGCTCCTTGAAGGGTGGTGCTCACCTCCGTGAATGCCGTGGACTCATCCGCCTCTCGGACGGGGAGACCGAGGCGGGGGGGGGAGGGGCGGAGGTTCAGGGTCACCCAGCAGGGAAGCATCAGGGCCAGGACTTGGTCCTGGCTTTCCCAGGCCGGTGGGGAGGCGGGCAGGCCGGGTGGGGGTCTGGGTGCGGCAGGGGTCCATTGCACCCCTCACCACCCCATCCCCTGGCCCCCAGAGTGAAGGACCCCATGGCTGCCGGGGAGGACTGTGGCCACATCCGCTTCTTCTCCTTCTCCCTCATTGAGGGCTATATCTCCCTGGTAATGGACGTGCAGACCCAGCAGAGGTGAGTGGCCCATCTTCCAGATGACAGGTGGCTCAGCGAGGTGAAGGCCCAGGGCCGTGGCGGTGTTGTTGGTCCCTAAGCTCCCTATGTGGCGGGGCGGGGGGGGGGGGCAGTTGTTCCAAAGCCCACTCCCAGCCCTGCCTTCCTGTTCCCCCCAGACGAGGAGGGCTCCGGAGGGGGGCCTCGAGGCCCCTGAGCGCCCCGAGAGCAGCCACAGTTCCGACCAAGGGACCACGACCAACGTCAGCCTCTGGAGTTTGTCTCTCTCTCCTTGTTCAGGTTCCCTAGTAATTTGTTGTTCACGAGTGCGTCTGGAGAGCTCTGGAAGATGGTGCGGATTGGAGGACAGCCCCTGGGATTCGGTGAGCCCCGGGGGGTGCCGCACCAGCGGGGCGGGGGGGCTAGCATCGCCGAGTGCCATCCGTCCGGGCTCACTCGCCCTACGGTACAGACAGGGAGGCTGCGGCTTAGGGAGCTGAGGTCCACACCGCCACACGCCCTTGACTGGCGAATGACAGGAGGCGCGGGCCTCCAGAGGCCTGAAGAGCGCCTCCAGCCAAAGCATATTCTTACTCCTCCCCGACTAGAAATGGCTTTCCTGCTGCGGTTACAATGGGGGGGGGGGGGGGCGTGAGAAAAACAAAAGGAAGGGGCATCTGGGTGGCTCAGTCGGTTAAGCGGCCGACTCTTGATCTCAGCTCAGGTCGTGATCTCAGGGTCGTGAGTTCGGGCCCTGCCGCTGGGGTCCGTGCTGGGCGTGGAGTCTGCTTTAAAAAAAAAAATCAATCGAAAAGGAAAAACAAAGTCACTTGTTAGTTCCCAGTGCTCATGGGCAGCGGCTGTTGTTCTGATGAGTGTCGTTCACTTAAATAAATGTGTAATTGCAGTCCGACTCAGACACCCCAGCACTCACCCCAAAATACGTCACCATTTCTGTCCCGGGAAGGAGCAGCTTCTCCGTCACGATGAACTGGTCCTACGGAGGACATCCGCAGAGATTCCCTGAGAGTCTGTAGCCTCGGTTCCCACAACTGCCCAAACAGCGTCATTGGCAGAGAGTTTGGTCCACGAGCGTGTTTCACGGGCCCAGGGGGCGGAGTCCTTGGTAGCTGGCAGGGCCGAGTGGCACCGATTCGCCCGGGACTGGGTGGAGGCTGTTGTCAGTGATGTGCCGATCAGACATGATTTCCTTAAGCTAGATCTGTTAGACCCCAGAGCTGGAACCCGGGAGAGGCTCTCCGTCGTCTCGGGGAAGCATCCTCCACAAGCCCTGGTGGGGATTGGTGAACCCTGATTTCCCACTGATGGAGGGGAGAATGTTCCAGAAAAAGCTCCGACTGCTCCAGGGGCCATCATGTCAGCCCTTGGACACTTAAGTCCTAGGACAGGAGATGAAGGTGGCAGGGCAGTTTGACCTGGGGGTGAAGGGTCGGTGAGGCAGCCAGGCCCTGCCTCCTGCCTCTCCTGCCTGTGGATGGTAACTAGCAGGACAGGACAGGTCCCCCCAACTCTGCTCACGTCAAGGCCAAAGCTAGAGCCATCCTGGGGGCAGGACAGTGGGCTACTCTCTGGAGTGCTAGGAAGTATACACTGAAGGCTCCTGGTCTGACCCTGGGGCCCAGCCTGCCTCTCGGTGGAGGGGGGGAGCCCTCCTTGGCCACAGACCCCGGCGTTTCTGCTGCCCACATTGGCAGCCCAGTGCAGGGTGGTGGGGATTGAGCACTGAGCAGCTCCTCACCAAGGAGGCTGTTAGAAACGAGCGTGACCACAGGTAGCCTAACCGCCGAGCCTCAGTTCCCTAGTATGCCATCCTAATAAGGATGACGGTAGATGCCTCCTCTGGGTAGTGAGCACCTGTGCGTGTCCGTCATACCAGGTGCTTAGCTGTCATTGTCACAGGGAGGGCCCAGGTGGCTCGGAGAAAGGTCAGGAAGGATAAGGCCCCCCAGAGAAGGTGACTGGTGGATATTCCCCTGGCTCTGGGAAGGGGAGGGAGGTATGACGTAGCAGCACCTGTCCACAGCACCCACGTGGCTCCAGGTGGCCGTGCCCAGGGTGCAGGGTCCAAAGGTAGAAAGTGCAGAACCTAGCCAGGTCACTCCAAGCAGAGCGGCAGAGTCCTGATGCCGGACCAAGGGGTCTGTCTCCATTTCTTCCTGAAGGTGGAGGGGAGCGGCAGAGCTCTGGCAGGCAGAGGGGGCAGCGGGGGGCCACCAGGAGACTGAGTCCATCAGAATACCGTCTATAATCCAACAACAGCAAGTCCCGATGAAGGAGGAATAAAGAGGGGACAGGAGACGGAATCCAGACGTGTGTGGGACGCCCGTGGGCGGGCAGCCAGGAGAAGGGCGTGTGCGGAGCGGCCGCGCTAGCCTCCCAGCCAGCGGCTGAAGCTGCCTTCCCAGGACGGCACAGGGTCTCAGCACACCCTTGTGGCTATAAATAGCCCAGCAAGGAAAATAGCTTGCCGAGAATCTGAAGGATTCCAGCCTGGCAGGTTCCATATGTTCGTGAGCAGCGTTTGGAGTAAACGCGCCTTCTCTCCGAACCCAGCGCGTGCACGTGCAGATAGCCCCAAAACCGTCCTCCTCCAGCTCCATGCTGTGCCATTTGGGCTTCCCTTAGCCGTCCTATCATTTTATGAAGTGCGGGTCACCAGCCTTCCGAACCACTGTGACAGGGACATCCCAACCCGCAGTCAGAAAGGCATCATTCTCTACTCCCGATCTCCTCCCTCCGTTTTTATCAGAGTAGTTGTGTCTGTGGCGAAAGGAGCTTAGGATACAGCCAGTCTCCACCACGTGGTGGCACAAGACAGACGGTCACCAGATGTCCAGACACCAGGCCTGCCCGGCCACCAAGAGGGCCTGGGGGCCAGCCAGGAGCCCCGGCAGACCAAGCAGGAAGCAGGAGCTTGAGAGGCCCACCAAGTCACCACATAGGTCCAGGGCTGGGCGGACAGAAGCAGGACTGGGGCCAGGGAGTGAAGGAGCAGAGGGGTGGCTGGAGGGGGTGATGATGGTGTGTTGCAGGGGTGGAGCCCGGGTCGGTTCCCAGGCTCCAGCCTCAGAATCATGCGGGGAGTTGGTGACCCGATCTGGACTCTCCCACCCAGTCGGGAGCAGTGTTGGGAAAAGGCATCGTCGTCAAAATCGCAACAGTGGCTTTGGGGGAAACAACCTGAAAACTTGGAAGGGGTTGTGTTGGTGGCACAGAGTGGTCCTCAGACCCTGGAGGTCTTCCTGGAGGAGGAAGCTTTGAATGGTGCCTTCAAATCAGGCAGGCAGCTGGGCGTGAGGAGAGGGTGCACCCCTGCTTTGGAGGTCTAGAGGGAGAAAGAAGCCCCGTTCCAGACCCTTTAGGACAGGCAGTGGTCACACCTGGTGGGGACTCTGAGGAGGAAGCCGATGCTCACAGAGAGGAAGTGACCTGACCACAGTCTTCTGGCTAGAAAAGAGCGGGCGACAGGAAAGAGGGCCTGAGCCCACGATTGGCCACACTGCCTCCAGCTCTGTCTCAGAGAACTGGTGAGATAGCAGGGAAGAGGAGTTGGGGGCAGGCAGACAGTGATCAAAGCTGGACAGAGCTGGGCTCTGCGGAGCCCTTCGGACAAGAGCTCATTGCTGGCGGGGGGGGGGGCCAGAGGGGGCTCCTGGGTGGAGCGGCCTCTCTGCTAAGCCTTTAGGGCAGGGGTGGGAGCGCTGGAAAACTGTGGGGGCGTGGCAGGCACCGGCCACAGGGGCAAGGGGAGGTTGGCCGAGGCCGCTGAGCGCCGTCCCGCCTCTGTTCCCAGATGAGTGTGGCATCGTGGCCCAGATCTCCGAGCCCCTGGCTGCTGCGGACATCCCCGCCTACTACATCAGTACCTTCAAGTTCGACCATGCGCTGGTGAGTGTCCAGCTCCGGCCCCCCCAGCTAGGGATGCCGGTTCGGGGCTCACGGCTTCTTGCCTCCTCCTGCCCC
Source organism: Ursus americanus (assembly GCF_024610735.1). Taxonomy (NCBI): domain Eukaryota; kingdom Metazoa; phylum Chordata; class Mammalia; order Carnivora; family Ursidae; genus Ursus; species Ursus americanus. The sequence goes on along the minus strand of NC_142128.1, from coordinate 10,687,550 downwards.
CTCGCAGGTACCAGAGGAGAACATCAGCGCCGTCATCAGCGCCCTGAAAGTCAGCCAAGCAGAGAAGCATTAGGAGGGCCTCTTCTGCTCCTCCCTGTCTGCCCCCTAGGCCTGGGCCCGGCCCCTACCCTGAAGATTCTTCTCGCAGTATTTCTCACAGACTGGAAAATCGGCCCCAGGGGCCCCCAAGAAGGGGCCTCTGGGAGATACCCCCGATTGCTTCCCCTGACAGGCCTGGGGCCCAAGCCAAGGCCTTCCCGTGCCCTCCTGTCTGGAGCCCCCAGACCCTCCAGAGAACCCCTAGCCTCCTCCTCCCCCCACTCCCGCTCCAGAAAATGATGTCCGAGGCCCAGGGAGCTCGCGAGCCCACTCACCTTCCCACCTGGCCCCGCCCACAGCAGGGGGCGGTTGCCGAAGGAAGCAGGGGCCTCCTACGAGACAATGGGGTTCTGATTCTCGTGTCATCTTGGGGAACTGGCCAAGCGGGGCTGAGTTCATGGAGCCTGGGGAGGCCCCCGTGAGGACCTGGGGCTGGCCTGTCGTGGTCGCTGGTCTCTGGTTCCATCAGCTCCGGGCTGGTTCCCGCAGAGTGGAGGCCAGTGGGCGGCCCTTGGGTCATGTGCTGGGGCGGCTCTGACAAGCCTGGGTGGGGCCCCGAGCTGGGGAGGACTCGTGCCACCCAGAATTTCGCCTGCCATCCACAGGGCCTGTGCCCCGACTCCCAGCAAGACTGCCAAGGGGGCCCTGCCAGACCCTCCCCACCATAAGCACTCACTCCTGGGGGCGGTTCCCAGGAGACCCACCAGCCTGGGGCACGAGCTCCTGTCCCCTCTTGCTGTCCCTGGACCCTACTTGGGCCGGCAGAGCCTTGGTTTCCCCCAAGTGGGGGCATCCCCAGCATTCGGGACCTGGGGTTTCTTGGGTCACCCCCACTCCCCAGCAGTTGACTAGACCAGCACAGGGCTCCCCCGTTATCCTGCCCCTCTCCCCTGCCCCACTTTTGGGGGATGTGGAAGGCCTCTGCCCCCGACTCACCTGCCTGCCCCCCCCCAGCTGGGGACTGTGGCATTCATGAGTACTTGACCTGGGGGCAGCTTATCTGAGCCTTAATAGAGAAAACTGTACCATACGTTTTAGTTTCTTATTTAATGTATTTGCGCCCAGGCTGCGGTTGGCGGCAGTTTTCATGGGACGGGCCCTACTGAGTTCTGTCGGGGGGCCCAGAGGCTCAGCATCACTCGGCTGGTGCCCTGTGGCTCCAGGGACAAGCATGAGAATCGGGAGGTGTCCCAGAAGCGTTGGCCCTCTCTTTGGAGCAGGAAGCTGGCCGCAGGGGTCTGTTACAAGACAGGGGTCCTCCAGGGCACCCCACACGGAGCTGCACATGCAGCCCCACTGACAGGCGACCAGGGAGCCCTGGTTCTGTCCGAAACTGAGAGGGGACCCGAAGGCCACGGGGCGGTGGGCAGGCAGGTGGCATGCCAGCTGGGGTGGTCTTGTACCTCCTAGAGGCTGACCAGGGAGAACGGGGTGAGCCCCCACGGCCCCCCTCCAGCGGGGGGCGCTTCCCAAGCGAGCTGGACCAGAGGGTCCCCTGAGGCTCCCGCCCTCCCTGGTGCTCTTTCTCAGGCAGCGTGGCTGACTCGCGCCGTGCCGAGAAGCTCAGAGGAGAAGGGACGTTCCCTTAGGCGAAGGGCTTGTGTGAGCCCCACTCCCCCCTTCTCCCAGCGTTGTGGGCCCCTCTGAGCCTGGGCAGCCCTCCACGGAAGAGCCGTGGGTCTGGATCCTTGAAGATGCTCAGGGCCCAAGCACTGATTAGGAACCCACTTCTTTTTGTTTTTTTGTTTTAAGTTAAATCATTTTGCACAAAACTCCAAAACAACCAAAACGTGTCCATTGTTTGGTGGCTCCAAAACGGGGGTGGCCGAGCGGGCAGGGAGGGACCCGAAGCCCTGAGTCCCCTTTCTCTCTCCTCGGAAGGCCTTGATTTGTCGTGGCGCGCCTGTCCAGTCGGGTCCCCTGATGGTGTCACCTCTCCGCCTTCCCTCCCTGCCGAGCAAGCGTGTCGGCGCCGTGACCCCAGAAATATGTGCTACCCAGACCCCCCCAGAACGTATCTATTGTACACACCTATAAATACCTGTGTTTTATGTTGATATAGATATATACTGTAAATAGCATATATACTTGAGCAATATATATGTTAATATATGCTGTGTGAGCACGCACGCGCGTGTGCGCACGGTACGTGGGCGCGGACCCCACTGTGCGCGCGTGTGTGGGCGTGAGGGCCTCCGCCCGCCGGGTCTGCTCCGCGCAGGCGCAGGTCTTGAGCCACCGTATATTTTTACTTCAAGTATATAGGCAATACGCTATCGGAGAAGCCGTGACTTGAGAGAAAAACAAAACCAGCAGCCCGAGCGCGGAGCCCCCGCGGTCCGTCCCCCAGTCTCCCCCGAAAGCTGGCTTCAGCCCCATCCTGCACCCCCGTTTCCATGGCCGAGGGCCCTGGCCGCCCTTTGTTTGATCCTACGAACGCGGGGACGCAGGGAGGAGCGTCGCGATTTCCACCTGCTCAGCCCCAGAAAGGCCCTCTTCCCATTGCCCTGAGCCCGAAGCCCTGGGCGGGGACGTGGTCCCGCTCCAGCTGTCCACCCGGGGTGCCCCCCATCTCCCCACATGGCTGCTCCTGCGTCATTTTCACCCGCAAGCTTAGAAACCTCAGGTTCTTTTCCCAGGCCCCGTCCAGCCAGGAAAAGGGCCGGTGCCCTTGACCTTGTGTCCGGGAGGGGCTGGGCGAGGGCTGGGCGGGAGCTGCCACCTGGATCTTCCCCTTCCCCGGCCTCCCCTCTCTCTCTCTGCCCGCCCATGCGGAGCATAGTCGCGGGGACGTGGTCTCCACAGCAGTCTGGGGAGGAAGAATGCCCCCCGGTTTGCTGGGTGCAGGGGGCGTGGTCTCCAGACCCGCGGGGCTGAGGCTGTCTTGGCTCTGGCTGGCAGGGCACGTGGCAGGGGCAGGGAAATGGGGCTCCTGAGCAAGGCTGCGGAGAAGGAGAGGTGAGGGGCGGCCCTGGGCCTGCCACCTGGGCTCTGGCTCTGCCTCTCTGCCCACACCAGCTAAAGGCCACCCCTGCCCCTCGCCTGCCCCATCCCTGCACACTACAGAGAGGAGGTAGGGAGAGGGGGGAGGTGTGACCACCCCCTTCTCCCTCACCCCCAGTTATAAAAATCTGTCTCCGTGGCTCAGCCCTCAGGATGGGCTCCTCTGGTTCCCAAGAAACAGCTTTCTCCCTCAGCACCCGTCTCGACCCAGCAGAGATGGGCACGGGGCAGCTCTGTACCTCCTTCCTCCAGGGGGTCTCCAAAGGCCAGGGCACACATCCAGGCTGGAGAGGTGTGTGGACTTCCCCACCCTGGGGTCCAGGGGGTCCAGAGTCTCCCAAGCACCAGCATTCTCCCCCTTTCAGCAACTGCAGGCCACGGGCCCCTGGTGGGACCCAGAACCGCCTGCCGTGGCCTCCCCCATCGGGCAGCGTGGCCTTGGTGACCAGTGCGGTGTCCAGAAGAAGATGCGTGGTCTGGCGAGGCTTGTCTTCTGTGAGGTGACGGAGGATAGCCTGGAGGTCAGAAGGTTCTGGTTCGATGAGTAGGGGGAGGCCTCTGTCCCAAGCCAAGGCCACCAGTCACCTAACAAAGATGAAACTGCCCAGCCCCCGGCCAGCCCCTCCTGGCCGCATTTCTCAGGCTGACCATTAGGAGTCCCCGGGCCATCTTTCTGGGCCTCTGGATCTAGCCGTGGGGACAGCTTGGGCCCTTCCCAGCCAGGGCTAAGAGGGACCTTGATCTCCCAGGTGATAGCAGAGCACTCCTGTGCTCTGTGACCGAGGAGTTTTTGATGCCACTTCCTCAGTGAACCCTGAGTGGGGAGTAGGAAGAAACCCCCCCAGTAGATCTGTGTCCCCTGTAGGCGGGGGCAGGGGAGCAGCCCGTCATGGCAGTCACAGGCGCTGGGAAATGGAGCAGGCGTTTGGCTTGGTGAGCAGAGCTTGAGGGGGAGAGGATAATGGAGTCTCCCCCTGACCCCCCAAAGACATAAGTGTTGGCTTTTCTGGGTTCCCAGATGCTGTGCTGGGGGAGGAGCTCGGCCTGGAGGGGGTAGTAGCCCTCCCTTCAAAAAGGCTGTCGAGCCAACCAAGATGGCCGCGGGGGGTCAGCCCAGCCAAGGGCCGGCCTGGGGTGAGAGGCGGGGTTGTCCTGGGGGGAGCTGAGCCCTACTGTAGCTAGATACCTTTTCCTACATCTCAGAGCTCATCCCAGCTAGTTTTCTTCCTTTCATTTTCAAATTAGAGGCCACACAGGGCAAGCTTCATTGTCTCTCCTGCTCTCCCCTTAGACCTGGGAGGAAGCCACCACGTGGGCCGTGGCCTTCAGCTCTGATGTCAAGAGGGCGAAGGCTGGGCAGGAGCCGTCAGCCGACCAGCCTGCCGTCCTTGGGGCCGATGGCACCAGAAGTGCCCCCAGGACGGAGGGAGAGGCCTGTGGCCTGGCCCGTGGCATCCGTGGCAGAGAGGGAGTTCGAGGCTCTTGGTTCAAGGCAGGGGAAAGGCCAGGAGTCAGGACCGTGTTGTGTGTTGTCCTACACATCCGTGTGTGTGTGAGCGCCTCCGTGCGGAGCCCAGACCCGAGCTAAGGGCCTGGCTCGTTCAGTATTTCAGGCCTCAGGAGCATTGTCACTGCGGGCCACGTGGAGTAGGGCTGGGAGTGCGCGGCTGGCAGGCCTCGCACACGGCACACCCCACCTCACTTGATTTTGTTAAAGCTGCTCTGGGGGGGCGGAGGTGTCCCCAGCAGGAGCTCTGCCCTGCGGCCCCAAGGGGCGAGACCTGCCGAGCCAGCCGTCCAGTACGCGCGGTCCTGAAGACAGTATTCGCAGGGCAAGGTTTCGGGTGCCGGCGCCCCTCACCTGCCGGGGCTTCTCTGCCAAGCGCGTCCGGTGAAGCTGGAGACCAGGGTGGGGAGCAGATGAAAAACGGGCCAAATTCGGGTCCCAAGACAGAGGTCAAGTCCAGTGTATTTTCCTGTGCTCTGCCTCAGTTTACCTATTCAGAAAACGGTCCGGGGAGAACTGAGCAGGGCTGGCTCCCAAACTGGGCGGGGGGGGGGGGGAGAGGGGGCTGACAACAAACAAAAATTCCAAGTCCTCCTCTTGCTCTATGCCAAAATTATTTCCGTTATCCTGAGATGGGGGTGAGTGGATGGTGGGTGCATGATGGGGCTCTGAGGGGCCTCTGCCCTGCCCAGGACCTCGCCTTGGGGGTCTGGCCCTCACCTGGCATGCCCCGGGTCATCGGCAGTAGCAGTGGCACTTACATCTGTCCCGAGCCCTGGGCCGGGGGAGCACGGGGCCGCCCGACGCCCGAGGGCCCTCACACTTTTACCCTCTTTGTTGAAGACACACAAACCCCTCGAGATTCATGTACTGTATGACGGAGAGAAAAAAGTACCTAATGTTCCCCCAAAAAGTATATTTTGTACTTTGTAAAGTATTAATTAAAATGGAGACAAAAATGGATGTTGGCTGACCGCTGTCTGACTTGGGGCCGACCCGGGGCCACATCTGCGGTCGTTCCTTTCCCTGAGCCGCGGTTGGGGGGAGCACAGGCCGGGGGGGCTGGGGGGAAGGAGAGCAAGGCTTCCAGCCCAACACCCAGAGTCTGAGAGGAGAACCACCCACCCCCGGAGCAAGAGGGGCTGTAATAGTCACCTGGTGCCGCGTAACAAGCTGCCCCCAAATTTCCCAGCTTTACAAATGAGCGCGTGGGTGTCGCGGTTTACGTGGTTTGGAATTCAGGAGCAGCTTGAGCAGTTGTGGCTCAGGGCCCCTCGTGAGGCTGCCATCATCTGAAGTCTTGGCCGAGACCGGAGGTTTTACTTCCAAAGGCGGTGGATTCACACAGCTGGCAGGTTGGGCCTGGCTGTTGGCAGGAAGCCTGTTCCTCTCGGTGTGGGTCTCCCCGCGGGGTTCAGTTTCCTCACAGTGGGGTGCCTGGCTTCCCCCAGAGCAAGGGAGCCAAGGTAGAAGCAAGATGGTTTGGAGTTCCCACGCTTCAGAATTCACACACCACCGCCCACCATCCTACACTGTGGTCATAAAGCCCAGCTCTGATTTGACACAGGAGACCGCTCGAGGTCAGGGTCTCGGGGGCCACCTTGGAGACCGGCTACTACGTACTACGCCCACCATTCCTCCCCAGACCTCTGGCAGATGCGGGCCTGGGGGTCGGGGGGCCGATGGAGCAGGACAGAGCTCCTTCCCCAAGCCTGGAGCCCTGCTGTGGACGTCACACCACCCCCACACCAGCCCAGGAAGGGCTGCTTGGTTCTGGAAGCCCAGGAGCTGATGCCTCCAGACAGGACACCCTGGAGGCAGGAGGGAGGGCACCTGCCCAGCGTCCCTCCCACAAGCCTCTAGCATCTGGCTCCTTGCCCCGGCAAGAAAGGGGTCTTGGACCTCTCTGGTATTTTCCACGGAAGGCAGGTGTGAGCAGGGCGGGGCTGAAGACCTGTCTTCACTTGGCCCCACCGACCCCTACCCCCACCCCACCTCACCTCTGCCCCTGGAGACGTAAGGATATGAGCGTGGGGCTGAAGCACTCTTACCACCCAGAGCCTCGGCAAGTTCTACTGCTTGGAAGTCTTTTCCCTCTGGGGTCTGCAGACTGAGCGCCCTCTCAGGCCTTCAGATGATGCACGGGCTCCAGGACATCCATGGGGACTCGGGTGCCTGATGCTGGGAGGGTCAGGGATGGGGGGACAGAAGTGACAAGACACCAGGGCAGAGAACAACTGTGGAGAGGGTCTGGCACATTCCAGCCAGTGAGGGAGACCAAGCCCAACTGCAAGACCCTGGGTTTTAAGACCAATCCAAGGGCGTCCCTTTTAGTGTCCCGGTTGCTGTGTCCAAGACGGAGGTAGTCACTGGATCTGAATCTTGGGTGGGAGGCTTAAAACCATTCCTTCCTTCAACAGAGACCCTCCCCAGCACCATCACTTCCTTCCTGAACACCCAGAAGCATGACCTTGACCTTCCAGAGCACTCACTCTCCGTAGATCAGTGGGTGCTCTAAGACGCCTGCTGCACTGAGAACAGATTTCTGTTCACCCCTGGGGTACACGGCCCAGCCAGGAGTTTCGGGAAGGAAAATGGCAGATCATTTTCAACTTCTCTCTTAAGCTTATGGGAGATCTTTGCTGTCAAGCAAAAGAACCGGTTCTCCACCAAGAAGTGGAGGGAGCATGAGCCCAGAAGAGGGGTCCCGGGGCTGCTCCCCCAGAGGCAAGCTGGCTGGTTTCTGTGGCCTCAGCTCACAGCAAGGACTACTCCGTGACTGTTTCACTTTATTTTTTTCTGAAGATTTTTATTGAGAGAGCGAGCGTGAGCAGGGGGGAGGGGCAGAGGGAGAATGAGAATCCCAAGCAGGCCCCGTGCCCAGCATGGAGCCCGACTCGGGGTTCGATCCCACAGCCCTGAGATCATGACCTGAGCTGAAATCAAGAGTCAGACACTTAACTGACTGAGCCATCCAGGCGCCCCCTAAAGATTTTAAGTAATCTCTACACCCCATGTGGGACTTGAACCCACGACCCTGAGCTCTACCCACTGAGCCAGCCAGGCGCCACGACCCTTCCACTTTCAACCGCAAATCCCCCACACGGCCAGCCCCCTTCCCGGCTTTGTCTGTTCCACGGCCCACATAACCATCTAGCATACTCTCCAGTTTGCTTGTCAGCTGTGTTTCACCTCCTAGAACGCAAGCTACGTGGGACCTGCTTGTGGGGGTGTCGTCCCCGAGTGACCCAGGGTGATCAGCAGTGGCTGGCACGCAGGGGGCACCCAGTATCTGTTGAGTGAATGAATAAGAGAAAGGGGGTGCAGCCAGGGAGTGAGATCCCGGTGGGTGACATGATTTCCAGTTATTTTAGGCTTCGTCATTTTCTCCCAACTGAACCGTGGGAGGAGACTGTGCAGAAAAATCGTTTCCAAGCAGGACTGTCTTCTGAAGTATCTGTCACTGGCTTCCAGTCGCCTCTTTATCTAAAGCCTTGTTTTTGCAAGTGAATCTCTAAATGATCAAGTAAGATTAAAAAAAACCCTCTTCAGTGCTCAAAAATAAAAAGGCAGAAAATAGACTTTATTTCAAAAGAGATTTTTAAAAAGATGTTTTTAAACGAAAGGCCAAGTTTATGTTACTACCTCGAATGTTTGCCACGATTTCCGAATCTCCTCCCCGAGGCTGGCCCTCCAGCCAAGCTTTGGCGGGCGGCGTTCCGCGCGCAAGAACCGGGCCTCGCGCTCACTCCTGCGGGGGCTTCTCAGGCCGGCCCCCTCAGTCAGGCTGAGCTCGCCCTAAAGCCCACACACCCACCAGGAGCTCTGCTGTGGTCACTAGATTCTGTCAGGCCACCTTGAAGAACGAACAAAACGGCAATGCCACAGAGCTAAGCTTCCCCCGGCCCCGCTGCTCGGGTCAGACGTGACACACAGCCGGGACCCTTCTCGCTGGTGCTTGGCCTGATGAGGACAGCCCTCCTGTGGTCAATGCAGCAGATCTCACCCTCAGCCAGAGAGGGGACTGCGTCCCAGGACTTCCAGTACGTTCTCACTAAGGACACTGGCACAGAGCATCATGCGTCACGAAGGGCCCGGATCCTCTCTGACCCCCGGCAAGAACCCCCGCCGGGGGCCTCTGCCAAGCAGTCCAAGCGGTACTGAGGCCAGGTTCCGGGCTCGAGCGGGTCAGGGGGGAGCTTCAGACGAAGGACTTGGCCAGAGTCACCATGTGATCCACACCACATGCCACATCCACGGGCTCCCCAGGCATGGTCACCTGCAAAACAAGACCCAGCACAGCGTGAGGGGACATGGTCTGGAGGAGGCCCAACGTGGGGCCCAACCCTGGCTCTGCCCCTTGGTGGATGACTTCACCTCCCCGGACCCTGGCTCCCTCCCCTGGAGATGGGGGTGCTTCCACGCAGCCGGCAGGGCTGTTCTGATGACCGTGCAGTCGCCCCACGTCCCACCCAGCCAGTGGCCGACGTGACTCTTCCTACCTGCCCGTCAGAGAGGCTGCTGGAACCCGCACCTCCCACAGAGCTATCCGTCCTGAGCACGACCCCGCCAGAGGTCAACACCTGTTCCTGAGCCAGGTGCTCAATGACCTTTCCCAGGGGTCACTGCCATGGCTGCTAGGATCGGCTGGGGTCCACTCTGGGAAGGAGGCCCCGGCCGGCATCTCCAGCCGCGTGAGCCATCAGCCTCAGCTCCAGGCCGGCTGTTCCCGGATGACGCGGACCCTCGAGGAGGGAGGTCTACTGTGTCACAGAGGGGGCCACAGGCCCTGCGGCCAGTCCTGCCAACAGTGCCCACCCATGCTGACAGTATTTCACCACGCGAGAGGCCAACCCGCAAGGTGCCAGCAGCCACCAGGCCGATGTGGAGGCTCTGGCCGGCTGGCCTTTAAAATGACTGTCGCTGTCCTACAGGCTGGCATGGGAGACGGCCGCCCAGCCAGCTCCGGGGCGCCCATGACTCCGGGACTTCCGCGTGCCCAGAGCCAGGCCAGTTCCCCAGACAAGGAGCGCTTTTCTTCCTCGTTAGACTATCATTGTTATTTTCAATAGGTAAGACCCTCCCGTGGCTACATCATAAAACGACATGCAGTAAAAAGGAATTGAAAGGTATTAAATCCCTTTTTTAAGTCATCTCTGCACCCACTGTGGGGCTCGAACTCACAGCCCCGAGATCAAGAGTCACACGCTCTGCCCACTGAGCCCACCAGGCGCCCCGGTATTAAGTACCTTTTAACCCCACCCTGTCAGCATCTGCCCCTTTATTCCCACCCTCCCGCTGAACTGGAAACCACTTTGAACTGGTTTCTGCAGTCCTTCCAGAGGCTCTCAAGGCAGGCAGCAGCACAGGCGAGAACTGTGTTTTTCAGGGGGCAGCTGGCAAGTCGGTGCCCCCGCCCTGCTTCGCGCTCGGACCCCTGCAGGACGCTGAGGCTGCTGTTCTGCGGAGCAGATCCGAATTCGGCCACCCTCCCCTGGTGGCCATGCTCTGCTGGGCAGCGTGACAGCTGCAGCGGGGATCTGTAACAGCCTGGGGAGTTTGCTGAGCCAAAGAGGGGGGAGGCCTCATCCAGATGGCCTGGCCTCAAAGCCCGGGGGCGGCAGCAGCAACCCCTGAGCCCGGGGCCTGCAGCGTGGGGAGACAAGTCCATTAAGGGCTCCCAGCCATCAGGCAAATGGACGCCTGCCCCCCCTCCCTAAGCAGACGCCTATCACAGAAATCACTGAACAAACGAGCAGCGGTGCCCGCAGCCCACCGCCGAGGCTTGCAGGTGCACAACGCGTTCCAGGCTGGCCATGGAAGCAGAAGGAAACATGCTGCCTCTGCGGCCACGGGCCCAGGTGAACTCCTAGCAACCTCCCCGGGCCATTAGAGTGTGCGTTATTGACCTTCCCAGGGACACGGCTGCCCTCGGCGCTCCCCGGCCCCCACGCTGCTGCACTTAAGCATCTCTGTCCTTGTCCCCGAGTGCTCTGGCCAGAGGAGCCACCTGGCCCTGGTCAGCTGGCTGGGAGGACGGTCGTGGCTGACGCTGGCCTCTGAGCCTCCGCGGTCCCCGCTCCCCCGGCACGTGGCCTCTCCGTCTCTGACGGTCTCTGAACCGAGTCCCAGACGAGACCGCCCTCAGCCACGTGTGCTGTGTCCTCGTCCGGGTGAAGTGAAGTTTCTCTTCTCAACCAATGTACACTCACTAGGTTCCTGCACAGGGAAACCGTTCATCCGGCCTGAAGGACTCAACACGCTCTTACAAGTTTGAGTGCAATCCGCTCAGGAACGTCCCTCTTCACGACCGGGTCTCAGACGCCCCCAGGAGAAAGGCTGCTCCCCGACTTGGCTGCATGTGCAAGTTCCTTCGCGGCCCCGCACGTCCGCTCCCCCAGACAGCCCGCCTGGGGCCCGGGACCGTATGCGAAGAGGCCGGGCAGCCAGATGGTCTGCCAGCCCGTGACTCCAAGCCAACATGGTCCTGACCCAAGGGCCGCAGGGCGAGAGGCTGCAGAGTGGGCACGCAGAGCCCCAAGTTCACGTCGAAGCCCCGCCTGCTGCGTGGCCGTGAGACAGGGCAGCACAGCGCCCCTGCCCCGCCGATTCCTGAAGTCAGCGGCCACAGCTATAGGCCGGGGGCCAGGGGGAGCGCCTCGCAGGCCATCCTGAGGATGGCTGGGAAGCGAGGCGCCCGGCAGGCAGGACAGCTCTGCTGCCTCCTCACACAGGCAGAGATGCGCGTCCGGAAAGAGCACGCTGCTGGGTGGGTGATGGGGGAAGGCCGTTCAAACACCTGCCCTGGTGGCCTGATCCCGCAGTGCCGCCAAGGTCAGAGGGCCCTGTATAGACTGGGGGGTACATCCCTGCCTCTCCCCACCCCCAGCCCTGCCGGGGACTTGATTCTCCAGCTCCTGGCCCTCGTAGAGGAGGGCACCATGGTGAAGTCTCAAAGTCGGGCACACCCGAGTCTGGCTCTGGACCCTGCCTCTCACCAGATGAGGGGCCTTGAAGAGCTCACTGACCCTCTCTGAGCTCTGAGTGTCAGTGTGCGGCAGGATAACCTGCAGGAAAGCTTCTGGAAAGAGAGGTCTGAGTCGGGGTGGGGCGCGGCGTCCCTCCCTGGGCCTGCACACTGGCAGAGCAGCCCGGGCTCTGTGAGCCTGCGAAGAGTTAGTGCCGCTGCAGGAGCCTCAAACAGGGCTTTACTCTTTTTTCTTTTCCTTCTTGGAATACTCCTAAGGTGATAGAACAGTTCACCCACCAAAGATTAATAAGAAAAAACAAATTTTTTAAAGAATAAAATCATCTGTCATTAAAAAAAAAAAGTGCAGGAGAACAGTCTGGAATCAGACCCCACGACCCAATACGAACGAGATGGATCTGATCTTTAAGGAATCCAACCCCATGGATCCCAAACCTGGTTCTTGCCACCGCCACTCCCCAGAGCCCAGGCTGGCAGCTCCAGCCTGCAGAGCACGGCAAGCGCCAGGCCCTTAGCACCATGCCAGAAGGCGCCCTCTGGCCGGTCCTCCCAACCCCACCAGCACGGAGGGCCCAGCCAATGTGCCAGGGGGAGCACAGCGGTTCGGCAGGAGAGCAGCTGTCAGGGGGACAGCCCAGGGTGTCCCCCTGACAGCAGGGGTGCAGGGAGCGACCTTCCCAAGGGCCACTTGGTAAGGAGTCCGCGGGGGGGGGGCTCCGGTCTCAACAGCAAGTGGCCTTGACAAGCAGGTGCTTCTGGCCCCACAGTGGCCACCAAGCCCTGGCCATTTGGACAAAACAGTGCGATCAGATTCCCAATCTTACTGCATGGCTGATCGTCACTGCAATCTGGGGGAAAGGAAGGCGGGTAGGGAGCCCCCCACACCCGGCACAGCGGTCAGGCATCCAAAACCCAGCCGCTCTGCCGCTTACCAAGCTTCCCCTCGGCGAGAAGTGAGAAATACCACGAAAGCAGGCAGGACCCGCACATCATGGACGCTCGCGTCACCTGCCCCGTCCACCAAGCGGCTGTCCATTCCTCGCCCATAAGGGGGGATCCTGGGCTTGGGGGACGAGCGAGCAAGCACCGACCAGCCCGCGCACAGCCCCAGTGCACAACCGTTTCTCTCCAGCAAACAGAAAGCCCTCACTCTGACCTGTTTTCTTAGAAACGGCACCTCCAGTTTTTATAAAGGGGTCAGGGCCTGCCGGGGTCACTGGGAACCAGGACAGCCCGCGGCCGAGGGAAACAGCCCCCCAAATCCTGAGGTGGCTCGAAACGTCTTGCAGGGGGTTTTGACAAATCCTGACTTTATTTAAATTATACATGGCTTTTGCGTTTTCACAGGAGGTTTTAAAAAATGCTTTACACGATTTCAAAACACGCTATTAAAATCCAACCATCGAAGAAGATTCTTGAGCATGTGCGTGCACACGCGTGTGCACACACATGTGCACACACATGCACACGCCTCTCGAGGCAGAGACCATGTCTGGAAGGAAACCTAGGAAACCAGGACCGGTGGCTGCCTCTGGGACCAGAGATGGCAGACTTATTTTTTAGAATATCTCTGGTACCACGTACGTAGGTTCTGTTTGCAAAAATATTAAGAGGTTTTTTTTTTTTTCTGGAGAACTTAGTAAACAACACTAAGATAAACTACAATTTAGAAAAGAACCTTTTTCCCCTTTAATTTTGAAATGAGCCTTTCTTGTATAATTGCATCCTCCCCCTAAGGAAAGCTTTTATTTTTTACTTTGGTGGCTGTGGTAAGGCACTCTAAATATTAAACATCCTGCTTTCTTTTCAGTTCGCTGTAGAACATTCCTCCGCACAGGCCTCCGTAAACAGCTCCTGGAGCGCCAACTTCGTCATCTCAAATCTCTCCCTCCCGGGGCCCCTCGGCGCCCGGCCGGCTCCTCTCTGAGGTGCTGGCGTGCCTCTGTTTCCCCGCTCCACATGCCCCTGGACAGCCTCTGACGAGGCTTCTTCGGGCACCAAGGGACGGGAACCCTCAGCCAGGCCGCTCACTCAGCAGGCCCCGGGACGGAGCTGAGGGCCGAGAGCCGGCGGAGCCGGGCACCCTCTCCAGCTCCTCATCACGACGGGCCTCGCCTGAAGCCGCGGGGCAGGAGGGGGCAGCCGGGACCTGAGAGGGGGAGCCGTTCCCAGGGCCCTGGCGTGGGTGCACCCTCAAGCCCGCCCTGCGCAGCCTTACCCGCCACGGGAAATACTGGTCTTGCAGACGGCCGATGCCCAGGCACCCTCGGATGTTCTTGCCCCACACGAACAGCTCTCCTTTGTCTGCAAAGAAAGGAAAATGGTAGTTTGGCTGGGGCTAGACCAGGAGCAAGTCTCCAGGAGGAGGGTCACGAGAACAGGCTTTCTAGAACCAGGGAACCAACAGGGCCCAATGCTCAATTTCAATTTCTACCAGGCATTAATGCTTTCTTTTGAATGGAAAGGTATATCATCCCTATACCAAAGCACAGCCAAGCCCAGATGCACGCCGCGTCCGTCACAAAGGGGACTGGCACAGACGGGGTGCTCTGGGGCCAGGCAGCTCCGCACACAGCCCGCTTTGCTCACCCCTTACGCACACCCCCTCCTCAAAGCCTGACAGCTGAGCCCCCTCGAGACCAGGTAATGCCCTGAAGGAGTGAGTAGTAGGACGGTCTGTCATTCCTTGTCTGGCTTCCGTATCTCGGGACCATTTGGTCAAGAGATACACAGTGACCGGCGCCTCTTTCGGCCGGGTCTTCGTCCGTGTGCTAGGAGCTGGGACAGGGCAGCGACTGAACACGCACGGTCCCTGTCCTCACGGGCCTGCAGCGAGGCAAAGAGCATGACCTAGACAAGTGAGCCAACGTCACTGTAAAAACGGATGTTTACAAATTGTAAAAAGTGCCATGAAGGAGAAGGACAGCCCGGCAGACTGAACCCACAGGGCGGCCCTGGAAATGCCAACCTGCAGGACAGACACCCCCAGCCCTGGCAGGGCACTGCCCACAGCCCCACCTTGCCCTCAGATTTCCGTCCACACCAGCTGGGGGCGCTCTTTGGCACAGAGACCCCATTCCTGGCAAAAGGCTGTGGTCACGGGGAACAGAAGAAAAGCCGGGAGAAGTCAGGACTACAATAATCCGGGCTGATTAAATAAGAAGGCCCTTTGTTACGGGCTGTCAGAGCCCTCTGATCTCACCATCCTTCCCGGTCCTCCCCTCCTCAGATTTCATGTGTTCGACCAAACTATCCAGTCTGGCCCCCGCCCAAAACGTGAGCAGGGCAAACCAACCAATGCCAACCCCCAGCTGGCCGGATGCAAGTGCTGGGCCCACAGATGGGGCAGAAACCCCAGCTCTACGCTCCCCCTACTGAGGGCCGGTAACCGGCACCTGCAGGGTGGCCATCAGGTCCTGGGGAAAATCAGCGTGACCCACAGCGGCCACACAGCACGACAGCAAACAGAAAACAGTCCACCCTAGTCGAACACTTCGGATGGAATTTCCAAGCACGTGACTGCACGTAGCTTAAGCCCGGAGACGTCCTGGAAAACACATCTTTGTTCCCTCCAGAATTCGGCCATACGGATTCTTACTGGGTCGAGCAAAATGGCCTCGAAAAACTCCTGGGACTCTGGACAACCCACACTCACCGTCCGAGCCCAGATGTTTCAAAAGAAAACAATTCCTTCCCATGGAATGAAAAGATGTTTCTGATCGCAAGGAAACCCGAATTTACTTGAGAATCACACCGTGAAATGAATTTAGTTCAGTCTGACTATTCAGGTCAGCGACGGAGCGGCAAACCGAACGAGCAACAGAATGGAGAAAGGCACAGCAGCCAGACGCCTGCCGAGTCACGGGTATTCTGTGGCTTTGTGATTTGGCAGCGCTTTGTGAAAACCTCCATCCCGCTTGGCCACTTACTGGTCAGGGCGGCAAAGTGGCTGAGGCCACATCGGATGAGGGAAACGTGGACTTCTGGGTTGAACTCCGTCAGGCCGAAGAGGCTGGGTGGGATCACCTCTGGAAGCGCGCTTTCCACAAGGTTCGGTCCTTTCCCAAGAATTCCGTAGCCCCAGACAAAAACCTGTCCTTCTCCTGCGTGAGAGCAAACACAACGGTCAGTAAGGCGAACCAAGGGCAGGCCGCCCTCACTGGGAATTCAGACCGCACCACCAAGACCCACTATACCCACATGGATGGTTTGTTGTGGGTTTTTGCGCCTCCTTGCTTGACGGGAACACACGGACGGAGATCTGAAATAGTGTTTCTTCCGTCCTCTTTCTGATTCTTGTTTGTGGGGGGCATCTGGCCAGCTACCCCATCTCAGGACAAATTCCCACATCTGGAGCATACCCGGGACGGGCCGGGGTCATCAGTCACCCAGAAGCCCGGTGAGCACAGGGGAGGCTCAGGACAGTTTTTCCCACACAGATGTTTTGCGTGTCACGCCGATCGGGAGAGCAAGCCAACTACACAACCCACCTCTGGCCAGATTCCTAAAAGTCTCAGAAATGATTATTTTGGTCACGGAAGGTTTAATGCTCCTTGGCCACACCAGACGTTTAATCCCCAGGGCACGAGCCTCGGTATCCAAGCCCGACGGCTCTTCTGTCTTGTGTCTTCTGGCCAGGCTCCCTGGGGAGGGCAGGGCTGCGTCTCCAGCCCAGGCGCAGGGAGAGGGAGGAGCTGACTCCAGAGGTCAGCTACTGTTACAGAGCTCAGAAGGACTTAGTCCTGTTGCTGTCTAGCTGTCTACGTCTGAATCACGGTTATTATCATTCTGTCAAGAACATTACCCTCACCGTCTACAAAACTGAGCCCAGGCAAACTAGACTTTCCCACAGCCATGCTCCCTTCCCTCCCTCGGGCTGAGGTCTGCAGCCATGACTCCAGGGGACCCTGAGCCGCCCCCCATCCAACCCACCTAACAGCGTCCCCATGAACTGCCCGCAGGGGGGGTCTCACCATTTAACACGGCACAGCCCGTACCGCCGCACGCGGCCTGCTTCACCTTCCCCAGTCCTGAGAAGGGTAAGCACCGGGGGACGTTCACCTGAATCAAAACCAGAGCCACACTGTTAGGAAGACAAACCAGCGAGAACTCAGAAACGCTCTGTCTCGTGTACAAAGCAGGTAAGTCCCAGTTCGTTCATTCAATCTACAAGTATTTCCTGAATGTCTAACGTACATAAAACATCTAACGGGGTACTGGGAATTCAACAGGAGGAAGCGACCTGGTCCTTCTCTCAGAGCAGAGTCCGGTGGAAAAGGTAAGAGGTCAGCCCAAACTAACCCAAAATTAATTTGTGCGGAATGCAACGAAGGAGGGTCCAGGGTCTCTGAGAATGAATGTTGGGGAACCTGATCTGGTTTGCGGGGAGGACAGTCAGAGAAGGACCTGGAAGGCTTCATTTTATCCTGGGATCTGAAGGACGAGCAGGCGTAACTCGGCAAGGGGAGAGAGGACATCCCCAGGAGCGGAGCTGGCAGGCACACTGGGAAGGGGGCGAGCAGGCCACCTTTAGGGAGTCTGAACAAGGTCAGAGAGACTGAAGCAGAGGGATGAGGGGGGATATGGAGACCACATCGGCACAAGGTTGTGGGCCAGGAATTGGTCTTTCTCCTGAGCATAACGGGGAGCCAGCAGGGGTCCTAAGAAAAGGAGGGGCATGGTTTCCAGAGGCAACATGAGGGGACCTGGGATACCGTGGAGGACCGGCATGTGGGGGATGCCCCGTTCACTGCACCCAGAGACGGCCAAGTGGAAATGTCTGGGGATACAGATGTGTGGACCCCGAAGAGCAGTCTGGGTGGAGAGTGGGAAGCCCACACAGGGCATCTGCCGGTGGAGGCTGCATGGGTCAGGTGGAAGGACAGACGGGGAGGGATCAATGGAGAAGGGGAAGAAGGCCCAGCACATGGCGGAGAGCTCCCACGAAGGCAGGAGGAGATTGGCCCTGGGACGTAGGGAGGAGAATCGGCATCGCCAGGAAGCGTTGGAGGGTGGAGGACTCAGAGTGGGAAACTGAGGTCACTTGCATCTGATAGCATATGTTTTCTCTATGAATCAGGGGCCAGATCTGCTGCCGAGAATGAGAGACACGAGGGTCAGGGGTTTGGAGGATGAAGTGTGGCCAACTTAGCTTTCCGGCGGGATTTGGTCTTGGCACCTCTACTGAGGAATAACTCTGGAAAGAAAGATTTTAAGTGCTGCAGTGACGGCCATGAATCTTTACAGATACACTTTTGAACAGGGGCAGCTGGAGGATAACAGTCCCTAAGTTGACTCAGAAGGAATCGGGGGGCTCACTGATCCAGAAAAGGTCCACCTGGATGAGGCGAGGCTGTCAGAGCATCTTTACCTGACTGATCTGGCATGATGCCCTCAGTAAGCGCCGAGACACGCTCTAGCACAGAGTCGCCGGAAACGCACCACTGTTGCCCGAGACGGGACGAGGCTCAGGCTACGGTCAAGAGTCACGGCTACGGTGGGCTGCTCCTAAGATGGTCCCCATGATCCCCACCACCTGCTAGTCACGACCACGTGGCCCCCCGCCCTGGTGTGGGGCCAGACCGCGTGACCGGCTCCCAAGGAGCAGAATGCCAGTGAAAGCCAGAGGAGGTCACTGACAAGATTAAATGATAAAACGCTGGCTTCCGTCTCGCTGGCACTCTCTCTCGCTCTCTCGTTTGCTTGCTCTGATGAAGCCAGCTGCCATGTTGGGAGCTGCCACATGGAGAAGCCTACGTGGCCAGGAACCAAGGAAGGCTGGGCCAACAGCTCGTAGCTGGCTCACCACCAGCGAGGAACTGGGGCTCCAGTCCAACAGTCCACGAGGACCTGCGTCCCGCCAACAACCACCGGGTGGTCCTGGAAGCGGAGCCTTTGCCCGCTGAACCCTAAGATGATTGCAGCCTTCAAGGGCCCAGGGCCGGAAGACCCGGCTAAGCCACCCCTGGATTCCTGACCCACAGAAACAGTGGAATAATAAATGTGTGTTGGGTAAAACCACCAAGTGTTGGGGTCATTTGTTATGCAGTGGGAACAGCACCACGACCCTGGATCTGTCTGTCAGTCACAGGAAGGCCGTGGGAGACATTGTTCTCAGGACTTGGGAGCAGGAAGAGCAACAATTTTCCTGAACAGGTTATTGTTTATCTTACAGAAACAATGAGTCAAAAAACAAAAAAGAAAGAATGAATCATGTAAATGGGCATGTTTTCTTCTCTGCTTTGGTTACTAGGAAGCTCAGAACCGTGTCTGGGCTTCTAGGCACGGTCCAGACCACAGGGAATACTTCTCATCTTGTGTGCTGACCTTCAGCTTCCCTCTGGGCTGATCTCTTTATTAACACGTATCTAAGGGGCACCTGGGTGGCACAGTCAGTTAAGCGACCAACTCTCAGTTTCGGCTCAGGTCGTGATCTCAGGGTCTTGGGATAGAGCCCCATTTCAGGCTCCATGCACAGCGAGGAGTCTGCTTGAGATTCTCTCTCCCTCTCTCCCTCTGCCCCTCCCACTTGTGCTCTCTCTAAAAGGAATAAATAAATCTTAAAAAAAAAAAAAACATTTAAAATCCTCTGTATATGGTCAGAAGTTTGAAGGTATTAAGGAATAAAGTATATTTTTTAAACAGTCCTTATCTTTAGAGATACATATGGAAACTTTTATGGATAAAATATGACATCTGGGATTTACTGCAAAATAATCCAGGGCAGGGGCGCCTGGGTGGCTCAGTCGGCTGAGTGTCTCAGGGTCGTGAGATCGAGCCCGGCGTCATGCTCCACATTCTGAATGGAGCCTGCTTGAGATTCTTTCTTTCCCCCTCTGCCCTCCCTGCCCATGCGCATGCTCTCTCCTTCTCAAAAAAACAAAACAAAACAAAACAAAAACCCAGGGCAGAGAGGCAGATAGCAACAAAAACTGGCCATTAGGGGTATGGGATTGTTTTTTGTGGGCGAGAGGAAGGTAAAGAAAATGTTCTGGAATTAGACGACTGCACAACTTGTGACTACACTAAAACCCACTAAATTCTACACTTGTAAATGGTGAATTATGTCTCAGGTTTTTGGGGGGGATTTTTTGGTTTTGTCTGTTTTTTCACATAGGCCATTAGTTGAGAACTGTTGAATGCAGGTGAGAGATAACAGAGATTCATCACATGCAGTGAGCCCTACTTTTTGTTTTTATTTGCAATTCCCCTTCATGTTTAAAATCCTGTATTTTACTGATGGTGGCTCCCTTCGGTGAGAAGGCGGGGGCAGTGACAGGCCACAGGCAAGGGCTTCTGAAGTATTGTGCGTGTCCCACTGCTTGGGGGGTGGGGGGTGGGGCACGGGTGTCCTCATCCAGGTGCACACTTGTGATCTGCGTGCTTTACGTGGCACACATGTTACACTGCAACAGAAAGCACATGGGGACGCCACGGGCCCTAAACAGCCTCATACTCTTTTCAGACTGAGACAGGGCGCAAGGCGCACCCAACAGCCTGCCCTAAACCGGGACTATCGCATCAAAGGCTCAATCACCATGACTTTGAACCCCAGCTTTTGTTCCAGACTCTGACAAGATGGCTAAGAAGCAGTCTTACGGATGGTCGGGACTAAAAAGCAATTTCTACGTCACACGTTACTGAAGAAGCTCTTATTTGAGAGTGAGAGAGGGAGAAAGCAGCACACACGCACGCACACACACACACCAACAGGGGAGGGGCAGAGGGAGAGGGAAAAGAATCTCCAGCAGACTCCCAACAGAGCACGGAGCCCAACGTGGGGCTCAGTCCCATGACCCTGAGACCGTGACATGAGCTGCAATCAAGAGTCGGACACTGGACCAACTGAGCCGCCCAGGCACCCCCGAAAAACCTCTTCTCAACGCCCTTAGCCCTCTGGATTTCCAACCCTCCCAGCCCGGGCTGTGGGCGACCCCGTACCTGAGTGGAGTCGGTGACGGCGGCCAGCTGCAGGTACTCTGAGTTCCCCCAACCGAAGAGGCCGCCCTCGGCAGACACGGCCAGGCAGCAGTCACCGTAGGTGGCCACCTGCACGATGTTCACTCCGGCCAGGTCCCCGCCCAGCTTGGTGGGCGTGCTGGTGATATTGTAGTGACCCAGACCTGCCACAACGGCCAAGCGTTACTCCCAGTTACTGACTCTCGGAGCAGACACTTCCACAGGCTTCCCAGGTGCCGAGCGCAGTTTTAAACGCTTTACAAGTATCAGCTCGCCAATGCTAATCTGCCCCTCTGCTTCTCCACGACTTCCTTCTCCACGCTCTCTCAGAGGAGGGAGAAACAGAAGAGTGATCGTTTATTTCTAAAACCCTGGAGACTTTCTAAGTCTGATTCAAGTTAGGAACGTTTACGAGACAGAACAGCACGACACAATGAGGCCAGTGGACCCTGTAAGAATACACACGGGGAATGTTGCAGCAAGCGATTGCTAATACACCATTGGCCTTACCAGAAAATAAAGGAAATCTTCCAGAAGCCATCCCAACCCAACCCCCCACGCCCCTCCCGAAAATAACAGTAAGCCGAAACTGGCCCACTGGCGTGGCAGACGGTGAACAGCGCAAAAGGCAGGGCCGGCCAGAGGCTATCGGGACAAATGTCACCATCTGCACTGTGATGGACGAGAGCCCTGGGCAGCAGACCAAGGCAAAATGCACACCCCAGACTCCCGTTTTAAGCCAGGCTTCCACAATGGGGCCCAGGGCAGCGTCAGACACGCAGCACCCCTTAGCAACAGGCAAAAGCAAACCTGAATCCTCTCTGGAGGAAAGCATCTCCGTTTAGGCCCTTCTAGTTTCCGCAAGTTCAATTCAATGAAATAGGAGCCCATGGTCGAAAGTTACTCAACACATTAAGGAAGGGTTGGCTCGTGCCAAGGCCCTGTGGCTACAAGAGGAGGCCCGCTCCAGGAACTGACGGCAGGGGGCCTGCGGTGCTGGACGCCAAGCCCAGCAAGCAAGGGCAGGGAGGCCAGAGAAAGGGTCACCTATGACAGCTTGTTTCTGCAATGGCACCGGGAGACTGTTAACCACGGTTCTCTCCAGCAAGTGGGGCTTTCACGTCTCACCTTATTCCTATCTGTGCTGTCGGGAGGTATCTACCAACAATTTCTTATTTTTTTTCAAAATGACCGACAGCTCGATTTTAAAAATAAAGAGAGGCTTCAACTTTACAGATACCAAAGAAATCCACATAAAAAAACCTGACACAGGGATGAAATCAGCACACTTAAATTGACAATATTCGTTGCTGGAGAGGATATGGCCACCGTGGTACTTCTGTACCTTGCTAAGGACAGTACGAACTGATAAAAGTTTTAGAAAGCAACTCAACAATACATGCTGAAAACACAAAAATATTCTAATCATCTGACCCACTCCTGGAATTTATCCGACGCCAACAATTCCAAAAAAGAAAAAGTATATGTATACATGATCAATATCATAATATCTTCAATGACCAAGTGTGGTTGCCCCCCGCCCCCCCCCCCAAAAGTGTACCTCCTGACAACAGGGTAATGACTAACTGATTATTTGATAAACAGTGATTCACTTAGCTTATGGTAAATTAGCTTGATGCTGTATCATACAAATTACTAAAAACCACAACTGTGACAACTGTACCAACAAAATTTAAAAGAGAAAACAAGCATATAAAATCACGCCTATGCTATTATTACAATATAAAAAGCATACACGTATGAACAAGAACGGGGAGGAAACATGAGACAGCGAACAATGGTGATCTCATGTGGTAGTGGTATTAGGGAGAGTTTATACAAGATTTAAGTCTTAAATTTAAAGGCCCTCCCTTCAGACAAATATCAAAAAACAAAAGGATTAAGTAAGCAAGGTTAATAAAGTTTATCCCTCATCCCTCCTGCCCTTAATCACATTCTCCTCAAAACAGTTCAAATCGAGCTCCCTTTAGATGGCCTTTGTGAACCTGTTTGTTGAGGGGCGGCTAGAATCCTCTACCCAACGCTTTATGGGCTGGTTGCCATGGGTGCGGGGGTGAGGGGAATGAGGCAGGACAGACTGACTAGGGTGGGAAGAGAGGGAAGAGTCTAAGGAAGGTGGGCACTCGCCCACCAGAGCCCTACAGCTCCCAGCTCCCTAGTGCACCATCCCCAGGGGTGAAAGGCCCACTACCTGTTTGCCCGTCGGCACCCCAGCCACAAGAGTAGACTTCTCCTTTGTCTGTCAGGAACAGGCTATGATCCTGGCCACAAACCACCTGTCAGATGAACAGAGGTGAGGCTGATGAGAAGTCCTTGGACGCCCAGTGTCCTGGTCGACGGACCTAAAGCTCACCACACTCCCTACCACCCCGAGCAGCGAGCTGGCTGGGCCCAGGCGGGCTGCCCCACATGGCCTTCACATCTTATTCCTGCTCGGCCCCCTCCTCTGTAAGCCTTTCTCCTCCCCGTCACCTCCTCCGCCTCCCTACTGGCCTCCACTCTTCGGTACTAGCTCCCCACCTACCCTGCCAAGCGCTCAGGCAGCCCCCCTCCTTCTGCCACAACACCTTTCCTACCGCCCAGCCCTGGTCTATCTGATACACTCCTCTGCCACCCCTGGGAGACTTAACAATTCTCCTTCTGTGCTCCCAGGGCCCTTCCTGTAAGCACCTGCTTATGTATTTAAGTATTTATTGTAAGTACTGACCATGTACCAGTCTCTGTACTGGGGATGGAAATAAAATGGTGAGCAAGATAGCGCTAGCCTGGGACACACACAGCTAGCTTAACCTATGCCTCCCCCTTAAGAGTGTTAGCCCCTCAAACCTTATTAAACTCTGTACCCTCGTAACCTAGTGGAAACCAATACCCTCCTGACCTACAGGAGGCAGGCAATAGTTTTTACGAAAATAATTTATTAATTCAAATAATTGGCTGAACCCATTTGCCGTCACCCCCCCCCACCTTTCACCCCTGCAAAAGCACCCCCGAGAGGCTGGATGAGTGGCTCTCAGCATGTGTCTCTTACCTGGACCACCTGTCCATCGAAGTCCTGCATTCTATTGACTCTGTGACTTTCGCTGCAGCCAGCAGCAATATAGGGAGAAGCAAGAGATATGGTCACAGCAGGCACTGTGTGGTTCTGCCCCAACCCGTCACCCCTAACTGACGGCCCCCACATGCACACAGTAACTGTTAGGGAAACTCTCAAGGTCAAACATAGGGCAGAGGTAGGCCTACGCATGAGAATAAAATAAAACAACAGCCCTTTGGTGATTTTTTTTTTTTAAATAGGCTCCATGCCCAACCTGGGGCTCAAACTTACACCCCAAGATCTAGAGTCGCACACTGTATGGACTGAGCCAACCAGGTGCCCCCCCCTTTGATTTTTTTTTGAAGAGTTTATTTATTTATTTGTCAGAGAGAGAGAGCACAACCAGGGGGAGCGGCAGAGGGAGAAGCAGGCTCTCCGCTGAGCAAGGAGCCCGATGTGGGACTGAATCCCAGGACCCCGGGATCATGACCTGAGCCGAAGGCAGACGCTTAACCAACTGAGTCACCCAGGTATCCCCCCTTTTGGTGATTTTAATATGCTGCCAGAGGTGAGACTAGTTTTTCGCCCAACAACATAACGTGAGGAAGGAGAGGGGAATTTTTTTAAAGACCAAAATAAAAAGGGTCTGGCTCAATGGGTAGAGTGTGCAACTCTTGATCCTGGGGCTGTGAGTTTGAGCCCCACGTTGGACGTAGAGATGACGTAAAAAGAAAATCTTGAAAGAAAAAAGACTGAAATAAATAAGAATGGAACAGAGAGGAATTTTTAAAGTTCATCAATTTGGTAAAAATAAAAAACTAATTAAAAAGAAGTTCTTCGCACCACAATCAATGCTCGACCGCCCTCCCTTCCACCAAGCTACCGTACGGAGCTCACCCCGCAATGGAACAATACCCTCCACAGCTTTCCAGTGACTTCTCACCATCCCTCTCAAGCAGGGGGAAGCCTGTCATTTCCTGCTCTGTGGGTCTATCACTCAGTAACCACACTAGAAATGTTAAATGCTTAGCACGATTTGGGGAAGTCCTTTGGGGAACTCACCTGTAAATTTCATTTTCGACCACGCTTCTTCCGCACTGCCCGTAAGAGTTGTTTCCCATGCTGAAGACTGAAGAGTAACACCACCCGTGAAATCAGCTCTGCAGGTTTGTGGGATCCCAGAACGTCAGGACTGCAAGGGGGTTGTCCAACCACTCACCCTAAGTGCCCGGTTTCCTTCTCTGACACCCCCAGCCTTTGCAGGCACACCCACACGCATGCTGGGGTCTGGCCCTGCAGCAACAACCTGGGCCACCTTGACGGGCCCCTCTGCCTTCCCCTTCCCTCGTTCCACCTCTCGAGAATTCCACGTTCCGAGGTGAGCCCCACCCCCACTCCCTGCACCTGTCACTAGAGGCTGCCCTCCACGCCAAAGCTCCTCTTGAAAGAGTTCCTGAACACCACCTTTGCCTTTTCCCCACAAAGCACGCTTAGCTGGAAAATGAAATTGGAAACTTAGGCAAGACAGCCTTTCCCTAGAAACAATCGCTCTTCGGGAAAGAGTCCGTGTTATCTGGACTCTGGAAGCCCACCAGCTGAAAGAAGCGCTGGCGAACAGGCTCCTTTCGGTGCAACAGAAAACGCCGTCTACACGCATAGCCCGGCTCAGTGACTTCCCTGCAAAGCGAGTGGGAGGCCTCGCTAAGGCGGCCTGCTGTGCACTGGTACCTTTCTAAATACCTGAGGCTTTCTAGGAATCACACAGAGCAGAGAACATAAAAGGGCTGGCAGGATCTGCCCAATATGGTGACCTGGAGCTCGGGAAGTGCCAGGAGCCTCACTAATCACATGTGGTTCCACCAAACAAACCAGTTTCAACCCAAGGGCAAGAAAGTGGTTCCCCCATTCCTCCGTGAACCTGCAACAGGCCAGCTCACCTCCTTCGTGGTCTGTCAGGATGAGAGAGTGGGCTCTGCCGCAGGACACCTGCAGCACCCGTGTCTCCTGAGGTCTGTCCAGAGGCAACGGCACGGGCGAGGGCTCCAGAACATACTCGTATCCCCGGGCTGAAAGAAGATCGAGCAGGTTCATGGTGCGTCACACTCATGGAAAGTCACAGCATTCCTGACGGTAGACATCATGCTGCCCGACCGCCACGCCGCCCCACAGTCGGAGATCAGAGTGACCCGTCAAGGCACATAAGCTAGTGGCAGAACTAAGACAAGAAGCGCAGGCCCAAGGTCTGGACCCGCTGCACCGCACTGCCTCCCGTGGGCCTTCCTGTGTCAGTTAAAGCCATTTGCACCTAAGGAGAGTAAAGGCATTTTCCTCCTGTAAGACCACATTTACATTTCTCAGTAAAGCGAAGGGCAGCATATATTGTACAATACCGCTTATATTAGAAAGTGGGGGAAAGGGGCGCCTGGGTGGCACAGCGGTTAAGCGTCTGCCTTCGGCTCACGGCGTGATCCTGGCGTTGTGGGATCGAGCCCCACATCAGGCTCCTCCGCTATGAGCCTGCCTCTTCCTGTCCCACTCCCCCTGCGTGTGTTCCCTCTCTCGCTGGCTGTCTCTATGTCTGTCGAATAAATAATAAAATCTTAAAAAAAAAAAAAAAAAGAAAGTGGGGGAAGGAATCCGTAGAAGCATCTGCTTGCACACGCATTACATCTCTCCAGGAGAAACTGGAAACTGTTAACACAGGTTGTCTTCAGGGAGAAAAACTGTGTGGCTGGGAGGACAGGGGCAGAAACCAGCCTTTTCATCGTATATTCCACTGCACCTGTAGGACTCTGAAGTACACAAATATGCTCTCTTGAAAGAAATTTTAGAAAAAAAAGAAAATTTTAGGGGCACCTGGCTGGCTTGGCTGGTAGAGTATGAGACCCTTGATCTCAGGGTCATGAGTTTGAGCCCCACGTGGAGAGTAGAGATTGCTTAAAAAATAAAATCTTTAAAAGTAAACTTTTCTTAAGTAATTAATTTGTTAATTAATTACAGTAAGCTCTGACCCAATGTGGAACTCGAACTCATGACCCTCTGAGATCCTGGAGTTGCACACTCCACCAACTGAGCCACCCAGGCACCCCTGAAATTTTTAATTTTTTTTTACTTATTTTTTTTAAGATTTTATTTATTTATTTGACAGAGAGAGACAGCCAGCGAGAGAGGGAACACAAGCAGGGGGAGTGGGAGAGGAAGAAGCAGGCTCCTAGCAGAGGAGCCTGATATGGGGCTCGATCCCAGAACGCTGGGATCACGCCCCAAGCCGAAGGCAGACGCTCAACGACTATGCCACCCAGGCGCCCCTGAAATTTTTAATTTTTAAATAAGCAAGTAAGGGAGAAAGTTTTTTAGAAGTCACTCTACAGAAGAACCTTATTTTCTTTCTTAAAGATTTTATTTAGGGGCGACTGGGTGGCTCAGTTCTTAAGAGTCTGCCTTCAGCTGAGGTCATAATCCCGGGGTCCTGGGATCGAGCCCCGCATCGGGCTCCCTGCTCAGCAGGAAGCCTGCTTCTCCCTCTCCTACTCCCCCTGCTTGTGCTCCCTCTCTGTCAAATATTTATGAGAGAGAGAGAGAGAGAGACAGAGAACAAGCTGGGGGGAAGGGCAGAGGAAGAGGGACAAGCAGACTCCCCACTGACTAGGGAGCCCGATGCAGGACTCAATCCCAGGATCCCGGGATCATGACCTCAGCTGAAGGCAGACGCTTAACCGACTGAGCCACCCAGATGCCCCCAGAAAAACCTTATTGTTCTTTACAATCCTGCTGGAAAAACCAGAACGGTCTATGTGGGGAATTCCCCTTGTAGGTTTTAAACAAAGAGCTTTTAGTATTTGTACTGTTGGAAGAAGATTCACAAGTGCATTAGTTCTCAATCTACCCGCCACTAACTACTCCTGCGTTTTTTTTCTCCTATGGGTCCCACGTTTACAGACTCTACCAAAAAATGGCTTTATTACCATTACAATAATACACTTGCTCACTTGTATTCATTAGCGACTTACAGAATTTCCAGAGACAGCTTTTAATCAGCATGGAATAACTGCTTTATCACGTTGAGATGCTGTAATTCTAGGCAAAATCAAAGCAACTGGACAATGTCGTTAGCACATACATACCCCAAGACTACCTGCATAGACGCCTAAGGGCCTGGGAAACAGTAAGTGCGTATCGTTTAAGGGGAATCTGGCTGTAATAGAGCTAATCAGGAAATACAGAGGATCATGTTAAATGGAACCACAGCAAACTCCAGACTGGAGAATTCTATAAAATAAACAATATGATTTAAGTTTTTTAAAGATTTTATTTTTAGGTAATCTCTACACCCACTCTAGGACTCGAACCTACAGTACCGAGATCAAGAGTCATACACTTCACCAACTGAACCAGCCAGGTGTCCCTCTTCTCTTTTCTTTTCTTTTTAAAGAAAGTAAGCCTTTATTTCTTTGTTTCACAAATACAGTTGGCTGAGTTGGTTGCCAACGTAATTTCTTCAGTAAATAAACTTCAAGAAAAAAAGATTAAGAAGACTTAAAGGTCTTATCAACTGGGGCGCCTGGCTGGCCCAGTCAGTAGAGCACGTGACTCTTGATCTCAGGGTCCTGAGTTCAAGCCCCACGTTGGGTGGGGAACCTACTTTAAAAAAATAATAAAAATAAAAATCTTATCAACTGATTGCAACATCTGGACCTTATCTGGATACTGATTCAAACAAATTTTAAAAAATAAAAATAAAAATCTAATGACATTTATGAGATAGCTGACAATGTGAACATTGACTGGATGTTTGGTAACCTAAAGGGATTATACTGTTCATTATTTTTAGGCGTGAAAATGGTGCTGCATTTACTTTCTTTTAATGTCCTTTTTTTTTTTTTTTAGATTTTATTTATTTATTTGAGAGAGAAGGTGAGAGAGCACAAGTAGGCAGAGCAGCAGGCAGAGGGAAGGGAGAAGCAGGCTCTCCGATCTGCAGGGAGCCCGATGCGGGACTCGATGCCGGGATCCTGGGATCATGACCTGAGCCAATGGTAGATGCTCAACTGAATGAGCCACCCAGGAGCCCCAAGGTCCTTATTTTTTTAGATACGTACTGAAATAATTACTAACGAAATTAATAATGTTGGGAGTTGCTTCAAATTATTGAGGGGAAGGTACAGGAAATAAACAAAACAAAACTAGCTGAGTTGGTAACTGAAGCTGGCATGCCTTACACGACTCTGTCCATTTCTCTGTGTGTGCCTAAACGTGCTCCCAGTAAAAGGTATAACAAACACAAGGTGGCATCTTACAGCTAATAGAAATTTCAGTACTGACTTATAAAAGAAATTTGATATAAAATTAAGTGAAAGAAGGCAGAAAATACACACTCATCAAAACTGTGCAAAAATGTATTTGCACATGAATTAGGAAACAAGGAAAAAATGGAAAGGTTTATCCAGACAGTAAAGGGACTGTCCACTACAGCATCCCCCCTTATCCATGTGGGATACATTCCAAGCCCCCCAAAGGATGCTTGAAACTACACATAGTACCAAACCCCATATACACTATATTTTTTCCTATACATACCTATCTATGATAAAGTTTAATTTATAAATCAGGTGAGGTGCCTGGGTGGCTTGGACAGTCAAGCATCTGACTCTTGATTTCAGTTTGGGTCATCATTTCAGGGTCCTGGGATCAAGCCCCACATCAGGCTCCATGATCAGTATGGAGACTGCTTTGGGATTCTCTCTCTCCCTCCACACACACTCTTTCTCTCTTTCTCTCTCTCAAATAAATAACATCTTTTAAAAAAAATTATAAATCAGGCACAATAAGAGGAACATCTTTTTTTTTTTTTTAAGATTTTATTTATTTATTTGACAGAGAGAGACAGCCAGCGAGAGAGGGAACACAAGCAGGGGGACTGGGAGAGGAAGAAGCAGGCTCCCAGCAGAGTAGGGAGCCTGATGCGGGGCTCGATCCCAGGACCCTGGGATCACACCCTGGGCCGAAGGCAGACACTTAACTACTGAGCCACCCAGGCGCCCCAAGAGGAACATCTTTACTTATCAGCAAAAACTCTTTTGCCTAAAGGTTCAGTGTTATTACCAAAGAGGCTGACAAACAAATCTAGTCCAGAAAACATCCGTGTAAGACTCCATCTATCCAACTACCGTGCCAGTCTGGTTTACGTCATCATATTCCTGAAAACAAAAGGGAGCCCCCTCAGACACTCGCAGCACAGAGAAGTCATGGTGAGCACACTCACTTTTATCTTTACGGCTCCTGTGAAATCCCAGCTGGGAATCTTTGTTGAGCCCCATACCCCAAACTTTCGTCACATCCTTGGTTTTAGAGGATAACAATGTGAATCCATAGCCACAGGCAGCAGATGAAATCTGAAAAAGAGTTCCCATAAAGCATGAAATGATTTGTATTATTAAGTTTTCTCCGCAATAAATGACAGGTTGCTTGCCCAATCAAAGAACACATGGTATTGGGGTGCCTGGGGAGCTCAGTCGGTTAAGCATCTGCCTTCAGCTCAGGTCATGGTCTCAGGGTCCTGGGATTGAGCCCCAAGTCAGGCTCCCTGCTCGGCGGGGAGCCTGCTTCTCCTTCTGCCTGCCGCTCCCCCTGCTTGTGCTCTCTCTCTGACAAATAGATAAACTCTTTAAAAAATTAAATGTATAGAGAACTAAAGGAAAATATGACAACAATGACTTCACAACTATGGAATTTGAATACAGAAGAAAAAAAAAACATTAAAAAGCTAAATGGAATTTCTAGAGTTGTAAAGTACAGTAACCAAAATAAAAGAATTCACTAACAGGTGCAGAAGCAAATTTGAGATGCCAGAAGAAAGAAGCAGTTAACCCGAAGAAATATCAATTGAAATTATTCATTCTAGAGAACAGGGGAAAAAAAAGAAAAAGAATAATGATTCAGAGACCTATGACCTATTAGACAATATCCAGTGTATCAACATCTATGTAATGAGAGCCCCAGGAGTGCAAGAGAGAAAGGGCAGGAAAAAAATCCTTAAAATAATGGCAGAAAACTTAACAAATTTTATGAACAACATAAATCTACAGATCAAAGTTACTCAACAAATCAGTTAAACTGTTAAGGAGAAAATCTTGAAAGTATCGAAAGAAAATGGGACTCATCAAGGACAGGAGAACAACAATAAGATTAATAGCTAAGTACTCATCAGAAACAAGGGAGACCAGAAACCAGAATGACATATTCAAAGTGCTGAAAAGATAAAAACTGTCCACCGAGAATTAATTCTGTAAGCAGCAAAGCTATCCTCAATGGGACGCCTGGGTGGCTCAGTCCTTAAGCGTCCGCCTTCGGCTCAGGGCATGATCCCAGGGTCCTGGGATCGAGCCCCACATTGGGCTTCCTGCTCTGCTGGGAGCCTGCTTCTTCCTCTCCCACTCTCCCTGCTGGTGTTCCCTCTCTAGCTGGCTGTCTCTCTCTCTGTCAAATAAATAAAACCTTAAAAAAAAAAAAAGCTATCCTTAAAAGAAAAGAAATAAAGACCTTCCCAAAGAAATAAACAATTCGGCAAACCTGCCTTGACAAGTACTGAAGGAGTCCCTCAGGCTAAAAGGAAATGACAGCAAATGGTAACTTAAAAACAAAACAAAACAAAAAACAAACAAAAAAAAAAAACAGAAGAAACGAAGAACACCAGCTAAAGTAATTATAAAGGTAACTAGAAAACACTGCATGGATATTTTATGAGTTTTTTGTCTCTTAAATGACTCAAAACACAACTGAGAAAAATAATAACTATAAAATTGTATCACTGGGTTTAAAACGTATGAAGATAAAATATATATCACAATAACTCCACAAAGGAGAGAAGAGGAAATGGAGCTATGTTGGAACAAAGTTGCTATAGTTTTGTTTTGTTTTGAGAATTGGGTCACTACTAACATAGGCTGTGATAAATTAAGATACATACTATAATCCCAAGAAAAACCTCTTCAAATATACAGCAAAACACCCAACAAAGGAATTTAAAAGGTACCCAAAATACCTATTTAACACAAAAGAGGACAGTAAAGGACAAACAGAGAAACAAAAGACCTACAGAAATAAACAGCAAGATGGCAGATGTGATCCAACCATATCAGTAATTACATTAAAAGGACATGGGTTGAGTGACATCAGAGAAAATGGTGGAGCAACGAGAACACTGGCAAATGTCAGAATCATTTTTTTCAGAATTCTGGAAATTAACCCAAGACAAAGCAATCTAGGGAATGTTTACTCAAGAAAAGCAGCTGAGTCAGTAAGAACAGGAAGCTTTGCAGCCCTTCAACTTGACCTATTCCCATCCACCTCTGCTAAGCTCTGCAGTAGCTCTGAAAAGCAACAGCTCACAATTACAGCGCAAACCGGCAGTCTAGCAGCCCCTGGGAGAGGCAGAAAGGGTTTG
Organism: Ursus americanus; assembly: GCF_024610735.1. Lineage (NCBI taxonomy): Eukaryota > Metazoa > Chordata > Mammalia > Carnivora > Ursidae > Ursus > Ursus americanus. Next base: position 10,655,497 of record NC_142128.1, on the reverse strand, counting down.
GAGGAACTTCATAGCTCCATTCCCAGAGCCTTCTCATCTGATCTGTCTGGTGGTTCCCTGGAATACCCCATGCACAAGGCTCTATTTATTTGACCTGACCCAGATATCACCCAATGCAAACAGCCTTTTCCCCAGGGATAGTTTTTGAAAACAATCAGCAGCTAACGATGAACACTGCAGCTGCCTGAGGTGGTGAATAACTGTTGGAGCAAATAATAGGTCAACCAAGAAGTTACTAACTTGACCTGACATCAACTCCGCCCAGACAATAGCAGAATACACATCCCTTTCACGCACACATGAAACATTGTCCAAGGTAGACCATATGCTAGCCTATAAAACAAAGTCTCCATACATTCAAAAGGGCTGAAATTAAAGAAAGGATATTCTGTAACCACAACGACATTAAACTGTGACTGTGGTGACAACCCCGACTCCGGGGGTGACGTGCGAATGACGCCAGTCTGGCACAAGGGCACGTTTCGGCCACTCGTTAAATGTCAGCAGCGCCCTAACGCCCTTTCCTCCTGGGCCTGCAGCCCGCTCGAGGGTCCTACCCCCCGACGTTGGGCCACCCAGCGTCCCAACTTCTCGCAGACGGCCTCGGGGAGCAGCGGCGGAGGCCGGAGGGCGCTACGGAGGGAGAGAGCCCCGGCCCGCACCTTCTGGTCCAGCTCCAGACGGTAGGGCACGGGCTGGATCCTGCGGGGCGGTCGCGAGCCGGCGCGGCGCTCGGGCCCGGCGCTAGGCAGCACGAAGGTGGGCACGCCTAGCGCCCCGGAGAAACTGAAGCCCCACACGAAGATGCGGTCGGCCCGGGCCGCCCGCTCGCCCACGTACTGGAACACGGGTGCGTCTGCCTCGCGCGAGCTCCGCGAACGCCCGACCGCCGTCCGGTGCCCCCGCCCCGGCCCCAGCCCCGGGCCGGGCCCGCTCAGCAGCCGCCCCAGCCGAGCCCCGGCCGCCAACGCCCCCAGCGCCATCCTCCGCTCCACGCCTCAGCGTCTCCTGGACGCCGCCATCTTGGGTGACCCTTGACCCCACGCCCCGGCGGAAGAGCCCGAGGCCACGTCGACTACTGGCTGAAGGCAAAGGCGCCGAGGGCCGCCCATGGCTGGTGGAGGGCGGGGCGGAGCCGGGGAGCTTCGGGCCTGTGTGGGCGGGGCGCAGCAACAGCGAGCGCGACTTGTGCCCCAGCTCAGTACCCGGCCGGGCGCCTGCCTTCCCCGCGCCGAGTTCCTTGCGGAGGGTGTTCCCGGCTCCCGACGGCGCGGGGCGCTTTAGTTCCGAAGACCCTTTGCTGCTTGTCAATCAGCAGAGGTAAAACTTAAGGGTGGCCCGCTCTGCGCGGCTCCCATGTGGTGCTCTCCCCCGTCCCGGTTTACCCTCCTTGCCACGGCCCCCCGTCATTTCGTAGCTGGCCTTGTCGCAGCCTCCCCATCCGCTTCCAGGCCCCTCAGTCGTGCTCCAGCCACAGCGCGCTGGAGTGCAGATGCATCGGCTGCCCCCGACCCTGCGGGGAGGCCCTACTGCCTTCCGCAGTGTATCCTCCGGCCCAGCTCACCTGGCCCCACCAGCCGCGCACTCCACTGGAGTCAGGTGGCTTTCCTTGTAATTTCCGAATCCCGGGGCGGGTTCAGGCCTGCCTACTTAGCACTCAGTGCCTCCAATGTCCTTCCTGCTGCTCTCCTCCCTGCAGGTGTCTAGTTCTGAGATCCAGCACTAACTTTGAAGTTACGTGAAGGCAGGAACTGACTGGGGGTTTGGGGACCTGAGTCTAGTCCTGGCTCTGCCACTGACTTGATAGGTGGCTTTGGCAAGTTATCTCCCTTCTCTGGATCGCACAGCTGAAGTGGGGGGGGGGGAGTGAAATGAATTTTTTAAAATAAATGAGATGTGAGATGTTTGCACTGTGACTTGTAGGATCTCCTGCAGCCCATTATGACCCATGCTGGAGGGAGGTTCCGAATACTAATCCCAAATGCTGGGGACGGACTTCTCTTAAACTAGGCACCCCAGAGGATGGTAGGTTTCAGAACAGCAGAGCCAGGTGGCTGGTCTTGATAGAAGAGGCAGCAAGGGCAGGGTGGCAGCTGTAGTCCCCTGATGCCAGAGCTCTATGGCTTGGCTGTCTAACTACTGTATTACGAGGGATGAAGTCTAAGTGCTTCCTTGACCCGTATAACCAGAAAAAACTCTGACCCAGTTCTCAGGGCAGAATCCACTTGAGGGACCATGCTGAGCCAGCACAAGTAGAGGCAATAAATATTCTAATCACTTCCCAAAGGAATTTGTGGTTATTTACCAGAGTTGCTATACTGGGGAAATGAGAATAAGCAGATCTTGCAAGAGCTTGATAGAGGGTCTGAGATGACAGTGGCCCCAGGGGACCTGAAACACTGGCAAGGACCCCAGTTAGAGCGGGAGCTTATGTAGCCAGCACAGGCATGGCTGGCAGTGGGTCAGGGTGTCCATGCACCGACCCTGTGGAAATGTCCCAGGTTCCCGAGTCCACAATTGGGACAGACATGCGTAGCAACTCATATCGGTCCTCTCATCCTGTCCTGACCCAGCCCGTATTAAATCAGAAGACATACTGCATCCCAGGCAGAATCCCAGACCTGAGTGCCATCTTCAGAGATGCAGAGAATGAAAAAGAAAGAAGAAAGAAAGAGAAATAGAGGGAGGGAGGGAGGAAAGGAGGGAGGGAGGGACGGAAGAAGGAAGGAAGGTAGGTAGGTAGGTGCATGCAGAGGATGCTGGTTCCCATCATTATCCCATTCAGTTCACTTGCTTGGCTCCTGCAAAACCCAGACAGATTATGGCCGATAATGGTAATAAACTATGTAAACCTAGCCAAGGGCATAGCCCAGTCATAGCTGCTGTGTTGGGGGGACGGTTTTACTAGAACAGATCAACACAGCTTTGGAACTTACTATGGGATACTGATCTGGTGGATGGGTTCTTTCCATTCCAATGGTAAAGAGGCTCAAAGGTAGTTCGGCTCTGTACAGGAAGGACAGTATTACTCATTAACCCTCCCTGACCTTTGGCTCCTGGTACCTGCAGATTAAGTATCTGTGTACAAGATCTTGTCTCCAGCTCTGCTTTTATTTATAAATCAGGGGCTTCTGGGTGGCTCAGTCTGTTAAGCGACTGACTCTTGATTTTGGCTCACGTCATGATCTCAGGGTCATAAGATCGAGCCCGCGTGCCAAACTCCGTGCTGGGTGTGGAGGCTGCTTGGGATTCTCTCTTCTCCATTCTCTCTTCTCCCTCTGCCCCTCCCTGCTTGTGCTCTCTCTCTTAAAGAAAAAACAAAACAAAATAAAACCTGAGACATATACTGGTAAAGAAGAATTACGTAAATCCCATCACATTAGTGAGGGTTCTCCAGAGAAACAAAACTGTTAGAATTAGGAGTCCCGTGATCCGTCTGCAAGCGGGACACTCTGAGGTATAGTTCCAGTCTAAGAGCAAAGATTTGAGAACCAGGACCAAGACTGATGTCCCAGCTCAAACCGCCAGGCAGAGAGAATTCAACCTTCCTCTGCCTTTTTTGTTCTATTCTGGCCCTTGGTGGTTGTACGTGGCCCACACACATTGGAGAAGCGACCTTTATCCGGTCTGCCAATTCAAATTCTGGTATCTTCCAGAAACACCTTCACAGACACACTTAGAAATAAAATTTAACCACCTTTTGGGCATCCTATAGCCCAGTCGAGCTGACACATTTACCAGCATAACTAACTGGTAACTAATAACTAATTATTAATATAGTTATGGGATGTTTATCTGTTCATGAAATGTGTATCAAGTTTTCAACGGTTCTTACATAAATAGGGCTTTCCTTTTACCTGAGTTCATGGCCTCTCTGATTTTTTGGTTTTAAGGATCTGTTCTTTACAAACTGGCAATGATGGTAGTTGGGCTTTTAAAAAATCTTTGTCAGAAAAAAAACTGAGGGGCGCCTGCATGGCTCAGTCGGCTAAGCGTCTGACTTTGGCTCAGGTCTTGATCTCCGGGTCCTGGGATCCAGCCCTGCACTGGGCTCTTTGGGGAGTCTGCTTCTCCCTCTCCCATTGCACCTTCCCTGGCTTGTATGCGCGTGCCCTCTCTCTCTCTCTCTCTCTCTCTCTCTCTCTCGTATAAATAAATTAAATCTTTAAAAAATAGATAAGTAGCGGGCACCTGCGTGTCTTAGTTGGACAAGCGTCTGCCTTAGGCTCAGGTCCTGATCCCAAGGTCCTGCTCAGCAGGGAGTCTGCTTCTCTGTCTCTCCGCCCCTCCCCATGCTCCTGCCCATGCTCCTGCTCTCTCTCTCTCTTGCTTGCTTCTGTCTCAAATAAAAATTTTAAATCTCTAAAATATATAAGTAAATAAAAAGATTTTAAAAATTGAGGGGCACCTGGCTGGCTCAGTCAGAAGAGTGTGCAACCTGATCTCGGGGTCGTGAGTTTGAGTCCCACATGGAGTGTAGAGATTACTTAAATAAATTTAAAATAAATTTTAAATACTTTAATTTAATAATTACATTTAAATAAATTTTAAAAAATTAAATAAATTGAAATTGAGATACTTTTTAAATCTAAATTTTATATTTTAATAAATAAATGTAAATAAGTTTACATTTATTTAATATAAAATAAATTTTAAAACTTTTTAAAAAAAGAAAACATTGATAACCCTATGTAGGCCTCTTGAATTTATTTACTTATTTTTTAAAGGTGGTATGTTTTTAAGTAATTTCTACACCCAGCGTGGGGTCCGATCCCACAACCCCGAGATCAAGAGTCACATGATCCACCAGCTTAGCCAGCCAGGTGCCCCTGGTCTCTTGAATTTATCAAACATTTGACTTTTAGCAGATATCTAAAAGACAGAACCATTGATTGGAAATTTAGGGGACAAAGGGCACAGTGATAAAATCTGCAATGTGAACCACAGCCACTGGGTGGCGATGCTTGCCCATCAATTTTGTGTCTTGTTCATAAGAAATAGGGTAAAATAGACTAAAAGCCAGTTTTGGCCAATGAAGAGAAGGGTTTGTAGTGACAACTGGGCTTTTATATTTTACTATCAAAACCTGGTTGTTTTATATACAACAGGTTTGTATGCTGGCTAATACGTGCGTTTTTGTCCATACTGTTGCTTGGTGTAAAGATGGTTCCACAGCAAAATACCAGCTCCCCTGGAGTATTCAAATGTCTGCTAACATTAACCAAGCTCGATTTTCCCCCACCTATAATGACATTTTCCTGCAGAGGTTCTAATTTCTTTGTGACATTGGGATAGCTAAAATTCTCTGGTCTGGGAAAGAATGAACTTAACTAGTCTTATGTATTTTAATTATTATAATTAAACTTTTAGTTATACGATTAATATATGATGAAGTGCCTTTGTGAAAAAAATAATTACTTAAGAGTTCTATACGGATAAAGGGAAAGGCTCCTTTAACCACAGCCTGACATATATCCGTTGCTGTAGAAAAAAATATTTGTAAATTTTTGTTGTGTGTGTGTGTGTGTTCATTTTTTAAAAATGATTTTATTTATTTGAGAGAGAGAGTGAGAGAGCATGGGGATGGGGGGTAGGGGCACAGGGAGAAGCAGGCTCCCTGCTGAGCATGGAGCTGGATGCGGGGCTAGATCCCAGGACCTTGCGACCATGACCTGATCTGAAGGCAGACCCTTAACCTACTGAGCCGCCCAGGCACCCTAATCAATGTTAATCTTATCCACTAGAGCTTTTCTTTTTCTTTCTTGCTTAGTAAGACTACCTATTATACAAGATATAAAGATGTTCTATAATATTTGTAAAACACTAAATCTAATACTGCACTTTTATTTTTTATATTTAGCTATGGAGTTGATATTTATGAGTGGTATGATTGTATATTTATTAATATTTTATCAGATATGTGATTGTCCCCAAATAATTAGCTGGCTATAACAGACTTTGAAGATTTTAAAATGTCACTTTTAACATGATGCATTTCTATATACGGGTCAATTTCTGGAGTCTGTTCCTTCTGATCTATTCTTGAACGAACCGCTACAGCTTTATATTATACTCCGATTTTTATTCAATCAAATCTTCTTTGTTCTTTTACAGAATTGCCTTTGCTACTCATAACATTTACTTCCATATAAATTTTAAAGTCATCTTGTCAATTGCATGAAAGGTCCCACTGGGATTTTTATTGGAACTGCATTAAATTGATGACCTAATTGAGATAAATTAATAAATGACATTTTACAATCTCGAGTCTTCCCATATCACATAAATGTCGTGTACTCTGATATTATTGGTTTCACTCATCTGCTTGAATGAATTCAGCCCTCTGCTTGTAGGTGAATTCTTCTATCGGTTTTCTGAGAACAGGATCTTCCAAATTTTTAGGGCAGTAATCTCCAAATTATTTTGATTACACATCCATATGGGTAAAATTTGTGAGCATGAAAAAATATACATTATTTACATTCATTATTATACTAATATGTACTTTATAAAATATACAAAGATATTTAAATAACGTGATAAAGATTAAGTAAACACTAATTTTTAAATGAATGTCCTATTTTGTTTTTTAACCATTTGCTCTCATTAAAAATAGTAATGGTAGGAAAATAGCAGCAGTAAGATGATTTTACCAAGAACAGTGTGACTGCATATGCTTAACTTAAAGTAATCTTAACATTTCAGGATACAAAAATATGAAGGATTGACTCTTCAATCAATATGGGGCTGTACTTAACTTATGTATAATAAACTGCACGCATTTAAACTGTACAGTTTGATGAATTTTGAAAACTGTATCCACCACAATGGAGATACAGCATAATTCCATCCCCCTAACAGCATCTTCTTGTCCTTTGTAGTCAATCCCTTTTTCCATTGCTGGTGCTAGGAAATTGATATGTTTCCCGACACTATGAGATACAGTTTATCTTTGAGCAGTGGAAGGGTTAGGGGTGCCCAGCCTCCATGCAGTCTAAAATCAGGGTATAATTTCTGACTCCCCCCCAAAACTTAACTACTAATAGCCTACTCTTGACTGGAAATCTCACTGATAACATAACAGTCAACACATATTTTGTACGTTGTATGTACTATGTACTGTATTCTTACAGTAAAGTAAGCTAGGGAAAAAATTGTCAAGAAAATCTTTAGGGGGTGCCTTGGTAGCTCAGTTAAGCGTCCAACTCTTGATGTCGGCTCGGGTCATGATCTCAGGGTCATGGGATCGAGCCCCGCATCAGGCTCCATTCTCCACATGGAGTCTGCTTGAGATTTTCTCCCTCTCCCTCGCCCCTCCCCTCCCCTCTTTCATGCACCCTCTCTCTCTAAAATAAATAAGTATATTTTTTTAAAAATCATTAGGAAAATACATTTACAGTACTGTACAATACTGTACAAAAAAATACAACCCACATTTAAGTGGACCCATGCAGTTTGAACCCATGCTGTTCAAGAGTCAACTGTAGTTTGTGCTATCTTAGAATTATATATATGTACAGTCCTAAAATATGAATTTTTATGCCTGGCTTCTTTGACTAAGCATGAAGAATTTGGAGATTACATGTATCCATAATTCATTCATTTTTATTGTATTTATTTTTTTAGAGAGAGAGTGTGCGAGCAGGGGGAAGGGGCAGAGGCAGAGAGAGAGATTTTTTTTTTTTAAGATTTTATTTATTTATTTGAGAGAGAGCTCAAGCAGGGGAGCAGCAGAGGGAGAGGGAGAAGTAGGCTCCCCGATGAGCAGGGAACCCAACACGGGTCCTGGGATCATGACCTGAGCTGAGTGCAGATGTTTAACTGACCAAGCCACGCAGGCGCCCCGAGAGAGAGAGAAACTTAAGTAGGCTTGATCTCATGACGCTGAGATCATGACCTGAGCTGAAATCAAGAGTCACTGAGCGACTGAGCCACCCAGGCGCCCCCATTTTTATTTATTTATTTTTTAAAGTAATCTCTATGCCCAAAATGGGGCATGAACTCATGACCCTAAGATCAAGAGTCACATGCTCTATGAACTGAGCCAGTCAGGCTCCCCAGTTCATTCACTTCTAAATGCTAAGTACTATTCCATTATATGGAATACGATAATTTGTGTATTGATTCACCTGTTGATTGACATTTGCCTTGTTTCCTGCATTCGGATATTATGAATAAAGCTGCTATGAACATTTGCATACAAGTTGTTGTATTCTCATATATTCCTTTTATCTTGGGTAAATTCTTGTGAGTGGCCTGGCTACATCATATAGAGGGGACTTCTCACCTTTAAAAGAGTATTTGATTAGGTAAAATATACATAACATAAAATGTATCATCTTCACAGTTTTTAAGAGTACAGTTCAGTGGAGTGGATTGCATTCACAGTGTTGGGCAACCATCACCGCTTCTAGTTACAAAACTTTTTCATGACCCATAACATTGTTACAATAAAGCTAACTTTTATAACTGCCCATGTATTTACTTTTATTGAGATCTTTATTTCTCCATAGGGCTTCGAGTCTAATACCTTTTCATTTCAGCTTATAGGACTCCTTTGAGCATTTCTTGCAGAGCAGGGGTAATAAACTCTCCTTTTGCTTATTTCAACAAGGGTGCCAAGGCCATTCAATAGGGAAAGGACAGCCTTTTGTAACTTTGATTTGTAACTCTGTACCTTCTTTTCTACACGATTTAAGAGAGTAATGCATTTATTTATTTAAAGTAGGCTCCACGGCCAATGTGGGGCTTGAACTCACAACCCTGACAGTAAGAGTCAAAGGCTTTACCAACTGAGCCAGCCAGGCGCCCTGAGAGTAATGCATTTAAAAGAATTTTTAGTTTGTGTATCTGAGCACACAATGTATAAAGATGTAATTTTTGTGACATCGACAATCAAAAGGGTGGGAAGAGAGCTATAAAAGAGCAGAGTTTTCATATGTCATTGAAGTTGAGCAGATATAAATTCAAATTGGAATGTTATAACTTAAGGATGTTAAATGCAGTCCTCATGGCAACCACAAAGAAGATAGCTATCGAATATACACAAAAGGAAATGAGAAAGGAATTTAAACATTTCACTCTAAAAATCAACAGAACACAAAAGAAGACTGTAATGCAGGAAATGAGGGACAAAAAGCTATAAGGCGTATAGGAAATGTAATGTAATGACAGAAGCAAGCCCCTCCTTATCAGTAAGTACTTCATTTTTTTTTTTTAAGTAAGCGCTACACCCAACATGGGGCTCAAACTTACAATTCCAAGGTCAAGAGTCCCACGCTCCTTTCCCACGGTGCCAGCCAGCCATCCTGCCATTGGCATATTTGTTTCAGGTGAGAGGGTGAATCCAATCCTTGTGACTTCACCTTGGCCAGAAGCATAGGTCAGGATCTTTACTTTCCTTCTGAGATGGAAAGTTATAAGACAGTTTTGAGCAGAAGAGTAAAATGAGTCACTAGTTACAGAATTCTTCCAGTTGCTGTATTAAGAATAGTCTGAAGAGGGGCGCCCCGGGGGGGCTCTGTCGGTTGCACGTCCTACTCTTGATTTTGGCTTAGGTCATAATCTCAGGGTCGTGAAATCGAGCCCCACATTGGTCTCCATGCTGGGCATGGAGTCTGCTTAAGCTTCTCTCTTTCTCTCTCTCTCCCTGTCCCTCTGCCCCTCCCCTGCTTCCACTCTCCCTCTTTCTTAAAAAAAAAAAAAAAAAAAAAAGAATAGTTTGAAGAGAGTTCAGGACAGGATCAGGAGACAAATTATGGGGGCACCTGGGTGGCTCAGTCGTTAAGCGTCTGCCTTCGGCTCAGGGGGTGATCCCAGCATTCTGGGATCGAGCCCCACATCAGGCTCCTCCGCTGGGAGCCTGCTTCTTCCTCTCCCACTCCTTCTGCCTGTGTTCCCTCTCTCACTGGCTGTCTCTCTCTCTGTCAAATAAATAAATAAAATCTTAAAAAAAAAAAAAGGAGAAAAATTATGAGTCTATTGCAGGAAGTGAGGTTGGCTTGGACCAATGTGGTGGTAGTCGTGGTGGTCAGAGAGTGATAGGATCTTGGGAAATTGGAATTGACTGGGTTGTCCGAGGGATCAGTGAGATATTCGAGAAGTAAAGGATACTTCCAAGGTTTTGGCCTGAGTAACTGGAAGAATGGTGTTTCATTAATTGAAGTGGGAAGGAGCTACAGGAGAATCTGATGAGAGGGTGGGACGTGTCCTTCTTGAGATGCCTTTTCCTCCTCCAAGTGAGGATGTCACAGTAGGCAGCTGGTTACACAGACTGGGGAGGCGGTGAGTGGGCTGAGCTGGAGATACAAACTTGAGAGTCATAACCATATCAAAAGTGTTTAAGGACCTGAGATTCGACAAGGTCATCTAAGGAGTGAGCGAAGAGACCCGAGACAGCCCCGAGCTACAGCATTACCCAAAAGGTTGGGGGGAAGGAGGGACCAGCAGCAGATTGAGGAGAAGCAGCCGGAAAAGCAGGCAGGGCAGCAGAAATGTCGCAAAGAGGACACAGTGAATGGTTATGTCAAGTGCTGACAGGTCAAGCCATTCACAACTGAAAAATGGCAATGTGGAGGTCACTTGTGACCTTGGAGGGAACAGTTTTAGTGGAATAGTGGGGATTAATTGGAATGGCCTTGAGAGAGAGAATGAAAGGAGAGAAATCGGAGATGGGTTGTGCACACAACTCACTCGTCCTGATGTCAGTTGTTCTTTCAAACAGATCACGTGTGTATTTTGACACCGTAAACGGTTCAAAACACTGAAAATCTTCATATGGAAGTTTTTACAGCAGATTAGAAAATGGTTTCCAGGTTGTCAAGTTCAAGTTTTATGTGCTCATCGTTTTTGGCAACAAAATTGAGCCAATCCTCATTATTCATCAATTTCGTGTTTGTGAATTCACCTACCCACTGAAATTGATAGGTCAACCCAAAACCAGTACAGTGCTTTCCCCGGTCATTCTCCGACATGCGCAGAGTGGCAAAAAGCTTACGTTGCCTGATGCACTCCCCAGCTGAGGTACAACAAGGTCCCACTCCTGTTTCTCCTCTCACACTGTAGCCAATGTGTATTAGAACATATAAACTTCAAGATAGTAATTACCTCTAGGGAGGAAAGAGAACGGTGCCTTCAATTGTGTCTACAGTATTTCTTAAAACTATGAAGTAAATAGGGCATGCTAGGTAAAATCTGAGCAATGGGTAAATGGTTTCTATCCTATTCTCCTTTTGGAATACTTAAACATGTAAGTGTTTAACCGAAATGAAATAACAGTATTTTACTATTCAACTGTTTGCTGGAGTGCCACCACCATCTGATGGATAGCTCGTGATCAGCTGGCGATTTCACCGACCCAGCCAAAAGATCGCCTTTACAGCACCCAACAAATAACTCGATGTCTTTAAAGCACTGTCCCCGGTCACTCGAGTTGCAACCCCATCGCTTTCAAGCCACAAACTGCAGGCCTGCAAAGATCATACTGAGCAGCTGCATGAAAGGAGGTCCACGTCTGGGGGCGGTGTGTCGGGCCGCGAGGAGCCACGTGCCAGCCGCTCATCAAAGGCTCGGGACGGAGAAGCGCCCGGCCTCCCGCGGACCCCGGCCAAGCGTGCAAACACATCCAGCGTGCAGCTCCACTGGATTCGACTGCACCGGAAACGGCAACTCCCACTGGGGGCGCTGCGGACACACGAGTGGAGGCTGCCTTCCAGGAAGCCAAAAAAAAAAAAAGGGGGGGGAAGAAAGAGAAAAAGGAGGGATAGTGGAGAGCCTGCCCCGGCCGCCGCCCCCACGCCGCGCCCCCGCCTCTTCGCCGCCCGGGCCGCCGCCCTCGCGCCCGGCCGCTCCCCGGCGGCCCAGCCCTCGGACCCCGCGGCCGCCCGGCGCTGCCCGCCCGCGGGGACCTCAGGTGCGTACCCCGCCCCCGCCGCGGCCGCCATTAGGAGCGGGCGCTTCTCTTGGAACTTTCTCCGCCCGCGGGGCTGGCGACGGGGAGACCTGGGGAGGGAGGCCGGCCGTGCAGGCGCATGGCGGGAGGCACCTCCGTCGCCGCCCGGAGGCCCCCGAGCCCCGTTCCCCGCGGGCCGGGCCCCGGAGTGGGGGTGGGGCGGGGAAGCCCCGCCGCGGGGACAACGGTCGCGCGCACGGACGCGCAGCCCTGTCCTCTCTGATTGGCTGGGCGGGGACAGTGGGGGCGGGCGTCTGCAGGCTCTGGGCTCTCTGGGCCCCGTGCGCGTGAGGTCACGCTCCGCCTGGCGTACGTGGGGCTCTCCCGCTGCGTGCGGACGTGCTTGATTGGGTAGGTGGGGGGGCGGGGCCGCGGCTGTTGCCTGGTAACTACTCCGGCTACACGGAGGAGGCGTCGGGCTCCGCCCCCCACGTCGCGCGTGGCAGGTGGGCGCCCGGAGTGGGTGTTTGGAGTGGGTCAGGGCAGCCGGGCGGGCTCCGGCCACCCGTTTGTTAGCAGAAGACCAATCCGGAGGCCGGAAGAAGAGCCTCTGGTCGGGGGGCTACGGTTCCTAATGGTTATGGCTTAGAGTTAAAGCGGGCATTCTCAACCCGTCAGACCCAAGCTTTGCTGTGTTAGTAACAGCTTTACTGAGATAGTCTGTAGAATGCACCCTAATAGTGTGTGAGCCATGGGTTTTTGGTTTACTGGCAGAGCTGTGCGGTCCCACTGTCGACTCGCAGAACATTTCCCACCCCAGCCCCCTGCAACCGCTGATAATCCTTTCTGCCTAGACGGTTCTGCCTGTTATGGATGTTTCCCGTAGATGGGGTCATTCTAAGGGGTCTTTGTGTCCGGCTTCTTTCCTTCCCTTTTATAGCTGAATAGTAATCCGTTGTATGGATATACCACTTTTTCCACCACCAATTGATGAATATTTGGGGTGTTTCCACTTTTTGGCTATAATGAGTAATGCTAGTATGAACATTCATGTACATTTTTTTGTTTGTTTTTGTTTTTGTTTTTTATGGGTGGGGGGGATCCCAAGCAGGCTTCAAGCCCAGTACCGGCCCACACGGGGCTGAATCACATAACCCCGAGATCATAACCTGAGCTGAAATGTAAAGTCCCAAGCTTAACCTACTGAGCCACGGAGGCGCCCCCACATACACGTTTTTGTGTGGACCTGCATTCAACTCTCTTGGGTATATAAGGAGTGGAATCACGGGGCCCAACTTTGCTTTTCAAGGGGAAATTTTTCCCTATGTTTTAGCATCCTGCTGAAATGGTTGGTGTGACTGGCTCACGGGGCCATCAGTACCCCCAGAATTGGCACCAGGCTGCCGTGGTGATTAGGGCTGGGTCTCAGTTCTGCCTGCCCCCTGGTTAGCCCCTGGAGTCGGCTGCCCTGAGCTCTGGGTCTGCCTCGACATTCAGCCTGGACTTTTCCTCCCTCATTCTCAGGCTGCCCAACTTGGAAATAATGCTCACGTTGTCTTATTCCTCTCAGTTACTGAGTCTGTTTCCAAATGCCCTGGGCCATTTCAAGGGTGTTCTGGCTCTCATTTAGCCTTTATTACCTGTTATTCTGTGTCTATGGCAGGTCTCACTTGAGAGCTCTGGCGGGGGCGTTTTACTCACCTTTGTTTACTTGGTGCCCTTCCTGGGAATAGTGTATGTTTCCACATAGCAGGTGCCTGAAACATAGTTTTACATTTTTATGAGTTTGGGGCACCTGGGTGGCTCAGTTGGTTAAGCATCTGCCTTCATGGGCGCCTGGGTGGCTCAGATGGTTAGGCGTCTGCCTTGGGCTCAGGTCATGATCCTGGGGTCTTGGGATCGAGCCCCGTGTCAGGCTCCCTGCTCGGTGGGGAGCCTGCTTCTCCCTCTCCGTCTGCTGTTCCCCCTGCTTGTGCTCTCTCGCACTCTCTGTCAAATAAATAAATAAATAAATAAATAAATAAAATCTTTAAAAAAAAAAAAAAAAGCATCTGCCTTCAGCTCAGGTCATGGTCCCAGAGGCCTGGGATCAAGCCCTGCATTGGGCTCCCTGCTTGGTGGGGAGTCCCTTACTCCCCCTCCCCCTGCTTCTGTTCTCTCTTTCTCTCATGCACACTCTGTCTCTCTAATAAATAAAGTCTTGAAAAAATAAATTTTTATGAATTTATTTTGACTAAAGTTCTAGAATATTTGTTAATTATTTAAATTTAATTTTTAAAAATTTTATGATCTTGAAAATACACATTATTTCTAGTTCTCTTCCATACTTCTTGGTAGTTCCAGAATAGAATACCTTGTTGTCTTGAAATTTGTTGTTGCTCTTCTTTTAATTTTTTCCCGGTTTTGGGGTGCCTGGTGGCTCAGTCAGTTAAGCAGCAGACTCTTGATTTTGGCTCGGGTCATGATCTCAGGGTTCTGGGATCAAGTCCCACATAGGGCTCCGTGCTCGGCGGGGAGTCTGCTTGAGGATTCTCTCTCCCTCTCCCTCTGCGTCTCCCTTTAGCTTGCCCACCCTCGTGCGCTCTCTCTCTAAAATAAAAAATCTTAAAAAATTTTTTTACATTTTTTTCTGGCTTTATTGAGATGTAATTGACATATAACATTGAGATATTTTAGGTATACAAGATAGTGATTTAATGTATGTATGTATCGCGAGATAATCACAACTAGTTTAGTCAACATCACCTCACATGGTTACAAACGTTCGTGTTCTTGTGATGAGAACTTTGAAGATTCAGTCTCTTAACAACTTTTAAACATATAGTACAGTATTGTTAACTATAACCGCCATGCTATGTGTTATATCCCTAGGACTGACTTATTTATTGATTATTAAGATTTTTTTTTTTTAATTTTAAGTAATCTCTACACCCAACATGGGGCTCGAACTCACAACCCCAAGATCAGGAGTCACTTGCTCTGCCGACTGGGCCAGGCAGGCGCTCCCATGTTTCATTATTTTTGATGTTCCATTAATGCACAGGGTGTTCGAAGTCACAGAATAGAAAAGACAACGCTCTTGCCTCCATTGGTTAAGTAAAGGATGCAAGAAAGCAATAATTATGCAACACTTGCTTTTTTGTCATTGCTGGTAGCACAGTTGAGACCAACTGCTAATATCTTTTTTAGTTCCACCTAGCTTCATTTTGCCTATTATTTATTCTCTGCAGTAAACCAGAGTTTTGACATCACAGTCCCCTTAGGGATTGCTGTGCTGTAATTAGCAGAAACGATACCTGTACCACTGGTGCTAACAGATGTCGATCAAGCAACGTACTTTTGTATGTCAGAGGAAGGCATTGTTATAACATCTCTCTGCAAAGAATTGTGCAAAAATAATAGATATAATGGTGCTCGCTTCAAAGCACATATGCTGAAGTTGGAACAATACAGAGAAGATTAGCATGGCCCCTTTGCAAGGAAGACACCCAGAATAATAGGGACAGAGGTGTGGTACCATACATGCATTTAACTTTTGCGAATTTAACCACACTTGAACTGTAAACATGAAATGAGAAAAAGCATGATTTAAATATCGTAGGGAGTGCTTGGGTGGCTCAGTCGGTTGGGTGTCTGACCTTGACTTAACGTCGTGGTCTCAGGGTCCTGGGATCGATCCCCACATTGGGCTCTCTGCTGTGCCAGAAGCCTGCTTCTCCCTCTCCCACTCCCTCGCCTGTGTTCCCTCACTCGCTGTCTCTCTCTGTCAAATAAATAAATAAAATCTTTTTAAAAATTTGAAAAATAATATTAAATAAATAAAAATGTGTGTTTTTCAGGGCACCTGGCTGGCTCAGTCGGCAGAGCATCGGGTGTAGAGGTTACTTAAAAATAAAATCTTCAAGCAAAAATGTGTGCTTTTCATACATCATGGCCCCTAAACTCCTCCACGGGGTGATCAGTGGAAGAAACAGCCATCCGTGTCTACACTGTAGGGAAAACTGACCAGCAGGACTTGGTGAGGGGTCACAAGTAGAGATGTGGTCACAGGGAATCCAGTATTCAGTCCATCAACATGCAAGTCATCAAGCAGTGGCATTTCGTGTTCCAGTAGCTGCTTGCTGACCAGCCTAGTAGGTGATAAGATTTTAGAGAGACAGAAAAGCATTACAGTTCTGGCTGGAAAACATGAACTCCAAAGATATAGCTACTGGTGGCAAAACTCTTCTTTTTGAAGATTTTATTTATTTATGTATGTATCTATCTATCTGAGAGAGAGAGAAAGAGCACGATTGGGGGGAGGAGCAGAGGGAGAGGGACAAGCGGACTCTGCACTGAGCATGGAGCCCGACGCGGGGCTCCATCCCATGACCCTGAGATTGTGACCTGAGCCAAAATCAAGAGCCAGAGGCTTAACTGACTGAGTATTGATGGAAAAATTCCCAAAAGGGAACCAGGCCCTCCACCAAAGAAGGATGGCCTTCTCATAAACAGCTCAGATCGACTCCGGGGGGGTTGACACATTTTAAAGCCACTTATGTGAAAAAATGTGCCGTGTTGGCAAAGTTGCATCTAGCGATAAAGAGGAAAATCATTTCCCTAAATAATTAAAGAAATCATAGAAGAAAATGGTCTCTCTGGGACAGATATTTATGTCTTCATAAGATGATTTGACCATGCGTGAATTTGGCTTTGGGCGTACCGACTTCCATTGCAAGATGGGACTCTGTTGTGTGAGAAGGGTTTTTTGGTTTGTTTTGTTTTTTAAAACAGTATTTGAAGTAGTTTACCCTGAAAGATACTGGTCAAGAATATCAGTTTCTTAGTCACAGTTTCCTTTTTTTCTTAAGTGGGCTCCACGCTCAACATGGGGCTTGAACTCATGACCCTGAGATCAAGAGTCGCATGGTCTTCCGGCAGAGCCAGGGGGAGCCCCTCTTAGTCACAGTTTTAAATAGCAGTAACATATTAAAGGGTTTTGATTGCTAATTTATTTTTAGAACGGTGCAAATTTACCCACATTAGTCCTTTTTAAAAACAAATATTTGCTTTATCTTAGAGAAAAATTGAACACGTGTTCAATATATTTAAAGGCTCATTTTTAAATCTTTGTGAGGTTTTGGGACGCCTGGGTGGCACAGTTGTTAAGCGTCTGCCTTTGGCTCAGGGCGTGATCCCGGCGTTTTGGGATCAAGCCCCGCATCAGGCTTCTCTGCTGGGAGCCTGCTTCTTCCTCTCCCACTCCCCCTGCTTGTGTTCCCTCTCTCGCTGGCTGTCTCTCTCTGTCAAATAAATAAATAAAATCTTAAAAAAAAAAAAAAAGTCTTTGTGAGGTTTCTATAACTTCCAACGGGAAAATAATTTTACTGTTGCAACCAAGTAATGCCGTTGATTTCTAAAAATGTAGACAGGGCTCTGGAGTGAAAGCTCCAGTTTCGCCAATAGACTTATTTTGCATAAAATAAAAATCATTTCAAGTTGTGCCCTTTTCGTGAAAGAATTTAATCTGAATTCTTAGTGGTGCATTCTAGAGACTGATTTCCCCAAAAAAGAATTCCGTAATCCAAAGGATGGACCATACAATTTTTGAAAATTGAAATGTACAAATAATTGACACAGGGTATGGTCAATTTCTAAAATTATTGTTAAAAATTTGAAACAATCTTGAACTTACCAAAAAGTTGTGAGTACGGTACAAAGAACTTTTATTTTTTCTGAACCATTTGAGAGAAGTTACCAACTTGTGGCCCCATTATTCCTGAATACTAAACAGTGTATATTCCTATCAACAAAAATATTCTACATAACAACAGTATTACAATCAAAATAAAGTTAACCCAGGGACGCCTGGGTGGCTCAGTCGGTTAAGCATCTGCCATCGGCTCAGGTCATGATCCCAGAGCCCTGGGATGGAGCCCCACATCAGGCTCCCTGCTCAGCAGGGAGCCTGCTTCTCTCTCTCCCTCTGCCAGCTGCTCCCCCTGCTTGTGTTCTCTCTTTCTCTCTCTCTGTCAAATAAATAACAATCTTTTTTAAAAAGTGAACTTTCCATAAATTATGCCTCAATTTAAAAAATTTGGGGGGTGCCTAGGTGGCTCAGTCAGTTGAGTGGCTGGCTCTTGATCTCGACCGCAGTCATGATCTCAGGGTCCTGGGATCAAGCCCCACGGTGGGCTCCAAGGCAAGTCTGCTTTGAGGATTCTCTACCCCTCTCCCTCTGCCCCTCCCCCTGCTCGTGTGCTTTCTCTAAAATAAATAAATAAATCTTTTAAAAAATTTTTAAATGACACAAACAGTATTTCAAAGAAAAGAAATGTAATCCCAGTGAGAATCTAGTTTATAGCAGTTATAAAGAATTTTTTTTTGAGAGAGGGCATGAGCAGGGGTGGGGCAGTGCGGTGAGAGGCAGAGGGAGAGGGAGAGAGAGAATCTTTTTTTTTTTTTAACTTTTTTTTTTTTTTTAAGGTTTTATTTATTTATTTGACAGAGACAGCCAGCGAGAGAGGGAACACAAGCAGGGGGAGTGGGAGAGGAAGAAGCAGGCTCCCAGCAGAGGAGCCCGATGCGGGACTCGATCCCGGAACGCCGGGATCACGCCCTGAGCCAAAGGCAGACGCTTTTAACGACTGCGCTACCCAGGCGCCCCGGGAGAGAGAGAATCTTAAGCAGGCTCCACACCCAGCGCAGAGCCCAACCCACAGCTCAATCCCACGACCCTGAGTTCATGACCTGAGCCAAAATCGAGAGTTGGACACTCAACTGATTAGGCCACCCAGGCGCCCAGCTAAAGAATTTTTTAATAAACACTTAACCTCGAAGGAGACAGTGAATAATCATCTTGACCATTTTACTTCTTGCTGAATAACATCTGCAGACGTGAACAGTGTTTGAGTGCAGGGATGCGTGCCCCCCTTCGCTTTTCAGTCTGCTTCATCACGAGACCTCTGAACTTGGAGGCTATTTTAAGGACATACAAGGCCATGGCCTAGTAATTTTTTTTTTCCATTTTACAACCTACCCATATGTAAGTCATTTATAATGACAGACTTCTCCTTGTTCTCAAATATGGGTGTCATAACAAGAGTCAAAGTTTTTATTTTAAGATAATTATTTGAAAGCTTCAAATTGGGGATTCCTGGGTGGCTCAGTCAGTTGAGCACCCAACCCTTGATCTCAGCTCAGGTCTTGATCTCGGGGTCATGGGTTCAGGCCCCGTGTTGGGCTCCACACTGCGCATGGAGCCTACTTAAAAAAAATAATAATAATGAAATAAAAAGAAAAGGTTCAAATTGAAGTGTGTGTGTTTCCTTACTTGTTCATGGCCAGGTCATGCCTGGTATGAAGTCCCATTCTCCCCTCATGTTCTATTTCATAATAGAGAGACTGATTTATAAAAAAAATTTTCCACGCCCAGCATGGAGCCCAAAGTAGGGCCTGAACTCATGACCCTGAGGTCAAGATCTGAGCTGAGATCAAGAGTCGGTCACTTAACCAACTGAGCCACCCAGCTGCCCCAGATTTATAAAAATTTTTAACCGAAGCAATTTGATCTCCCTCTCCCCCTGCCTGCCACTCCCCCTGCTTGTGCTCTGTCTCTCAAATAAATAAATAAATAAATAAAATCTTAAAAAGAGAGAGAGAGATGTTTGTGAATATTTCTGAATAACCTTATACAACCACCGTAATTCACTCCCTTAGATCTATCTTTGGCTTCCTTCCGTGTACCTATTCATGTTATCTGTTAATTTTTTTTTTTAAAGATTTTATTTATTTATTCGACAGAGATAGAGACAGCCAGCGAGAGAGGGAACACAAGCAGGGGGAGTGGGAGAGGAAGAAGCAGGCTCATAGCGGAAGAGCCTGATGTGGGGCTCGATCCCATAACGCCAGGATCACGCCCTGAGCCGAAGGCAGGCGCTTAACCGCTATGCCACCCAGGCGCCCCTGTTAATTTATTTTTTGCTTACAAATATAGTTAAGCCAGCCACTTAGGGGCCATAACATAGCTGGCAGTATTTCTTTCAAATGCTCTATTTCAAAAAACCCTTTTTATGGTGTTGGAGAAATTTTTTCAAAGACATTTTTTTTTTTTAAGATTTTATTTTATTTATTCGACAGAGATAGAGACAGCCAGCGAGAGAGGGAACACACGCAGGGGGAGTGGGAGAGGAAGAAGCAGGCTCATAGCGGAGGAGCCTGATATGGGGCTCGATCCCATAACTCCGGGATCACGCCCTGAGCCGAAGGCAGACGCTTAACCGCTGTGCCACCCAGGCGCCCCCAAAGACATTTTGGGGTGCTACATTGATTTAGAGCTCGGAGGGATTTCAAGTGAGATTTTATGCTGGAGAAATCCTAGCGGGAAAGGGAAGCTGGGATCATCTCTTCCCACCTTGAGTGTACAAACCCACTTCTCTCTTTTGTGGATGGGAGTTGAAATGTGGTGTCGGGCACTCCTGTGCTGGAGTCTGACAGGACATCATCAGGAAGTGGTTAACGTGCTTTTCCAGCAAAGTACCTGAATTTATTTTGCGAGAACACCATGTCCAGGTTTAGTGGAAAACACCCTTGATGAAAATTAGCATTACTAGCCAGAGATCTTGGGCAAAACACTTTATATCTTTTTAAAAATTATTTATTTGAAGGTTTTATTTACTTATTTGACAGAGAGAGAGGGAACACAAGCAAGGGAGTGGGAGAGGGAGAAGCAGGCTCCAAGCTGAGCAGGGAGCCCAGTGCAGGGCTCGATCCCAGGACCCCGGGACCATGACCTGAGCTGAAGGCAGACGCTTCACCGACTGAGCCACCCAGGCACCCCAAACTAGTTTATGTCTTTAGTTAGTTTCTTCACCGGTAAAGGGAGGTTGGAACTAGGTCCTCAGTGAGGACCCTTGCGGCTCTACACGCGTGCTTACAGGACACTGTGGATTTCCACCACTCACTTTCTTGTTACTTCTCTTGGACAGGGATCATGGCCCAAGTGGCAGCGTCTGCCCTGCCCGTGGAAAATGAGGAGTCCTCGGAGAGCAGGATGGTGGTGACGTTCCTCGTGTCTGCTCTGGAGTCCATGGTGAGGCGATCTGTGGTTCTATAAAATGTCCCCTAGTTGGACCACTGTCAAAATAGCAGAGCTGGGCCACACTTCACTGTCCCTGTCTGTGTAACTGTAGCCTTCTTCATAGAGATCACCGGCTCGACAGGGCATCTGGAAAAGCGCTTTCTTACACTATGGATGTAATTATGTCAACGTGAGCTTTCCAGATCTGAAAATTTAACAAGGGTGCCTCTGTTCCCTTGTTTGAGAATGTTTTTGCTCTCAATTCAGAGGTAAGCTGATAGTCCACTTATACGCCTCTCGTTAGCTCCAATGTGTAAAATGGACCTTGCGGGTGAAAACTGGGTGAGAAATGTACGTAAGCTCAAGGGATCTGATCACAAGATACTTACTGATTAGAAAGGGAAAATCAGCACCTTTATAAAAGTGGACAAGCCTGAGAGACATCCCCTTCATCAAGCGATCAGAGTGGACATCAGCAGTAATGGGACAGACCGGCGTCGCGTGCCTCCCGACATGACTCGCCAGGATGGCACGCCACTTCTGTGCCATTCCTGCCAAAAACGCATGACCTGACTCTAATGGGAAAACACCAGACAAAGCCAAATTAAGGGACGTCCTAGAAAATGACTGGCCTGGACTTTTTTTTTTTTTTTTTTCTTTATTTGAGAGAGAGAGAAGGTGAGTGGAGGGGAGGAGCAGAGGAAGAGGCAGAGAGAGAATCTCAAGCAGACTCCGTGCTGAGCATGGAGCCTGAGGTGGGGCTCGATCTCATGACCCTGAGATCACAAACCAAGAGTCGGATGCTTAACCTACTGAGTCACCCAGGCACCCCCACAAGTGTGGTATTTTCAAGGAGCATAAGAAGTCCAGTGACACTGAAGCAGGGGGAGAAAAGGAGAGGTGGTCAGAGGTAAGGTTCAAGAGGCTGCAGGTGGCCAGATCATGTAGAGCTCTGGGCCTTTCTCCACAGTGTGTTGGGAAGCGTTGGGAAGGTTCTGAGTGAAGGAGTTGTGCGGAGGCGTGGTGCTTGTGTGGACAGTCAGTGAACATGGAGCAAGAGTGGGATGCTGGGACACCAGTTAGCGGGCTAAGGCTGTGATTCAGACGGGAGATTTAAGTGGCGTGGACAAGGCTGGGAATGGTGGAGGTGGGAAGAAGTGATGCTTCTAGAAGGATCTGTAGAGTTGACAGGACTTAGAGACAGATTGGGTGTGAGTTGTGAGGTTCTCTTGGGGGGAAATCAAGAGAGTTTTTTTTTTTTTTTTTATTGTGGTAGGATATATAGATTCAGGTCACAAAATTTACCATTTTAACCACTTTAGCCAGTCCAAGGGCATTAAGTACATTCACCTTCTCATGTAGCTGTCACCACTATCCCTCTCCAGAGATTTTCATCTCCCTCAACTGAAACTCTGCACTCATTGAACAAAATTACTCCCCACCCGCCCTTCCCTCAACCCTCTGGAAACTAAGAAGTTGTTTTTTGGGGGGGGAGGTGCCTGGATGGCACAGTCAGTTAAGCAACTCAGGTCATGATCTCGGGGGTTGTGAGATGGAGCCCCATGTCGAGTTCTGCGCTCAGCAGGGAGTCTGCTTGGGATTCTTTCTCTCCCTCTCCCTCTGCCCCTCCCCACTCTCTCCTCTCTCTCTCTCTCAAATTAATAAGTAAATCCTTAAAAAAAAAAAAAGGTTGTTTTTTGGGATTTTTTTAAAGATTTTATTTTTAAGTAATCTCTACCCCCAATGTGGGGCTCAAACTTACAACCCAGAGAACAGAGTCTCATGCTTTACTGACTGAGCCACCTAGGCGCCCCTGTTTTTTTATACAATATGTTTTTATTTAGGAATACTTCAAGGATTTACAGAAAAGTTGCAGAGAGAGTGCAGAGAGCTCCCATGTGCCCCTCACCCATCACGTACATAAACCACAGCGCATTTGTCCCGATCCATAGGTCAGTATTGGTACATCCCTACTAGCCAGCTCCAGACTTTCCTCTTCTGTTTTTATCCGCAATTTTTTAAAAAGATTTTAATATTTTTTTATTTTTTTAAGATTTTATTTATTTATTCGACAGAGATAGAGACAGCCAGCGAGAGAGGGAACACAAGCAGGGGGAGTGGGAGAGGAAGAAGCAGGCTCATAGCAGAGGAGCCTGATGTGGGGCTCGATCCCATAATACTGGGATCACGCCCTGAGCCAAAGGCAGACGCTTAACCGCTGTGCCACCCAGGCGCCCCTAAAAAGATTTTAATATTTTAAAGTCATCTCTACACCCAGCATGGGGGTCAAACTCACAACCCCGAGATCAAGAGTTGCACGCTCCACTGACTGAGGCAGTCGGGCGCCCCAGATTTCGTCCGCATTTTGACTGATGTCCTTTCTTTGTCCCGGGGCCACCTGTGGCATCACACTGCTTTCAGTTATCAGGTCTGTTACAAAAGGATGTAACTCAGTGACGGCCAGAGGGAAGAGATGCGTGGGGCAAGGTATGGGGAAAGAGTGTGGAGCTTTCCATGACCTCTCGCGGTTCGCCACTCTCCCTAAATCCCCACGTGCTCACCAGCCCGGAAGCTCCCGACCCTGTCCTTTCGGGGTTTTGTGGAGGCTTCCTTACATAGGCGCGATTGATTAAATCACTGGCCAGGAGGGATTGAACTGAACCTCTAACCCTCCTCTCCTCCCCAGAGGCCAGGGGCGGGGCCTAAAGTGCCGCTCCTCCAATCACGTGGTTGGTTCCCCTGGCAACCAGCCCCATCAGGTGCCCTCATTAACCTTGACGTTAACCTTGACAAAAGACCCTTTTTTTGCTGGCTTAGGAAATTCCAAGGGTTTTAGGAGCTCTGGGCCAGGAACAGTGGATGAAGGCCAAATATATATACTTCTTATTATAAATCACATCATAAGGTAATGAAAATACTAATTTAATAAGTTAATGAAAGTATGGTTTCTTGGTTTTATGATGTTTATGGTATTTGCTTGGTGGATTTGTTTTGTCTTGTGGATTTTTCTCATTCTAAATGGGTACTCATTTTTATACCTAATTTTGTATTTTTCTTAAATTAAACGTAATCTCTATGCCCACCATGGGGCCCGAACTCACAATCACCATATCAAAAGTCACATGCTCTACCATCTGAGCCAGCCAGGCACCCCCGTGTTCTTTTCTTAAAACAGATCTCTCGGGGTCCCCACGAGATCTGGATCCACCCTGGTATATAACACTGTATTCTTTGTTTCTCTTTCAGTGTAAAGAACTGGCCAAGTCCAAGGCAGAAGTGGCCTGCATTGCGGTGTATGAAACAGACGTGTTTGTCGTTGGAACCGAGAGAGGACGAGCTTTTGTCAACACCAGAAAGGATTTACAGAAGGATTTTGCAAAATACTGTAGGTGTTAACAGCTTTATCCTTTATATTCATAACTCTTAAAGTATTTGCAGGGAAGTCTTACATAAGGCTTTCTTTTAAGGTGTCCTAAGCATTATCCTAAAAGTGGTTCTAATACATCTCTTTTGACTTGACATCCCAGTGAGTAGCTGCCTAACACTGATAAGTCCAAGAAACAGGGTCAGTGTATATTGTGTTGTGTCCTCAGCAGCGCCCTGGTTTTGTAAAAGCAATTTGAGGAACATAGAGTAAATTATCTTTGGCTCCTTTTATAAACTCACATTTTAAAAAAAATTCTGGGGCATCTGGGTGGCTCAGTTGGTTAAGCATCCGACTCTTGGTTTCAGCTGCAATGATCTCAGGGTCGTGAGATTGAGCCCGTGTAGGGCTCTACGCTCAGCACGGAGTCGGCTTGAGATTCTTTCTCCCTCTGCCCCCCCTCACATGTGCCCCCCCATTCTAAAATAAATAAAATCTTTTAAAAAATTCTTACTGTACTCGTTCCCAAAGGAAAAGGAAAAAACTCAGGGCTTGGTAGGTATTCCTCTGAGTTAATAATCATTTTCCCTTTTTTCATTATGGGACCTTCAATGTGTTATGAGTGGCGAGGATCACTAGTGAGCATATGTGGCCATATGTTACGGAAACTAGCGTAGGGTGTTAAAACCTACACCTTGAATAGGGATGATCTCTACCGTGGTAGGTCATCTACCAAATACTGAGTTAGCATCTTGTATTTTCTGGAACCAAGAAAGGGGAAAAAAGACCCACAAAGTTTTATCAGACGATATAATGTGAATGTGAGTGTGGAGAGAGAGAATGGATAGAGATGTAGATGTTTCCAAGGGTTGTCAGAGGGAATGTGGAGATATATATATATATATATATATATATATATATATATATATACACATACACACACACACACGTCAGGATCATATGTATATGGGAAGAAGAGAGGGATTGATTGGTTCAGATTGGTTTCCAAGACCAAAATCAGGGTCTCCACTCTTAGGAAGATAGATGCAAATATGAAGCAATCTTTGAATAATACGGTGAATGTACAATTGTTGAACAGGAAGGGTATTCTCATTCCATTAATGTCAGCTGCCAGTTGAATTCCCCCCCTTTTTTTTTAAGATTTATTTGTTTATTTGAGAGAGTGAGAGAGCACAAGCCAGGGGGAGGGGGGTGTGCAGAGGGAGAGGGAGAGAAGCAGACTCCCTGCTGAGTGTGGACCCTGATACAGGGCTGGGTCTCATGACCCTGAGTTCATGACCTGAACTGAAACTGAGAGGCAGACGCTTAACCGACTGAGCCACCCAGGCACCCCACCAGTTGGATTTCTAATTGTTGATATTTAATTACGGATTTTTTTCAAGTTTCACAGTTGCATGCTGATGTTTCAGATATAGGGCTATTCAAACTTTCTATTTCTTCCAGTACCCATTTCAGTACATTTTACTTTAAACTTCATTTTTAACTAGTTCATTTCATGTAAGTTGTCGAATTTGGTGGCAAAAAATGGTTTATAATATTTGCTTTATAATTTTAATGTCTGTTTTGAGGTCTCTACTTTTCTTCCATGGTGAAGGTCTTCCCATACCATGACTGTTACTTTCAGAATTATATAGCAAATACCATTTCTGTTATCATTTCCTTCAAGCTACCACTATTCCCTGTGTGTTGAGTTATTTATAGTTCTTTTTTTTTTTTTAAAGATTTTATTTATTTATCTGACAGAGATAGAGACAGCCAGCGAGAGAGGGAACACAAGCAGGGGGAGTGGGAGAGGAAGAAGCAGGCTCCTAGCGGAGGAGCCTGATGTGGGGCTCGATCCCATAACGCTGGGATCACGCCCTGAGCCGAAGGCAGACGCCTTAACCGCTGTGCCACCCAGGCGCCCCGAGTTATTTATAGTTCTTTATCAATACATTCATTTCAGAGGTGATCACTGTTACATTATCCTATCCGTCATCAATACCCTGTTCTTTGTGCATTTTTTGTTTGTTTTATTTATTTTAGAGAGAAAGCGCATGCATGAGCGGGGGTGGGGAGGGGCAGAAGAAGAGGGAGAGAGAATCTTAAACAGGCTCCAAGCTCAGTGGAGTTGAGCATGGAGCCCAAGGTGGGGCTCAATCTCACAACCCCGCGATCATGACCTGAGCTGGAATCAAGAGTTGGATGCTTAACTGACTGAGCCACCCAGGTGCCCCCAATTTTTTTTTTATTTTATTTTCTAAGTGATCTCTACACCCAGCATGGGGCTTGAACTTCCAATCCTGAGATCGAGAGTTGCACGCTCTACTGATGGAGCCAGCCAGGCACCCCGTCTCTGTGGGTTTTCTTAATTAAAAGATCGTGTTTTAGGGGCACCTGGTTGGCTCAGTCAGAAGAACAGGTGACCATCTCAGGGTTGTGGGTTCGAGCCCCACGTTGGGGGTAGAATTTACTCAAAAAAAAAATTGTGCTTTATGTTTTTTTCATTCTTCCCTTTCATTTTTTCCCTTACAATACCAGAAGCATAGACGTTAAGAGAGTGCACAAGACAAGGGCTTGGATAATGACTCTGTGCCTATCATTCACAGGCATTGCCGAAGGGGCGCAGGAGGCCAAGCCCCCACGCCCAGCGAACGGGATGCAGATCGATTCAGGAGAAACGGAAATACTCAGAAAAGCGGTGGAGGACTATTTCTGCTTTTGTTACGGTAAAGTTCAGGTCAAGCGTTCATTCTCCGAATAGTTCACTACGGAGTAAGACAGTGTTAGAGATCACCTTATTGGTGTGACCACTTAGGTGGCTCTGACACTTAAAACTGCACGTTCTCTTTAAGCAAATAGCCGGTTCTTCAGGACCAGAATAAGTCTTTTTCTTTTTCTTTTTCTTTTTTTTTAAGGTTTTATTTTATTAAGAGAGAGAGGGAGAGCATGAGCAGGGTGAGTGGCAGGCAGAGAGGGAGAAACAGGCTTCCCACTGAGCAGGGAGCCTGCCGCAGGACTCCATCCCAGGACCCCTGGGATCATGACCTGAGCCGAAGGCAGACGCCTAGCCGACTAAGCCACCCAGGCGCCCCAGGGCCAGAGTAATTCTTACAGAAGACAGCTTGATTTCTTCTGGTCCATGGAAACCTCCAGTTGATCAGACGTCAGTCGTCATTCTTTGCTCCCATTTTAGGGAGCCCCCAGTGGAGGGCCAATGCAATTACAGTTGACCCTTGAACAACACGGGGGTTAGGGGCAATGACCCCCGGCACAGACGAAAATCCGTGTCTAACCTTTGACTCCTCCCAAACTTAACTACTAATAGCCTACTGTTGGTGGGAAGCATTACTGGCAACAGAAATCGTCGATTAATACATATTTTGTATGTTACGTGTATCATACAGTGTATTTTTTTTTTTTAAGTTTTTTTTTTTTTAAGATTTTATTTATTCGACAGAGATAGAGACAGCCAGCGAGAGAGGGAACACAAGCAGGGGGAGTGGGAGAGGAAGAAGCAGGCTCCTAGCAGAGGAGCCTGATGTGGGGCTTGATCCCATAACGCCGGGATCACGCCCTGAGCCGAAGGCAGACGCTTAACCGCTGTGCCACCCAGGCGCCCCCATACAGTGTATTTCTACAATAAAATAAGCTAGAGGAAAGAAAGTATTATTAAGAAAATCATAAGGAGGGGCTCATGGGTGGCTCAGTTGGTTGGGCATCCCCACTCTTGATTTTGGCTCAAGTCATGATCTCAGGGTCATGGGATCGAGCCCCCTGTCGGGCTCCATGCTCAGCGGGGATTCTGAGATTCTCCCTCGCCCTCTGCCCCCTCCTTAAAATAAATAAATAAATAAAATCCTTAAAAAAATCATAAGGGGGGCGCCTGGGTGGCACAGCGGTTAAGCGTCTGCCTTCGGCTCAGGGCGTGATCCCGGCGTTATGGGATCGAGCCCCACATCAGGCTCCTCTGCTGGGAGCCTGCTTCTTCCTCTCCCACTCCCCCTGCTTGTGTTCCCTCTCTCGCTGGCTGTCTCTATCTCTGTCGAATAAATAAATAAAATCTTTAAAAAAAAAAAAATCATAAGGAAGAAAAAACACATTTATAGTACTATGCTGTATTTATTGGAAAAAAATCCATATACAGGTGGCCCTGTGCAATTCCGACTCATGCTGTTCAAAGGTCTTAAATTATTAAAGATATTCATTGCTATTTCAGGCACAAACGTCACCGTCATTGGTCTCTCTGCCTACCCACGTCTTTCACAGGCATCAGGATGGGGATTTTTTTTTAAGTCTATTTATTTATTTTACATAATCTCTACGCACCCATTGTGGGGGCTCATACTCATGACCCCAAGATCAAGAGTTGCATGCTTTTCTGACTGAGCCAGCCAGGCGCCCCAAGATGGGGATTTTTTTTTTAATACCTACATAGTATTTAAGAAAGCCAGGTAACCAAGGAGTGCCCAGCTGGCTCAGTCAGAAGAGCGTGTGACTCTTGGTCTCAGGGTTGTGAGTTCGAGCCCCACACTGGGGACAGAGATTACTTAAAAATAAAATCTTAAAAAAAAAAAAAAAGGGTTAGGTAACCAAATAGCTACACAAGTGTTGTACTTAGTTGTGACATAAACACCTTCCTTAGCACCTCAGGGTCTTGTCATTTGTAGAGAGCTTCACATATTTATGGGACCTCCAGGTCCCTGTGAGCATTTGACTGTGCGGGACCCCCAGCATAGGAGATCTTGGGGTCTCAGGCAACACGTCTCTGAGAGAAATGGGGCTTCCTCCCCTGGGGGCTGGTCAGCCAGCGTGGGAAGGCTGACCACGGCCCCAAGATGGCGATGTGAGGCCATGTTGACTCCGTAACTTTCCTGCAGGCAAGTTGGCCTGACTCCTGCCGAGTGATGTAGGGACACAGGGATGGTTAAGCTTTGGGTGGGGGCTCCCATCCCTTGTCAACAGCAGCCTGAATAACCATGGGGTGCTCCCCGCAGCCCTGGGTGCTCCACCTCCAACAGAATGGAGAAGAAAGACCTGTTATTTCCCCTTTCTTATGTGAAGATATAAAGTAGAGCCTTTTATAAGTTTTTCCTTGGGCCCTTTGGGAACTTTATTAACTTGGGTTGTAAGGACTGGAGCATTTTGGCTTTTACTTTACCTTCAAAGCCGAGTGTCACCACCTGTGTTTCTTTACTGCCCCAAATGAAACCGACCGGTGGGGTTTATGTTCATTCCATCTAAAGGCATCTGGACTCTTCCTCTAGGTAAAGCCTTGGGGACGACGGCAATGGTGCCTGTCCCATACGAGAAGATTCTGCAAAACCCTGGGGCTGTGGCCGTGCAGGGGCTTCCAGAAGGCGTGGCCTTTCAACACCCTGAGAACTACGGTCTCGCCACCCTGAAATGGATCTTGGAGAACAGAGCGGGGATTTCATTCATCATAAACAGGTGGCAGGCTCTGTCCCCCTTGTAACAGCTAGTTCTTCTGAGGATAAACAGGCAGCGTAATTTCAAGTTTGCTTGTTCCTTAAGTCCTGTTACACTTAGAAGTTGGTTCCTCAGATGTTTGATCTGTCTTCCTTGTGTCTTCATGTCGGGTAATAGTGTCGGTTCTCTTGCAGACCTTTCCCAGGTCCAGCGAGTCAGCTCGGTAAGTGACAGCTTCTCATACTCGGTGACTGCTCTTGACTGCTAAGCCAATTCTGCTTTTCTTAACTAAAATGCAAGTTTGATACATTCTTTTTATTTTTTTTTTAAGATTTTTTTTTTTTAATTTATTCGACAGAGATAGAGACAGCCAGCAAGAGAGGGAACACAAGCTGGGGGAGTGGGAGAGGAAGAAGCAGGCTCACAGTGGAGGAGCCCGATGTGGGGCTCGATCCCATAACGCCGGGATCACGCCCTGAGCCGAAGGCAGACGCTTAACTGCTGTGCCACCCAGGCACCCCAAGTTTGGTACATTCTAAAGCTTGTGGAGTCCTTGCCTTCTCCCCTGGAGGAAGCAATCTCTGACCCTCCAGGGTGGGTGTCGTGATGTTGGCAGAGTGTGCAGCTCAGGGAAAGACGCACCCCAACCAAGAGCTGAGACGGGATTCTGCTCCCAGGTCTCAACCCAGCAAGCTTCCACGGTCCCAGCACGGAGGGCAGTAAGGCCCACCCTGTCCTCGAGCACAGGAGCATGGAGATTCTGGGTCATTCCATGGTCTTTGACCAGCAGCCACGGGCCAGGCATTGTTGGGTTCAGGAGTAGGTGTGGGAGGTACGACCATTCCCGTGCTTCTGAGACTCACGGTCTAGAAAGAACGAGACTGTCCAACAGAGAACTGGCGATGACCCATGATCTTCCCAGCATGACTGGTGGTAATCCCCAGAGTCCTGGGAAGGGGTTAGAATTGTGTGATCAGGAGGGCTTCGTGGAGGACGAGGCTGTCAAGGTCAGCAGGCTCTCAACATGTTGGTTCTGCCAGGAAGCCCATCCCGCGTGCTCAGGCAGAAAGCGACGTGGGCGGGTGTTGGAGGCCATGTTTGAGAACCCACAACCCCTCATCATCTCCTTAACTTATGATGGTGAAGGGACCGAAAGATTAGACTTCTGCCAAAAGCATTCAGAGATCCATCTCCGCCCACTTCTTACTTCCTCAGAAATAAGTTGGGAATGGTGGGCCATAGCTGTTCTTGAGAGACCAGGTCTAAGAGGGTGCTATGCTGAGACTCCTGGGTACAGAAACAAAAGGCGCAGGGGAGGGGCGGGGCAGAGTTCGCAGGGCACACGCTGGGTACACAGGGCAACGTGACATTTCCCGAGACTGAACTACTCACAGAGCAAAGCCCATTTCCAGAACAACTGTAAGTTCCTAGAATTCCCTAGCCGCTGTTCAAGCAGGGACCTGAGGGTCAGAGGTGGCAGGTGACCAGGTGGCCCTTGTCCCAGATGGCTCGTATTTTCATCATAGAACCATATGAGCAGCTCACACTTTCTCAGCGCTTACGCTGCACGGTTCTAAACACTTCGCAAGTATTAATTGACCCTCACCCAACCACCGTTTTCAGATGAGGAAACCGAGGCCCAGGAAGGGTTAGTGACTTGCGTGAGGTCGCTCCAGCCCCAGTCTACTCCTCGGCCCCCACTCTGCCCACACACATGGCCCCAGGACACGAGGGCCTCTCTGAGTTGGTCTCTGCCCAGGAGGCTTCCTTAAGGCCTGGAGCTGGAGTTCTGTTCTCTGTACCTTTGCTTTCACCTTATGTGTCTTGGAATGTTGTCATTTTCAAGGTGCAGAAAGGCGCTAGTGTGTGTCTTTTTACTCCTGCACAGGTGGGCCTGTGGTGGCCACAGATGCTAAGAGATTGGTGACCTCTCCAAGCCAAAGGTAAGGGAAATAAAAAATAAAATCCACACGTAACCCCAAAGTGTTAGTTTTTAGACCGTGGAAAGTTTCCCTTGTTCTATTAGATATTCTTTATTCGAAAGGATTTGGGGATTTTAAGACTATGTTCAACTGACACCTTTAATTGTAGAACAAATTACTAAAAAAATTAATATAAAATTAACTAGTTAGTTTTGTGTTCAGCCAGTTAGTGGGAAGGGGAGCTAGGATGGTGTGGCTATCGGGGGATTTGAGTACAGTGTGTCCCGATGCCTGTGGTCACTTCTCACCCCACCCGACTTGTCCTGACATGGGTTCTCTTCTCCTTTCAGCTGTGGCCCCATCAGTGTGAAAACTGAGCCCATGGAAGATTCGGGTATGTACACCAATGCCTTTTAGAATCAAGTATTTAGCAGGCTATCATTTGACTCCTTTCTCTTGTTCTACTTCCAAAAAATGAGACTTTCAGTAAAGTGGGGAGGCACTTTCTCAATTCGGCTAAAAAAAAAAAAAAAATCTACAAAGAGCCAACAGCTAACATCACACTTAGTGAGAAACTAGAACCTTTCAGGGGCGCCTGGGTGGCTTAGTCGGTTGAGCGTCCAACTCTTGATTTCTGCTCACGTCGTGATCTCTGGGTCATGAGATTGAGCCCTGCATCAGGCTCCATGCTAAGCGTGGAGCCTGCTTAAGATTCTCTTTCCCTGGGGTGCCTGGGTGGCTCAGTTGTTAAGCGTCTGCCTTCGGCTCAGGGCTTGATCCCAGGGTCCTGGGATCGAGCCCCAGTTCAGGCGAGCAGGGAGCCTGCTTCTTCCTCTCCCACTCCCCCTGCTTGTGTTCCCTCTCTCGCTGGCTGTCTCTCTCTCTCTCTGTCAAATAAATAAAGAAAATCTTTAAAAAAAAAAAAAAGATTCTCTTTCCCTCTCCCCCCTCCCCCCTCTCTTAGACACACACACTCTCTTGATAAATAAATGAAATCTTTTTTTTTTATTTTCAAAGATTTTATTTATTTATTTGAGAGAGAGAGCTCACGAGCAGGGGGAGGAGCAGAGACAGAGGGAGAAGCAGACTCGCCGCTGAGCAGGGAACCCGACAGGGGCTCACTCCCAGGACCCTGGGATCATGACCTGAGCCGTAGGCAGATGCTTAACCAATTGAGCCACCCAGGCACCCCAATAAATAAAATCTTAAAAAAAAAAAGAAAGATTCCAAAATCTTTCCCATTGAGATCAGGAATGAGGCAAGGATGTCTCCTCTCCCACTCCCTTCCAGCATCATACTGAAAGTCCTAGCTAATGCGATAAGACAAGAAAAGGAAATAAGAGGCACACAGATTGGGAATGGTGAAATAGAACCGCCCTTGTTCACAGATGATGGGACTGTCTGTATAGAAAATCCCAAAGAACTGACCAATACAAGGAGTGGTGGTGAGTAGGGCATTAAATAACCTCAACAAGGGCCTTATCCTTGTTCCCCTCCCCCAGCTCCTTAAAGAAAGAAAAATGGCATTAATTACAGGGAAAATGTTAAAACGTTAAAAAAAATCTTTAGATGCAAATGCTTAAGCAAAGGATGGGAAAATATTGAAAGCATTAAACGTGGAAAGGTTAGAAACCCTAAAATAACCTAAGGACACAAAACCAAAACTCAAAATTCAAGTTGATAAAAAGGAACACAAGCTGGGGCACTGGGCTGGCTCCGTCGGTACAGCGTGCTGCTCTTGATCTCTGGGTTGTGAGCTCAAGCCCCACATTAGGCATAGAGTTTACTTTTTAAAAAAAAAAAAGGAGAAGAAGAAGATACACAGAAAAAGGGAAAACAGGGATTTTAGCTCGAGTGAAACGGAAGGCGGCATCGCTAAGGCCGTCGCGGTGTGGCTCGTGCTCTGCGCCTCCCCACACCCTGGGGGGCCCCCGGGACAGAGGCCTCCTCCTGTGTCACAACTGTGGGTGCCCCGGCCCTCCCATCCACGTGTAAACACGTGCTTAACAGAGCTCCTTCTTCAATGACAAAGTCTGAAAAATAACCGGGCTCGTCCACTCTAGTTATTCTGGGTAAGAGCAACACAAGTCAGTGAAAAGAAGCAAGCCCAGCACATTCAGCACTTGCCCGGGATCTCCGCCTTGGCTGCCTGTCAGAGCTCAGATACGTTCTGCCTTTGCCTCAGATGGTCACAAAGAATTTTAACCCCCTACGCGCGGACGGCGGTCAGCTCCCCCGCGGCCCGTTCGTGGATCCACAGCCTGCGGTCTTCTTCTGCACCAGCTGTTGGGCTAGAGGGGCATTTCCCACCGCCTTAAAATAGGCCTCTTTTTTTCTTTTAAGTAATCTCTGCACCCAACGTGGGGCTCGAACTCACAACCCCGAGATTGAGAGTCGCAGGCTCCTCCGACTGAGCCAGCTGGGCGCCCCCAGGCCTCTTTCATTGAGGCCTCTCTTTGGAGATATGGTTCAGTCAAAACAAAAATACGCTTCCGATTAATAGGACTTTCTACCATGGATTTCATGGTGCCGTTCGAATCGCTTCCCGCTGCCGGCGGGCTCCTGAGAGCCGAGAGCCTTATTTCTTGTGATATTTGTGCAACACTCGCCCCACAGAACAAGTGTGGAAATGATTTTGAGTTTCAGATTTCTCTCCTTCTCTCTTTCCCTCCCTCCCTTCATTAAAAAAGCACCCCAAAACAAAGCAGCTTCAAACAATGATTAGTCTTGTGATGCCTGGGTGGCTCAGTTGGTTAAGTGTCTGCCTTCGTCTCAGGTCATGATCGCGGAGTCGCAGGATCGAGCCCCACGTCGGTCTCTCTGCTCAGTGAGGAGCCTGCTTCTCACTTTGCCCCTCCCCTATCTCGTGTGCTCTCTCTCTATCTCTCAAATAAATAAAACCACAGCAACAATTTAAAAAAAAAACAACGAAAACAACAATTAGTCTTTCTCCCAGTTCCGCGTGTTGGCTGGGCAGTCCCTCCACTCTGGGCTGACCTCGCTCCTGGGCCTGAGGCCTCCACCGGGAGAGCTGGGCCTCTCTCCTCACGGTCTCACACCTCCGGGAGGCTAGCCCAGGCTCGTTCACATGGCCACTCAGTTCCTGAGCAGGAGCGAGGATGCACCCACACTTTCCAGGGCTCGCTTTTGCATCCTGTTGGCCCATGTCCCAGTGACCAGGCCCAGCTTTAACGGATGGAGAAGTAGCCTCCATGTCTAGAAAAGAGGGGGAGAGACATTGCAGACAGGCCAGGCATGCACCGTCGGCGGGGGAGAAGCCTGTGGCTAGTTTTCTAGACTACCACACCTTTCCCTGGCAAAAGGCTTTTGGTCTCACTAACGCGGTTCCCTGGGGGTTTGCAGTTTTGAAACCCATTTCATTGCAGTAGGTGAGTTAAGATTACAGGTGAAGCATTGAATCACTATATTGTACACCTGAAACTAATATTATACTGTATGTTAACTAACTGGAATTTAAATAAAAACTAAAAAATATATACATATAGGTGCCAGTTAGGTCCCATTACAGAAGAATATTTACCAGGTTTTACATAACTGCACATGTATATGCCGGTCTTGAAAGGGAACGTTTCCTCAGGCTGGGAGCTCGACCTTCTTCTCTCTTGTCCCTCCCTCCCTCCTCCTGTTCCTTGTGTCGTCTTTCTCTCCCTCCTTCTTTCCTTTTATATTGATTTTATGTTATTTTGTTGCTATGACTTATATTTCTATATGGGTTAACCGTTTGCTCGGAGAGTATGAGCTCTGCGTCATTTTGCTGACTCCTGGGAAGCCATGTTAATCAACACAGAGCTTGATTTTTCAGCAGAAGCTCACGGTTCTCTCTGTGGGTCACTGTGGCCTAACACATGGTTTTATTGTTTTCATTGCATCCAAAGGCTCGGTGGTGAAAGTGGCGGCTGTATCAGTCAAGAAGGAATCAGAAGATCCGAATTACTATCGATATCACGTACAAGGTAATACCGTCTTATCCTCCTTTTCTTCCCCAGAAGTTATTGGTGATGGAAAACTGTAATTAGCCCCCGTTGGAAAAACAGGCAGAGAGTAACAAAAAAAGATCCATGTGCTTGGGATCTAGCATAGAGCCATGTGATGTAAAGCATTTTACGTCATAAAATAAATCCTGTGTAGCCTAAATCCACATGCTTCAAGGCAAATGTGAGGGTAAAAACCCAGGGTGTATGTTACTTGAGTTTGTCTGTTAGGTATTCTTATTTTGTGTGTTTGAAAATACTGGCCTGGGGGGCTCCATCCGACTCTTGATCTTGGCTCAGGTCTTTGATCTCAAGGTCGTGAGTTCAACCCCTGCATCAGGCTCTGCACCGGGCATGGAGCCTACTTAAAAAAAAAAAAAAAAAAAAAAAACACTTCTCTCTGATCCTCTCCTATCTGGTCTGCCCCCTAAGTTACTGGGAAAATATCAAAAGTTAAAAGACATGACTATGAGAGTGAAGAAATTCAGGTGCCCACGCTCTTAATAATATTTGCTTCATTGACATCATACAAGTTAAACAGAACAGATTACTGGAGACACACACTTTTCACACAGGGCACAGGTAGGTGGTCTGTACGGTTGCCTGACTAGGTCCTCTCCCCAGAGACCACAATCCCGCTGCACCCCCCGGGGGATACCTGTTTGATGACATGGCGCTATTGCATTCATAGGACCGTTGTAAGCATCCAGATCCCGACTCCTCTTTGACTGCTCTGTGAATGCAGGCAGAGTGTGGGACAATTTGCAATTAATTCCTCAAACATGACCAGGTTTGAAATGTTTCCGACAAAAATCTTACCTTTGAAATAGTCCTGACGGGACGCCTGGGTGGCACAGTTGTTAAGCGTCTGCCTTCGGCTCAGGGCGTGATCCTGGCGTTCCGGGATCGAGCCCCACGTCAGGCTCCTCCGCTGGGAGCCTGCTTCTTCCTCTCCCACTCCCCCTGCTTGTGTTCCCTCTCTCTCTGCCTGTCTCTCTCTCTCTGTCAAATAAATAAATAAAATCTTAAAAAAAAAATAGTCCTGCTGTATTACTGAGCTCTGTAACTTACAGTAGAAACAAAACCAAAAACTTTTTTCAAAAACTCTAAAGACCAATGAGAGTATCCGTTGTCATTGCTCTGTCCTGGGCAGGTCCCCCATCCCACCCCACACACAGCTGGCCTGCTGTGGTCCCTTAGGATCCCTTTTCAATCCATCCTACCCCCTGTCCTCCAATCATTTATTCATGGAGAACGGGATCTGTCACCTCCCTCCCCTGCTCACACACCGTCTATGGCTTCTCATCACCCGTGTCTTTCAGCGCTGTTTCCAGCCTCCCTCCCTATCCTGTCTGCCTCCCCCACGATCGCCCCCCTCAGCTCTTCAGACACCCTGCTCAGGCTGATTCCTGAAACATGCCCTGAATCCTCCTTCCACCAGCTTTTATATAAGCTGATCCCTCCGTGGGATTCCCTTCTGGCTTTGCAGGCTTCCGGCAAGTTCCACTGCTTTCTGGGCACAGACAGAATCTCAAGTAGAGCAGGGAGCCTTCAGCTCCCGAATTGCACAAAGCCTCTAGAGCCACCTGCTGGTGGGGTATTTATGCTTCTGCCGCGGACTGCCCCAGCTCGGAGCCCCAGGGTCCCAAGTCCAGGGCTGTGCACACAGCGGGCACTCGCATGTGCTTGCTGAACTGAACGGCTCCCTCACGAAGCATCATTGTCACCTGTTTCTCAATCACTCCCTTTTTGAGAAAAAGTACATATGATTACATCTTGACTCCCAAAACTATCCTTTTCAACTTAAATGACCTTGAGGTTTATCAAAATGTATACGTTGGGGGATTCTGGGTTACTTACGGAGTCTACTCCCAAAGGCAACAGTGAAATAAATCAATGATTGGATAGACATAAGTATAGTCATTCCATTTCAGTTGATCAGAAAGAAGCACATTATTTGAAGAACAGCATTAGGTTAAATGTATAATTTATAATCTTTCTCCTGCTTGGCTTGGAAGTGACAGAACTACTCAAGACATCTTTGTACAATGTGGCGCCTGGGTGGCTCAGTCGCTAAGCGTCTGCCTTCGGCTCAGGTCATGATCCCAGGGTCCTGGGATTGAGCCCCACATCCGGCTCCCTGCTCAGCGGGAAGCCTGCTTCTCCCTCCCCCACTCCCCCTGCTTGTGTTCCCTCTCTCGCTGTGTCTCTCTCTATCAAATAAATAAAATCTTAAAAAAAAAAGACATCTTTGTACAAAAACTCCCAAAGTGGGGCCCCTTCCTTCTTGATGCCCAAAAGATTAAAATTGCCTGACATCATGGACTGTATTCCATAGTACTGAATATTTTTGTGACCATTTAGGTAAAATCTTCACATGTTGAAGTACTGACATCTTTATATTTCCTTTAAGTAAGGGAGAAAGGTTTAAATCCATAAAGGCAACTAATGTCCCCTGCTCGGAATGTCGACTGGCCTTTGTGGAGCCCCCCCCCCAGTGACGTCAGTTGTGGCCCCAGCAGGGCCCAGGGCCTTGTGCAAGGTTTATATGAAAGTCTGATTCCCCATCCCACCCCGCCCCACCTGGACCTCACCATCCATCCGCAGCACAGACCTCTCAGACTCACATACACACATCCATGACTTGGCCAGCACGGAGACCATGAAGTCCCATAAGGACTTTTATATGTGCAGGGACCCCATCTCTGGGGCGCCTGGGAATGGAGAATGCAGAGGACAAGCTTTGTTGAAATACACCGTGCCCAGGCTGCCCTGACATTGGCGGCGGTAAGAGTATCAGCACCATTCAGTTTTCTTCCCAGCTGACACCGTTCGATTTGGGGGAGGAGCCTTCTAGGCAGAGGGGAAAGTGGAGGCAAAGGTCCAAGATCAAGGAATTAACGTGGTCTTTCCCACATCCCATCACTGACACTGACTCCTGTGCTTCCGTAGTCCACATTTAAATGCCCCTCTGATTATGTTGAGCCCGAATAAGGCAGGATGATCTCCTTTTCTGAGGTCAGCTGATGAGCAAACGTAATTCCGTAATTCCGTCTCCCTCCTTTAATTGCCCCTTGCCCTGTAACATACAAGATTCACAGGTTTTGGATATCCGTGGGGGCCCATCTGCCTACCACAAATACTAAAAATTGAAGGCCAGCATTAAGTAACCTAGAAACAGATAAGAATAAGGATAAGAACTGTTTTTAACTCAACAACAAAAACACAAACTACCCAATTCAAAAATGGCCAAATGGGGGCGCCTGGTTGGCTCATTCAGTGGAACATGTGATTCTTGATCTTGGGGTTGTAAGTTCAAGGGCCACATTGGGCATAGAGCTTACTTAAAAAAAAAAAAAAAGAATTTGGGGGGGAACAAGGCTTTTAAAAAATCATATAATGTCCTCATTTTACAACCCCCAACAAAGCCATGCGTCTTGGCAATAATCATCAGTGGCCAGTAAAGCCATTCATAAAACATTGATGGGGACTTTATTGCAAATGGATTTGGTTGACATTTCCTGAACTCACTGGTCCAGACTTGGTGTGCCTCCTGACAGGATCCAGAAGGACGTGCACCTTGGGGATGCTTGCTCCCCCCAAAATCAAACCTGAGTCTGAACCAGCCTCTAGTTCTACCCCCAGTTTGCAGGAAACACGGGGGATAGAGGAACATGTGAAGACACCACCCCACCACAAGGACACAGGCAGCAAACTCCAGAACGGAAGGGACGTGACAAGGTGGATTTCTTCATCAAATGATGGCAAGTTAAAAAGGAAATGGAGAGAAACCTGTTTTATAGTAAAAGACGTTTGAGATATTTCAACCTAATGCAGCGTGTGGGCTCTGTTGGGATCGATTTGAACGAACCAGCCACAGAAAGACATTTATGGCTTCCTGTGGA
The DNA here is from genome assembly GCF_024610735.1 of Ursus americanus. Classification (NCBI taxonomy): domain Eukaryota; kingdom Metazoa; phylum Chordata; class Mammalia; order Carnivora; family Ursidae; genus Ursus; species Ursus americanus. The sequence goes on along the minus strand of NC_142128.1, from coordinate 10,615,936 downwards.
ATGCCAGGTGCTGGGCAGGAGTGCTGGAATTGGAAAACCATCCTTTTGTAACCATTATAATAAAAGATTGGATCAAGCAGGAGTCACCATGGGATGCGGCATCTAGAGAGAAATCTAGAAAAGGAATGGAATGCTTACACAACCTAACGTTTCTCCCCACAGGCTGCTTGTTAGTTGCAAGAGGGAGGAAAAAAGGGTAATTATCCAGTGGAGAAAGCAAGCAACACCCTGACCGAGCGATCAAGGTGCACATCACCAGGGAGGGGCCGGTGGACACCGCCTTAGAGCGTTCAGGCTGCTGAAACAGAATACCATAGACCAGGGGGGGTTATAAGCAACAGAAACATATTCCTTACTGCTCCGGAGGCCGGGAAGTCTAAGACCAAGATGCTGGCAGTCTGGCGAGGACCCCCGTCCTGGTTCATAGATGACCCTCTTCTCACTGTGTCCTCACAAGGTGAAAGGGGCGAGGGAGCGCTTTTTTTTTTTCTTTTTCTTTTTTTTTTTTTTTTAGATTTTTTTTTAGGGGCGCCTGGGTGGCTCAGTCCTTAAGTGTCTGCCTTCAGCTCAGGGCGTGATCCCAGAGTCCAGGGATCAAGCCCCACATCAGGCTTCTCTGCTGGGAGCCTGCTTCTTCCTCTCCCACTGCTTGTGTTCCCTCTCTCGCTGGCTGTCTCTCTCTGTCAAATAAATAAAATCTTAAAAAAGATTTTATTTTTAAGTAATCTCTATACCCAACATGGGACTCGAACTCACAACCCCAAGATCAAGAGTCACCCGCTCCACTCACCGAGCCAGCCAGGTGCCCCAGGAAAACCTCTCTTCTTATAAAATGGGCCTGCCATGAAAATCAGACAGACTATACAATGGTTCCAGGTTAAATGAAAAGAAAGAGAAGTGAGAACAAAAAAAGCAATGCCTCGCCCCAAACTGGATCCCGCACCGGAGGAGGGAAAGCTATAAAGAAGGGTTCAGAGGTGAAGGGCCACGGTCTATGTAACTTTCCCCAGATGGGTCAGAGAAAGAGAAAAGGATGTCCGGTGTACATACATCGATCTGCCTACATAGGAAGATGGGGGCGGGGGGGGGGGGGCAAAAATTGAACATGATCAAGGGAAACAGTAAACCGTTAACTATCTATCATCTGAGTAGAAGCTATGTGGCTCCTCTTTGCACTATATTCTTTTTGTGACTTTTCTGTAAGTGTGAAACTATGTCCAAACATGACATAAAAAAAAAAAAAAAGATGTTTACGAGACCGTTGAAATTTGCACAGTGACTAGATACGAGCTGATGATAACGAGTGTTGTTAATTTGGGGGGAATGGGGATGTGGTGAAGGTGAAGGACGAGAGTCCTGACGTCTTACTTGCGCACGCGCGGTCTGCGCACCCCATCCCCGCCAGACCTGGAATTGACTTGCACAACCCGTGCAGGTGGGGGGAGGGGCGCGCGCAGGAAAACAGGATACGGGGCTGGTGGCTGTTGGCCCTGGAGATGGACCCAGGGCATCAGTGTACCATCTCTGCTTTTGTAGGTTTGAAACTTCTCCAAAGCGCAGATAAAACAACAAAGAAAAAGCGTAAAGAAAGAATCGTTTGTGTGAATTTTGTATCAAGGACTCAGAGTATTTCTCACATACGTTCCTGTGGGGGTCTTGAACTGTTGGCATGGTTTTAAATGAATTCTTGTTTACATTGTGTATTTTGGCCTTTTTTTTTTTTTAAATATATCGTTTGCTTCCCTTTCAGAAAGCCAGCATCCCTGTGCGAGTGGCGAAGTAATAGAAATGGAATTACCAATGGAAGGTTAGAGAAGCCAGGCGTTTTAGCCTCTCTTTGGTTTTGTTGTTCGAGTTTACAGTATTTTGCAGAGAACACAGTCTTTTAAACACCCATGACACATGTTTGAAAATGAGGCAGCTTCTCGGCATGCCTTCTTAGAAAACCAGCCGAGTCTTAGCTCTAAAATGTGGCCTTAAGAACTCTGTCAGGCCTCCTGTTCCGATCTGTGAGTGATTCTGCTTAAAGCACCCGGATTAGAAGTTGTGTGGTAAGAAAACTTTACACCTCTGCGATTTATTGCTTTTTTCCATTTTGTCTTCTTGATGGGCATACCAAAATTCTTTTTTTTAATTTCTTTTTAAGTAAACTCTACACCACACATGGGGCTCGAACTCATGACCCTGACATCAAGAGTTGCACACTCCACTGAGAGCCAGCCAGGTGCCCCCCAAACTTCTTTTGACCAGAGTTGAAAAGTATTTCAGGAAATTCTTTTTTTTTAAGATTTTATTTATTTATTTGAAAGAGAGAGCAGGAGTGGGGAGAGTGGGGGCAGAGGGAGAGGGAGAAGCAGGCTCCCTGCTGAGCAGGGAGCCGGAGGATAGGGGGCTCGATCCCAGGACCCTGGGATTATGACCTGAGCCAAAGGCAGATGCTTAATCGACTGAGCTACCAAGGCACCCCTAGGAAATTCTCGAATCAGAAGTAAAATTTGATAGTACTCCCCTCCCTGTGTGTATAAATCTTGAGTATCGTGGGTAACGCCTGAATTCTTAAAATGGTTTATGCATGTCCAAGGTGAAATTAATAACAGAAATTTCCTCCCCCAACCTAGAGGCATGGGATACCTTTGTCAGTTCACAGGCAAGAAGACCTTGCTTTTAGGAGTCAGATGTCTATCTTGGTTCCAAAAGGATTTGTATTTTTCTCTAAGTCAGAGGCATTCTCGAAGGAGCTAACGTGTGGTCATTTTTAATAGCTTCTGTGAGTTGGGGGCATCTGGGGTTCTGTATCGTGGGGGACATTTCCAATGGCTCCCTGAACTATTTGGTTCAATTCTCTGACCTAAAAGAGTCTCGATAGATTTTGCCAGAGAACATACTACGTTCCGGTCCAGTGTTAGGATCGTTCATTCACTCACAGAATTAATCATCTTCAACTTCATTGCTTTAAACCAAGAAGACAAGTCCCTTCTGTCATTATTCCTCTTCCATATATTTTTCTAAATTATGCATTTTTTTAAACTGTGGTTTAAAAAAACACACCACAGGGGCGCCTGGGTGGCTCAGTCGGTTAAGTATCTGCCTTTGGCTCAGGTCATGATCTCAGGGTCCTGGGATCGAGCCCCGCATCCCAGTGTGACCGCCTCCCCCGCCAGGGGGGTTCATCAGTGTCCTAACGTGTGACAGGATTCGGCCATTTATTTTTCGTGGCTTTTTCCTCAACCCCGTCTCTGACCTTCTCCGAATGTTAGGAAGGACAGTGATTTCAAACTCAGTTTAAATCGGTTCCTCCCTCACATCATTTTCCTTCCCTTTGTTGAAGCCCCTTGAGACATTGTTCTGTGGGGGAGCCCGGCCTGCTCAGTCAGTGGAGCACACGGCCCTCGATCTCAGGGTCGTGAGTTCAAGCGCCATGTTGGGCGTGGAGCCTACTTAAAATAAAAATAAATAAAAAATAAAGATGGAAAAGACATTGTTCTGTCTTTTTTTTTTTTTTTTTAATGGATAGAACGTATTTAGGAAGAGGAAGACCTACATGGGAATCCGGGTAGAGCTGGTGCTGAGAGTCAGAAAGATGTCACTGGTTGTTGGTCTTTGAAGTACCTCGCTTCTGAAGAGATTTTTTTTTTCAAGTTTAGTTATTTATTTTTTTAGTCATCTCTACACCCAATGTGGGGCTCGAACTCACAATCCCGAGATCAAGAGTCACATGCTCCACTGACTGAGCCCGCCAGACACCCCCAAGAGATTTCTGTTATTACAGTATAGCGGGAAGTCTATTTCTGATACAGCAGAATTAGTTTGATTTTTTTTTTATAAACTTTTTATGTTGAAGTAATCAAAGATTCTCAAGAAACTACAGGAACAGAGAGGTCTGGTGTGACTTCACCCATTTTTTCCCCCAGACGTTACGTCTTATGTTAGGATAGTCCAATATCCAACAGCTGATTGCCTTAGAGTGTTTCTTCCTCTACGAACAATTAATGGAAGCTTTCTAAAATGAGCCAGAGTTAGGTGAGATCCAGCCAGACTTGTGTCTGTGTGTCATAAATCTGGCAAACCAGAAAAATCGATTGTGCCTCTGGTGTTATAATAGACTGAATCCCGGAGGGTTGCTGGCAGGGGAACCGTCCCCCAAAGCACCCGGCTTTCTTTCATCCGAGGGATTTCTGATGATAGCAAGAAAATGCTTATGAGCATAGGAATTCCATTACCTCAAATGGAAGCATATCTGTGTCCACTAATGTGGGTAACTGGGTACTGTTTCCTAATATCTGAGAGTTTTTTGCCTCCCCTTATCCCTTATAAGGTTACCCTTTCTGGCCCTATGATCCCTTAAAGTTAAAATTACCTTGACATTTAGGGACGCCTGGCTGGCTCAGTCAAAAGAGCGTGAGGCCCTTGATCTTGGAGTCAGGAGTTCAAGCCCCACGTTGGGTATAGAGATTATTACAAAATAATAATAATAATAAGTAAAAATAAATATTTAGGTCTTTTATCCATTTTGAGTTTATCTTTGTGGATGGTGTAAGGGAACGGTCCAGTTTCATTCTTCTGCATGTGGCTGTCCAGTTTTCCCAACGCCATTTGTTGAAGAGACTGTCTTTTTTTCCATTGGATGTTCTTTCCTGCTTTGTCGAAGATGAGTTGACCACAGAGTTGAGGGTCCATCTCTAGGTTCTCTATTCTGTTCAGGGATCTATGTGTCTGTTTTTGTGTCAGTCCCATGCTGTCTTGATGACTCCAGCTTTGTCGTAGAGCTTGAAGTCCAGAATTGTGATGCCACCAGCTTTGTTTTTTTTTTTTTTTCAATATTCCTCTAGAGGGGATTATGCTGAGCAAAATACGTCAATCAGAGAAAGACAATTATCATAGGGTTTCCCTCATATGAGGAATATAAGAAATGGCGCAGAGGATCATAGGGGAGGGGAGGGAAGACTGAATGGGGAGAAATCAGAGGGGAGACAAACCATGACAGACTGTTGACTCTAGGAAACAAACTGAGGGTTGCTGGAGGGGAAGGGGGTGGGCGACGGGGCCACCGGGTGATGGGCGTTAAGGAGGGCACGTGATGTGAGGAGCACTGGGTGTTACACACAACTCGTGAATCACTGACCTCTGCCTCTGAAACTAAGGACGACTACATGTTGGCCAATTGAACTAAAATTTTTTTAAAAAGTAAATACCTTTAAAAATTTAAAGATAATCAAATTCCTTTCACGTGTATACTTTCACGTGTGTTGAGTATGCGATGTGTTTAAAGAGCCAGCTGTTTGGGTGCAGGAGCAGTGAGAAGTTGGAACATGAGAATACATAATAACAAATGTCATTTTAGAAATTTTTTTTTCAAGATTCCACTCCGCGCGTCCCTTCAGAAACGAGTGAGGACCCCGAAGCTGAGGTGAAAATTGAAGGTTAGTTGGTGAAAGCCTCGTCAGAGTGACACTGCTGAGTGTGGCTTTCATTTCTTCTTAACGGGTTATTGTGGGGAAAAGATTGAGACAGGCGGCGGGTGTGTGTGTGTGTGTGTGTGTGTGTATGGGGGACTCGGGGGGTGGGGGTGTATGTGGTGTGTATATGTGTGTATGGGGGCTGGGGGTGTATGGGTATAGACGTGTCTGTGAGTATTTGTGTGTGTGTGTAGTGTATGTGGGGGCTCAGAGGGTGGGGGTGTATGTGGTGTGTGTGTGGGGGGGTGTGGGTAGGAGTGTATGGGTATATACCTGTCTGTGTGTGTATATGTGTATGGGGGGCTCGGGGGGTCGGAGTGTATGTGGTGTGTGTGTGTATGGGGGGGCTCAGAGGGTGGGGGTGTATGTGGTGTGTGTGTGTGTGTGTGTGTGTATGGGGGGTGTGTGAGAGTGTATGGGTGGTATATGTGTCTCTGTGTGTGTATGTGTGTGTGTATATGAGGGGCTTGGGGTGGGGGCGTATGTGTGTATGGGGGTGTGGGTGGGAGTATATGGGTATATACCTGTCTGTGTGTGTGTGTGTGTGCATGTGTGTGTGTGTGTGTGTGTGCAGATCAGCACGGGCCAGGGACCAGACTATGCCCCGTCCCAAGGGAGGGAAGAAAGAAGGTTGATAGACAGAGGCGGGGAGGGCTGCCTTCCCTCAGAAGCACATTCCGCTGGTATAGAGAGAGTTCACAGATAACAACTGATCATTTCTAGAAGCCACGAACTCCGTTTAACTGCAAGGATCTAAAGGAAGCCAAGTTCAAAGTGTGGTTTTAAAAAGATTTATTTTGGGGGGCGCCTGGGTGGCTCAGCGGTTAGGCGTCTGCCTTCGGCTCAGGGCGTGATCCCGGCGTTGTGGGATCGAACCCCACATCGGGCTCCTCCGCTGGGAGCCTGCTTCTTCCTCTCCCACTCCCCCTGCTTGTGTTCCCTCTCTCGCTGGCTGTCTCTATCTCTGTCGAATAAATAAATAAAATCTTAAAAAGAAAAAAAGATTTATTTTTTAAGATCCGCTACGTAAGACCATTTTCTTTAAAAGACTGACAAACGGACGTGTAATCTGTTTGGTTTTTGTTTGGAAGTCTGTTTAAAAACCACATCTCATAGTTACAACATATTCTATGGATATTCTTTACAATTAAAAGGTTTTTAAAACGTTTTTTACTTTTCATAGAAATGAATGACACCACTGATCCTGGAACTTGTGGATCTTGAGCCCATTTAGTTAAAAAAATGTGCCGATTTTCTTTCACTGTGATCCACTTGGTTATCTGCTAAGAAATCTTTTCTTTTTTTAAGATTTTATTTATGTATTAGAGAGAGAGAGAGAAACACAAGCAGGGAGGAGGGGCAGAGGGAGAGGGAGCAGACCCCCCCACTGAGCAGGGAGCCCAATTCGGGGCTCGATCCCAGGACCCTGGGGTCATGACCTGAGCCGAAGGCAGACGCTTAACCGACTGAGCCACCCAGGCGCCCCGGTAAGAAATATTTTCATCTCAGCTACTGGAATCTGAGCTGATCCCTAGTGTCTTCCTAATACGAGAAGGAGAAGTTTTTATTTTACATATTTCTTAATGTTACAGGGTCTCAGAATTACTGTCATTAAGTATATGTTTTGTTTTTCAAGATTGCTTTGGCTTCTTGGGGTCTTTTGTGGTTCCGTACAAATTTTAGGATCGTTTGTCCTAATTCTGTGAAAAATGTATGGGTGTTTTGATAGGGATTGCACTGAATGTGTAGAGTGCTCTGGGTAACATGGACTTTTTAACGATATCTGTTCTTCCAACCCATAAGCGTGGAACGTCTTTTCATTTCTTTGTGTTGTCCTGAATCTCGTTCACCAGTGTTAGTTTTCAGAGCACGGGTCGCTCACCTCTTCGGTTAGGGTTATCCCCAGCTATTTTATTGTTGTTGGTGCAATTGCAAATGGGATTGTTTTCTTAATTTCCCTTTCCACTGCTTCATTATTAGCGGATGGGAGCACAACAGACTTCTGTACACTGATGTTGTGCCCTGCGGCTTTACTGAGTTATTGATCAGTTCTAGCAGTTCCTTGGAGTCTTTAGGGTTTCCTATATATAGAATCATGTCGTCTGCAAATAGTGAGAGCTTTACTTCTTCCTTACCAATTTGGATGACTTTCATTTCTTTATGTTGTCTAATTGCTGTGGGAGTCCTTTTATTTATTTTTTTAAAGATTTTATATATTTATTTGAGAGAGAGAGAGAGAGAGCGTGCGCGCACAAGGTGGGGGGGAGCGGCAGGAGGGGAGAAGCAGACTCTCCGCCGAGCAGGGAGGCGAACTTGGGACTCCATCCTGGGACCCTGAGATCATGACCTGGGCCAAAGGCAGACGCTGATCTGGGTGTTACCCAGGAGCCCCGGGAGTGCTTTTTTTAGAGATAAGATTATTTCCCATGACACACCACAGGGTCCGAATTGACTTGGTCCCCGTGATTAGGGGAATTTTGAAATGGAATGAATGTTCCCATCCGGGTTTGATTCTTCCGCTTGTAGTTTATTTCTTTGAATTCTAAAACTGCTTTCATCGAGTGGGTCATTTCAGGGGGAGAGTCCCTCTCATCACCATTTATAAAGGAGAAAAAGCGGGTGCAGCGTAAGCGCCCGGCAGTGAGAGAAGGGCTGTGGCCGTCCACGGGGGAAATGCTCGCGTGCATCCAGTGGAAAACAAAGCCATCTGGCTCAAGACAAGTTAGGAACAAAACACAGGGAGACTCAAATCGTAATTTACGGTAGGATCAGGGCACCTGGGTAGCTCAGTTGGTTAAGCGTCCGGCTCTTAATTTCGGCTCAGGTCACGGTCTCAGGGTCCTGGGATCAGCCCCGTGTTAGGCTCCGTGCTCAGCACAGGGTCTGCTTGGGATTCTCTCTCTTCCTCTCCCTCTCCCCCTCTGCACCACTCACTGTCCCTAAATTAATTAATTATTTATTGAAAAATAATAATCATAATTTATAGTAGGATCTCAACTTTCTTTAGAAAGAAATTTATGTAGAAAGAGAAAAAAGCAGGAGAAAATACCCCCAAAAATGGAAAAAAAAAAAACAGTTATAGCGACCCACATTGGAATTATGTGTGATTTTACTTTTCTTCTTTTTGCTTTTCCCTGTTTCCCTTACTCTCCACAGGGAACATAGGTTAATTAAGTATTAGGGGGGAGATTCAGATATTGATCGGTTCTGTGCGAGGGGACCGCTTCTCTGCAGGGTGTCAGCCCTGACGGCTTTATTGGAAATTATGCAGTGGTGCCGGCCGGGTAATTGGACACAGAGGAGATGCTTCCCGTCCAGCGGTAATGTCCCTGACCCGTAGCCAGGAGGATGGATTTTCCCTTAGTGGGGATGGATTTGTGTTAATTCCTCCATACCTGAAGTCAGTAGGGCCTGAGTGGGCGTACAGATAATACATGATATTGACATGGCCAGTTTCAGAGCCCTCATAAGGCCTCACTGTGGCATCTGATCCTCCCATCCTGAGCCATCCAGTGAGGTTTTTTCCCTAACATTCCACAAAAGGAAACCCTTAAATTACTTTTTTTTTTTTTAAGATTTTATTTATTTGACAGAGATAGAGACAGCCAGCGAGAGAGGGAACACAAGCAGGGGGAGTGGGAGAGGAAGAAGCAGGCTCATAGCGGAGGAGCCTGATGTGGGGCTCGATCCCAGAACACCGGATCACGCCCTGAGCCGAAGGCAGACGCTCAACCGCTGTGCCACCCAGGTGCCCCTAAATTACTTTTTTTAAAAAAGATTTATTTATTTGAGAGTGAGAGAGAGAGAGCACAGAGGGAGAGGGAGAAGCAGACTCCCCGCTAAGCAGGGAGCCCAACATGGGCTCGATCCCAGGACCCTGAGATCATGACCTGAGCTGAAGGCAGACGCTTAACTGACGGAACCACCCAGGTGCCCCAACCTTTAAATTGCCTTACATGTTTTTTTATTAAGGTGAAACTAACATAAAATGAACCATTTTAAAGTGAACGATTCAGTAGCTTTCATAAATTCGCAGTGTTGGGTAACCACCACCTCTATCTATTTTGAAAACATTTTTGTCTCCCCAAAAGAAAATCCCATACCCATTACCAGTTCCTCCCATTCTTCCCTCCCCCAGCCCCGAGCATCCACCAGTCTACTCTCTGTCTCCATGGATTTACCTTTCCTGCATATTTCATATAGGTGGGATCGTACAATGTGTGCCCTTTGGGGCCTGACTTCTTTCATTTAAATCTCCAGGGGCGCCTGGGTGGCACAGTCGTTAAGCGTCTGCCTTCGGCTCAGGGCGTGATCCCGGCGTTCTGGGATCGAGCCCCACATCAGGCTCCTCTGCTGGGAGCCTGCTTCTTCCTCTCCCACTCCTCCTGCTTGTGTTCCCTCTCTCGCTGGCTGTCTCTCTCTGTCAAATGAATAAATAAAACCTTAAAAAAAAAAAAAAAAGAATCCAAGTCCAGCAGTGATTTGAACGCGGTTGATGAAAACGTTCTCCAAGATGGCCTCTCCACGTGCTCTTCTCTTGTGGGGCATCACGCATGTATAGGGACTACAAGCCCAATCACCCTTTTTGTTCTGGAGAGCGGTTTTCTAAAGGATTGGCTATAAATTATTTGGTAGATAATGGCCATGCATCTAGCAAAGGACTGTAGCATTTGGAAGCCCATCTGTAGGTGTGGTCTTGTCCTTCGTCTGACAATAATTATTGTGATGGCTTATAGAATATGGAGCCAGATAAACACTTTTATTTTTTGTTTTTTTAGAGATTTATTTCCTTATTTTAGAGAGAGAGCATGCAGGGCAGAGGGGGAGAGAGAGATGGGGAGAGTCTTAAGCAGACTCTGCACTACCCGACTTCTTACAGCCAATTGTTTTCTGAAGCTTTAAAAGTTGAGTCTGTGCCTCTGATCAGAGTGGCACACGGGCATTTTTAGAGGAGAATTAACCGAATTTTCTTTAAGTTCTAAATTTGTTTCTCCTTTTAGAAAGCATAAATTCATCCAGTATTACAGATTCTGCAGCAGGTGTTGAAGATCTTAACATCGTTCAGGTGACCATTCCAGGTATGGAAGTCTATCTGGCATTATCATAATTGCCCTTATATTTTTCTTTTTGTTCTATTTTAACCATTTTATGACATGGGTCGGAAACCCTTGGAACTTTTCTTTTGCTTAGTTCACTCTTTCAACTAAGGAATGACAATTCAGGAATATAAAATACACTACAAATTGTCAGGCACTGAATATCTTGCTTATATTAGGCATCGCTAATCAGATATATTGCGTCTCACAGCCACGCCTTGGCATTACCTGGAAAATACATATCAGGGCAGGCAACTCCAAGCACCAGCTACCGTTGAGTAGGAATTGGTCACAGAGGTGGAATTTATTTGCTGCCTGTCAGGCAGTCTTTTCTGAATATGTGTATGTAAAATATATCTGGAGAGATACAAAAGAATATGATAACATAGTTTCTCCAAGGAAGGAAACAGAGCTGAGACAGGGATGGGAGAGAGACGTTTCACCGTATGCTGTTCTATGTCTTGTGAGTTTTGAACCACATACTTGCTTTGGTTATTCAAAATTAAATACAATAAAAATGTTAAGTGTCGAAAAATATTCCCTTCTAATCCTAGTACATCTTATTCCTTTTACTTGTCATATTGCATTGACTAGGATTGCTATTATAATGTTGAAGAGTAGAGGTGAACGTGGACATCCTGGTCCTGCATAATGTTGAAAATATTCCCTGAGTTAGTATGGAGTGTGTTTACATGGATTTATAATTTGGGAAATTCTCTATCCTCTATAATGGCTTCTATTTACACATTTCCAGAAAACTAAACTGAATGATAAGCCGCATAGAGTCCTTTTTTTGTATGCTGTCAGGCACTTCCTCCAACAGCTTTTTTGGGGGCTAATATATCAATAACCCTAGTTTGCTTGATTGTCTAATTATTTTTAGATAACGAGAAGGAAAGATTATCCAGCATTGAAAAGATAAAACAACTAAGAGAACAAGTCAATGACCTCTTTAGCCGAAAATTTGGTAAGTTTTTATACTGTGACGTATCCAAAATGTATATATTTGAGGTATTTCTTTTTAATGGAATATTTTATCAATCTTTCTGGGGGTGCCTGGCTGGCTCAGTCAGAAGAACGTGCAACTCTTGATCTAGGGATCGTGAGTTCGAGTCCCCTGTTGGGTGTAGAGCTTACTAAAAAAATTTTTTTTAATAAAATAAATATATTTTTTAAAAGAAATTGATCTTTCTGGGAAGGAGCTATGATCAAAATCAGTGTGTATTTTTCCGGAACAGCTTTTACGTGGACGCACTAATCGCAATAATAATATCTATCTTTGATTTACTGAGTTCTTACCCTGGCTGAGCAGTGCTTTCAGCAGTCACATGTGATTCATTATTTAATCTTCATAAAACCCTTTGTCAGGCAGATGCCAGGATCGTTTCTCCTTCACGGAGAGAGAAATTGATTCTGTTTTACTGACTGTTGCCAATGTCAAAATCAGTAAAATTGTCCATGAAGTAATAATGGCCGATCTCCGACGTTGTCACTGGACGGGAAGGATTTTAACATCTCGGCACTAAAGACAGAGCATGGTGTGGGAAAAGTAAGTGACACACTTAGGTGGTCTTCTTACAGGTGAAGCCATCGGGGTGGATTTCCCTGTGAAAGTTCCCTACAGGAAGATCACGTTCAACCCTGGCTGCGTGGTCATCGACGGCATGCCCCCAGGGGTGGTCTTCAAAGCCCCCGGTTACCTGGAAATCAGCTCCATGAGAAGGATCTTGGATGCCGCAGAATTTATCAAATTCACAGTCATTAGGTAGGTGAGCGTTCCCTGCTTGGTCATGACAATGAATCTGAAGGTTGCCACTTGATCGAGGTGGGCAGGGGGCGGCACCGGGATTTTTTTTACCCCAGGAGGTGGGCGGGGGGGCTCTGAAGCAAAGCGCTGTGCCGAGCTGCCTCTCACACTCCTTGGCTCGTATTCCGCTGCTGGGAGCTGGGTGTGGACAAACTTTGTTGCATTCACCATATCTCTTTCTCTTTAGACCCCTTCCAGGACTGGAGCTTAGCAACGGTGAGTATCCCATGTGGGTGGCGAGAAGGGCGTCCCAGCACCCACTGTGCGGTGCTGAATGTTCCAGCAGGCACTCACCACGGGGGGGCCTTGCTACTTGAGCCTTAGAGCAAAGCACGGTGCTCGTTAGATGCTGTCCATTTGTCCTGCTGGGTATAAAGTCCTTTAATTCCGTAGCTTCCCCAGGCTTTTCTTCTCCTGCGACGGTTTGCTGGAGCTCCCTGGCACACTCGCATTGGGGAGCCCTTTATGGCGGGGGGCTAGTAGCATTATACTGGACTAGCCCAGCTCAGTGGGTAAATAGCACCTGTCCGGTACCCCAGCTCCGTCCCCCAGGATTCCGCCCTCCGCCCAGATCTCCCCAGAGTTCAGAGCCAAAAGGGGTGCCACCTGGCACAGAGGGGGCTCCCAGGACCCCCCTCCAGTGCTGAGGTCAACATCTGTGCTAACTGAGCAAAGCCCCCTCCATGTGCCTGTTCGATATTCTGCGCGTGGCCCCGGCGTCCTTGCTGGCAAGTCAGGAGCACCCTGTAGGGCGAGTGATGGGATGTGGAGCTGTTCTCAGGAGTCTGAGCCGCTAGGGAACCGCCTTGGTTCAAGTTGGGAAAACTAAAATATTCTTTGAAAATGCCCGATTGTTATTCCTCCACTCGTCTTGTTGCTGAATGGGTTTTTTTACTTTTTTTTTTTTTTGTAGCTTTTTGGAGGCGTGATTTGCATACTGTAAAATTCGGTCGTGTGAAGTATACACGTCAGTCATTTTTAGTAAATTTACAGAGTTATGCAGACTGTCACCACAATCTAATATTAGGACATTTCTGTCACCCCCCCAAAGATCCCTCCTACCCGTTTTTCCGTCACTTCCTGTTCCCACCCCCAGCCCCAGGCAACCACTGAACTGACTTTCTTCTTGTCTCTGCCCGCGTTTTCTTAAAGTGAATCTTTAGACCTGTGTTCTCTCTAAGGAGAGCTCACCTGCTTCATGGCCAGATTTCTTTAAATTTAAAACAAGTAAGTTCTGTGCGGTTCCGTGGCTGTGACCAAGGGCCCTTGGGACCCACAGCAGGTAAAGCACACACCTTCTGTGGTCGTCCCCGTCTCTGTTACTTCAAAGTTCTCTTGAGACGCAAATGAAAAAACAGACAAATGGGAACAGTCCTATGAGAACATTAGGCCCCAGCAACACAACATTGTGTGAGGGGGAAAAAAGGACTGCAGTAAAAAATTAAATTTAAAAATTAAATAAATAAATAAAAATGGGAATGTGTGGCCAACATTGAAAAGCCAGGGATGTTTTCAAGAGAAAGAAAAGAAAGAAAAGCCAGGGATGTTTTCATGAAAGTCGATTTTTTTTTTTTAAGATTTTATTTATTTGACAGAGAGAGAGGCAGCGAGAGAGGGAACACAGGCAGGGGGAGTGGGAGAGGGAGAAGCAGGCTTCCCTCTGAGCAGGGAGCCCGATGCAGGGCTCAATCCCAGGACCCTGGGATCATGACCTGAGCCGAAGGCAGACACTTAACAACTGAGCTACCCAGGCGCCCCAGGAGAGTTGATTTTGGGGAGCCAGGGGCACCTGGCTGGCTCAGTGGGTAGAGCGTATGACTCTTGATCTCGGGGTCATGAGTTCAAGCCCCACGTGTGGTGTAGAGTTTGCTTTAAAAAAAATAAAAGTGGATTTTGAAGTTCTCTTGGAATCTAAAGATCTGGCCACAGATCCCATCTTCCCTCCAGCAGCAGTCTGCTGGAGCTGAAAGTCAGCTGTCCCTCTCTGCAGGGGCAGATTAACCATGCCCCCCCAGCTGCTTTACCCCTGACGGTTATCATCCTGTTTTTGCTGTCGTTTTTCGTATAGTAGAGTTAAGAGGAAAAGTGAAATATTTCTTGTCTCCATGTCTCTATCAAAAGTGGGAAAAAGAAAGATAGACCAGGAGGGCCGCATCTTTCAAGAGAAGTGGGAGAGAGCGTATTTCTTCGTGGAAGTGCAGAATATTCCTACGTGTTTAATATGCAAGCAGAGCATGTCTGTGTCCAAAGAGTACAACCTCCGGCGTCATTATCAAACGAACCACAGTAAGCACTACGACCAATATACCGAGAAGATGCGGGACGAGAAGCTGCACGAGCTGAAGAAAGGGCTCAGAAAGTACCTCTTGGGGTCATCCGAAATCGTGGGTCCCGAGCAGAAACAGGTGTTTGCAAATGCGAGCCCAAACGAAACTGCTGCTGTGCAGCCCGTAGAAGATGTGGCCGGGAACTTATGGGAGAAGTTACGCGAAAAAATCAAGTCACTCGTGGCATACTCTATTGCAATCGATGAGATCACGGATATCAACAATACCACCCAGCTGGCCATATTCATCCGCGGCGTTGATGAGAATTTCGATGTGTCGGAAGAGCTCTTGGATACGGTACCCATGACAGGTACGAAATCTGGCAACGAGATGTTTTTGCGTGTCGAGAAAAGTCTGAAGAAGTTTAATATCGACTGGTCAAAACTGGTCAGCGTGGCCTCTACGGGCACCCCCGCAATGGTGGATGTGAACGACGGACTGGTTACAAAACTGAAGTCCAAGGTGGCCATGGTTTGCAAGGACTCGGATCTGAAGTCGGTTTGTTGCATCATTCACCCAGATTCACTCTGTGCGCAGAAGTTGAAGATGGACCACGTCATGAGTGTGGTGGTTAACTCTGTGAACTGGATATGTTCCCGTGGACTGAACCACAGCGAGTTCACCACTTTGCTGTATGAACTGGACAGCCAATATGGCAGCCTGCTGTACTACACTGAAATTAAGTGGCTGAGTCGCGGGCTGGTGCTCAAGAGATTTTTTGAATCGTTGGAAGACATTGATTCCTTCATGTCATCCAGAGGAAAGCCCCTGCCTCAGCTGAGCTCTCAAGATTGGATCAAAGACTTGGCCTTCTTGGTCGATATGACAATGCACCTGAACACTTTGAACATCTCGCTCCAAGGACACTCGCAGGTGGTCACGCAGATGTACGACCTGATCCGGGCGTTCCTCGCCAAACTGTGCCTTTGGGAAACTCACCTGGCGAGGAATAACCTGGCCCACTTTCCCACTCTGAAGTCGGTTTCCAGAAATGAAAGCGATGGTCTGAACTACATTCCCAAAATCGTGGAACTGAAGACCGAGTTCCAGAAGAGGCTGTCTGATTTCAAACTCTATGAAAGTGAACTGACCCTGTTCAGCTCCCCTTTCTCCGTGAAGATCGAGAGCGTGCACGAGGCCCTCCAGATGGAGGTCATCGACCTGCAGTGCAACACGGTGCTAAAGACGAAATATGACAAGGTCGGGGTCCCCGAGTTCTGCAAATACCTGTGGAGCAGCTACCCGAAGTACCGAAGCCACTGCGCCAAGATTCTCTCCATGTTCGGGAGCACCTACATTTGCGAGCAGCTGTTTTCCATCATGAAACTGAGCAAGACGAAATACTGCTCACAGTTAAAGGACTCGGAGTGGGATTCCGTGCTCCACATCGCCACGTGACTTAGGACACGTCTCCAGCCGTGCCCCACCAGGGGGCGCAAGACTAGAATCCCCTGGGGCCCAGGGATCGCGAGATGAGAAGACCAGTGAGTGATAACCTCTTTGTTTTCCAGTTTTTTGCACTTTGACTCGGAAATGTCACTTGCAGTATCCTACCCGTTTGTATGACGTTTTACGCCTCATCGTAGTGCAGTAAAGAGCAAGACCGTTTTATTGTATTTCTGGTCATTGCCTTTCGTTGACGGCTGGTGGGTCTCACTCACCCCTGAGGCCCGCACGCTGAAGGTTTGAATCGTCAACAGGGAAGCAGAGAGAGGTGTGTGTATTTGTGGGGGAGGGTAAATGCACACACATCCATGTGCCCACTTTCTGCATGGTGTCCCCTGTGATCTAACATGTTTGCAAGCTTGGGGACAGTCCCTGGGAGACACAGTCACCAACGGTAGTACTCCCATGTGAGCTGTCTCTGCCTCCCCGCGGACCCACAAAGGTAGGAGTTCAAAATGGAAAACCCCAGATAACAAGAGGGGCTTTCAAAGGCCAAGGAAGCTGAGGTTTGGAGGGGGTTTTGTTTGGGGGTGGGGTTTTTTGATAAACTTTATTTTGAGGGGCGCCCTGGCTGGCTCAGTCAGTAGAACATGCGACTCTTGATCTCTGGGTGGTGAGTTCGAGCCCCCGCGTTGGGTGTAGTGATGACTTAAAAAATAAATCCATAAGCTGTATTTCGAAATAATTTCAAATTTACGGAGAAGTTGCAGACATGGGAAAGGCGGGAAGAACACTTACGTGTCCTCTTGCCGTATGCTCGTAGTGTTGAAATTTTACCCCTGTGCGTTATCTCCTGTTTGCTTGGTCTCCTCCCTCTCTCTCTTTCGTGTGTGTGTGTGTGTGTGTGTGTGTGTGTGTGTGTGTACCACATTGCCTGTAAGTGTGTATACACGAGTGTCTGAGTATCTACGTGTGTATAAATGTGTGTGCCTAACTTTTTTTCTGGAACATTTGAGGGGGTCACATACATCGTTTCTGCCGGACTAATTAAGGGAATATTTTCCAAGAAAAGGGATATTCTCTGACCACGACTTAGTGACCAGCTCCAGTAAATGGAACAGTGAGGTAGTACTTTGATCTCGTTTACTGTGCATGGTGTCCCTTGTGTTCCAACATGTTTGCAAGCTGATGTCCTTCCCTTTGCAGCGCTGAACCCGCGGGAGAGTCGGCATTTGAAAGAGGGCACGCGCGCACACACACACACACACACACACAGAGTGTTCTTAATCCCTGTTAGCCACTGGAATTAGTGACCCCAAATTGTGGATACTTTCCAGATTGGAGGAATTAATCTGACTAGGGAACAAAAAGGGAACAAAAAGATCAGGAAGCAATGGGCAAAACACTTCGATAAAAATGAGGGGAGGCTGCGGAAGAAAGAGACTAACTTCCAGCAGTCTCCGGCACAAGGCACCCGCCCGCAGCTGGAGCCCGAAAGCATGTCCTCAGACACAGGGAAGATGACCCCAGCCCGGCCATTCTGTCCTGGTGGAGTGCAGGTGCGGCTGGTCGGCCTAGCTCAGAGGCTCACGACCTGGGGGGAGGAACGGGCTGCTTTACAATGGGGTCAGGGGAGACCCGCCCCCGGTGTACCTGAGCATTTGTCGACACCGAGTACCAGAGGGGTCGCCCTGTGGACCCTGCAGGAAAAGGTCGGCCCCCTCATGTGATAGACCAGCAGTTAGGGCTCAGAGTGATTAAGTGACCTGCCAAGATAACACAGCAGAGACGTGGTCAGGATTCAAACTAGGTCCGTGTGACCCTGAAATCCATGTTATTCCATGACAGGTGGCTGTCACGTGTGGCTTTCTGGTGGTTAGCCCATCGGGTGATGCTGAGGGGACAGCAGGGTTCAGCCTGGGCTGCCTTCTGTGACTCGATTATTCATGGGCTGTTCTGCTTTGGATCAACCCCTACGGCCTCTAGCTTGCTTCTTTACCCCGCATGTGTGTTTGGGACTGCTGTGTGACCAAGCCAAGCCTGGGAGAACTGACTGAACGAGCAGGTGGTTTTCTGGGGTCGTTGAATGATGGAGTGTCTGCAAATGAGAGCACTCAGGAGCAGGGTGGTCGGGCCCAGCCGAGGAGCCAGGGGCTGCATTTGGTGGTCCCCGTCAGTTCCTAGGGGCAGAGGGTTACAGCATCTCCCCCAAGGCCCTGTCTTCCCATCCCAGGGCGGGCAGAGGACACTGGTCACTCCTCCAACACAGGCCTGGGGTGGGCAGCTTGGAGCTCTGGAAGCCAGGCAGATACCCCTCCTCTGAGCGTCCGTTGGCCACAGCACCCGCCACTGGGACTGAGCCACAGATCAGGAGCCCTGCAGGGTCGGGAGAGTGTAATGCATTCAGTGGGGCTTTGGAGTCGGAAAAGAAAGCCTGCCTCCACCTCCCGGCTCTGCCACACGTGTCCTTGCCACATTACCCTAGAAACTCGCTTGGTTTCCTCCTCCATAAACCTACCTGACAGGGTTGTTCTCAGAACCAGAAACAAGGTGAAGAAAGAGCCCAGCGTCACGCCGGCCTCAGGAAAATTGCGCGCGCACTGCAGCCCTAACTCAGACACGGGCACCTACGGACGGGCCCGCCGGGCGCTCTCCGGCGGTTCCCCCGGGGGACAGCAGGGGCTCACAGGCAGGCCCCTGCCCTCAGGCCCACGCACCCCCGGGCCTCCCCCTCAGCACACCACAGTGGGGCCAGCACGAGGCCACCTCCAGGGGACCAGAAATGCAGACAAACGTGAGGAAAACACTTGATCGGGACCTTAGCTTGGAAAAAAATGAAACTAAAAATTATGAAAGTATTTTATCTCACACTTCGGCCCTTTTAATTAGACTTGCAGCTGAACAAGCAAAAGGGTTGGGATGGCCGGTGGTTCACGCTCCCACAGCTTTGCATGATAGCGCTTGAGGGTCTGGACTTTTCCAGCAAACTGAGTGTGCAAAAAGCAAAGGGCCCGGTGATGTGCTCAAGGCCTCTTTCAATCGTTGTGCCAGTCAAATGATTCTCTTGAGAAGCACCAATCCCCTTATCTCGAAGGGACCAGCCTTGTCCATCCTCTTGTGCCCCCCCCCCCCCACGCACACATAGGCCAGCGGCCACCACCCACCTCCTTCCTGATAAGCTGCTGCTTTTGCAAGATTTGCAGCTCCGGGTTGCACCCTGGTGTCTTAGCATTTTTGCGAAAGATCCACCAGCAAAGACTGAGGCCGTGCTCAGGGCGGTGAGGGTCTGTTCACCAATGGGCAGTGAATAATCAGAGCTGCTCCCTCCCGATACCTACATTACAATTTTTGTTACCGAACGAAGGTGCACACACCGAGCGCTATGGCACCCTTCTTCAGAACTCTTCTGCAGTGGGACCAAAGTTTTAGCAGGCAGCTTCTGTCCAAACAGCCAGCGGGGTGGGGGGTGGGGGGAACCGGGGGTTCCTATTGCACTTGGCCCCGTGCAAACAGTCTCGGCCAAGGCCAGGGCAGTGTGCAACCGGA
The DNA here is from genome assembly GCF_024610735.1 of Ursus americanus. NCBI lineage: Eukaryota > Metazoa > Chordata > Mammalia > Carnivora > Ursidae > Ursus > Ursus americanus. The sequence continues at coordinate 10,596,318 of NC_142128.1, read as the reverse complement.
CCTTGGTTCTTGCAACTTCCCCTAACCTCCCGCCCCAGCAGAGCTCACGGCCCTCAGTTCTAATTCTATAAATACCCCCAAGGGCGTGCCCAGCCCAGCCTGACCCGCTGCTCTGCAGGACCCCTGTCCACTCCAAGCAACATTTATTGAGAGCGCTGAATAGTTAGCTGGGAGGGGCCGGGGCTGCCGGAGGCATCCAGACTTCTGGATCCATACACGTGTATACAGGATGCGGTGGGACAGGGCGGAGGGGTCAGGACACCATCTGGGGAGGCGGCCCGGCCTCAGACGGCGGACGACAGCTTCCGCTTGGTGCTCTCGCTGCAGTGGTGCAGGATGAGGTCTGCGCTGGGCCGCGGGGGCACCGCGGGTTGCGGCTTTGCGCTCTGAGTCTGCGGCTGCTCCCCTGCGGCAGAAAGCGCTGCACGGTGAGAGGCCCCGCCCCACCTTCCAGGCCCCACCCCCGGACCCGCCTCCCCGCCCCGCCCCGGGCCCGCCTCCCCGCCCCGCCCCGGGCAGCCCCGCCTCCAGGCCGCTAAGGACACTCTAGAGCACGGCCCGGGCCGCGCCTAGCCCCGCCCCACGCCCCGCCCCGTCTTCCAGGCCCCGCCCCAGGCAGCCCCGCGCCCAGGCCGCTGCGGGCACTCACCGCGTGGGCTCCCTGCGCTCTGCGGTCCAGGCCGCGCGTGGCGGCGACGCTGCTGCAGAAAACGGACACTGTTGCGCCGATAGGTGTCCTGGCTGAGGCGGTTCCGCGACCGCTGGTGGATGCTGTGCGCGTTGCGGATGGACGACCTGGGTCCAGAGGGACGGGGGCGTTACTCAGCGCCTGGCTGTCCCCGCTGCACCTGCGTCCCCGCCTGCGGGGACTCGCATGACCGGCCCTGGGGTCCAACGACTGGCCAGGGGCAGTGGGAGGGGGGCGGGGACTCCACACGACGGGGCGGGTCATGCATGGAGCTACACCGTGCCAACGCGGACTCCTGCTGGGTGGCAGAGCCCAAATCCATTTCCCACTCCCGGCCTCCTCTCCCCAGAAAGCCCTCTGGACTGCCGCAGCCCTCACGGGTCGTCCCCAAGGACGCCAGGCATCGACGTCTTCACCTCCACCTCACACCCCTGCTTTCCCAACGCCCCCGTGCCAGCCCCACGATGTGGGAGGGCACGTCCAGCCTTGATCCAGTGATGGTACTGCCTCGCCGCCTGCTGGGGAGCACCTGTCCTGACCTCCCTCCCTAGCACTGCCAGTCCAGGGCCTGGACCGACAGAGGGGACCCGTGGTATCCCCTCCTCAGCCCCATCCAGTGCTGGGGACCCTTGCTCACCTGCGGGGAGGTGCCCCTCGGCTCTTGATCTGGCGTTGGGCCTGGGTTACATCCTGCCCGGACTTCTGTAGGTACATGGATGGGAAGTACCCTGTGATGTCGTCCTTCCTGCAACAGAGGCAGCCCTTGAAGCCCCCGCAGTCACAGGGGGGAATAGGGGCCTCAGATGTGGCGGCTCAGGGATCCCTCTAAACAGCTGGGGTTAAGGCAGCTGGAAGTTGCAGACACCCTGAAGCCTGGCCAACAGCAGACCCTATCCCGCTGGGCCTCAGTTTCTTCATCTGTGCAACATAGCCCCTACCCCCAGCCATGATGTTGGTAGTGGGAGGAAGTTAGCAGGTCCAACTTGCCCCGCAGAGACATGTGTTTGCAATGAAACATCTGCAAAGTATATTTGACAGTTTTTTCTTTTACAGCCATTGTTTCCTGTGTCTAAGAAAACTTTGCCTACCTCCAGGTCACCAAGTTCCTGCTTTCTCTCAAAAGCTTGTTAGTTTGGGGTTTTGTGCTTGGTCAAACCCATGACACATCCCGAATAAATGTGTGTGGTGTGAGGTAGGGGTCTACATGCCTTTCCTCCATGTGGACACCCAGCTGTTCCAGCACCACTAGTTAAAAAGACTTTTCTCCCCATTCTCACTACTATATTTTGGGAGTAAGAAAAAACTTCGCGTATTACCAAGTTCACTCAGTAAAATGCTGATCCTTCTTGGCTGGTGGGAGAATCACAAGCAGATTCTCAGGGGTGCGTGACAGGCAGTTAAACCGAGTGAAGGTCAAAAAGGTTGAGAAATATCCCACCTCAAAGCCCCTGGTCCCGGGCCATGCTGATGGTGGGTGCTGTGGCCACAAGCTCACTGGGGCCGTGGACCAGCCCTATGACTCGAGGCTCTGAAAGGGTGTCCAAAGACCTGGGGAGGCCCAGTGGGTCTGAGAAGATGGCTCTTACAAGCCCCCAGGGGTCTGCTCTCTCTAGGAGGAGTGACCAGATAAGAATCACTGCCAACCAAAGATTTACAAGGAAAAAGGATGACAGGTTCTGCTCTACCAGTGCTCAGGTAAAATAATGAACACAATTAACTGTCGTACAAGCAATAAGAGAGGGTGAGGTGACCCCCAGTCACAAAGGACAAAGACACCAAACCCTGAGAGCCGGGTGGGGTGGGATAATCACTGATCTGCTATCAAAATGGAAACTGAGTCGAGAGAGAGGTGGCGGCTTACCCAGAGTCCCACACCCAGGTCAGCACTGAGCCCAGACAGACCGTGCCCCGGGCCAGGGCTGACAGGGTGGGCACAGTGGGGAGGGAGGGGCGCGCTCCTACCTGATGACCCACCAACCATCCAGGAGCTTATGAATGACTTCGATGGCTTCACCCTCCTGCAGAGACACTTCATCCTCCATCTCGGCAGTATAGGCTCTGATGGTGACATAGGGCTCACCTGGTCGGCCGTGGGGGCAGGGGCACAGTGTGAGGGTCCGCCCAGCTCTGGCCTGCCTCCCAGGGCGAGAGGCTTCCTCCAGCCAGAGCCTAGGACCGCCCTCCCCCCTCCTCCCTGCCTGCTCCTTGCTGGTCTCCCTCTGCGGGCTCCCGCCACCCACTCATGCGGCACCCTGGAGTTGTGCCCTCTGCCCACTACACCCCGGGGAGCTGCCCCATCCCACCCCGCACCCCCCACATCACGGGCCAGGCACCTAAATAGGACACGTGGCTGAGCAGGCAGTGCAGGGGTGGGGCGCCCGTCCACATGGCACCCGAGCCACTTGACGCCGGCATCCACACCTTTTCCAGTTTTTCCACAGATGCCATAAATCCGCATACAGTTGTGAAATCGCTCCATTTTAAAATACGGGCAATCAACTCTAACTTATGTCCACCTCCACATGGGCCCCATCCAGCTCGGGCACTGCCAGCTCTCCCCTTGCAGTCAGCGAGGATGCCCCCACCTCCAGGCAGTGCTCCTTCCTGAACCTCAGATCTGCTCATTGGTCGGCTTCCCACTGGACCTGGCCCAGGCTGGACCCACCTCTACTCTACCTCCTGGTTCCCTGTCCTGACCAAGGGCACCACCTCCTACCCGGGCCCCTCAAGCCAGACTATGGGGTCTCCAGCCTGCCCCCACTGCCCAGTCCAAAATCAGCCAACCCCAAAATGGGTATGGTGGTGTCCGGCTTCTCAATATCCCAGGAGCCCCTCCGGTCCCCTCCCCTCACGTCCTTCTGGCCACGGAGGGCAGGCCGCACCTTCGTAGTTGGGCTCTGGGTCCTCTGCTTCATCAGGACTGTCCAGGGGCTCCAAGTAGGACGCCGGGACCCAGCCTCGCTTTGTCTTCATTTGACAGAACCACCAGCCTGTGCAGGGGGTGGGGAGGTAGGAGGGGTGAGGCAGGAAGTCTAGATGGGCCTGGCAGCCTCCCTCAGCCCCCAAGGGTGGTAAGGACACCTGGACATAGACACACAGACATCCAACACAAAGATTCAGAAATGTCACCTTCACCACACTCCACGCCAGACCACACACAGCCACACACACAGGTCACGGGATTACAGCTCAGAATCTGCTGCCACGTATCACGCCCAGAAGCTCGCCTGGCCTCCCGGATAAGCCCCAGGCATGCACAGATGCCCACAGCCTCCCCCAGGGGAGGACAGTCGCCCCCCCCCCAAGGAGCCACAGCCCGTCAATGGACCAGGCGGGGAGGAAGCCGGAGGCTGGCTGAGGGGCAGAGCCTCGGACGCAGGCACCTAGAGAGCAAGGTCCTGGCAGGGCAGGGAGACTGACCGCTCTCACTCTTCTCCACGACCTCCACCACGTCACCCGTGGCCAGAGCCATCTGGGAGCCCGAGCTCTTCTCGAAGTCGGCGATGGCCCGGTATGTCTGCAGGATGATGGGGCCCGTGATGTCTGGCCAGAGGGAGGGCGGTGTGAGTGGACGGTGCGGGATGGGCTGCCTCCTCCAAGCAGTCCCCTGCACAGGCCACCAGAGCCAGGCGTGCTGGAGGTGGACGCCCCCAGCCAACTGGAAAGCAGCAGAGACCAGCGAGTCTTCGCGGCCCCGCACTTATGGAGCACCTATGTGTTCTAGACACTAGTCACGCTCCTTACGCATGCTCTTTCTCCCCTGATGGGTTAGGGAGCAGCCCCCCTGGGCCCTAATGTGCACACAGATCGGCCCGGGGATCTTGCTGGAATGCCGGTTCTAATTCCATAGGGCTGCAGTGGGACCTGAGAATCTGCATTTCTAACCAGCCCCCAGGTCTTGCCACTGTGCCGCGTTATGGACTGAAATACATCTCCTCTTCCCTCCAAAAAATTCACATGTTGAAGCCCTAAGCCCCAGTACCTTAGAATCTGTATTTGGACTTAGAGCCTTTAAGGAGGTGATGAGGATGGGGCCCTGACCCCATAGGACTGGCATCCTTATAAGACAAGGAGGAGACACTAGGGGGCATGTGCCGTGTGAGGGCACAAGGAGGAGGCAGCCGTCTGCACACCGAGGACAGAGGTCTCGGCCCACTCCCTGATCACAGACTCCCAGCCTCCAGAACTGTGAGAAAGTTCATTTCTGTTGTTTAAGACCCTCCCCGCCCCCCCGCCACCCCGGTCTGCGGCGCTTGGGCCCGCGTAGACTAAGACGCTGCTGGTCCCTGGACCACACTCTGAGTGGCCTCTAGCTCCCACCTGGGCATCCCACTGACTGGCCGAAATCCTGCTCCACATTTCGTGGCCGTGTGGCCCTTGCCCTGAGTCCCAACTTAAACCAAGCCTCAATGTGTCCAGCTGTGAAATGGGGCTAATAGCCCTTTGGTCCCCACTCCATATTGTTATAGAGATGATTACATGTGCTAATGCGTGCAAGACGCTTAAAATAGGGCCTGGGACAGAGTCAGTCCTTAATAAATGTCAGGTTGTATTCTTAACAATTATCGTGCAATACAGATCAGATACTCTCAGGCCCCTGCGTGAGCCCTGATGGCCGACTTTGCCCCCAAACCTGTTCATTCATTCAGCCACGACCTCGCAGGCTGTTGGGGGCCAGGGTCGCGCTGGGCTCTGCAGCCACAGACATGAGCTCCAAAAGCTTCACTGACCAGTGACTCCCACAGAGCCCCAGTCTTTAGTGCAGACACCGAGACACGTCCCCCCCACCCCGCCACCCCCGGCTCCCTTCCCCGCACGCCATCACGCCCCCAGGCCCTGCAGGGTGACCTACAGGTGGCTGCCCACGCCTCTCACCCGTGAGGCTGTTGTCTTTAGGCACCAGGTAGGTCTCCGGCTTTTTCACCCTGCAGGAAAGAAGAGTCTGGGTTGGCGCTCGCTTGGCTTCCCACTGGGGAGTGGAAGCTCCGGCCAGACCTACAGAAGAACTTGCCAATGTGGGATGTGCGGTCCGCCGTGGAGGGAAGGGAGCCACGGGACCGGCAAGGAAAGCCCCTGCCCCCCCCCCTGCCTTCTGCAGAAACAAAGGAGGAGGCCACTGTTGAAGAGAACGCAGGTGACGCCCCCACGCCGGTCTGGGAGAGGCTCTTGTCAGCTCGCTTCTTCTGGGGCCTCAGGAGAGCGGCCAACAGGGAGTAGGCATCCCGGCCACCCAGTCCCCCAGGCGCTGCGCTGCCCGGCCCTGGGCCAGGGCGGTGTTCAGCGGTGATGGGTATGTCCAGGCCTGCCCCGTACTCGGTGAACAGAGAGGGGCGGAGAGAGGGACCTTCCCCAGCAGGACGGCATATTCCCCTGAGCCCGCCCTCAGCTTCTCAGATGCTCCGCACGCTGGGCCCTAGTACAGGAGTCCCCAAGAGCAGGGGCGGGCAGAGAAGGAGGTGACAAAGCGGAAGCTGCTCAGCGATGAGCAGTGGCCACCAGCACCCCCTCTCTGTTGGGGCTCTGTGCTTCACCGTTTGTAAGCGCTCTGCACGGCCCTGTGACCCCATCTGGCCCTTCCCAGCCCGTTACAGGCGGGAAAACTGCCTTCAGAAGGCAAGCTGATGGATCTAGGATTGAGACTCCCAGCCCAGAGAGCCTCCCCTAGCACCGTGAGGCTCACGGGGCTCCAGGTGGAGACTCGGCAGGGATGCTGGGGTGGGGGGGTCCAGGTCACATGGGCCAGAGCTGGAATCCTCCCCCCTTCTCTTTTGGGCTGTGAGACTTCGGGCAAGTTGCCTCCCCTCTCTGAGCTTTAGTTTTCTTGTCATATGGGGGCAGTCATGCACCCCCTCCCCAGGCAAAGCTCAGCACCCCCTTCCCTCTTCCACTTCGGGGCCACAAGGAGGGGGCCACTCACTGGCTGTCCGTGGGGAGCTTGAGGTCGTCGGGGCGCACCTTGAAGAAGTTGAGGAGGTGGGGGCAGCGGGAGATCTTGACGGGCAGGCTCATGAGTGCATTGCAGTATTCTGTGAGGGTGCCTTGGCGATTCTCAGCGGCCCGCTGCCCGTCGTACCACCGAGGGGCTGGAGGGGCCAGGGGGGGACACCGGGTCAAGTCCCAGAGGGGGCAGGAGTAGGGGGCACAGCTTGCAGGGCAGGCGAAGGGAGGCAGGACAGGTGACCCTGCTTCTCACCTGGCAGGTGGGGGATGATTCTGTTCTGCGGGTTGATGTCCCCCGCCTCGATAGGGAACATTTCCTTTAACATTTTCTAGACATGAAAGAAAAGGGGAAGGCATATCCTTTATTACAACCCTGTTGTAATAGAATCGGAAACGACTCTTCTCATCCCTCGGGCTAGAAATTTCGGCGGCCATCCTTGGTCCTCTCTGTCTCTCCCATCTTACATTCACACCACCAGCAGATCCTTCTGGTTTCACTCCTCAAATCTATCCAGCATCTGACCCTTCTCACTGCCCACACAGTCACCACCTCGGCCCGAGCTTCCACGGAGCCACGGGTCATTCCACGGATGATCATGACAGTTTTCCTACGCCCCCTGCCATCTCTGTCCTCAATCCGGCATCTTCTTCACGCTTAAACTGGATTCTGTCTCTCTGCTCAGAGCCCTCCCTGACTCGTGGCTCACTCAGAATGGAAGCCAAAGGCTTCACAAGAGTCTACAAGGTCCTGCAGCCCTGTCCTGCCTGCCTCACTCGCCTCCTCTGCCACCACCCTCCCTTCCCTTGTTCACTCTGCTCCAGCCATCTCGGAATACTCCAGGCCCACTCCTGCCCCAGGGCCTTTGCACTTGCTCTTCCCATTCTTCCCCCCACCTTTTGTCAATAGCGCTTTCTCTTTCTCTTTCTTCAAGTCTTTCCCCAGATATCACCCCCTCAGTGAAGCCTTCTCCCTGACAATTTGCCCTCCTAACTCAGTCCTCCCATCCATCACCACCCCCCGCTTTGTCTAACATACTGTGTACATCACTTTTGTTTTTTGGGTCTGTTAATCTGACTCCTCCGCTAGAACTTAAGGTCCACAAGGGAGGGCAAGGACCTGCATCTTTCTTATGCCCTTGTCACCTTCAGAGCATCTCCCACGTCGGATGCACCTGGAGCTTAGTAGGTCCTCGATAAATAGTTGTTGAATGAATGCATGAGTCCACCAATTAGTAAAAGGGGCTGTCGTGCACATATCAGCTTGGACAGGTCTCAAAAAATGTGACCTAGTGACAGGAACTAGGCAGAGAAGGGAGCAGCCGCCATGCTGATGTTTCTAGAAAGCCTGCGGAAAATGCACACTCAACACTACTGTGTCTTGTTCTTGGACTCGTGTGTGTGTGTGTGTGTGTGTGTGTGTGTGTGTGCACACGTGCAGTCATCCTGGGCTGGAGCTGGGACAGGGCATGGGATAAAGGGTGCTTTCCACTTCTGTCATGTTTTATTTTATCTTAAAAAAGCCTTCTGGGGCACTCGGCTTGCTCAGTCGATGGAGCTCACGACTCTTGATCTCGGGATCATGAGTTCAAGCCCCACGCTGGGCATAGAGCTGATATTAAAAAAAAAAGTCTCATAGCGAACAGCATGGTGACATCAATTGTGACTCAGGGTCCTGGGTGTGGGGGCTGCTTTTAGTCTTCTTCACATTTACCTGCATTTTGCTTTTATTTATTTACTTACTTACTTACTTTTTTCCTTAAGTAGGCTCCTGAGAGCACGACCTGAGCTGAGATCAGGAGTCAGACACTTAATCGACTGAGCCGCCCAGGTGCCCCCGCATTTCGCTTTAAATCTCTCGTACAAGAGGGGTGCCTGGCTGGCTCAGTCAGTAGAGCGTACGAGCTTTGATCTCGGGGTTGTGAATTCAAGCCCCACGTTGGGTGTGGAGATTACTTAAAAATAGAAAAAATATTAAAAAAAATTTTCTGGAGCACCTGGGTGGCCCAGTGGGTTAAGCCTGGGATTGAGCACCGTGACTGCCTCCCTGCTTGACAGGGAGCCTGCTTCTCCTTCTCCCTCTGCCCCTCTCCTATCCCACTCGTTCTCTTTCTCTCTCAAATAAATAAATAAATAAAATCTTATAAAAAAATTTCTCATGTGCGAAGAACAGGAAGGTACCCCATTCCGGGAGTCAGTACGCTGCTTGCAGAAGGCTTTTGTGGACCCTCCTTCCACCTGACCCAGTCTCAGACCTAAAAGCCACGCTCTGCACACCACACCCCCCAATGACCACCCCTAGTCTCTGGCGTGGGGAACCCCATGGGGTTTAGAGACTGTGGGATTCTCTCATTCAACCTGGCTGACAGCAGGCATCCACCAAGCAAGAGAACGTGGATCCTGGGGTGTCAGGATTCCCACCCCTTCTTCTCACCCGCCGGGGTCCTCATCAGGCCAGTGACCCTAAGTTGAAGAGCAAGGTCCTGGGGTGACAACCTGGGGGTGACACTAACCAGGCTGTCCCCTGCCAGGACAGAGGAGGCACGGCCCTTAGCGCCCCCTAGAGTTTATGTTGAATGGGGACAGAGTCTCTGAGCAGGAAGACGAAACCGTCCGGTAGATGGACTGTGGTGATGGATGGGGGACATCGGGAATATACTGCAAGCCGTTGCCCTGTGCACTTAAAATGCTAAGTTATGTTCTGTGTATTTTATCGCATTAAAACATATTTTAAGGAAAGCTCACCACTTGCAACGGCATGGATGGAACTAGAGGGTATTATGCTAACTAAGCAAAATAAGTCGGTCAGAGAAAGACAATTATCATATGATTTCACTCACATGTGGAATTTAAGAAACAAGACAGAGGATCATAGGGGAAGGGAGGGAAAATAAAATAAAATGAAATCAGAGAGGGAGGCAAGTCATAAGAGACTCTCAGCTCTAGGAAACAAACTGAGGGTTGCTGGTGGGGAGGGGGGTCGGGGGATGGGGTAACTGGGGGATGGCCATTAAGGAGAGCACGTGACCGAATGAGCACTGGGTGTTATATGCAACGGACGATTCACTGACCCTTGAAACTAACAATAAGTTATATGTTAATTGATTGAATTTAAATTAAAAAAAATAAAAAACATACTTTAAGAAAATTTCTTTTAAGTTAAGGAATAAATAATGCCCCCCCAACTGTGGGCTGGGGGTGCTCTAGGTTCCTCGCTTCCTGGCCAGCACCTGGGCCACCTTCCCCCTGGAAGGGCAGAGCTGGGACTGGGTGTAGCGTCGCCTCCCTGCCCCTCCCACCCACCCACACACACACACACACACACACACACACAAGCACGCGTGCTCAGGGGCACTCACGTGGAACTCGTAGATCTCCGTGAACCGCCGGTAGACCACCTTCTCAGACAGGTCCTGCCACTTTACCAGGAACATGTACACCTGGGGGGTGACGAGGGGGGACCCCGTTCAGCTTCCTGGGGGAAGCCCGCAGGACTCCGGGCGAGCGGGTGGGGAGAGCACTCTTTGGGGCGACCTGGGCCACAGAGGGGGCAGCGACTTCATGGACCCCAGAGCTGCTGCTCTCCAGCTTTAGGACCCAGGGCGAGACGTTCAGCTCCTCTCAAATGAACTCAAATTCCTCATCTGTAAATTGGAGATACACGGGCTCCTGGGGCTGGCAGGAGAGGTATGGGCGGTGAGACAGAAAAGCCTGGGCTCACACCATACCAGAACTCAGTGAGACAGTGCAGGGTCCCGTTTCTACCAAATGTCCAGAATAGACAATCTACACAGAAAGATTCGTGGTTGCAGGGGCTGGGCTGGGAAGGGGGAGTTTCTAAGGGGTCTGGGGTTTTTTATGGGTGGTGACGAAAATCTAATATTGATTGTACAAGGGGCGCCTGGATGGCACAGTTGGTTAAGCATCTGACTCCTGGTTGCGGCTCAGGTCGTGATCTCAGGGTCGTGAGATCGAGTCCCACGTTGGGCTCCACACTCAGCACAGAGTCTGCTTGAAATTCTCTCTCCCTCTGCCCCTCCTGCTCGTGTTCTCTCTCTCCAATAAATAAACACATCTTAAATATCTTAAATACACAGATAGATAGATAGTTGATAGATAGATAGATAGATAGATAGATAGTATGATGGTTGCACAACTCTGTAAATACTAAAAACCTTTGAATTTTACACTTTATATAGGTGAATTATATCTCAATGAAGCCATTATTAGAAAGGAAAAAAAAAAAAAAGGAAACTTGGTAAGGAGAAACCAAAATAGATCTAGAAGAATTCTACTCAGCCACAAAAAGGAACAAATTTCTGACAGAGGCATCCACAGGGGTGAATGTTGAAAGCATTCTGCTGAGTGGAAGAAGCCAGACATGAAAGGCCACACACGTGGTAGGTAGGATTCCATACCTATGACATTCTAGAACCAGTACGACTAACTCAAGGTGGAGAGAAACCAGAACGGCGGTAGCCCCCGGGGGTGGTGGAGGAAGGAGTGGGCAGCGAGAGAATCCGGGGGCGAAGGTAACTATCTATACCTTGATGAGGGTTTCGATTATGCAGGGACACGTACCATCAAAAGTCAGCAGATGTATCTCTGTGATTGGTGGATTTCATTTTTTTTTTAAAGATTTTATTTATTTATTCGACAGAGAGAGAGACAGCCAGCGAGAGAGGGAACACAAGCAGGGGGAGTGGGAGAGGAAGAAGCAGGCTCATAGCGGAGGAGCCTGATGTGGGGCTCGATCCCATAACGCCGGGATCACGCCCTGAGCCGAAGGCAGACGCCCAACCACTGTGCCACCCAGGCGCCCCTGGTGGATTTCATTTTACACAAATTCTACGTCAAAAGAGAAAAAAACTAGGGACGCCTGGCTGCCTCAGTTAGCGGAGCGTGCGGTGCCTGATCTCAGGGTTGTGAGTTCAAGCCCCGCGCTGGGTGTAGAGACTGTTTGCAAATAAAATCTTTAAAAATGCTTTTAAAATAAAATTTAAAAAGAGAAAAAAAAAAGTAAATATGACCTCTAGGTAGTGATATGCATGCTTAAGTATTTAGGGCCAAATGTGCGGATGTTTGCAATTTGCTTTGAAACGCACCAAAGGGGTGCCTGGGCGGCTCAGTCAGTTAAGTGTCTGCTTTCGGCTCAGGTCATGATCTGAGGGTCCTGGGATCGAGTCCTGCATCAGGCTCGCTGCTCAGCAGGGAGTCTGCTTCTCCCTCTGCCCCTCCCCTTTGCTCAGGGTCTCTCTTGCAAGCTCTCTCAAGTAAATAAATAAAATCTTAAAAAAAAAAAAAGAAAATCTAGAAATATATCTAGGTACACACGGAAATTTAGAATATGATAAAAGTGGTATCTCAAATTAGAGGAGTAAAGGTGGACTTTTAGTTTCTTTCTCTCTCTCTCGTTTTTTCAATTTTATTTTTAAGTAATCCCTACACCCAACATGGGGCTTGAATTCATGACCTGAGATCAAGAGTCGTGTGTTCCACTGACTGAGCCGGCCAGGCGCCCCCGTAAAGGTGGATTTTTAAAAAATTGGTGTTGGGTAAAATTGGATTCCTATCTCACACCACACACTGAATAAATTCCAAATGGGTCAGAGATCTAAGGGTAAAAGTTGAAACCACGTACGTGCCAGAAGGAAACATGGGGCTATGGGAAGATTGAGGCAACAGAAGATTGCTACTTAAAATGCATTGATATTTTTTCAAATGTTTGCATGTAAAACAGGTAAGTAAAGCCAAAAGACAAATGATAAACCGGGAGAAAATATTTGCAATACCTATCACAGATAAAGGGCGAATATTCCTAATATATAAAGAACTCTTTGAGGGATGCATGGCGGGCTCAGTTGGTGGGGTGTGTGACTCTCGATCTCGGGGTCGAGATTACTTAAATAAATACATAAAATTTTGGGGGGCGCCTGGGGGGCTCATTCGTTAAGCGTCTGCCTTCAGCTCAGGGCATGATCCCAGGGTCCTGGGATCGAGCCCCACATCGGGCTCCCTGATGCACTGGGAGCCTGCTTCTTCCTCTCCCACTCCCCCTGCTTGTGTTCCCTCTCTCGCTGGCTGTCTCTCTGTCAAATAAAATAAAATAAAATAAAATAAAATAAAATAAAATAAAATAAAATAAAATAAAATAAAATAAAATATTTTAAAAAAATATATAAAAATTTTAAAAATCCTTTAAAGGACTTTTTTTTTTAATTTGAAAGAAGAAAGACAAAAAACCTGATGGAAAATGAGCAAAATTCATGAGCAGTTCATGGTACACACACATGTATATGTCACCCTACACATACAAAGAAGTGTCTGTCTTTACTCATAATAACATCAGTGCAGGATGATTAGGTAATTACCAGTTAGTGACAACAATCGAAATAGTTGTTTGTAGAAACAATGGCATAGTCACATGATGGACTATTCTATGCATGTAAAAAAAATGAGACAGACTTACTGAACTAATTTGGAGGGAACTCCAGAATATTATAGGAGAATGGAGAAAAAGGTATGTATAGTATGTCACCTTGCTTATTGTCTGTGTAAAGAAGGAAAAATCAGAAAAAATGTATGTACTTTCGAAGTTTTATTTAAGCAATTTCTACACCCAAGGTGGGGCTTGAACTCATGACCCCGAGATCGAGATCGAGAGGCACACACTCCCCTGACTGAGCCCGCCAGGTGCCCCCCCCCTTTTTTGCAAAGAGAAAAACAGGAAAGATAAGCCAGAATGAGCCTTTGAGTACGTTTTTTAAATAAAGTTTCAATGTTTGATCACATCAAACCTGTGAACGTATTACACATTTAAAGATAAAATTTAGATCGAGGATTTTTTTAAAAACTTCAGATTGGAAACCAACGAAAACTAATAAACCTCACTATCTATCAGATGGGTAACAGTCACATTAAAGAAAACTGGAAAAGAAAAAAACCCAAGTAACTTTCAGTTATAGTATTTCTACCCTCAGTCCAAAAGGAGGAAAAAACCGCAAAGAAAACTTACATTCGACTTAATAGGTTGATTGTTCCTAATGGCGTGGGTGCTGTAATTCTGATAAAACTAGCTGGCGTGGATTGCAGAAATGAGCAAAGGAGTAAAGATGTTAATTTAGTTGGGAGCCAGGGTTCTCGTGGAGGGAGAAAGGATCTACCAGCGTAAAGTGGTACAAGGAGAATGAGATGGAATAGCTTTTTCCCCCAGTCCGAAAGGCCACGGGCAAAGACATCCCCGAGGCAATGAGCACACCCAGCTTCCAGACCTAGAATTCTAATATCGCTCCCCAGTGCAAAGAAACAGAGATCCTTAGTGAAAGGGCTGAGTCCGGGGCTCTGGCTGGAGAGCACAGGAAGGGCCTGGAACATCTCGACCAGAAGTAAGACTGTGCTCAGAGAAAGACAGGCTAGGGCAAAAAAGCAGAGAAGCCAGCTTGAAGGGGCTCCCACTGGCCAGATGTGGGATGATGGGAGCATGAAATAAGTTACGATAGCGATAGCTCATAACCCAATGAATAAAAGAGAAATCCACGCATCCACAGTGAACTAAGGAAATGGTAAGGAAGAGGGAAAGAACTTGACGGTAACATGTTAACTGATACATGCAGAAAGGAACGGTAGAGTTCAGAAATCACTATTTGGCAATTGTTATAGTCATTAGACTCAGGAAGAGTAATTTGACTCATCCACGGACCATAGAACAAACAGGATATTCCTAGAGTTTCAGAGAATTGCCCCGCAGGTTAATTATTAATCACGAGGGGAAAAATAGTAACTTTACAGTAGAGACACCTGGTGATCAAAATTAACATCACCAGCACAGGAACCCGCAAAATCGCCGGCCACCTGATAGGATCAACGTCACTTCTGGGGTATTTCTGCCATCCATGCATAATCCCAACCCAATGAAGAAGGCTTAGACAAATCCTTTTGTAGAAGGGACGTCCTACCAAATGGCTGGCCCCAGCTCTTCAAAACGTCAAAGGTGAGAAGGACAAAGAAAGATAGATTAAGATCGACCCAAGGGTGCCTGGCTGGCTCAGTTGGAGGAGCGTGTGACTCTCGATCTCAGGGTCATGAGTTCGAGCCCCATGTTGGGTGTAGAGATTACTTAAATAAAACTTAAAAAAAATAAAAATAAAAGACTGACCCAGATTAAGGGAGTTGGAAGAGTCAAGACAAGTGAAATGCAGCAGGGGGTCCTGGGTTGGATCCCAGACCTGGAACATTTTTACTACAGAGGACAAGTAGGGGAACTGGTAGAAATCTGGGTGAAGTCCGTGGGCTGGAGAACAGTGTTTCATCTACGTTAATTTGCTGATGTTGACACATTTGCATCGCGGTGATGTAAGAGAATGCCCTGGACTTTAAGAAACACACTGTAGAGGGGGGTGACTGGGTGGCACAGTCCATTAAGCAGCCGACTCTTGGTTTCTGCTCAGGTCATGATCTTGGGGTGGTGAGGTTGAACCCCGCACTCAGCAGGGAGTCCTGCTGCAGATTCTCTCTCCCTCTGCCCCTCCCGTGTGCGCGCGCTCTCTCTCTCTCTCTCTCTAAAATAAATCTTTTAAAAAGTACACAGTAGTATTCAGGAGTAAGGAAACACAATGTCTCCAATTTACTCTGGAATGATTCAGAAAAGTCCAATTCAGAGAAAGAGGTTGGGGAGAGAGGGAGAGATAGGGAGGGAGGGAGGAGGGGAACGGGGTGGGGGCACAGATGTGGGGGGCATGGAGGGATATTGGAATTATTGGTACTTTGAGGGCAACCCTTCTGCAAGTTTAAAATTATTTCAAAATTAAAAGTGAAAAGAAAGAAGAGAAGTCTTGGCATAGGATAGCGAATGTGCCCTACAAATACCATACAATTGACAAAGCAGAGTCCCTCCCTGGCCTCCTCTGGCCTCGGGGACCCTATGGGGGGGGTGGTGGACATGTCTGGGCAGATACATCCCAGTCTCCCAAGACAGGGGATGGGGGACATTTTTGGCTCCTTGGTGGCATCACCCTGCTGGAGGGGATCTGTCATGTAACTGACCCCACCGCCGGCTGGGGGTGGCAGAGGTTTGCCGCCAGCCCTCCTTCCTTGGAGGACAGCTCCCTGAAAACTGGGATGGTCAAGAAGGGCTTCCGGGAGGAGTGCGCCCTGCACAGGTGCGCTGGGCTGCCCGGACGCGAACAGGACGCGAACAGGGCGCGGACAGCGGACTCCTGGCTGGGGCGGGGGAGCAAAGAGTGAGGTCGGCAGGCGGGGGCCAGGGGCCAGGACGCCTGTCCTCCCACCGAGGGCCCCGGGCTGCCAGGGCGCGCGTCCGTGTCAGGGGCGCACATCCACTGCGCGCCCCGACGGGCCAGTGGCCCTGGGAGGCGCGCGGGGACAGCGCCGTCTGGCACCTGCGCGCCCGCGACAGGTTTGTCCCCGTGCGCGCGCAGGGCGCCGCGGTTACTCACGTAGTGCTGGCTGGGGACGAAGCGCTTCTCGAAGCCCAGAAGGGCGATGTGGCGTATGAAGGTGTCCCCCATGGCTGGGCTGCGGGGCCTCCCCTTCTGCGGGGGCACTCCCTGGCTGGGCCTTAAATGGGGAGGAAAGAGGAAGTCACTTTCGTCTCGGCAGGGGTGGGGGCAGGAGGGGGCAGGGAGGGCTCTGCTTCTTCTTTCGATTTCTGGGATTCCTCAGACTCCCATGGCGCGGGCTCCGGCGGCCGCATGCAGGCATGTGGATGAGAGAGCTTGCCGCGCATTTGCGGGTGCCCATCCTCCACCCCTCTCCCGCAGGCAACCTGTGGACAAGTCGCCCTGGCCTCTCTGCAGTTCCTGGAACACCCCATGCTGCTCCCACAGCTGGGTGTGTACCCTTGTGGGGCCATCTGGACCGTCTCCCACTTGTCTGTAACTCCCTCCTTCCTGGCATTCTGGTTTCTGCTCAGATGGCACCTCCTCCAAGAAGCCTTTCTTGATAACTTCATGCAAACTAGCAAAACTTCATGCTTCCCCCCCTTTCCTGTTTTGATTCACAGCACTTACTAGGACTGACATATTGCCTATTTCATTTGTTTTACGTTTCTCCTTACCAGAATGTGAGCCCCATGAGAGCAAGGGCTTGGCCTGTTATGACAGGGCTCTGGCCCCAAGCCCTCACCCGGCCGCGGGTTTGCAGGGGGCCCTCCATAAATACCTGGGTAGTGGCCGCACCAGTCCCCTCCATGGGGGCGTGTGAGAGCAAGGGGCAGGTGCATATCTGCAGGGGCAGGGGTGCGTAACGGAGTGCCAGTGGCGGTGGGGACATGCTTTGAGTGAGACTTGCATTCAAATCCTGAACAAGTGTACGCTCGGGGCTGACTCAGTTTCCTCCTGAGTGAAATGGGACCACAGGCTCTGCTGAGAGGGGACGTGGGGTGAAGAGGTGAGGAGGGAGCCGTGTGCTGGTGGGTGAGGGGAGGGGCTGGGGCCTCTCCGACTGGCGCCTAGGACTTAGGGGGGGCCTGGGAGGCTCAGACGTTATGGAGCTGGTCCAAGGTCATGGGGCAGGTGGCCTCCGACCCAGGCAGTTTGGCTGCAGGCTCCCGTTGGCAGGGCCAGTTGGTGGCCCAGATGCCCAGATTACAAGGCCCGGAGGCCATGACAAAGGCCACCAGCATTCTGAGAGCCACAAGTCCCTGTGGACTCCTGGGGGTGAGGTGGCGTCTGGCAGAGGGGAGCCAAACATGCCATTTTGTGACTGTTAAACTGTGACCGGTCAAGTTGGTGGTGGTTCCTGGTTTGTCTAAGAAGAGCAGGGGCCATGTCCTTTGCTCTGAGAGATTTGTTTGGCCTGTCCCCGGGGGTCACGGGGAGGTCACCAGCCCTGGGTGTGGCTAACCTTGCAAGGCCCTCCTCCAGTCATCTCCATTACGTCTCCAGAATCTTGCCGCGGGGCGCCTGGGTGGCTCAGTCGGTGAAGCGCGTGTCATGATCCCAGGGTCGTGGGATTCAGCCCCACATCGGGCTCCCTGCTTAGTGGGAAGCCTGCTTCTCCCTCTGTATCCTTCCCCCGCCACTCATGCTCTCTCTCAAATACATAAATAAAATCTTATAAAAAAAATACAATCTTCCTGCACAGGGGATACAGTGCTCAGCAACAAGAAGGCGCTGCCACACACAACACGGGGGAACCTTCTAGACACAGATGGAGGGAGCGAGGCAGACAGCAGAGCATACCTTTGGCAGGACGCCGTGTAGACAGAGCTGAAACACTCCCCTTGCCAGTCTACACGGTTGAAGGCAGGGTGACTTGGGGTGGGGGGCACAGCGGTGACCGGAAGGGAGCCAGAGGTGGTAGCTGGGGTGCCCTTTCTCGATCAGGCTGCTAGTTCTGCAAGTGCGCTCACTCGCAGAAAATGCGCCCGGCCCCAGCACACAGGGTCGTGCGCGGCCCTTTTCTGTGGGTATGTTGTGCTTTGAGGACCGTTTGAACACGAGGAATAGGTTGAGGTCATGGGATGGATGGCAGCGCCTGGTAGCACAGGGCGCTTGGCTCCCTGCTGAGCGGCGGCCCCTTGGTCACCGAGCGCCCACGGTGCAGTTCCCACGAAATGCTGCCCGCAGTCTGGCTCACCTGGGCGCAGGGAGGGCAAGGGCGGGGGAAGTCAGCAGGGCTGGCGGCCAGTGGGACCTCACAGGCGCCCTGGTCTCGGCACGGCACTTCCTTCCCTTCCTCCCGTGGCCTTTCCACTCTTGTGTAACAGGCCCCGGGCCGGGCAGCCAGCCGCGCTGTGCAGACACCAGCTGCCACCTTGCCACTTCCCTCGTGTGGCCTCCCTGTACCTCCTCCCGTGGCACCGGCAGCCAGCAGCACCCACAGCATGAGATGAAGAGAAGTCCTATTGCGGCTGGCGGTGACCTCTGTCGCTCAGTAGGGCTCAAAGCCTTTGTGAGGCTGAGACAGGACTGACTTTAATGCATGCGGGAGACAAGCAAGTGATCGAAGGATTAAAAAAAAAAAGGGACTGAGCAAAGTGAAGGAATGAGGCAATGGATACAAGTGCTTTCGTTGGGGTTTTTTTTTGGTGGGGGGAGAGTGAAACTTTTAAAAAAGTTTTGAGGCTTTTATTGTGAAATCTACAGAAAACTGCAGAACAATGTACAGTTTGGTGATTATCAGATCATAATAAGGAGGAAGTCGCTATCTCGGTCCTGGTCAGGGCCATATTAGAAGAGCGGGCCATTGGTGACTAACATAATATAATAAAAAAATATTATTATAAAAAAACAAAGAAGAGCGGGCCAGAGTGCCCCCGCTGGCCCTTGGCGGCTGGAGGGGCTCGCCCTGGGTGGGCGTGCTCTGTATTTGTTAACACCTTCTCATCTCGATGAGGCTGTTATTTCCCCCTACTTTATAGATGCGAAAACTAAGGCACAGGGCGGTAAATAGGTTGTTAGGAAAGAGCTGGAGTTTGAACCCGGGCAGCCTGGACCCCAGGCCACGCTCTCAACCACTGGGCTCCTCTGCTCTGCCCTTGATCATGTGAGGGAATGATGAACCCGACTGGGGATTCACGAAGGAGGAGTCTGCCTGCGCGAACACCCCAAAGAAGGAGATTCTCAAATTGGGCCAGGCCGGGAAGGAGGCAGGGCTTTCCCATCTTTCCGGATGCCACCTTCTCCACCGCCCGGCCTTCCCCACAAGGTCTGGGCTGGCCAGTTCCTCAACCAGGAAATCCCCAGGGCTGGCCACGGAGACAGGCCACGTGGAGAAGGGTTTGACTGTGGAGCCTGCGGTCCAGGCAGTGCCCTCCTGGATCTTGTGTCAGGAGAGGAAATCTAGGGCTTTCCAGGATGGGAACAAATCAGCCGTTGTTATGAGGCTGTTAGGAGTTCTTTCCTAAGTGTAAAGCCCGCCTGCTGCCCTTCTTTGGGTGAGAACAGCCTGGATCAGCAGCCTGAGGACGCCCCAGGCCAGCCCTCGGGACCGGGTCTCTCCGGGTGCCCACACTGTCAAGACGGGGCCCTTGCATCACCCTGACTGGCAGGCAGCTGAACCACTAGGAGGGGACGCTGGCTGTGAGGGCTCAAGGCTCTTAACTGCTAGCAGGTGTCTGCACACAGAAATGCGGGTTGCTGGAGATCCGCTTCCCAAGGACGACAAGCCTTTGTTTCTCAGAAAATTGGACCAGAAACGGGCTCTGGCCGGGTATGAACCCCGAGGCCTCATCAGAAGGGAACCAGGTGCCTGAACGCGGGAGAGTCCCACCCCTGGGAATTTCTTCTCCCCTGGGCCCGGGGACTCGGAAGTGAGGGCTCCGACCCCACCTTTGGTCTGCAGGAAGCAGCGCTGCTGGAGAGGACACGTCCATGCCACCCGCTGGACACACACACACACACCTGCTTTAGACTTGGACTCCTTCATTTCTAGCTGGGAGCCCGTTGGCAAGTTCACTCTGGGCCTGTAAGACGGCAGCAACAACTGTACTTGTTTCATGGGCTGATGCGAGCATCGCGGGAGGCTCAGGAGCTTGGCTTGGCCGGTGGCCCTCACTAGCTGCAGACTGCGCAGGCCTGCCCCTGAGGTCAGCAGAGCGGAGATGGCACAGGTCCACTCCGCCAGCCTGGTCAGAGCGCTTTCTCACTGTTGAACCTGGGCTTTGAACGAGGGAGGTGTCCCCTGAGTGACAGCAGGCACCCTGGGCTCCTGGGAGACGTGTGAGGCTCGGTCCCCAGGGGCAGGCTCGCGTTCGGTTGGAGTTGTCACCTGAGGCTGGGACAGAGGCTTTCCTGACAATGTCAGGCAGAGGACAGAAACCAGACCATGGGCTGTCCCCACAGGTCTGCGGCGTCCGGCAGAGCTCCTGACACCAAGCGGGTCTGGCAGACGCCGGGCTGATGGGTAGGATTTTGGAAGCCCGCCTCCTCCCCCACCGGCTGCCGGGAGCCCTCAGGACCAGGCCTGTGCCCGCCCCTCCAACCCCGTGGCCTGGCAGACACTTCCTCGCTGACCCGCCCAGATGTGTCATGCAATGAGAGCTATTTGCAGCTCACCAACCAACCACAAAGGATAAATCCAGCAGCAAGCCGCCGCTGCAGGGGATTTTGCGGTGATCTTTGAACTTGAAGCTAACTCCAGTAATGAAGGGAATCACGCCCCCAGATGTAGTCATCAGGGCTGGGCTGCCACTGACACATCTGTCCAGCCCCAGGACGGCCCGAGGGGCCATGGAGTCTGCAACTTGTCAAGGGCCCAGTACCTCCGTCACTTCCAAAGGGATCCAGGGCATTATAGGCACACAGGTGTGGAGCAAGGGGACAGGTGGTGTACAAAGGTGTGAAGTGACTGCTCGTGCCACCTTGCAGAGTCCTGTCCTGCATGAAGCGCCCGGCCCACTGGTCCCCTCTGGAGGCCAAGCCAACACTTGCTATGGTTTTTATTACCACACGCCCTAGCATTTCTGGAAACTCTTGTCTGCTGTATTTTATGAAGAATTTTCCCAAAAAGGATCCAGACTGGTCGCCATAAGGGAGAGGAAAATTTGGTCTGAACTCAACAGATCCTTTCAAGATGTAGCTAGATCTTCTGAGAGCCTGTGACATCTAAGCTTGTGGGCTGTGGTCCTGCTTTTTCTGCCTCTGGTGGGCTCTACCCAATAGTTTTTACGGACGTCCCCCACCAGGTCCCCTCGGGCATTGCCAAGGCATGGTCCTTGCTTAAGAGTCGTTACTGCCTTCCGGAACTTGAGATTTTAGATGAGCAGAGACCCTTCGTGAAGTGGATGCTGCAAAATGCTTCTCAACCACCCGATCTTGCTTCTGAGAAGGAAATCCGGCAGGAAACACCTTTACTAATGGGTATTGTATCGTAACTTGCTTTCAACTTTACAGACACTTCCTTAAAATAAAACCACAAGGTATGCGTGCCTTGGGGGTGGGGGTGGGGGTGGGGGTGGGGCAGAAGGGGGAGGTAAGGGGACACACAAGACCATTGTTGATCAGAGTAATGAGGCTGGGGAAAACCAGGAGCAGTCCAATCTCCTTGGCTTTGTTATTTAACCCAGTTCCCAAGGTGAGAAAGCCCCTCCAGAGCTGCCAAGCAAGGTCCATCCACTGTACTTGTCACCTGGCCACCAGACCCCTGGGGACATGTGATTTCTACAACCAGCTGCAAGCTTTCAAATCTGTTGAGCCACGAAAGTGGTGGCCATGGGGTGAAGTCCAGAAAGCCAACCAGCCCTCACACGCTGGAGTAAAGGCCCAACTGCAGAGGCTCGGAAAGCAACTTCGGCGGGGAGGGCGGGTCTAAACAGAAGATGAACAGCCCTGTCTGTGCTCATCCTACTGGACCCACAGTCGGAGAAGCAAAGGAAGAGCTGCTATGCTAAAGAAAGCAGCCTACAGGTCCTCTCAATTCCAAATCCTGTTCCCTTCTTCGTCCCCATAGGGAAACCAAAGCATCCCTGGGAGAACACATCTTCCAAATACATACATGTCCAGAAACTGGGGCTTCCATTTAGGAGATACTGTTCAGTGTTTGACAATTATCTACCCACTACCAGTTAAACCAGCCAAGTCCCTTGAATTTATTTAGACCGGGGCTTGCGGTGTTCAGTAGAATCTGATAAGGTCTGGTGTCAATCTTCCTAACACTTTCTCTCCAACACATGTTTTTAGCCCTTGGTGGTGGTGATCGTGGGGCAGAAACGAGGCCACGAGGATGCTCAGAATAACGACCTACTTTGAGAGGGAAGCAGCTGCCGGCTGCGGAGAGACTGTGGGTACACAAGGCTTCAGACCCGTGCTCAAGTCCTGTCCGGCTCAGGGAGACCGGGGAGGGGGTTATGATTACTACTCAGTCTTCACTTCCTCCTCTATGAAGTCTCAAGGCAACCTCGGCCTGGGACAAGAACGCACTAAACGCACCTCACTTCACAGATCAGAGGGCTGGAACCGACGAAAGGTCCCTTCGGATGTGCTCCCTGCCAGAAGGGGCAGCCGACGTGCGCTCAGCAGTTCGTGTCTAGATAGGGCAGGCAAATGCCAAGGACTCTTAGGACAGACCCCCTCTCCGCTCCAGCGGCGGCCCTTCCCCTCAGGCCCACCCTCTGTGGCACTGCCTCCCAAAGGCTCCAGGAACCAGGCTTCACTTTGCCCACCACTGAAGGTCCAGAGCTTGGAAGGCGGGAGGGGGTCAGCCCTTGGCCCGACTCTGCGGACGGGCTCTAAATCCTATAATCCTGGGATGTCCGCGTTTCCTTGCTTGTACTGTTTAACTGATGGCAGGTTCTCAAGGTTAACAGTTGTCCGGAAGTGGAGCTTGGATGTGGTTAACAAAGCCTGGGTTCCTCATCACTACACTCCCTGGTAAAATTCTGTTTAACCAAAACTCACGGAATGAGGAGGACGTTTCAGAAACACTAAGCATCAGAATCACTGACGAGACCTATCTCGTCAGACCTATTTGCACAGTTTCGTTTTTCCGTTTGCTCCTCACTGACCTGACAAAGATCTTGGTGGGCAAGTTTAATCCCCTCACGCCCTCAAAGGATCATGCAATCTATCCACGGTCCCGTTTATGCACGTGCTGCCGACTTGTGGACACCGGGAGCCGAGGGCTTCAGCCTGGGGACAACCCGGGCTGGGATCTCGCGAGCCAGGGTGACCTGCCATCCATTAAACCAGTCCAGGGCGGCCTTGAGGGCAGGGAGGCAATCTGGGAAGGTGGAACCCTCACAGAGGCCTGGAGGACAGAGGGGAAGGTTCTGGAGACCACAGTGAGTCCGTAAGAAGAACCACTTGTTCCACACGCGGGCTCCTCCAAGAGGAGACAGGACAGCGGCACCCCCTGCTGAAAAGTCAACATTTCTTGAAGAAACCAAGCTTGTCGAGTTAAGAGGGGAGGCGGAGTAGGCCAGGGCAGCATTCCTTTCAGAAGTTACGTGGCTGCAGCGCTGATTCTGGGCTGTTTGTCCAGAGTACACAAAGTATTTGCTTGGCAGATGTGAAATTAAAAAAAAAAAAAAAGCAAAAGCAAAAGCTTTCTAACAATACATGAAAACGGACACCGTGTGTATGCGTACAGAATTTTCCACTGGCCGTGTACACTCATGCTGGATAGGAAAACACATCTCCCTGCCGAGTCTGCAATCCCACAATGTGTTAAGGCAGCGTTAATGTATGTGCTTAACTCCTTTTAAAAGCGCCCGTGCGTGGAGAGGCTTCTTAAGCAGGTGGGATGGGAAGTTGTGGGCAAGGGCGGCAAGGCTGTGCACACTTCTTAAGAAGGCTTCAGAGGAACCACGAGATCTGCTGGAGCAGCTGTCAGCCGCCGATGTCAGCTGGCAGGGTAGCAGGCGGGGAGCTTTGCTTTCCCTGAGCACACATGGGTCGGGGAAAGGGGAGAGGCAGGGGCTGCGCTGGGAGAACAGAAAGAAAATGTGTAGTCTGGGCGTGATTTATTTTTGTGGGGGGAGCTGATGCATGTGCTCTATCTGGGGAGGGATCCTGCCTCCAATCCCACAGAAGTCGCACGCAGCCGGCATGCCCCAGCTCAGACGAGATGCGCACCGGTCGCAGAGAGCCCGCGACAGTGCCCGCCGAGCCTTCACTGTGCGCTCCACCTTCCACCGAACCACCCACCTTCCCCAGACAGAACCATGAAAACACCTTTGAAAGAAATGAGTTAGTGTGTGAAAGGCATGGATGGATTTTATTTATTACCCTATATCTACAATTTAATTTGAGGTAAAATATAAGCAACACATAAAAATGCCTATTTCTGCTACCATGTAATATAATTCTCCATCGTGAATATTGTGATAAAGCTAATGAAAACTCTATGCCATCACGTACTCTAGCTTCTCATAGCTGGTATTTTACAACTCTCATTGTCTGTGAAATCCAACCCACGTAAGATTCTCCCACCAATGGCGCAGAATATCGGAGGGCGCGCCACTAGCTTAGCGGCCCCCGCTCCCCACACTGGAGCTTCCGTGTTACAAGTAGAGTTCTAAAATAACGAAGGCGATGAAAACCCCTGGAGTCTGATCCGAGCTGGAAGTGTTCCAGAGAGACCCACACCACAACAGGTTACATGATCGCGAGGCTGTCGTGTCGGTCACTGGGCTGGCCCAGACACTCACACCTGACCTTACGCTTCCAGTACACTGTGCGTTTGATTCGGATGCAAAGTCACTGGGGACGAGGTTCTCGGCACTGCATCTCTAGGCCACACGCTGACATACTAACCTCTCACTGGCTTGTTAGGTGATCCAGATGGTGGTTTTTTTAATTATGATAAAAAACATATGAACCATGATAGATAGCTTAGGAAAAGGTTTAGTCAAATATACAGATACTAACTGTTCACTCAGTCGTCGAGGAGAGCCGTGAACAAAAGGATCATTTAAATGATTTTTCAAATAGAAAAACTAAAAGGACTGAACTACCACAGGTGTTTCTTCACTGCAGGAGCTGAGATGTTCCAGTAGGAGAGATCTTCGCTTGATTGGAAAATAAACACCATAGCTGAAGGCTCTGCTGATACGTAAAAAATCTGATGAGATTCATCCCTGTCATTTTCCCTGTCGTTTTTCCAGCATTGCTGTAAAATCCTTATAATACATTCCAAAGTAAACCAGCCATTCCAAATCTACAGTCACTCTGCTCTTTAATTCAATTCACAGAACTGCTGAAAAAGTAGACATTTCTATCTAAAAGTAGAAAAAAAGGTTTGTATAGAAGGTATTTCTGTTATACAAGTATATTACACGGCTTGGGGCAGTAACAGGTCCGAAAAGCTCTTCTCACCCACTGATACTTTAAGCTAAAATAGGAGAGAAAACAAAGAAGCGAGAAACCAGTTATTCCGGTTACAGGAATTTAACACTGGCAAACAGCAAAACTCAATCAGCACGTAAGTCCATGAACTGACAGTATATGGCCAATTCCCAGACAAAAAAAGGTCTCTGTATAAAAAAGTGCTCCGTCAGGTACAGATCAGAGCAACTGCTGTGAAGCCAAGACCCTACAACCATCGTCAACTATTCAACAGCTCGGGCTTAGCGAGGTTCAACGGGACCAAAGAACCGAGCGGGCGGACTCCTGGTGTAGAGCTGCCTCTGCTGTTATCGACGTGGCCAGTTCAAGGCTGTAAGTTAATTATGCAAGGTGCACAACGGGTTGTGCATCTCAGCCAGACTCTGCAAATGCTACTTTTGTCAGTGTAGTGATCCGCATTCAGAGCCTATTCCAATAGAGAGGGTGAGATTACCCTACGGATTAGAAACAAAACATTTTTCTTTTAGGGCAAAAGTGCTTTTACATCTTTGACTCGCAGACGAACACTGATCCAAGGAAAATCTCTCTGCTAATGCTCTAACTCAAACCATCCAGTAGGGCTTACACTTGACCTCCTATGAACTGAAAGGGGAGGGGGCACCATTTATGGCTGAAGCGGGGAAAACACACTAGCTTCTGAACACACAGGCGGGTTCAGATGAACATCAGATGGCATCCCGGACACAGAAGCTGACTTACCCTTAGGAAGGAAGAGGTCTACCACGTAGGGTCTGGTTCTTGCTTGATCTGAGAGTTTCCATCAGTCTCCTTTACTTCTATCAAGAAAAACAAAAGGGAACTGGTAACTTGCACTATGAATGCACATCTGTGTAATTATAAACCCACTCCTACCAAACTGTGCACTAAAATGGTCTAACAGGAATCGTAAGATACTAAAGAACATTTTCAGAGACAGTGTTCCTCCAGCAATCAGTTCTTAAGTGTGTTACTCAAGTTTTCAAAGTAACAAACACCTTATTATTTTTCTATTTAAAAATCTAGCTGAGAAAGTGGTCATTGTACTGGTTCAGGATTCATTACGAGTCATTTAGAGAAAAATGGAGCGGAAGAACCACAAGTCATTGCTAACACGACGTTTCTGGAGGTAATCGACAGATTCAATTCACCCCGAAACAAAAGAAAACACAACCACAGGGTTCCAGGGAGGTAGTGTGAAAACCACAATCAATCCTTTGTCCTCAGGACACTCTTAAGGAACTTCAGTGTTTGGAAGCTGGACTAACCCTTTTTACCTTCTGTTGCAGGAACCTCCAACTGGCCGGGCTCAGCCGATTCTGAAGAGAAACACATGAAGATTTACTCTAACACTGTTCTAAAGTCGCTCTCACTTACTTAAAGGGCCTAGAGGAAGCAAGGAGAAAGCTCTCCAACACTGTACACAAAGCACACGTCCCAGATGCAAGAGCAGCCACAGCGTCTTGGGGTTAAACATGTCGACGCAACCGTTTCGGACACGTGCTAAGTTACCTTACACAACCCAAGTCTTAAATAACAATCGTGATTAACGTAGCTCTAACGAGAAAGAAAGAAGTTCCTTTTTAGGTCTTCTCCCCCCTTCCTGTGGATTCCTTTTCGATAAAATAAAAGCCTTTTGTTGCTTTCAAGTGGATCACAGTAGCAGGCCTCAACCCTGGTTCCTAAGGAATGTGTAAAGTCCCAATTTCTACTTAACACAATTGGGCTGATGAGCAGCATTAAATATGAATGACATAAAGGGATAAAGTTAGAAAGACACGCTTCTCACTAAAAAATTATGCTCTACAACACTGGCCTCATAGGTTCCTGACCTCCCTTCTGCCTGACCAGGACAGTGAGGTCAAATGGCATGTGGCCCACAGTTCTCAGGACTCAGAGCTCAAGCATATACAGGTCTCTGAACACAGAAGCCGAAAACACAAAGTCTGAGTGTGTAAATGACTTTCCCTGAAGTGAGCACACATAAGCAAGTGAGGCCCCACAATTTTATGTGATCCACTGTATCGCAAAAGTAGGAATATTTCGGTTTTACCCTGCTTAATTTACCTTGTATCACTGGGCCTTCTGACTCACTCTGATCAACCAACTCTGAAAATAAAAGCAGATTCATTTAAACAATAATTTGATGACATGTTGTTACAATGGAAAAGCATTTTTACATACAATCTCTATTTGGATGCTTTGACCTTGCTGTAACAGGCACTATTTTCCGTATGACAAGAAGGGAACACGCATTAAGAGCTCTGGTATGTCCCATCAGAGTAACTAATTCACCGTAATCACGGGAAAGTTCTGTTATACACTACACCACACAAGGATGAGAACAAAACCGAACATTTTAAAAATAACGGAAGGGGGCAGGAAGTCTTAAAATACAATACTCTGTGAAACTAGAAATTACACAGAAGACAGATGCATTGGGATTAATAACGACAACAACAAAAAATCTGAAGGAAAAAACCATCATTGGATTTCTTTAAATGACCAAGCTCCCTGGTGTGATTAAAGCTGAATGTCACAAAGAGGATTAAAAATCTATGAAGCAAGGTCTATGTCCTCTTTCATTACTGACACTACTGGATATTTACATCTTTCGCCAAGATAGAGAATATAATAAAAACGGAACCTATAAGAAAAGAATTCATGGTTTAGGAATCAAACCAAATGAATATATTCTATGATAAAGTGAAACCCAAAACCGGGTAAGCAGAAGAGACAGAACAAAATCTATGACCCTGAAAAGTGAAGGCCCCAAACAGGGCCAATAGTGTAAAGTGAACAGAAGGGCAGGGGCACCTACAGTGACTGCCTGATTTCCCGGGGGAGGCCCTCTGCTGCTCAAGGGGCCCTGAAAACTCCAGAACACGACACTGGAGAGGCTTACGCTCTCCCAGTGAATAAACTACAGAGCTGAGTGCGAAGTGTAGATGGGTTTTAGAGTTAGAATGATAATACCAACTGGAAAAGAGACTGAAGCGCTAACGGTGTTGGGGAAAGAGAATTCTCACTTTTGAAAAACTTTAATAAAGTTATAAGACATGTACGTATAATATTTGCTAAAAATACGATTTTAAATGTTGTGAACTTCAGGAAATTGGAAAACCACATACATTTGTTCGTGCAACAACATTTGAGAGCCCGACATGTGCCAGATACCGGCTTAATTAATAACAGAAGCGAGCGACATCCCACGAAGAGGCCTACCTGTTTCAGCACAGTACTTACACTGGAATAGTGCAGGCACGGCAGTAGTAATACCAAATTCTGCCTGTACTTACTGAGCACATCAAGTACGGCTCTAGGTTAGGGGTCAACAAACTTTTCAGTAAAGAGCTAGTTAGCGCGTATTTCAGGCTTTGCAGGTCACAACGGTCTCTAGCCGCTTCCCAATTCCATCAGCAAAGAGGCCAGGAAATGTTCTAATAAAACTTTATTTACAAACAGACAGGAGCTTGCTGAACCCTGTTTAAGATGCCTGACACCAAAGGAGTCATTTAAACTGCTCGAAGACAAAATGGGTACCAATATTCATTCCTTTTATGAATGAATAAGATTTAAAAAGCTAAGCAAAACCCCATTTTACATGTAGAAGTGCCTGGTGCTTGGACACTGAGGCTAAAACACCAACTTTACAGGTGACTGCCATGGGTGAAGTCAAACACTCCATTCTGTGAGCAAAGAACAGGTGCACACAAACAATCTCTCACACCCCAGAAAAGAAGAAAGGAAAAGACTTCATGAAATTTACTCACGGTTATTAATCACAAGTCCTGGAAATGGTCTAAAGAGAGAAACAAATTATGTAACAGTTTATTTTTGCTCCAGAAGAATTTACATGTATATTCAGTTTATTTAACTAATATTTAACTCACGTCACTTACGTGTTAGAATGAGCAATGTTATCCAACTACGTTTCAATCTTACACTTTTTAATCTATGAATAGACAGACACATGAATAACTACTACAGACCATCATTAGAAAGGGCTACACTAAAGATGCTGTGAAAACAACAGGAGCCAGGAAAAAAGAATACAGTAATTCCACTGACATGGTCTAATGGAAGCAAGCTTTTACCCAAACCCCTGGGGAAGAGGACAGCCCACGGACCACGGACATGGGTTTAGTGGGACAAAAATGGGATTTTTAGAGAAAGGGTACTGGGAGAAGGTGAGCGGGTGACAGAAAGCCTCGGGAAGTTACCACATGAGCTATTTCTGAGAGCCGGTCCTAAGTGATTTGTACTGGGAACAGTGGAACTTGAATGAACTGACTGGGAAGATTTAGTGACAGAGAAGTTTTGGGGAACCGGAAGGGGTGAAGACTACATGGACTCCTGCTTAGGTGGAAGGGTAAGGGGACATCTGCTGAACACCTACTTGGACGAGCACCATTCCTGCTCCGTGGATAAGGAGCCCATTCTCAAAGGTGACAACTCTATCTTTATGGTACAGACAAGGAAACAGAACGACCTGGCTGACTTGGGATCAGATCCCTGTCTGACCTGAGCCTGGGATGACGTTCCTAAGACACAGGCTGGCCAGCTGTTTTCTGTCCTGGGTCAGCCGGTAAGTATTCTCGGCCTTGCAGACCATACTGTCTCTGTCCCAACAGCTCCGTTTCATCCCGCAAGCTGAGAGCAGGGGTAGATGCTGTGTACCGCGAACTGTGTGTAGGATTAGGCTTTAGGTACTGTGTTTTAATAAGGCTTTAGGAAAACAGGCAGCAGGGCTGGATCTGGTCCATGGGCAAAGGTTCGCAAACCCCTTGCCTTAAAAACCAGAGAATTCAGAGTAGCTCAGGGAGAAGAAAATCTCACAGCAGAAGAATTCAAGTATTTTATGTGTTACATGGAAAACTTGACTCTATTATTACCTAGGACTACATTCTGGAAGATGACTTAGCCTCACCATCGACAGACTCATTCCTACCAACAAGCAAGGAAGGCTCACTTACCTAATGACTGTGAATTTAATGAACTCAGCAGAATCTAAGATCCTCCTCATGGAGCTGATTTCCAGGTAACTGGGGGCTTTGAATGACACTCCGGGGGGCATGCCATCAACCACCACACAGCCAGGGTTAATGGTGATTTTCCTGTAGGGAACTTTCACAGGGAAACCCATACCAATAGCTTCACCTAGGACAAGACAAACAGCATAAAAGCAGAGATCAACCTATCATCTCCGAAGTGGCTGAAAGCACATGAGCAACACTGAGGACAGTCCCCGCAGTTAATGACAGCCACAGTACACGCCAAGCAACCTCACCTCCGAACCTCACTTCTACTCACTTTGATGGCGACCATCATCGAGAGTCTAACACAGCTAAGGTTTCCTTAGGAAAACACTTTGGAGAAACTCAAACACTTGCATTTCAACCTCATTTCCTTTTCCCCAGGGAGATAATAGCTATCTGAGTGCTATCTACTGCTCAGCTCTCACTGGAAGGAAATGTCCTCGCTTACTGCAAGCGGCACTATGCAAACGCCAAACTCACCAAATTTCCGACTGAAGAGGTCGTTCACTTGCTCTCTGAGCTGTCTCGCTTTCTCAACTTTTGACAGTCTTTCGTTATCATCATCTAGAAAAGGCAAGAGGACGGTTATCGCTTAATAATGCAATTTTAATTCCAAGTCCATTTTTAGGTGCTCTGAGTGAACTCACTTCATGTTTTTGGGAAGATTTAAGTATTTTACAGTGACCTAGATTGAAATGACTTCACCAAGTGATTTGACTCCAAAAACAAACTGAAAATGCTATGCCTTTGTCCCTATTGTAAGGATCTCTGCCTGCTCTTTTGTACAGGTTTCCTAAGACACTAGGTACTAGCTCATGCCGTTTCTGGTAACTGCCTAGAGCTTTCTGGAAAGGAACTGATGAGATGCGTTTGGTGAGCACCCTCTGCAGGGCGGGCGGGGGCAGAGCACCGCACAGAGTGAGTCCCAGGAACCCGAGTCACTCAAGTGAAAATCCGAACATGGAAAACCCCACAGCGAGAGAAAGGCAGAGAAACCATACCTGGAATCGTCACCTGAATGATGTTAAGATCTTCAACACCTGATGCAGTAGTATTAACATTGGGCGATGAATTTATTTTTCCTTAAAATAGAAACTTCAGATTAGAACACACACAAAATGTAATTAAACTAGCTCTACCAGTGCACTTGAAATTCAGACTACACAAGACGGTATGTAGCCCAATTTCGTGCACGGGTTGTTCCTTTTGATGGTGTATTTTGTCATTCTGGGGCATTAAGCTTCCTGAAAGACTGCTCTCCCCCAACTCTTTTTCTCTTTCTCGTTGTCTCAGTACAGCATCAGACAAAGATTCTCATTTATTAAATAAACTCAAAATTGTAAAGCAATCAAAACCACAACTTTTAATGAACTTTCTTGGTTTTAACTCAGAAGTGGTTCTTTCAATGACTCTTAAAATTACCGCTGCAACATAAATTTCTCACAGCACGTTTTCTGTAGCAAGGACACTCACTCGGAGGGCTCTTCGAGGAGGAGGTGCTCTCCTTAATTGCGGTCTCGAACATTTCAGGCCTGAAAAACAGGAACGGACAAAAAAACATGTGTGCTAATAATCCCATAGTAAAATGTTAAAAAATAAACAAAGATTTAAAAAACCATTTACTTCCTGTACATATACATTCAATTCCTAGTAACGGGAGAACAGAAAGAACATGTCTCTCGTCTAAAGAAACATACAAAAACCCCAATTCTAATCATGATCACCACACCAACCCAGCTCTGTCTAGCTTAAATTTTAGCTTCTCTTTCCCATGGTTTCAACTATATCCTGGAAGGATCCATGCTAGACTGAGAATGGACACAGGGAACATGCTGTATGCGGGCAGCATGGAAACAAGAGGACAAGCTTGTGAAAACTTAAGCACGAGTCTTTCTCTAGGAGGACGTAGAAGCAGAGGCCTTAGCTATTGCCAGACCTCTCCAGACCTGGCCGAAGTACAAAAGGTGGCCATCACGGTTGGCAGTGTCGGCTTTAAGCATTTGACAATACTGTTATGACTCAAAAAAAAAAAAAAAAAAAAAGGCATTAATAAATGACACCCAAAATTCACTTCCATTAATTTCAAATAATTGAGCATCAACATATATTTTTAATTTCTGATTATTCCCATCCATTTCAAGGGTGTTGGCCTAATTCATAGACCTCCAAAGCCAACAGAAATTTAAAATATTCTGGAGGCGCCTCGCAGGCTCAGTTGGAAGAGCATCTGACTCTTGATCTCATGGTCATGAGTTCAAGTCCCACAATGGGTGTAGAGATTACTAAAAAAATAAATAAACTTAAAGAAAGAAAGAAAAAATATTCTGTAAGCTGGAGAAATCCTAAGGCTTTACATAACTGAACAACTGCTTAGACCCCAGCAGCATCAACCATTAACAATAAGGCAGTGGCAGAGTGAACAAAATCAAACTGTTATCCCTCTGACAAGCCACAGCCCTCCTTCCCTCTTATAACCAATTATGAAAAACTTAAAAGATTTATAAAAGTACAGCTTAAAGAGCTCTTTGTTGACTCTTAGAGCTAATTTGGTCTTGACACAAAGTTGAACCCAAGTACCAATCTGCCTGCGTCAGACAGAGCACTGACGCCTCACAGCCAGGCTCCTTTCAGCTCACTGCTCTTACTTTTTAATGATGAACTTAATCTTGGCCTTGTTTCTGAGTATCTTCTCCAGCCTTGGAATGCCAAAAGTAGACGGCCGCCGGAACGGAACACCCTCGGGCAGGCCCTCCACATAGAAGTCTTCTGGGAAAGACTCAAATAATGCAAACGGCACTTTCACAGCCTGCTTAAGGCCAAGAGCTTCACCTGTGAAACACACACAGACGTTTCTCTTATTTCTCACATTCGTCACTTTTCAAAACTAAACCTTTCTTAAAAATACTTTTCGAATTACATTTTGTAGGTCCTAAAATTATCTATTTTTTTGGAAAAATCATATTATTTTCAATTTTAGAAAAATGTGTTCAATTTGCAGTGCCCAGAAAAGTGGGAGAAATGATGGCATCCACGCTCACAACACACATACACTTGCAATGACACTAACATTTCAACACTGCACACTTGATTCTGCGCACATTCTTCTATTTGGAAAAGGCTACTACATGTTTTAGCACTAATATTTCAAAATAAACTTACCGCATTTTTCATTGAAAAGATTTTCAACTTTCTGTTTTAGGTCTGTGATTTTGGCATTCCAGGCCTCTGCAAGTTAAAAACAAGACAGTTACTAGCAACACTTAGCAAAATACATCTACGTTCAGCACTTTATTTTACTGTGTTATCTTTAAGAAGTACAAAAAAAAAAACCCACAACACAGGTTTTGTTTTTTGGTTTTTTTTTAAAGATTTTATTTATGTGACAGAGAGACAGCCAGCGAGAGAGGGAACACAGCAGGGGAGAGGGAGAGGAAGAAGCAGGCTCCCAGCCTAGGAGCCCGATGTGGGACTCGATCCCGTAACGCCAGGATCACGCCCTGAGCCGAAGGCAGACGCTTAACAACTGTGTTACCCAGGCGCCCCACAACACAGGTTTTTAAGCATGGTCACGTCTTGGCAACTACACTAATCCTACATTACTAAACTGTTTCACTGTATTACTGATACACTGGCAACAAATAAATGACATAGGCTAAAATAAAAAACAAATGAGAACCAAGAAATCTCCCAAAAACCAATGATAGCACCTTCTATGCGCCAGGTATGGTTCTACCCTTTAAATAACTTAGTACTTATAATCTTCATAATAACCCCACAAGGAAGGAAGCAATATTATCCCCATTCTACAAATCCAGAAACTGAGGCACAGGGGGGCTAAGTGGCTACTACAGTACCTTTAACAGCTCATATATACCAACTTACCAAATAAAAAAACAATTCACCTAGAAAAACAGAAGTGTTTGTACTGGCTCTTTTCATTTAAAATGATGAAATTAAGAAAAATAAAATTCATACTTACCAAAGGAAAACTCTCTCCCTCGAGGCTTGAAGGGAACGTTAGAACCATTAGTCTGGGTAGGGGTTCGAACCGCAGAGGTTTGAGGGTTGTTGTTATTAGGGCCTGAAGAAGAATTAAAAGGAGAAAATCATAATCAATACAAGTACTTCATCACGTTTAAGCACCGTTTGTGATTCCCCTGAAAAACCACGTTAAGTTCCAACAGCGTACAAGCACTGTGCAAGGCAAATGGGCACCGAGGCCCAGAGCCACAGCCTCCATCCATTTTTCTGCTTCTGTCCCTACATTCAGCCATTTTGCCCCAAACAGAATTAGCTTTCTAGAAGACCTGACAGATTTTCAAGTCACTTAATACTTCAATGCACCTTTTTGGAGCCATCGAATTTTTGGGTAGCTGTTTGCTTCTGTGTTTTTCTTTTACCTCTTGAACATAATCACCACCTCAGGTACGGTTTTACTATCTCCACTATGAAGCCTTCCTTTGGATTCTCTACCTGACTCTGGACACATCCTGCCTTCGAATTCTTCGCACAAATTAGAAACAGTGTTATAGGAAACCAGTTGTTTTTCCATTGAATAAAAAGGACTTAAACTAAATTATTCCTGTAAACTCCTGGCCCAGACTCTTCTTTATGTAGAGGTCACCTAAGGCTTAAATAGTTAAGTTTATTTTAATCTGAAGCCAGCCAGCAATTTTTTAAAAAATAGCCAAAATGGGAAAATAGAAAAAAATTAAATTTCGGGGTGCCTGGGTGGCTCAGTTGTTAAGTATCTGCCTTTGGCTCAGGTCATGATCCTGGTTTTCTGGGACTGAGCCCCACTTCGGGCTCCCTGCTCAGCAGGAAGCCTGCTTCTCCCTCTCCCACTCCCCCTGCTTGTGTTCCCTCTCTCGCTGCCTCTCTCTCTGTCAAATAAATAAATAAAATCTTAAAAAAAGAAAAAAGAAGAAATTAAATTTCTTCAGATTTTTTGGGAAAATAACCAACATTCTAAAGATACATCTTCGAACTCCGAATTTCCCAATTTGCAGAAAATTTTGTATAGACTCTGGGCTTTCAAGGCGCCTGGGTGGCTCAGTTGGTTAAGCGTCTGACTCTTGATTTCGGCTCAGGTCATGATCTCAGGGTCCTAGGATGAAGCCTTGCATCAGGCCCTGCTCTTAGCGGGGGTCTGCTGGAGATTCTCTCTCCCATACCCAGCACATGCATGCTCTCTCAAATAAAATAAAATGAAATAAAATGTCAAGATCCAACATTCTACTCTTTAATTATTTCAAAACTCCTGAATAAAAACAACAGCTTCCTTAAGACGGCATAGTGACAAAAGCCAAGTGTCCGAGGGCTAGCTGTCTCTAGCAGCCTGGGCTGGCTGGCGGGTACAACCCCGAAGAGGTGATCAGTCCATCCCATCACCGCCGCCCTGCAGCAGGCTACTAAGGTCAGCCAGCTTACACCTCTGCTTAGGCTCCACGCTCATGAAGCAAGCCTTCGATAGTAACAGGGTGAGACAGGAAGGAACTGGGGAACAGCAGACACAACGGACATGATTGAAATATCTAGTTCTTATTCGACATTAATAAAGCAGCACTGGGGTTTATAGTTAAGTGAAACAGCGCCACACGCCCACTGGAAAAGCTAAATTTAAAACAATGACAATGCCAAGGACCGAGAGGATAGGTGGCAACTGGAACGCATCCCCTCCCGGCAGGAGTGTAAAATGACAAAAGCACTTCGGAGAACTGTTCGGCCGTCTCGCAGAATGTGAAAGGCTCCACGATTCCGCTCCTGAATCCCTCCTCAAGAGGAGAAGAACATATGCCGCACTTTGTACACAAATGTTCTCAGTATCGTTTTTAGACAAGGCTGGAAACAAACCCAAATGTCCGCTGACAAATGTATAAACAAAATGTGGTGAAGCCACACCATGGAGGAATACCCCGCCCGCGATAGAAAGAGGACACTGAAATGTGCCCCGAGTGTAAATCAAAAAGCATTATGTTGAGAAAAAGAAGGCAGCCATGAAGAGTAGAGCCAGCGGGACTCCACTGATACGAAATTCCACAACAAGCAAAAGCATTCTATGGCGACAAAAAGCAGACCGAGGGCTGCTTTCGGCCTGGCTGGGAGGACCGGCCGCTGCAGCGCGCGGGGCTCAGGGCAGGGTGATGGAGATGTTCCAAAAATTGACTTAACGTGGCGGCACCAACACTTTTCAAAACTCAAACTGTACAATCGCACTGGGCACATTTTACTGTGTATAAATGATACGTAATACATTTATTTTTTAAAGTAAAAGAATTCCAAACAAGCATGCTGTATCATTTAAAACAGTATCAGTATGGTGCAAGCAAAATACCTTCCCCCACCACGAAACTGCCAGAAAGTTCCTGGACATGGACACAGCTTTTACTACATACATCACCTTAAAATACTAACAACTATTTTATGGTATTTTAATGAATATCACTTAAGTTCATTTATAGACTTGGTGAAACAACAGAAAGCTACTATGGGACACGGACCTCTACGGCACGGGGAACGTAATATAAACCTATTCTCTGTCAATCTGAAGGCAGGTCAATACCATTTTTCACCAAGCCATCACCAACCTTAGCCCTCTCCTTCTGAATTAGAAACCAAAAGTATAAAGTGTGCTAAGTGAGGGTCTAGTACTTACATGGTATTTCTTTCAATTTAGAAACAATGGGTTGTTTTTTTAATAAGATTTTATTTATTTGTCAGAGAGCGAGACAGAGAACACAAGCAGGGGGAGCAGCAGGCAGAGGGAGAGGCAGGCTCCCCTCCAAGCAGGGAGCCCAATGCAGGGCTAGATCCCAGTTCCCACTGAGCCACACAGGCGTCCCGAAACAGTGGGTTTCTAAACAACAGGTTTATTACCCAACCTAAAGAGCATCCCATTCCTATCTCGTTTCCCTTGCTGATTCTACTGCAAAGCAAGAAAAGTATCAGCATTTACACGAGATAATTCTAGTTAACACATTCATTTGTATTTAATAATCAAACCCTCAAAAAATAAACAGAGATTAAAAATCTCTGTCCATACAAAAACTTCTATATGAATGTTCATAGTAGCATTATTCGTAACACCCCAAACCAGACACATCCCCAATGTCCATCTGATAAATGGAGAAACAAAATGTGGTATATCCACCCAATGGAATATTAGTCACCTAGAAAGAGAAACGGACACCCATTAGGATGGATACCATCTGAAAAATAAGAAACAGAAGGGGCACCTGGGTGGCTCAGTCTCTTAAGCGTCTGACTTCAGCTCAGGTCAAGATCTTGGGGTCCTGGGATCGAGCCCCAGCATCAGCGGGGAGTCTGCTCATCCCTCTCTCTTCACTCCTCCCCCTCCCCCTCTGCTCAAGCTCTCTTGCTCTCTCAAATAAATAAATGCAATCTTTAAAAAATAAGAAACAAAATAGAAAGCGGTGGCCAGTACGTAGAGAAACACGAACACTTGGTGCGCTGCTGATGGGAATGTCGAATGTGTGGCTGTGGTGGAGAATGGCGTAGCAGTTACTTAAATGAAGGGATTCACTGCTGACAGGGGCAGAGGACAAAGTTCAGGAGATCGATGGTGGTGACTGGTGACAGTCCCACAACAATGTGAACGCACTTCATGCACAGAACTGTACAGTTAAAAACTGCAGACCGTTAGAAGGGCCGATCTTTGTTATGTATATTTAACCACAAATCTTGAAGGTGGACGGAGGGGAAGGACTGCAGTACTGGGACAAGCTACAACACAGATGAACCTGGAAAACATTCCACCAAATGAAAGAAGCCAGTCACAAAGGGTCACTCACTGTGTCATTCCACTTATGTGAAATGTCAAAAATAGGCTTATCTGGAGACAAAAAAGTAGATGAGCGGTTCCCAGGGGCTGCAGGGACGGGGAGACAGGGAGCAACTACTACAGGTATGGGGTTTTTTTCTGGGTGATGAAAAGGTTCTGGAGTTCGACTGGCCTGAAGGTTGCACAACCTTATGAATATACTAAAAACTACCGAATTGTGTATTTTAAACAGTGAATTTTAAAAAATAAAATGGTGAATTTTATACGTGAATTACACCTCAGTTTATGAAACAGCACGGGAGTTAAGTATCATTCTTATTACTGCTTTACCGACGCACTAACTGAAGCAGAGCTTTTAAGTAATTTGCCTAAACGATGGAGCCCAGACTTAAAAATCCAAACACGTTAGTACCAGAGCCTGTGCATTATTTTGTTTTAAATTCTCCCCTCCCAACCAAGAGACCTAAGAATCAATCTGCTAGGGAATTCTAGAACGGCTTCTTGCTTTTGCGGACAATGGGTCCAGGCAGGTGGGATACTCCATCCCCTCCATGTCTTGCCTTGTGTGTATACCTGAACCCGGAACTCAATCGTTCTTCTTGTATCCACGAAAGAAAGGACAGGAGGAAACCCAGAAGTCAGTCTCATAACTTCTGAGCTACTAAAGGGTAACCTACCTTCAGAATTTCTTTTATGTAAGAAAAACAGGCATCTCCCCTTGTAAAATCACAGTTGTTTACAACAGAATACAATCCTAATTTCTACCTGGTAACCATACTAATATAGACCTAATCACATTAATGTGTTACGTTAACTCTTCGTTTCTCTATTTTCCTAGCATCTAATTGATAACCAAGAGTTTACTTATATTTATTTAAGTAGGCTCCACACCCAACAGGGGGCTTGAACTCATGACCGAGATCACGAGTCAGCCTGCTCTCAGAGTTGTGAGATCGGGTTCCACATCAGGATCTGCACTGGGCATGGAGCCTGTTTAAGATTCTCTCTCTCCCTTGCACCCCCCAAAAGGGGGGGTGTTAGGCTGGCTCAGTTGATTAAGCGTCCACATCTTGATCTCAGCTCAGGTCTTGATCTCAGGATTTTGAGTTCAAGCCCCATACTGGATGTGGAGCCTACATTTAAAACAACAACAACAACAACAACAACAACAACCACACACACACACACACACACACACAAAAAGAGCTGCATGCTCTACTAACTGAGCCAGCCAGCTGCCCCCAAGATAACTAAAAGGGAGCTAAGGTTCCATTTAGTGTCAGTACTACAAACCATTAACACAACACTTGAGGTTATGTGACAACAAAGAATTATCCTAATGTAGTTATTCTTTCTCTTTGCGTTAAGCGAAGAGACAGAAGGTGATAGCCATACCAACAACAGGCTGAGACCTACCTATATTGTGTGAAGTACTTTAATACCATGAACCTTAAAAGATGAGACTCCCACAGTCCCATGGGAATAGAGAAGGTGTTAAGCTGAGGATGTAGCAGGAACTAGTGTAACCCAAGGTACTGCTGCTTAAATTACCCCTCAACTCTTTACTGGAAAGAATAGGAGGGGTACCTGGGTGGCTCAGTCCGTTAAATGCCTGACTCAATTTCAGACTGAGCCTGGCACTGGGCTCCACACTGGGCATGGAGCCTGGGATTCTCTTTCTCCCTCCGTGCCCCCACCTCAGAAAAAAAAAAAAAAAGAAGAAGAAGAAGAAAAAGAAAAGGAGAGAAAAGAATCCCATGTGTTCCTCTCCATAGCCTTACTTTGTTAGCAGGAAATAAAAGCATTTTAGGGATCTTCTTGCAAAGCAGATTACGATGTGCTCTAGGAACACCATGTAGACCATTGTGAACATTGCAATCAGAAAGATTCAGAAAGTTAGCTTTATCACAGGTAGGTCTTCATGCATAAGCCCAGTTTTGTTAAAAATTCACTTGCATAAAAACGAACAGTAAACTGAAGAACTGATGGATGTAATTAATCACTGAACTGGAGACTCATCGGAAACCTGCCCCAGAGTGGCCT
Source organism: Ursus americanus (assembly GCF_024610735.1). NCBI lineage: Eukaryota > Metazoa > Chordata > Mammalia > Carnivora > Ursidae > Ursus > Ursus americanus. The sequence goes on along the minus strand of NC_142128.1, from coordinate 10,556,028 downwards.
TACCTTCCACAGTGACCTCAATTTCAGGAACTTTTGAATTACTCCCAGGGCTCCGTGGTCTTTTTGGCGACTGCAAGGCTATAAAATAAGCACATGAGCACCTTTGTCTATTGAGGGGGAAACACCCAGAAGGGGACGCTTTATGAAAGCGGAGTATTAAAATTCATACAGTTTGGATCTTTTCAAGAAAACCTGAAGAATTAAACTGGTAATATAATCCTCCACCCGAGTCTCAACAAAGCTATGGAAACACGAACGGAGGACTGAAAGCACGAAATTTTCAATGAAATGTTTTTAAAGGGGGAGGAGGGTCCACCACATAGAATACCTTAAAAAGCAAAGAAACAAACCGAAAGCCCCCCAAAGACCCTAGCACATGATTCCGTGTGATTCAGGTAATGTCAATAAAGAATGTCTGACTGCACGGAAATGTTAACAGAGTATATATCATCTCTTACCTTTAGTGTTTATTTTACTAGCCATTCCAGGAGGCAGGTAGGAAACAACTAGTTCAGGTCTAGAGAGAAAACCAGGAAACATTACAATAGCCAGCACACTACGGGTCTTCACAGCTAGTAAACATTATCACGACCAGTGATTTTTATAAAGGCCATCATTCTGTAATGCGACAATGCACTCTGTCATCATGGACAAAAACATCCCTCACTTGTCCCTCCCACCATGATCTGCTACATGATTTTGTGAAGAGTAAATGACTTCTTCCGTGAAATGAAGATTAACGGACACCAGCTTAGCTCCCTGCAAGTACAGACAGCCTGCAGGCGTGTAAGGAAGAAACACAGGCACGGACACTCAGCTGCCCACGAGCTGCCTCAGGAACACCGGCGCAGATGCGGATCCATGTCTTCACCCCCCACTCAAGTACTGAGGAGTGCTCGGGGGCAGCAGAGCGTCTGTGACCAAGTGGAACACCGCCCCTGCGAGGCAGGGGTCACCCTTCTTGTACGGAAATAGAAAATCTATACGGGTTCAAGGACGAGCCAAGGCAAGGGCTCTGCCAGAGCTGCAGCTCAGAGCTGCGCTTTCCCACCGCGACTCCAAAGCCTTAGCCGTCGCCCGCAGCTAGGAAAAACTTCAAATGGAAATAGAACTTTACTGTTTTGATTCCAGAAATGACTGTATGGCAAATCGAACTTACTTTTTAACAACAAACTTGATTTTATTACTCCCACGGACAATCCTTTCAAGTCGGGGGATTCCGAACCAGGTTGGGCTTCGGAAGGGAATTCCTTCTGGCAAGCCTTCTACATAAAGGAACTCGGGGTTTGATTCAAACACAGGGTACGGAACTTTTACTGCCTCTGTGAGTCCAAGAGCTTGAGCTGCAAGTTAAGAGAACATAACGTATGGAAGGTAAAATGTTACAGACATTCTTTTATTTTTGTCTGTATGCTTTTTAAAAATGTTTCATTTTACTGAGGTATAGCTGACATATAACATTACACTAGTTTCAGGTGTACGGCATAATGATTTGGTATTTATACAAACTGCAAAATTATCACCACAGTAAGTTGAGCTAACATCCGGGCATTCTCAAATGTGTTATGCAAAGATTCCCTATCATCTAGCAATCGCCACTCAGTATTTTTTTTTTAAAGGGGAGTCTCCACTCAATTATTGGAAGCATTTTGTGTACTATATTGTGCAAACCTGAAGAATGGGCCTAAAAAATAATTACTTGGAAAAAGAACATTTCAACACTTCAACAAATCGAAAGGATAGTTTCATTATTAGTCAAAATGGTCTTTGTGCTCTGGGCAGAAATGAACTATGGGCCATGGCACACCGAAGAGGTAAGTCTGCTATTGACAGATACAAACTGCATATGGTGCACCCAAGTGGAACTCATCAAAGTTAAATCAGAGGCAGAGATGGAAGATTCTGGATCCGAAACAAAACGTGAACACCTTTTGATAATGATGGATGGGAAGGCCCCGGGGATACTGCTATCACTCCCACTCCTTACTTCCTTCTCCATGACAGACACACCCAATCAACTGAAACACTCTTGCTGAATCTCCTCAGAATCCTCCTCAAGACAGCGCTCCAGGAAACCGCTGTCAACAAATCTACGTTGAAACAAACGATGAAACCTATTTGCTGTACGTGCGGTGTTAGCCAGATTCGAAGTGCAGACAGTGGGACTGAGCCTTCCCCCAACTCCTCCCTTCCTCTCCCGTTTGCACATACCAGAAAACCAAATCTGAGAGAAATAAAGGAACTTGCTCAGGTAAAGCAGCGAATTTAGTAGCAGAAATAAACGAAAACCCAGTTTCTGGGACCTTCCTTCCGTAGGCCCTGAAGTGCTGTAATTCATTCAGAACACTGCCTTTCATTTAGGTTTCTAAACTAAGACATAATCACTGGGTTTTACTTACCAAATTTCAAATTAAAAATCTCTTCCACTTGCTTTCGTAGCTTGGTAATTCTGACATTCCAGTCTTCTTTGACTAGAAAACAAAAATAAATGTTAATTAACAATGTTCTTTCTTGGTGCTGACACAAAATTAGGTTGGAGGTCGTTCCTCGCGGTGATGCTGCTTTAGAAGCGTCAGAGCCGGCAGCTGGCTGACGCACAACACTGCCTCAGCTTCGGGGGTACATTCCAGTGATGCTCCGAACCTGATCTTGTTAGGAAACAAAACCCCTGGGTCTTAAGGAGAAGGAGGATTCCCTGCACCTGTCAAACATCAGAACTTGAGGAAGACAATTCAAATTTCAGTCCGCACTGTAAATAAAGAACTTGTTCATAAGAATGCTCTAAATGAGCTCCTCCTTGGGGAGCACCACAGGCTCCTGTCAGGGAAGGCAGGCGCGGTGTGTAAGGGCCTGGGCATCCCATGCCAGCTTCACAGAACAGCTTCGACTGTGTCTGCTTTCTGTACAGGCATGCCTTGTCTTATGGAACCGACCTGCGGCTAGAGGTCCACAGAAAGCCGACTTCACTAATCACAGAAATACATGGGAGAGATAACACGTTAAAGAGATTATGGAGATGTGACTTGACACCACTCACATCTATATTCTGGCTTACTTTCTTCCCCTTATTCACAGGACAACCATCCCCTTGTAAATAAAGGGAAAAAGAGCCACTGCAGAAGACCTGTAGGATGTCATTGACTTAACAGACACTCAGGGCTTGTTCGGTGGAGCTGTGGATGGAGAGAAGCAATGGAGGATGACGGGACGGGCCAGACAAAAGAGAGGAGAGGAGAGAGTGAGCGAGCAAGAGAAAGAGGGTGGAGTAGAGCACAAGGATCGCATCCAGGGTAGAAGTCATCTGTGTCTGCGGACAGAGGTGGTGGGAAATGATGGGAAAGCTCTGGAAATACTGCTAAAAGTCTCGTAACACACTATTTTTTTACTACAGGAGTACTTTAAAACTCTTCCTTTAAAAGAAAAGTTAACTTCTAAAGGGTTTCATATGGTGTGGCTCAACTGTTCAGCCAGAGGAAGGAAGTCTGGTACAAACCAAAATTTTTAACTGTAGAAACATTGAGACTCCCCTTCTCCAAGATCAAGAGCTTCTGTTCACTTGTCCAGTTTCTGCCTTACCCTACGCCTCCTCTGCCGTGAAGATCTCTGTGCTCCTCCTCCTAGGAATCAAGTCACCCTCCCTGTTCTGCCCCTTCAAAGCTCAATCGTCCGGTTAACTCTAGAACTTTCTCACATGTGACATACGTGTATGTTACAAAACTGACGGCAAAGTGCCCCCCCCGTGTTTAAGCATACAACTTTTATTGAATCTCATGTCATGCCAAGAATTAAGTAGACCTTTCGTCACGCTGCAGCCTGACTTGAATTGGCCCAGCGAAAAACGAATGCCTGGTTTATTGGCAGACCAGATAAACGTTTTTGCGGGAATGAAGAATGACAACTTTAATTCTTGCCAAGGTCTCCTAGGAATGGTGGAAGGCCAAGTATCGTTAATGATTCAGAGCACTGAGACTATGTTCGATGACAGGCTTTTCAGGTATCTATGCTAGCGGACAACAGATCAAGTACGGCTGACAATGGGATCCCTCAATCTACCATTCTCACATTTGCAGTCACTATCAGAATGATTAAGCAGAGATCCCATTAATCACAAACTTGAATTTGCCGTCTCTCTTGAGAAATGAAGACTCGAACAGAGACTTCCATCACAGTCACACTAATCCAGGTTAACCCAGTTCTACCTTCGGGAACATTTCTCTTTCCATTACTTCCCTCGGCAAAGTCTAGGTCATCCTCAACCCTCCATTCTTCACCAATACTCTGTTTCTTTGCCTAAATCAAAAGCACGCTGAGGAGGTCGCTGTGTGGTTTCTGATGCTCACTGATCATACAGTCTCCCTAGCAGGATTCCTGGCACAGGAGAATTCTGTCTCCCTCGCATGGTATTTCTCAACCACTTTGCATGCCACTAAAAACAAATGATTTTACAATCTCTCCAGCACCCTGGCTGACCTTTGATGGCTGCCCACAGGTACCCTCAGTGCTAAGGATCAGTATTTAGAACAGACATCTTGTATACCATTTTGCCGCAGTATTTGTAAGAACAATTAACTGCGTGAATTCAGAAACGCCCCCTAGCTCTTGGCAACAGAAGTCTGTAATGCTGTAGAAGATATGCAGGCTGTGGTCACTTTTTCTGACACTACACATGGTAAACAAAAAGATAACAAAGAAATAAAGGCAGACTTATAGTTCAGATGAAGAAAATAAAACCATGCATTCACACAACTCAGACTGAGACCTCCCAGTTCTACTGGGCTATGAGGTCAGTGCAGCTGCTGGAACTGCAATGTTTGTCATTAAAAGAACAGGGGCCATGGGAATAAAGATTATGGTCTCAATCTGCATGGTCTGCCACATCAGCCACACGTGGCAACTGGACACATGAAACGGGCTTCGTTGACGTGAGATGTATTCCAAGTGTAGCACATGCACCAGAGTTTTACCTCATCATGTGTTTGATACAGGCTGAAACAGATCTGGCTACCAGAATATTAAAAATAACACGTGGCTTGCATTTGTGACACACATTCTATTTCTACTGAAACCACTGATCTAAATTCAAAGCCTGAGCTTTCCCAAAACTAGCTGGGTGTGTACTGATAAATGAAGGAGTGACTGTATTGAGTGTCCACATATGATTTTGGGGGGAAAGGGAGAAAAGATGAGCTCCATCACTTTAAAAGATTGTCAAAAACCTGAAAAACACTGATCTGAGCTCTTACAAAGGAATTCACGACTATCTTACCTGGTGTATTCGTTCTTGGCTGAGTGACTTCAGCAGTACTGTGGGTCAGAAGTTCTGGTCTGTAAAAACATGGGTGAGGTGAGTAACAGCACACACAAATGCCTCAGAGGCCGTCCCCACACCGCTGTGCACTGTCAGTGATGTCCACTATGGTTCATTCCCACTCCATTTCCAGGGGGGGAAAAGTCAGTTGGAGGACTCGATTATTTTGAAAATAGCGATTTTCACAGATTCAGGTTCGGACCTGTATGTCCTCAAAGGCATCTGAAGCTCAACTGTGCGAAACAGTCGCCATTTCACCCAAATCAGTTCAACTGTTTCTAAAACCTCAGATGAGCTCCACCACAATACAACCAGAAATATCTAGCCGTGTTGTCCCTTATACGGTGAGACCCAGTGACCATACAAATGCACAAGCCCCAATGACTAAGCCAGAGCTACACACTCCACCCCTACTGCACCCTTCTGTACGAAAGCCAGGCCTCCGCACGCTCCCCCTGCCCCCAAATCACCCATTCTGCTATCCTTCAAACTCCAGCCAGAAGAATCCTTTTAAAATGCAACTCCGAATTATTATTATTATGATGATGATTATTTAAAGTAAGCTCTACACCCAACATGGGGCTTGAACTCGCAAACCCGAAATCAAGAGTTGCACGCCATACCACTGAGCCAGCCAGGCATCCCTCCAAATTCTTTTAAGAGGAACTGGCCTTAAACCTTTTAATTACTCCATGATAGTACAGAGGACCGAAGAAGGCCTTCTTCCACATGCCCACGTCTGCCTGGCTTCCCACACCCACAGGACATCATCACTCCTTCCTTCCACACTGAATGGTGCAGTTATGTGACACTTCCCTCCTCTACTTTTTTTTTTTTTTAAGATTTTATTTATTTATTTGACAGAGAGACAGCCAGAGAGAGAGGGAACACAAGCAGGGGGAGTGGGAGAGGAAGAAGCAGGCTCCCAGTGGAGCCTGGGATCACGCCCTGGGCCAAAGGCAGACGCATAATGACTGAGCCACCCAGGCGCCCCACCCTCCTCTACTTTTACTATTTCCTGTATTTGAAGCCCCTTTCCACTGCTCTATGCACAGCTGACCCATCTACCTGCCACCCTCACCTTCTCCCCCAAAGCACCCTGTAACACCTTATTGCATTTATCTCTATAATAAGCCTCCCAAGACAGGGTTCCTTTCGGACCCAGTTTTGTCCATCTGGTACCTGATTCTAAATAAACATTTGCTCAATAAATGAACCTAACTGTAATACAACTTAATTTTAAATAGGTAGAGTAAGTCCAACTGAGAGGGGAACAAAAGACGCACGTGCATGAAATTAATCTTTTAAGAACAGCATTACGAGTGTTTCTAGAGATTATAATCTTACCTTTTAATAACAAATTTAATTCGATTGCCCACTTGGATGATCTTCTCCAGCCTTGGGATGCCATACCATGAGGGACTTCTAAAAGGAATGTTTTCAGGTAGTCCTTCAACGTAGAGGTCATTAGGATGCGCCTCAAATTTCTGGTAAGGTACAGCCTTGGCCTCCGTGCTCCCCAAGGCTTCAGCTTTACAAAGGAAAGGCAATTCCGAAGATTAAGCTTCTGCTGAAATCAGTTTAGTACAATCCAAAGCAAGGTGGTCGTCAACTTTTTGAAAAGCAAAGTAAACTCTGGATACATACACACTAACTATGGAAACAGACTCAGCACAGCAAAGGCAAGTATGAATGGCCCGTGATCAAGAGGTAACTTCTGGTGGAGGGAAGTTTCTGGATTTGAAGACCATCTTAATAGCTCTAAGGTCCTATAAGAGAATTTTCAGTATCTTCGGGAAGAAAGAAGAGGATAAGAGAACCACCATACAGAATGAAGACTGTAACTTAGATACTACTTTTTCAAACCATCTGGAGGCTGGCTTTTGCTGCTTTGTGTTCTCTGAGTGTGAAAACCCCGTTACCGGCTCCGGCACACAAAGTTACTGCAGGCTCTATTTTTTACTTACGTTGCAACCATGAGATGAATGTTCCTTACACGAGTGTGGCATTTTAAGAGGAAATAACTTCTGCAAAGAATGCATGGAATGGGAAATAAAAACAGCAAGCAGAGACTGGTTTAGATTAAAAGACGCGTTGACCAAAGCTAATGCACAAGTGTTGTTTAGACCCAGATTCAAAGCAAAACCTCTGAAAGTACTTTTCAAATGAATGAGGAAACTCATAGACGGGCTAGCCAAGAGTGGGTACAAAGGAACGGCTAATTGTGTCAGGAGTGCCGACGACACGGTGCTCGTGTAGGAAAATGAAAGCACACTATTCACAGAGGCGCAGTGAACACCACATAAATGGTGCAGTGCCTGTGATGTGCGTTACAACGTTCCCACCGAGGGAAGAAAGAGGAAAAGATGAACAGCACAGAAAAATCATAACAATAACTGGTTCTGAAACATGGGTCCATGGGAACGCATTGCACTGCTTTTCTAGTTTTGAACAGGTGGAGAATTACAATTTCAAACTGTAAAAATGAAATTTCTCATCTTCGCTCTCAAACCATACTCGAACAGAGCTCTAATAAGAAAGATTCGAGGCCTTCCATTTATCTTCTTTCTTATTTCATTAGCACTAAATCTGAAGGGCCCAAGTACAGGATCTCTGTCCCTCTCTTTTTAAATATTTTATTTATTTATTTGTCAGAAAGAGAGAGAGAAAGAGGGCACAAGCAGGGGGAGCGACAGGGAGAGGGAGAAGCAGGTTCCCCTCTGAGCACGGAGCCCGATGCAGGACTCAATACCAGGACTCTGGGATCATGACCTGAGCCAAAGGCAGATGCTTAACCAACTGAGCCACCGAGGTGTCCCTGGATCTCTTTGGTGTAAGTAAAGAATGTGTATTTGAAAACCACACAGAGTGTAATAAAGATCATGACTGTTCAAAGAGACACTCCCCTCAAGAAATATGGTAGAGCCTTTCACACCACACCTGGCAGAAATCTACAATACAGTAAGATATGTAATAGAATAATAATCACTCAGGGAAATATAGCAAAAAAGGATACAGTCATAATTCTAATGAAATTCCTATGAAATAAAAAAGAATCAGCTGCTGCAGTGGAGACAGGAAGAGCAGAAGTTATGGGAAAAGGGGAAGGCCAACTGCATTAGCTGGTCACCAGTGAGGCTTCCTCTAGAGAAAACAACAATCCGTCTGGCTCCCTGTTCCCCTCTTGGCCCCAGACCACGTAACACCGCTTGTATCCTACGTATTCACTTGCTGCTCTGCTGTGCGTCTGTGTACTGGGTCTGCCTTCTGCTCTGCTGCGCTCTCAGCACCTGGCACCCAGGGGTCCGTGGGTGCCGAAGGCCTAAAACTGACTATTCTGCTGAAGCAGTGGAATCTTCTAGACATAGGATGTTTGACACTTACAGAAAATGTAAGCTCTCCTCTTTCCCTTTCAGGAACTTTAGAGAAAGCAGCAATCCTCTCTACACTACCTCCAGTCCTAGACTCACCTAAGGCCATGAGCAAAAACAAAGAACCAGACTTTTCTGTTTATAATGTAGCAACACGTAAGCTCCTACCTATTTTCTTAGCTCTGACACCAGGCCAGAGTATTTTCCACTGGCCCCTTTTCGTGTGAATGAGTACATGGGCTTGTCAACAGCCTCTTCTTGCCACGAGGCTAAAGTCAGCTTGCTTGGCAAGCATCAGCGCTGCTAATAGGTTTGGCCGACTGTTTTCCCAAGCTCAACTTCCAGAAGCACACGTGAGGGCAAAGTTTAAACCTGTTCATGCAGATACTCCTGGACTCTAACAACACTATGGTGGTCGTCTAACAACACTATGATTCATTTTACTAAATGCCTTGGAAATACAATGATCTTTAAAGTGGGGAAGATGCTTTAGTTTATTGCTCAGTAGCTGACTTCCGACCAGACGTACTAAAAGGAGAGAACTTGTCACTAAGGTCCTGCATTCACATTGCCTAGTCAAGGACAGGGCTAAGGAGAAAAAACTTAAAATTCGGACTTCTCCCCAGTGTCTTCAATTCCCAGGTCAAGAGTACAGGTAAACAGTAAGTATATGGATTCTACAAACAACATATAATCAGTGACCTAAGTTGGCAGCTGCCACCTGAGATGTACCTAAGAGCTGGTTTATTAGGTCTTTAACACCCAGGGCCATGCACCCTGCTTGGAAACTGCAGGGCAAATAAGAATCATCACCCAGGAGACGGCTTTTTATGGTAAAACTCAAATGGTTTCTCTCGCAGAATAGTGAGAACCACTGTGGTCCTGGGACTCTCCGTGCCAGCCAGCCACACTGCCCTCTGCTGCAGCCTTCCCCGTGCAGGACAGGTGGGGTGCTCCTGGACAACCTCTGGTCTTCTCGGTGACATAATTTAACGAGGTCCAATGTACACTACCTGACTGAAAAGCTCAATGATTTCTGGCGACGTTAGCATACACGTCCATGACACTGGTCTATTCAGAAAGTATTTGGTCAGTACCCGCTCCAGCACCAAGCGCAGTTCTAGCAGTAGACAAGACACGCAAGAGCTTGGCAGCCGTTATCTACGGTGCTGTAGTGGGAAGCAGAAGAGCACCATTAGTGCTTCGAGGAACGAAAATGGGATGAGATAGGATGTGTTTAGTGGTGTGCCGTAGGCAAGTACCCCAGTGAAGATCAGGCCGATGCGGCCACATTTAAATTGAGATGTGAATGAAAAGGAGAGGCACAAAGACATCTGAGGTCCCAGCAGGACAACACTCCCTAGGAGGGCATGACCTTCGAAAATTCAAGGACAAGTAGATGGTCATTACAACCGGTACGAAGTGAGCCAGTGGGACAGTCCATGATGTGATATTAGAAGGCAGGGTGGCTATGACCAGGGACTGTGGCATTATTCCAAGAACAAAGGGAGGCCATGGAATAGAAAACAGAAAAGGGACATGCCACCATTTTATGTTTTTAATGAGATTAAAACCTAGCTGCTTTGTGATTAAAACCGGCTCTGACAACAGTGAGAAGACAGCAGCAGAGAAGGAAAGGGTAGGGATTTGGGGTGGGCTAAAGTCCGGCCAGCAGGAAGCCTTGTGAGAATCAAGAAATCCTGGGTGACTCCCAGGGCTTTAGCTGGGACAATGGAAGAGAGGGTGGTGCCCCGGATGGTTGGGGAAAGTAACATGTTGCAGAGGTGACAAAGATCCTAATGAGGACATGTGAAGTCTGCAGAGGTACCAAACAGGCGGGGGAAAAATAAAAGTTCTGATGTCAAATGGGAGTTTCCAGCACTAGAAACTTAAATGCAAAAGCCATCAGGAAATAGAGAATCTACTATGTTCATGACGTGAGATGGGAGGGACTGGCTGCCGAGAGCACACAGCAGGGAAGGAGACAAAGGACTCCACAACTGCGAGATGCCCAGCGTTGTCCAGCGACACTGGGTCAGAGTCACTCAGGAAAAGAGCTCGTGCCTCTGCTATGTGGTTCTCTCTCCTCTGGTATGGGTCTAAAACTCTGCAGGATTGACATATGTATATTCACCAATGAAAGAAAACTGGAGGTGACACACCGGTCAGAACAGCTGAAATGAACAAGTCAGGTAATGACAGATGTTGGTGAGGATGTGGAGAGAGGGGAACTCTCCTACACTGCTGGTGGGAATGCAAGCTGGTGCAGCCAACTCTGGAAAAGAGTACGGAGGGTCCCCAAGACGCTGAAAATAGAGCTGCCCTATGAACCAGTAATTTCACTACTGGGGCTTTCCCCCAAAGATACAAATGTAGTGAACCGAAGGGGTACCTGCACCCCAATGTTGACAGCAGCAACGTCCACAATAGCCAAACTGTGGAAAGAGCCCAGACACCTATCGACAGATGAATGGATAAAGAAGATGTGGGTAGGGGGGTGGGGTGTGTGTGTGTGTGTGTGTGTGTGTGTGTGTGTGTGTATGGAATATTACTCAGCCATCAAAAAAATTGAGATCTTGCCATTTATGAACTAAAGGGTCTCATGCTGAGCGAAATAAATCAATCAGTGAAAGACAATTATCGTATGGTCTCACTCATATATGGAATTTAAGAAACAAAATAGGATCGTAAGGGAAGGGAGGGAAAAATTAAATTAGACGGAATCAGAGAGGGAGACAAACTATAAGAGACCCTTAATCACAGGAAACAAATAGAGGGTTGCTGGTATGGAAGGGGTGAGGGATGGACATTAAACAGGGCATGTGATGTAATGAGCACTGGGTGTTATGTAAGACTGATGAATCACTGAACTCTTCCTCTGAAACTAAAAATTCATTATATGTTGATTAATCGAATTTTTTTTAAAAAGGGGATAAAAGAAAACTGGAGGTGAATCATTTCACTGTATTTACTTTCTCAAAGCAAAATGTGGAAAACTTATTCTGCAATATACTTTTGTTGTGGAAGAAATCAGACTTACCAAATTTTTTGCAGAAAAGCTGATCTACCATCTTTCGCAATTTAGTGATTCTGGCATACCACTCCTCCTTCACTGTAAGAATAACAAACACACAAATTTGCTCAAATTGGTGGCAGTACTAAACTAGGTTAAGTATTATGATTTTTTTTTTTTTAAGTTTATTTAAGTAAGCTCTACACCAATGTGGGGCTCAAACTCACGACTGACAGATCAGGAGTCGCCAGGCGCCCCTGTTGTAAGATTATTTCTAAGATTTCAGAATGTGTTTCTTAAAAACAGTGCTGACACCGAATAAAAAGAACAAAAACAAATGAAACAATGACAAAATGGAAATTAATAACTGAGGAGTAATGTCACAGGTACTCTCAAGGGTCATGATCACAGCTCGGAAACAGCAGAGTTCAGTGCACCGAACAGCAGCCTGGAGGTGAGCTCCAGGACGGTACATTTAGGGATAGGATAATGCTGGCAAGCCTTCCATCGCACGAACTCGAAGTGATAGGACTTGTATTATCTAACCCCACCCGCAGCCCTCCAGAGCCAAAGGCAGTAAGAGAGCAAGTCACAAATGTATTTTCCCCAAAACACGTCTCACAAACAAGTGATGATACCCAGGGCTCTGTGCTCTGAGAAGGAAGCCCCTTTATGTCCTGTGGACAATGACAGGGGATGACTCAGGTGACTAATGCAGGCCTGGCTAACAGACTTGCTGTCTCAGAAGTAGAGCGGCCTTAGCTCTCAGTCCACCCAGCAGTGTGATGTCTGCACTTATTTATAATGGATTATCAGGAAGAACAGGAGTTTATTCTTCTAGAGAGCAGAGAATAGTATTTCAATATTCTGTATTTCTTGTATATGATGTTCTGATTTGACACATTTTTAAAAAAGTAACCTCTATGGCCAACGAGGGGCTTGAACTCACAACCCCGAGATCAAGAGTTGTGTGCTCTACCAACTGAGCCAGCCAGGGACCCCACTATGACACACAGTTAGAAACAAGACAGGAGACCTACCTCCTGAAGCTGGTTTATCAAGCTGTAAGTCTTCACGTGTTGAATTCAGAAGTTCATGTCTGCAAGGTGAGAAAAAGTACTACGTATTTACCAGGTTAACACTTAGCGAAAGCAGGAACTACTAGTACTTATTTGATACTCGGTCATGAAGGCAGTTTGAAAAAGAGGAGACACTCAGAACTCTTGAGCACAATTAAATCCTCGTTTCTGGAGATTTCAGAGAGTAATAAAACCAAATGGTAACTGCAAATTGTTTCATAAGGTGCGTCTTGGAGCATGTGTCCTTCACGGAAAACGTTCACTTTGCAATCCAAAGATATCTTATAAAAGTGGAACACCAAAAGAAGAGAACCACAAAACTTTTTAATGAGAACCTTTAATTTTACATTATACTCAAAACCACCTCACTTAAACACATCTCTAAATTGGTTATACAAATCCTAAATATATTTCAATATTAACACATCTGTAAGACAGATTACATGTTTATTTTGTAATAACAAAACTGCCCAGAAAACATGATTTCTAGATCAAAGAATTTTCACAGTCTAACTTATATAGCCCATCATTCCTTTCTTTTTTTTTTTTTTTTTTTTAAAGATTTTACTTATTTATTTGACAGAGAGAGTGACAGCCAGTGAGAGAGGGAACAAAAGCAGGGGGAGTGGGAGAGGAAGAAGCAGGCTCCCAGCGGAGGAGCCTGATGTGGGGCTCGATCCCGGAACGTCAGGATCACGCCCTGAGCCGAAGGCAGACACCTAACAACTGCGCCACCCAGGTACCCCAATATATATAAAAATTCTATATAACAAATCTATAAAATAAATTCTATATTTTAAATATTTTGTTATTTAAAAATGAATTTAAGGGGCGCCTGGGTAGTGCAGTCGTTAAGCGTCTGCCTTGGGCTCAGGGCGTGATCCCGGCATTCCGGGATTGAGTCCCACATCGGGCTCCTCGGCTGGGAGCCTGCTTCTTCCTCTCTCACTCCCCTGCTGTGTTCCCTCTCTCACTGGCTGTCTCTCTGTCACATAAATAAATAAAATCTTTAAAAAAAAAAAAAATGAATTTAAAACCTCTAATATTAAAAGCACAATTTAATAAAATGACAGTGCAAAAGTTTTCTTAAACTTACTAATGAATCAATGTGTAGGGGGAAGGGGGATGCTTATTGATGGTTCTTGGCTAGGGCTTTAGAACAAGCCTATTTGGTTGACAATTCAATTTCCTGAGCCACTAGATCTCGAAACTAAAAATTTATTTGCAACAAGTTCCTCTCTGTGGAGGACAGCTCACTTATTATCTTGAGGTACCTCTTGGGTCTTTTTCATGCTTAGTTAAATCTTAAAAGCTATCATTCCCTTACTGAATACCAATACAGATGCAAGCATGCTTGGTTGTAATCTTTGATCCAAGTGGTTGTTAAATTCCCATTTTTTCAGCAGTACCAGAGTGTTCCCGAAGTAATGAAGTTGAATACTTCTGCAAATGATAATATTATTATTCCACTACTGATTTTTTTTTCAGGTTTATTTTATTTGAGAGCAAGCAAGAGAGTGCAGTGGCAGGGGGCAGAGGGAGGGAGGGAAAGAGAAGCATAAGCAGACTCTGTGCAGAGCCCAAGGCGGGACTTGATCTCAGGACCCTGAGATCACGATCAGAGCAAAACCAAGAGTCAGAAACTTAACCAACTCTGCCACCCAGGAGTCCCTATTCCATTCCTTTCATTTACTTTACTGTTTATAGTTCAAGAGATGTCAGAAAAAAGTTTAAAAAATCAGTTATAATATGCACACAGTTCAAAAAGACTCATTCCCAATAGGAGGACTTAAAACGAAAATGAAAGCTGTATCTTTCAGCAGAAGCAAACCCATCGCCCCTCCTTGGGGCCCGAGTACTGCTTGGTCTAAACCCATAATGGTTTATCTTTCTCATGCTTGTACCTGGTTGAGGAATAAGCACTTGACAGAATTCTAACCAGAGAAGAGTTAAGGCCACCTTCCAAGAGAAACAAACATAGGTAGCTGCTGTCTCTCCTCTACACCCTGCCTGGCTGTGGGCCTGAATTACTGCATCGAGCACACTACTGGTCTAAGGAAACTAGCAGCACAAGGAGGGAAGAATCCGAAGAATAAAAGCAGAGCCCCACGTACCAGTTTTAATCATCCTACCTCTGACCTCTTTGTGATGCAAGCATTTTACTACATGACGCCGACTGACAAGGATTTTTGTCCCTTCCTGCTGCAGATCCTAACTGCTACCCTACCCTTTCCATGTCAGAAAGTCTCTATTTGGGGGGTGCCTGGGTGGCACAGCGGTTAAGCGTCTGCCTTCGGCTCAGGGCGTGATCCCGGCGTTCTGGGATCGAGCCCCGCATCAGGCTCCTCCGCTATGAGCCTGCTTCTTCCTCTCCCACTCCCCTGCTGTGTTCCCTCTCTCGCTGGCTGTCTCTATCTCTGTCGAATAAATAAATAAAATCTTTAAAAAAAAAAAAAAAAGTCTCTATTTGGGGCGCCTGGGTGGCTCAGGTGGTTAAGGGCCCCACTCTTGGTTTTGGCTCTGGTCATGATCTCAGGGTTGTGAGATCGAGCCCCATGTCCGGCTCCACACCCAGCGCCAGAGTCTGCTTGAGAGCCGTGCTCTCTCTAAAATAAATAAATAAATCTTTAAAAAAATTTTCAGACCTAACAACAAGACACTGTTTATAGATACTGATTGGTACTACATTGCTTTTTTAAATATTATACTGATCCATTGATACTCTATTCCTTTCTTTAGCCGACTCAGCAGAAAACTGGAGCAAGAGAAGGGCAGCTATACATCAATCACATATGGGCAAATATTCATGTTCCAAAAGCCAAGTCTGGGCATGACCAAGAAAATCCTGTCCACAGAGACACATTAAAATGTGGTAGATAAAATAAATATATAACTCAAATTTAATTAGAACACAGCCCTAGAGGTTAATGGACACTTGACAACAGCATAAAACAATGCACTAAACAAGAACAAAGACAAGAGTCCAAAGAGCGTCTTACTTCTTAATCACAAAACGAATCCTTTCCTTTGCCAGTAATATCCTCTCAAGGCGAGGAATTCCGTAAGTAGATGGCCTTCTAAAAGGAATTCCTTCCGGAAGTCCTTCTACATAAAGATCTTCAACGTGTGACTGGAAAAGAGGGTATGGGATCGTCACAGGACCTTTGGCTTTTATAGCTTGAGCTTTAAGGATAAAAAGAGAAAGGAAAAATCATTAATTGACAGGGATTAACCACACAGTTTATACAAAAGTAACTGAATACACACTGCTCTGTAACTTTTCTATCTTTATCTTTGCTTCTGTTTCCTGTAACTGAATCACAAGAAAAGTAATACAAAGGAACTAAAAGAAAAAGAACACCAACGATGCCAGCACTCTAACTAAATCTGCAATCAAATAATGTATTATTTTGGGGTAATGCAGATGCAGCTAGACGTTCTACTGAAATCTGAAGAACGTACGATCCAGAGAAACATACCAGTTCATATCAGCTAATACATACAGTATTTACAGGAAGACAAGTAGTATTTTTCAATGATAAACATTAGTGTAAAAAGGATTTTTTTTAAATAAAATAACAGAAGCAGAAGATTTTTCTGAATTGTAAAGATTCTGCTACAGTTTATCTGCCCAGAGGTAAAATAATGCAGCAGCTGCAAAAGGTCAAAAGCATGGGGAGTCTCAAGATTCAAATATAACGAGAAGACCTTAGTGAGTTTGTCAAACTAGAAAGGGTCAGATTCTCTGAACAACAGGGTACATCTGAACACCACTGGGTATTACATGTCATGTTTTCAGGTGTGATAATGGAACTGAGATTAAGACGGTTCTTTCCCCTCACCCAACTCCCAATTTTGCACTGTTTGTTTGCAAAGTAAGCTTTATGCCCAGTGTTGGGCTTGAACTCACAACCCAGAGATCAAGAGTCGCCTGCTCTGCTGACTGAGCCAGCCAGGCACCCCTCAACTCCCCATTTTTTTTTTTTTTAAAGATTTTATTTATTTATGTGACAGAGAGACAGCCAGCGAGAGAGGGAACACAGCAGGGGAGTGGGAGAGGAAGAAGCAGGCTCCCAGCGGAGGAGCCCTATGTGGGACTCGATCCCAGAACGCCGGGATCACGCCCTGAGCCGAAGGCAGATGCTTAACAACTGCGCTACCCAGGCGCCCCCCTCAACTCCCCATTTTGAAATGTGCACTTCTTAGAGCTGAAATGACAGGATGTCTAGGACTCTGCAGTTTTAAAATATGCCTGCATCTTGGGGCGCCTGGGTGGCGCAGTCGTTAAGCATCTGCCTTCGGCTCAGGGCGTGATCCCGGCGTTCTGGGATCGAGTCCCACATAGGGCTCCTCCGCTGGGAGCCTGCTTCTTCCTCTCCCACTCCCCTGCTGTGTTCCCTCTCTCGCTGGCTGTCTGTCACATAAATAAAATCTTTAAAAAATAATAATAAATAAAATAGAATATGCCTGCATCAAAAAGAGATGGGACAGGAGAGAGAGGACAAGAGGGAAAATACTGTAATGTTAAAATAAAGGTTGTTGAATCTGGGTAATGGATACTTAAAGGGTCTCTGTATCATTTACTTTTGTTTGGAAATTTTCATAATATAAAGGTTTTAAAAAGCATTGTTTAAGCTCCCCCACAACAGAGGCACATTTACGGATACTATCAAAAATTCCACAGTGAAACCTTCTGATACTGAGTCAATTGACGACAAAAGTTCTAGGACGCAGAGCAGACAGACATCTATCCCTTTTCTTCCAAAGACCTCTACTTCACTTAATGAGCACAGCACCACTATGGAAAAAGCTTTCTAGTGGGTGTGCCGCAAGAATAGCAGGTGAGCTACTGACCTGGCCAAAAAGGCCCCAAAAGCCCCAAAGCAGAAAGGACTCTGTGACCACCCCGTGCTCCCTCCTTCTCCCAGAAGAATCCCCCTTCATCAGAACAGCCGCCCTTCCTTACTAGTATTTTATGTATGTCTGTTTGCTAAACATTAATACGTGCACTGAAGTTGCCAGTGGACCACAGTACACACTAGCGCTGAGTTACAGTCAACATCCTTTGTGGACATACTGCATCTGAAAATCCTATTCACATAACAAAGAAAACATCTTCCCCTAAGGCTATCACCATTAAAATGGTTTCCATTTGAAAAATGTGAATATTGTTCTTATGATCTCACAATAGTAGGAAAATATTATTTTCTTATATGCAAAATAATGAAATAAATCACCATCATGACAAAAGCAAAAACATAATCTTTGTTTCCCTTTATGAGAAGCACTGAGATTTATAAAACTGTCGTAACAGGAAATTATTTTTACTCTATAAACAGTACTACAGAAGTATATAACAAAAGTATAAACAAAAAGCACTTACAATGTACTTATGTGCCACCTACGACAGACACTATGCTGTCTATCTTACCAAATCTTCCTAACAGATCCTCAGAGTGGATGAAGAGAAAGGGCCGGGCGTTGTGTCCCCAGGGCCTGTAACCTTACCAGCACAGGACAGTGCTGAATATAGAAGAAGTCCTGGGAGTTTCTGCTTTGAAGTGGACCAATTAAGACCACAGGGAAAACGCTATGGGCACTGGAGAGAGAGGGCTACTAGGACAGCCTTAAGGAAAAGTTACTGAATTCGTTACTGAATTTACTCTTATTCCGAATCGTCACAGATGGGTCAGCTGTCATCCATGAAAAATGGTACAGGAGCCATCACTTCAAGTTTAGTAAAGTAAATAATGCCAGTGCAGTCTATCATTTCAGAACTTCACCCAGAGAAACTCAGTGATGCGGGACAGCACACTAACAATAGGATTTTCAAGTGAAAATCCGGTATAATCAGCCCATTTTCCAGATTGTCAGGCCATTGCAAAGTTAAGAATACTCCAAATAAAAACATCATTCAATGAAGGTTGCTATTTTTAGCTGAGCATTTAATATATACCAACCGGTGGTAACGTGGTACTTGTGTCTTTGATCACTACCCTGAAGGCAGATGTAGGACAGAATAATAAAAGAAAAGGACAAGAGAATTTAAGACCTAACTTAACCAATTACATACCAATTGTCAAGAAAATAAGGACACAAGATGAATACTGGACTTAACACAGCAGACGAAGAAAGACTATTACTGGAAAAGCTCATCTTCAATTTCATCTCCCAAAGGAACATGTTGAAGGGTTAAAAGAAATGCTAATTGGTAATCACAGAAAGAAAACTTTCCTGAAGTGTCACAGTAATCTAGGAGACGAGGTTTCTAGTATTTGAACACTCTCCATGACCTTCTGAGGGACCAATACTTCACTGCAAGAAGTGAACTTTCCTACATTGGATGAAAAGTAACCCCACTGTTAAAAGGCTTATCAACAAATGATTACAAGAATTTCTGATTTTAGACTTACCATATTTTCTTTCAAACAACTCTTCCACTTGTTTCCGTAGATCAGTAATTCGAGCATTCCATTTCTCTGAAAAATTGAGAGTTCAAGTTACATCTAAACAATAAATCCCTTTTTGGGGGCACTATCGTATTACAATGACCCAACATTTAATGACATATTTTCTACATAATATATACTAACTTTGTTTACATTAAGTAATCTCTATGCCCAACATGAGACTTGAACTCACGACCTCACCAAGATCAAAAGTCACACATTCTACTTACCGAGTCAGCCAGGTGCACCCATCCTAATTTTTAATAATCCAACTCCCTCTATGTAACTTTACTGCTTTCTTAAGAACTTTCCCTTTTTTGTGCTTCTTAGAATTGGGCCAATGAGAGATTACTAGAGATGTTTTTAAAGTTTATTTTCGAGGGGCACCTGGTGGCTCAGTCAGAAGAACACCCAACTCTTTTGATCTTGGGGTTGTGAGTTCAAGCCCCACATGGGATATAGAGATTACTTAAATAAATAATTTTAAGAAAAATAAATACAGTTTATTTTCAAAACACTGAGTACCTACTTCTTTTTAGCCTGATAATTTCTAAGAAGGTCAGAAAAGACCAGTCCAATTAAGCAGTACAAAACGGAAGCAAAAAAGAGGAGGTGTCCAAGATCATTCAGGAAACCTTCTAAAGCATGCCTAAGTTGTGTGGAAATAAGTATTTACATACAGTTGCACCTTAAAATAGAGGGCTAAGGACTATAAAATACATGTAAACTTACTACTATCTATATAAAACCAATTTATATCCAACATTTATGATTATGACAAATGAAAATACTAAAAAGCTATTTTTAAAGTGTAGAAGTTAAATGTTCTAACTATTCAAAATATGGATCGCAAATATAATTTACTCCAATGATATTTTATTTAGCCCCTTCAAAAAGATCATCTCCTGGGGCTTGGTTAGATTAGCTGCTGGCAGTTACACAGTACAAGAAAAATCAAAGTGTAAAATAGATCTTAAATAAGGAAGGTTTTAAAGCGAAGAAAAATGACCTAATTACTGAGTCATCAAAACACTGATTCAAAGTCTATTACCTGTACTTAACATTAGAGGATGCACTGTCTCATGCTTTGGTCAACCCACACTACGCTTCAACAGTGTCTGTGAGCTTGCTTCAAACTGTCTTGGTTTTCCTCACACTAGAATCTAAGGCAGTAATGTATTTTAAAGTATCCCCCCCTCTCCTGCCCCCAAACATACACACACACACACACGAATGGCTCTAAGTTTTAGGAGAAACAGAAAATGTGTGAAAGGAAAGAAAGCAAAGGGGCCTGCATCTGAGCGAGAACCTACCGAAGTTGAACTCCCTCACTTTCCGCTTCCCAGCATTGGCGGGCTCCGTGGCCGGTGGCTGGGGGGGCTCGCTGCTCTTTGGTCTCTTGGTAGGTGGAGAATAATCATCATCTTGAAAAAGAAAATTGTCATCACTGGAGGAAAAGTCTGAGTGAGTTCCGACTACCATCTGTTCAATTCTCAACATTCAAAAGACAGGGGCCTTTACATCCGTTTGCAGCCATAATCAGTACTTCTCTATGGTCATTTTAGGCCTACTCCTTCCCAGTTACACCTGCAGTGTTCCTACTCGGAGCGGATGTGCTCGGGGGAATAGTCCTCATTTTCCTTTGCCTTACTTCATCATGTAATTTGAATGACGACCTCATAAATTTCCCTTCTCCCCTAACTCCTCTTAGCTCATAAGATTACAGTTTAAGTCTCTCAAGAAAAGGGTTTTAACAGAGACAGATACCTACAATTATACAAATATACACGAAAAGAGGGAGGAAATATAGCTTGAAGAGAAAAATATTTCAGCTTATACAAAATCCAAGCATGCACCAACAAGGGAGGGCGGGTAACCGTATGTCGAACACTTTTAACAAACACAAAACATACAGAATTAATGAAATAGGGCTACGTTATTTATGAAACAGATAATGCTGACGGAGTCAACACAAAACCCAGCAGAAACGAGCAAGAAGGCATTGAAGTACAGAATGAAGACTACTTCAGACGTTTGTAGTGCGAGTTCAGGCTACTGCATGTCCTGCAGCTCAACCCCGCTAGAAAACTTCACCTAATGCTAAAATTCAGGACATCTGGATAAAATACGAAAAGCTACCAATGTCATCTTTTCCTAGAACCCTGAAAATGTCACGTGGCACAATACTAGGCTTTCTGCTCAAACATCATCCATAAATTATTAAAAATATCACTTCAAGAAATCTCCACTTGAAACTCAATACGGGGATAGAAAAGCATAATCACTGTGTTAGACAATCACAAAAAAATGCCATTCAGGTACTACAGGTCACCCTTCTAGATAATTTGCACTCTCCCCTCGCAGTTCAAGAAATCGGCTTCGCGAACGTTGTGTGACTTCACCTTGTCACGCCGCTCGACAGAGCGCAGCTGAGATCAGACTCTGAGTGTGACTCTTAGCACCAAACTAACATGGCACTCTCCAAGACCTAACAAGAAATCCAAACTCAGCCAAACACACGACGTCACCTGGAGCAACCATACATAACTTCTATGCACTTTGTATATTAATCAAGGGAAAATCTGACCAAAGCCTAAAACACCTGTATGCCATTCCTCTCGGATCAGAGAACACACTCAGATGCTGTCACCCCAGCTCGCCGACTTCGGGTTCTTCCTCTAATGCCAACAGGTAACTCCAGTAACCTGAAATCATTCGCTGATTATTCTAACCAATAAGAGAAAAAGTCACCAATGACACCAACAAGAGGTTAAGTCACATTAGGACCCATTTATGAGCTGAGAAACACCAAAATGCCACGTTTAGGGGATACTGGGAAATGTTACCATATGAACAACTTCTAACTTTCATGTGTTGACTGCCATTGTAGAAACCCTTCCTCAAACCCAGAAAAAAACAAAATCTATAGTAGAAGATTTTAAAATTACAAACTACTACTAAAATAAAACTTGACCATGTCATCTGGGCTTATTAAATTACTACAAGGATTAGTGGTCAAATGGCTATAAAAATGGCCAAAACAGTATAAAAGATTATCAAGTAATTAAATTCAACCTAAAAAGACACATTTGGGAAAACATATCAGGTATCATTAATACGTTTGCCCTTCCATTCTGAAAACGTACTGGAAAAAAACATCTTTTTCCACTTCCAGATTTTTAGAAACCTACAAGTATTTTTATGCTAGTTTGCATAAAGTAAAATGAAAGACACTCGTTTCACCTATGAATAGTGTCAAACCATTTTGTTTTATTTTAAGTAATCTCTACCCCCAACGTGGGGCTCGAACTCATGAACCCGAGATTGAGAGTGGCATGCTCTACCGGCTGAGCCAGCCAGGCGCCTCATGTCAAAGCATTTTAAATGCTTAATGTTTACGTTTCTTTACAAACATTAAGCAATGACATGAAAAACAAAAGTACTTTCCCTGTAGGCTAATGTAGCCGATTTCTATAGGTCATCATTTAAACTGATTATTAACTGAATTACATAAAATGAAAACTAATAAAAGAGTGTAAAATTAAGAAGACAAGAGAGCTGGAGGGTGGTAATGAAGAATCCCAGCAATCTATTAAATTAATCTCAACTATAAGCTCTTTGAAACTGAGGCCCAGGGGAAAGGACAAGAGAGCTTTCTTTAGTGTCAAGACTGCTTCAATCAGTCCAACTTTATTTTACAACATAAAGGATTTAATGGGGTAAACATATTTTATAAAAGTAACCTCATTTACCATAAACAGAAAAAAGAACAAAGACAAATCTAGGATAGTATGCGCAAGCAAGCCAAGCGACTGAACAGACTGTAATGTATTAAGAAGTGGTATCCTGTTTCTCCCCAGCGACAAGTTTAAGCTATAAATGTGAACATATACAAAGAGATGAATGTAATTATTTGTGATAATAAAATATCACACCACACATTCTAGTAAAAGACCAACCCATTTCATATATTTACTAATCAATCTTCAGGTGTTTTAAATCCTGTGAAACGTGGAATGAAATCCCAAGAACGGCTACGAACCTGACCACATCTTCCATAGTCTTTTCCATTCTTTGCTGCAAAAAACTGTAATTTCTTTTGCGAAGGTATGAGAAAATGTTATTCTTGACCTCAAAATCCTTGCCACAAAGGATCAAAATTACTTACTTCTCTGTAGCAAAAATACAAATAAAGCTCTAAGCGTTTGCCTCTTCTGACAGTCAGGTCTGGCAGACAGAACACGGTCACTCTAATTAACCGTGGCATTTCCATATTAGAAGCAACGACTTTTGTGTTAAAAGACACATATTTCAGGAAGCTTCAAATTCAAGCCCAAACTGAAAATGTTTACATCATCAATGCTAAAATCTTTTAAGATAAATTTCGTATCTTAACATGCAGAAGCTATTATGAGGGAAGAACTAAGTATTACGCTGCCAGTAGTAATACAAGCACCCACATCTTGCAAAAAGGCAGCTACTGTCCCTAACTCAAAATGTGTGTTTAGAAAAGCCCGTTCTCCTTTTTGCAACGTATTTATGAATATACCTACAGGACAGCACAGACTTCAGAGCTAAAATTTATTACGGCATCCTGAATGCTGAATGGATTAACAGAATATGAAACAAATCGCCTGCTACTTTTATTTGCAACACAATCCAATAGTAATGTTTTCATCATACAATCTGACACCGATTTTTTAAGAATCGAAATAAACTTGACACTATTATCCCTTCTGAAATTACGCAGAGCCATGAATTACCCTACACATTTCAAATTAACGGATAGCAGCTTTCATCCATGGATCCAGGTCCCAACTCCTCTAAAACTCTAATTTCTACATAAACAATTGGAAGTTCATTACGTGACTCTTTAGCAGCTATAGAATTCAAAACACAAAAACTTCAAATACTAACCTACTCAAGCATCCAGATTCTATGAACGCGCCGGTAACATTTCTAAGATAAGCACAATAATTAAATAATGATGAACAGCAAAGCCTACTTACTGACTCTATTTTCAGAACATACCCAGAATCCACCCACTTTTATCTCCACTGCCTCCGTCCTCTTCTGAAACACCTAGCCTTTGGCCCTGGGTAGCCAAACCAACAGCCTTCTATGCTGGTGTTCTTGCTCCACTCCAGTCTGCTCTCAGGCTTTCACAAAGCAGCCTTGTTTCTTCAAAGGGAAGGAAAGAAACTGTCGTTCCTCTTCATCAAAACCCTCCAGTGGACTTGCCTATCTTGTTCACGCCTAAATTCTTACTACTGCGCACGGTGCCAAAGCACGTACAAGGTGCTTGGTATTTACGCAATGATTGAATGAATACTTGCAAAGTGCGGTCCTCAAGCATAAGCAGCAGCCAAATATTTACGAAGGGGCTATGCATGAATGTCACAAAAAAGGATTCCAGCAGAAGACGACACATAATCCAGCCACTGAAGCTCTAACACATGTTCCCCGATGACAGCCCACGTGCCAACTACGTGTAGAACTGCACTCCTGTGCTGAAGTATTTATGTGTTTCCATGTACAGGAGAAAGAAAATCTACTATTTCAAACACAGTTTTACTTAAGAAGATGAAGGATTAATCTCTAAATGAATCTCTTTACAACCAATTTAAAGAAAAATCTGGGGTGAAGAAACCAACAGGAGGTTAGGCCACAGCACAATGGACATGTGTGAACAGCTCAGGTTTGGGAACCAATGCCCTAAAAAAGTGAGCGTGATCAGGGAACCTCTCCTGAAGCACAAAACATCCCCTTATTACCATGCCCATGACCGATAAATCAAACAATTCTGAAATAAGATTTTCTCTGCACATATCAAAGACCTGTCAGCAGTCTGATTTTACCTCCAAATGCGGGCACGGTGTTGACTAGATTAAGGCAAGCGTGGTCCTCTTATTCCAAAGGCGATTTCCCAAACCTAAGTCACACAAGGGGGGAATGTATACCACTGACTTCAAGGACAAATGGACCACCACGAACGGGAGAGCACAACTCTGAGCACGCCACCAGCAACGGTGAGGACTTTGATCCTAGATGATGCGTCCGCATCGATGCCAAATCAGCCCTCTGCATCTCCACATGATTTCAAACACAGAGAGCGGTGATAAGAGTGCTGTGGAAAAGTCTAACAAACCTACTTCGTGACAAGTTCTTTTTTTTTTTTTTTCCTTTTCTATAAACTATTTGGGAAATGCAGAAAGATACAACGGAGAAAATAAAAGTCATCCCAAGCAAGCAGGATTATCTTCATTTTTCTTCTTTTAAGCCCAGCATTTTCCTAAATAAAACTAACATCATTCTCTAGATACAATTTTCCTTTTAAACTTTTTTTGTTCATAAAAGGTAGAGAATTTTCAATCTCGAAACTTTTTCAGGTCACTTATTTAAAACCAAAATGAACAAAAAACCACCCCCCTACTTCAGTGCCTGTGTATTTTTTCTATTTTGAGATATACCACATTTTATCTTTCTCACTCTCAATATTGAACTAGTTTCTACCATTTTGCAATCATCTTTCCAGAAAAAAGATACAATATATTTATCAAAGAGATGTGCATGTAAGTTCTCATTTGACCTTAGTTTACCTTCCTGCATGTACGAATTAAAAGCTAATTATCAAGTTTAATTCAGGTTGGTATAGATCATGTGCATGAAGGATGTGCTGTGGAGAATGACAGCCTGAAAAGCAATTACTTTGCACAAACCTGGCATTTCACTGCTCTTCTGAACATAAAGACATTCTACCACTTGTTGATAAATTCAGCTGGGTAAAGCAAACTTCTGGCACTGTCTTAAGATTCAAAGAAATAGGATTTACCACTTTCCTCCAAAGAGTCAAAACTGAAAACACTGACACACTTTAGGCTCATGACCCATTTATTTCAAGACTATCTTTAAAGGTCTTGTGCTACAAAAGCAGGTATTTATTTTCTAATTTTAACAGCCTTTATCTGCTTTAAGCGTTCATAAATCCACTAGGTTACTAGTCCTATTTTAAAGTTTTATTTTAGGGGCGCCTGGGTGGCTCTGTGGGTTAAGCGCCCCTCTTGGTTCCAGCTCAGGTCATGATCTCAGGGCCATGAGACTGAGTCCCACATCGGGCTCGTGCTGAGCAGGGAAAATGCTTAAGATTCTTTCTCTCCCTCTCCCTCTCCCCAGCCCCTGCTCTCTCTCTCTCTCATAAAAAAAGTTTTATTCTAATAATTTTAATACTCATCTGTTTTTCCTATCTCTATAGAAAGGACAAAGTTCTGAGTGTGTATAATATTTACATGCTCTCAAGATATCCTTCTCTCATCACTGAGGTTTCTAACTAAAAAGCAATTAAATTCGAGTATTTAATGCTGACTACAAACAATCCAAAACTACTTTTAGGTCAGTAAAATTACATTAATGATACAAGAAATATGTATGTGATATTAACTGAGATATTAACACATAAGTATGACATAAATTCTCATGAGAATTGTCAACTTATATTTCAGAAGCAATGAAGACATTTTGAGTAGTATGAAACAGCCAAACATGATAAATAACCAAATGACAAAAGAGCCAGGTTATTAAAAGAGAGAGAGATCAAATTAAGTAAGGTTAGGCTGCAGGAAAAGAACAAAAAAACAAAACAAAAACACAGACACACACAAAAACCCCAAAAACCTGAAGTACCAAGATGTGTGGTTACTGTGGGGGGAAATCTATGGAAATGTGATATACGTGTATTTTACAAGTCCATTATAATGTTGTATGCTGAGAAGACCTACATAATTTTGCAAAACTATATACATACATGTGTATTTATAAATAAAATTCCTTTTACGTATATGCACAATAAACTGACATCTACCCCTGCGTTTAGGGACTTAAGAACAGGGCAGAGGGGTAAATAAAACTTCACACAGTGCAATTTATTGTAGTGTTTCAATATTTTACCTTAGGAAAGAACTACTCTGGGGGTGGGGGGGGAACCTTTTAGAGGGGTAGTGAGAGACATTAACTGAAAAGGAAAAATATCAACATGCATTTAGTAGTTATTAAGTATGAAAACTGACACTGTTAATAATCCTATTAGCTGGATTTATACATAATTCTGGCTCATCTGCATTCATGCAGTACCCTGGAAGACAAAACTAGGTTTGAAGCCACTTTAGCTGCAGACATTACTTAAGACTCTACTAGTCACTACTGCTTCAATAATTGTTTTTAAAGACAGATTCTGCACTAGCCTCTCATAGTTTTCTAGGGGCAAACATGAAGAATGACAGGCTACCTCTCCACACTTTCCCTCAGAGCTCACTGAGGTACTGGTTAGCTCCCTTCCACCACGACCCAACCACCGGTTCTAAAGTCTGTTCTCGTGTGCATCATGTCTGGTCATAGTTTTCATTGATTTTCGATTCCCGGTGACAGAAAAGGCTCGGTCCACCCGCGGGCCACGGCCTGTGCTCACAGCTTGCTTTGTTGTCTAGAACTCCCAAAGCACTGGCTGTGATGCTGGGAAGTGGGCTGCTTTGGTCACACATACACATATATGCTTCAATTCTTTTCACAAGTTTCCGTTAAGAATGAATGAAATGCATACTTAGCAATGTGAATGTGACAAAGAGTTTTATGACCAGAAGTAAACTTTTGGAATCAAGGCTTTTAAGGTAACTAACCTTCAATAGTCACCTCAACTTCGGGGTCCTCACTTGTTTCTGAAGGGACATGCTGAGTAGAATCTTGAAAAAAATAAAATTCTAAAATGACATTCATTATAAAGCACTTCTATATGTTCCAACATTTCACTGATTTGTTACTCCAAACGCAGCCTACAAGAAAATTTTTACTGGCATTTGAATTCAGCTCATAGTTGTTAGGTTAAAATATCTGACCCTCTTCATTGCAAACAGGGATGAGAGAAACCAAAAAGAAAAACTCTGGGAAACTATTTGATAAAACCAAGTTACTTGCATTAAGTATTAATGGACTCAAAAGCCTCTGATTTTAGAGGAAGGAGATTATAATGCCATCACTATTGTTTTCCTGCTGTAACTAGAAAATGCTAGGATAGACACAAAGGCTTTCTCTTTTGTTTACTATTTCCCCTCTCCTTTCAGAAATCCCAGGAGTGGTTTACATGGTTAAATAAAACCACAATCAACGTTTTGCTTTGGGGACCTTCATATTAAGACAATGACTAGGACAGATGCATACAGG
Source organism: Ursus americanus (assembly GCF_024610735.1). Lineage (NCBI taxonomy): Eukaryota > Metazoa > Chordata > Mammalia > Carnivora > Ursidae > Ursus > Ursus americanus. The sequence goes on along the minus strand of NC_142128.1, from coordinate 10,527,598 downwards.
ACTCTAGCCCCTAACTTGATACGGGACTTGGATATTTTATTTATATTTGTGTTACTACACAAAACAAATGTACATCAGAATGTTAGTGCTAGAAAGCTCAGCTAGAGAGTATCCTCGTCAATTCTCTTTTCATTTTGCAAAGGTTGAGAGATTAATTGATTTGCCAAAGATCATGTTCACTTGTTAGTAAAGGAATAAAGACCAGAACCCAGGTTCGATTCAACTCTATTCATACTGCAGTGTGACAATAAAAATCTCAAACATCAAGTATTTCAAAGCCTAGTATCTGATGACAGCATTGTGGACCATGGAGCAACGCAGACTGCCTGAAGACTGCCTGGGCCCCGTGGGGCCTGCACACAGGTATCCCTGTTGCACGCAGACCGCCTATCTAAAACAGAGATGTTGTTACAAAGGAAACATCTAATTACCTCCACACAGTAAAACATCAAAAAAAAAAAAAAATCATCCACACAATTTTCTATAAAAATATCTCAAAAATAAATGTAAAATACTGTTAAAAATAAGCATCTTAATATTTTTTGCAAGAAAGGTACTTCAGTTAGAAACCCTAATTCTAAAATTGAATTTGGAAAGCTTAGCCACCATTCCAGCGACCTTAAGACCTCCCTCTCCTCAAAAGAGGGTAGAAATCAAATTAATGACTTTAAAAAGTTAAATAAAAAAGCAAATATAAGGGATAAAAATTTACCGTAGAGACTCCCTTTTTATTCCGGGGGCGGGGGGGGAGGCACAACATGACCAGTTTATGAGAGAAATCATAATCTGAGAACAAGATTCAGGTACCTAACACCAATCATGTTCCTTGGGAGAAATCTACGAGAGTTCTTCTGAAGCTACATAAATTGCTGAGAAATAGGAAGGCATTTGGCAGGATAACAGCTTCCCTTAGGATTGTGAGAATTTAAAGAGCCGCACCACAGTTAAATATTCCCTCAATGCCACAATCGAAGGAGGACTGGCTGGGAAACAGAATAAGCAGAGCGAAAATCCCTCCTTTATTAAATCTTATGTGGAAACACTACCCTACTTTAAAAAATGGTACCATTAAGTAATATGTTTAAGAATGAAATATAAACAGAAGCCAGTCATATTTTTAGGTCTAAAATATTGAAGCCATTCTTTCTTAAGGGATCCTTAATATGGCACGAGACGATGAGGATAAAAGGGCAGCATTTCGCATCATGAAGAGTTTCACTTACCACTTCCGTTTCCATCCCCATATGCTTTATTACTCAGTACAGTAAAATATGTAAATTACATTTTAGGACTAAAAAAATAAACCTGCTGGCTAAGAAGGCATACCAAAACAATCATCTTTTTGGTTCCAAATAAGGTGTTTTAAGGGTAATATTTAATAGAGAACAAACATAATATGAATACTGCAAATTAAAAATCCCTTTATTTCTAACCTTCTGCTGGTACTTCCATTTCTGTTCCTTCATTGCCTTCTGAAGAATGATGGCTTCCTAAAGAGAAAATAAACCACATATACTAAACCAGTAAAAACTTACACTGAAATAAGAGAAACTAGGCAACAGTGCAAATAATTTAACACTTAACCATACAAACATATACAAACTGATTAACTCTTTCGCAGTTAATTCCAACAATGTGATCTAATTCAGAAAAACATGTAACACTTCTATTTGAAAGCACAAAAAGCTATTTTAAAATGTAAATAGATAAAATAAACCTCAGTAGGTTTGGGGATTTCATGTTATTTACTGTAACTATACAATATAATTACTGATAGATGGTGGAATTTGAGATACAGAACAATTGTGGTTCAAGGTACCATGCTCATCTGTCAATGACGCACACACAAAAACACAAATCTGAGTAAATGCTATCTTTGCTCACAGATTCTATTAAAGTCTATACAAACAAGTTCAGGTTTGGCTGTGAATGTTTCCTGCTTTCCATTTTTACAATGGCGGAAGCTATGGAAACTCAATCCCCATTATTTAATCAAAGTTGTACTAAAAGGAAACTCGTAAGTTAAAATTTAAGATACTACCTTTAGTCTCAAAAGCATTTTAATTCAGGTAATATAATCTGCCTGCTTCTAAAAACTGGAACATAAAGCAATGTATCAGGTTAGGCAGTCACAAGGTAAACAGGCTCATCCTACTAGAGCAGTTTTACTCATAAATAGGAAAGAAGTAATCTACAACATTAGAGAGCCACTTAGGATTAATTGCCCAAACTGCCCCAGAATATTCCATCCTCTGTCTGTCCTTAAATGTCTGAGCTGCAAATACGGAAAAAGCTGAAAATCACTGCCTTTGTGTATCAATAAACTGTATTACCTAGGAGTAAGAACAAATCACACAGGGGAAGCAAAATCCAATGTATTTGGTCATCCAGTGATAACTGAACTCAGAAGCTATACTAAAGGTGTGACCCTCAGACATAGGTTTAAGAGTATCTTAAAAAGCATATCTTGCTAGTTTAAGAGTATCTTAAAAAGCATATCTTGCTTTTTTAAGAGTATCGATTACAGTTTCAAAAACTGCCATCCAGTGTCTAGTACCATTTAACTTAAAATGCCATACCAAGGTCAAATACTTTGGGTTTTTAAATGTCTAGCTTTATGATGCCATAATTATCTTGGGACTCTGTTCCACTTACTCCATATTATAAAAACTCACCTGAGCTCAAAATGCTAGGTAAATCTATAAACCTAGAGCCATGAACTAATCTTTAATTAACTTTTTTTAAACTATGCTTTCTCAACACACAATGCCCCCCCAACCTTTAACATTAACATCTGAATTCATGGAGCACTGGCTTCTTTGACTGTAAAGTCAAAGAAAACAAAGATGTGAGGTCAGAGGAATGCGAGATAATGGAGCAGAGAACAGTATTTCAAGAGGGAAGGGTGGGTAAAGAATAACTAGTTAAGGAGGTAGTTCCACCCCAATATCACAAAGAGCATGGCAACAATGATTCTGTGTCCTTTCTGTTCTTTTTTTAAATCTGAAATAAGCAATTACATTTACAGTCAAAGTAAAACTAAAATGAAACAAACAAACAAAAAAAAAACCAAAAAACAAACAAACAAAAAATCCTACTCGACCACAGCCAGAATAGACAGAAGTAAAAGCCATCACAAATAGCCTATGATTATCAAGTTAACGGCACACTATACAAAAATTCCCAGAAAAGTATTCAATTAATAAACTTAGGGATTTATTTACAAAGTGGTATTTCACAAATCTTTCTAAAAACTAAGTATCAACATGACCTTATCGAAATTTACATTACTAACTATACAATAAACACCGTATTTCTGGCTATTCTGATATAAGGTATAAATGTGTACTTTACCTTAAATATGAAAGTGTGTCATGTACCCATTTCGAGATTCATTACTAGATTCACAAAAGGGAAAATTGGTTTTGAAAAATTGTTGCTTGTGAAGTTCATTTATGTTTAAAAAAAAGGCCAATACATTTTCTTTTTCCTTTTCCATTTAGAAAAGTAACAATACAGATATTAATACTAAAACACAGTCTGTCCAATATAAAGAACATCACATCAGAACAGTATGTGGGAAAACGGAAGCAAAAAGGTTATACCTTGTAAAGACTTCGAAAGGGGGAGTTTGTCATCAACATCATCAGTTTCGGAAGGGCCTGCTTTGGAATACAAAGATAATACTTCAAAAGTAATCCCAAAAATATATTTTGGGTCACTTTAGTAAACAAATTTGGGTGAGAGAGATGGAGTAATACAGCCTTTTCATGAACAAAAAAAAGGCAAAATGAAAAAAAAGTATGACAAAATGAGTGGCATCAATTCATGGTCTTACTGAATGGAAAAGGTGTACTCAGATAAATTCGTATATAGACAGTTCAACAAAATTTTGAAAATGACCAGACATATGGACTGAATGGGAATGACATGTCTAAAACGGTGGACATGGGTCTTTCTACCCAGTAGAAGGTTGGTTCCTAACAGCAAACTGCAACTTTCACTTCATACAGATTGTAATTGAAGATTTATCACACAAGGTGTATTTCTTCCTTCCTTTACAAATATTTAATTTTTTGTCATGCTGGAGAAAACTGCAGAATCAAATTGTTATACCTTCCTCAGAATCTCTAAAATCATGTAATTAAACTATCAGTAAGCCTGAATCTCCACTGAAACAGAAACAAGACAAACTAACAGTTACTAATTCACAATTCCCCCTTTCCTGCAGATCCAAAGGATTCCTTAATAACTTTACATTGCTCTTCCTAGTTATTAATATAGAAAGTATTCTGAGTTAACTGAAACTTTAGAGAACGCTATAGAGATTTTGACAACACATTACATGTAGTATCAAGCTTGTTCATGATGAGAGTAATCAATCTAAAACAGACAACAAAACATTGTGTTTTTAATGGCTACTTAAAAGAAATAATGTTCTTGTACTAAAAGGCACACAAAACAGTTCACTATTTCCGAATACTGCATAGTATCGTAAGACTTTTGAGAAGTGTCGCTAACTCATGAGAAATTTCACAAAGACCCAAACTACACTTTATAGGTAAAGAACATGTCACAGAAGAAGACAATTTCAGATAAAATGCACAAATTGTATGTGAAATTTCAACTAAGAGCAAGATGCTGAATGAAAGAGACTTGAATTCAAATATAAGATTCACTGCTTCCTAGTCATGGGCTCCTGGGTAAACAATACACAGAAAACAATTAATTAAATGATAGCGAAGGGTGTTACTTGACCTCTAAGTTCGGCATTAGCTGCTTTTTCATAAGTCTGGCTTTGTAGTATTCTCAGTGTGTTCTGCTCTAGTTTTTCAAAAATAAAGTCCTCTTTAACACAAAGTACATTTTTGTAGCACTTTCAATGTATAGGATTTCTATTTTAAATAACCTGTTTACTTCTGAATTCTAATTACATTACTGATTATATTATGTTCAGAGAATTTAAGGTTATCTGCAAACAAGGATAAAGTCAATTTTTTTAAAAGATACGTGCTTTGTAAATTTATGTGCTCTGTGCAGAGTTCTCCATGTGCGTCAATTACCTTATACTTCTAAACTGCAGCATGCAAATATTCTCCTTATAATCTACAGATATTCATCTGCATGTGTTAGTCACTGACAGTCATGTTAGAATCTCCCACGTGACTGAGCACCTGGGCAGCTCAGTGAGCTAAGCATCTGACTTCAGCTCAGGCCACGGTCTCAGGGTCCTGGGATTGAGCCCCACACTGGGCTCCCTGCTCTCCCTCTCCCTCTGCCTGCCACTCCACTGGCTTGTGTGTGTGCGCTCTTTGTCAGATAAATAAAACCTTAAAACAAAAAAAGGAAATCTCCCATATGACTGTAGATCTATAAATTTATCACAGTTGTGTCAATTCTAATTTCTATTTTAATTCTGAGGCCATACTGTAAGGTATATACAAAGGTATATATATGTGTGTATATACATACACACAGACACACAAATATACACACACACGGTAGATATTAAGAACCACTATATCAACTCAGTTACTTATTAGTATATATTATATAGTTTAATTTTTTATGCCTATTACTTTTTTCTTCTTTGGCCTGAAATTAATACTTTTAAAACTTGATTTCTAGTGGTTAATATTTGCCTAGTGTACCTTCACGGATCACTATCCTCTCCAACTGCCTATGATGTTAATTTTAACTATGCATGCTTTAACCAATATGTTTGGATTTTATTCATCCAAAGCACACTCAAAATGCTAGTGGTGTCTACCCAGTCATGAAAATCAAACATTCCTAATGCTCACATCTGAGGACCACTATCCTAGGGAAACGCTGACAAGTGCACAGAGATATGTCTGAAGCTACTTTAAAATGCCGACAGTTTTGGAAGAAAACATAAATATCCTATGTAGAAGAATGAACGAATGAACTACAGTATAATCACGCAATATACTATCACAATAACACAATTACATATACAAGTGACAAAACAAGTGAACCTCAAAAACTCACCGTGAATGAGGGACACACAAGAACAGGTACGCATCCACATATATAGTACAGTACCGTTTGTGTCAAGCTTAAAAACTAAGAAAATACTATATAGAAAATGCATGTGCATGGAAATACACAGACACTTCTGTGGCACTAGATACGCAGTGAGGGCATAAAATCCTTACGGGTAGGGGGCACCTGGCTGGCTCAGTTGATTAAGCATCTGACTCTTGATTTCGGCTCAGGTCAGGATCTCAGGGTCGTGAGATCTAGCCCCATACTAGGCTGGGCATGAAGCCTGCTTAAGATTCCCCCTCTCTCTCTCCCCCCCTCCTCAAAAAAAACCCAAACAAACCTTTATCAGTAAGGATGGCCCTCAATTTCAAGAAAATATTTAACTTGGAGGAAGAGAAAAGAAAAGCAGAAATTTGGGAGAGTCCGAAGAAAGGTGTCAACTACGTATTTAACATGTTCTACTATGCTGATGGTGGTACTGGGGGGGGGTCAAAAGAATAAGATTCCATAAACCTGGGCAGATGTACATTAGGTCTTTAGGTCTGAATATTTTATTTTAAAAGAAAGTATTTTAGAAATACAATACAGCAATGCAAATAAACGATCTATAAGAACACCTAACAATATGCCTCACAAATTTTGTTTTATAAAAGCAGCCTAGGGGCGCCTTGGTGGCACAGCAGTTAAGCGTCTGCCTTCGGCTCAGGGCGTGATCCCGGCGTTATGGATCGAGCCCCACATCAGGCTCCTCCACTATGAGCCTGCTTCTTCCTCTCCCACTCCCCCTGCTTGTGTTCCCTCTCTCGCTGGCTGTCTCTATCTCTGTCGGATAAATAAATAAAATCTTAAAAAAAAAAAAAAAAAGCAGCCTAGGGGTGCCTGGCTGGATCATTCGGTGGAGTGGGTGACTCCTGATCCTGGGGTTGTGAGTTCAAGCCCCAAATTGGGTGTAAAGATTACTTAAAAAAAAAATAATAAATTAAATAAATAAATAAAAATATTTTTAAAGAACAGAAGCCTAAAACAACAGTACATACAAAAGGATTTCACTTATGGGAAATACAAAACCAGACAAAACTAACGTAGGTTGCTACAGGTCAGGAGAAGGGTTACCACTCCTAAAAAGGAGCCCAAGGGAAGGAGCTTCTAAGGATACTGGCACCTAACAGCAGCCCTTCAGAAAGCATCTCAGAAAGGAGAAACAGATCCAGAGTCAGTTGGAGATTTCAATACTGTATCTGCTACAACAAGCAGACAGAAATAGCAGCAGGGATAGCAGAGCTAAATGACTGTCAGCCAACCTTAACAAAGTTAAAATAAGTGAGATTATCCAAAGAGTGTTCTCCAACCATAATAGAAATAAACTGAGAATCAGTAATAGAAAGATACCCAAGAAGTCCACAAGTATGTGGAAATTAAAACTACACACTTCTCCTGCTACAACCCAGTAATCACACTACTGGCTATCTACCCAAAAAATACAAAAACACTAATTCAAAGGAATACGTGCACCCCAATGTTTACTGCAGCATTACTGACATCATAACAGCCAAATTATGGAAGCATCCCAAGTGTCTATCGATAGTTGAATGGATAAAGAAAATGTGGACTATAGAGAGAATGGAATACTATTCAGCCATAAAAAAGAATGAACTCTTGCCACTTGCAATGACATGGATGGAGCTAGAGGTTTTTTTTGTTTTTGTTTTTGTTTTAAGATTTTATTTCTTTGACAGAGAGAGAGAGACAGTGAGAGAGGGAACACAAGCAGGGGGAGTGGGAGAGGGAGAAGCAGGCTTCCCACCGAGCAGGGAGCCCGCTGCGGGGCTCGATCCCAGGACCCTGGGATCATGACCTGAGCTGAAGGCAGATGCTTAACGGCTGAGCCACCCAGGAGCCCCACAGATGGAGCTAGAGTATTACGCTAAGCAACATAAGTCAGTCAGAGAAAGACAAATATCCTATGACTTCACTCATATGTGAAATTTCAGAACAAAAGAAAAGAGTAAAGGGGAAAAATAACAGAGAAAGAGACTCTTAAAACAAGAAAAAAGACAGAAAGAAACTTAAGAGCAAAAGTCACTGAAAGTAAAAGTTGGATCTCCGAGAAAAAAGAAAAATTACGTAAAAGCTCTAGAGCTGGACCAATGCTTCTCCACTGCTAGTGACTGTGTCCCCACTGCACAGGGAGTGATTACAGCACGTAACTATGACAGTTCTGATGGTCACAACTAGGGAGATACTACTGGTATCTGGTGGGTAAAGGCCAGAGAAGCTACTAAACGTTCTACAGTTCATAACATCAGAGAGAGACCCGCAACAGTGAACCGTCTGATCAAAACGTCAATACTGACAAGCTCGAGAAACCCTGAGCCAGGGCAACCAAGACAGACAGACAGACACACGTTAAAAAACTGGAAATGAGAGGGGCATCATAGACCTTGCAAATATTAAAATAAAAAAAGAACATTTAAGGCAAAGTAGAAAGATTCCCGAAGAGACACAAACTGTTAAAGCTCAATCAAGAAGAAATGCGTACTCTGAACAGCCCGCAACTATTAAAAGAAACTTAAAAATTAAAAAACAGACCGAGTTTAAAAACTTGCCATTATGGAAACCAAAAGGTCTAAGTGGCTTCACTGGCAAATTTCACCAAACACTAACAAATAGAACAGTACCAAATTCTACAAAAACATTCTTCCAACACATCACTTTCCAATTCATTTTACTGAGGCCAGTATTGCCAAAACCAAACACAAAGACATTTAAAACAAAAGAAGTCTTCTGATTCGTATCTCTTAAGGACAACCAATAATACATAAAAAGAATACATTATAACCAAGCAGGGTTTATTATCCCAGTAATGCCTGGCTCTTTTTACATCTGAAAAGTAATATCAATCACCATTTTAACAGAGTAAACAAGAAAAACCCATATAATCATCTCAAGAGATATAGAAAAGACCTTCTACAAATTCAATATCCAATCAATATAAGTACTGAACACAAGAGAACTTCCTCGAACTGATGATGGGCATCTACCAAAAACCCACAGCTATTATACTGGAGATCTGGATGTCTACTCTCAGTACTACTATACAACATCAGAGGGTCCCAGACAGTGCAATTAACACAAGGAAAGGAATGGAAGGAATGACATTATCTACTTAGAAAATCCTGAAGATTTTACCCACAAGTTGCTAGAATTAGTAAGTGAATTTTAACTGAGTCACAAGGTACAAAGTCAGTACCTAAAAATCAACTGTAGGGGTGCCTGGGTGGCTCAGCCATTAAGTGTCTACCTTCAGCTCGAGTCATTATCCCAGGATCCTGGGATTGGGCCCCGCATCGGGCTCCCTGCTCAGTGGGAAGCCTGCTTCTCCCTCTCCCACTCTCCCCACTTGTGTTCCCTCTCTCATTATCTCTCTCTCTCTCTGTCAATTAAATAAAATCTTTAAAAATAAATAAATTAATTAAATTAAATAAAAATCAACTATAATTCTATGAATTGGCCATAGCTGGAAGCTGGAATGTAAAAGAACTGTACCATTTTCAGTAACAACAAAAAACATTAAATACTTCGATGTAAATCTTACAAAACGTGCACTACAGGATCTCTCCGCCGAAAACAAAGCTCTGATAAAAGAAATCTAGGAAAAGCTAAATAGGTAAGAGATGGAAACCATGGTCATGAACCAGAAGATTGGGCATGGAAGGAATTAGCCCAAATGAGCTGTACTGATTCAGCATAATCTCTATCAATATCCCCACAGCTCTTTGAACAAATCACCAAGATGATTTTTACAAATAAAGGAGCTAAAATAAAATAATTTTGAAAAAGAACAATTTGGGGCGCCTGGGTGGCTCAGTCCTTAAGTGTCTGCCTTCAGCTCAGGGCACCCCACATTGGGCTCCCTGCTCCACTAGGAAGCCTGCCTTCTTCCTCTCCCACTCCTCCTGCTTGTGTTCCCTCTCTCGCTGGCTGGCTGTCTCTCTCTCTCTCTCTGTCAAATAAATAAATAAATAAATAAATAAATAAATAAATAAATAAATAAAATCTTAAAAAAAAAAAAGAACAATTTTGTAGACTCCCACACTCTGATTTCAAGACTTACTATAAGCTACAGTACTCAGCACATATCAAGTTGGCAAAAGGGCACACAGAGATCAACAGAATAGAATATTCAGAGATATAAAGGTAATGTAATGGAAAAGAACAGTCTTTCAACAAATGCTACCGGAAAATTTGGACTTCCATATGCATAAGTTTGAACCAAATATCTTCCACACCATTCAAAAACTAAGCCTAAATTGATCGAAGACCTAAGTGTGAAACTACAAAATTTTTATAAAACGTAGAAGACACACATTGTTTAGCTCCTATCTTCTTCAACTCTACCTAAGATACTACCATTTCAAACAATCCCTCCCTCTACAGACATCTGATTTCCAACCCTCATTTCTCAGGCAACCACCTTAAATCACTCAACCTACAATCTCAGAAGGGGACAGAAAAGCTTCTATACTCCTGGCTGAGAATAATACAGCTCTCAACAGACACTACCAAAGATGAAGGCAGACTTTTTATTTTAAAAATAATCTGTGTAAAAAAAAAAGACAAGACTATTTTATTCAACAGTATTTATTAAATTTATGCCCATGTATTAGTAAGGTATCAACAGTCACTTTTATAAAGGCCAATTTTTTACAAACTTTTAACTGTTTAATTAAAACTCCACAGAACTGTCTCAACTTCTTAGCCATGTGATTACTAATGTCACAAGAAATAAATGTTCAAAACTGACAAATAAAAATAATGAATTCTCTATGAAACGGTTTAATATACGTATACAGATATTCAAATGATCACAAATCAGAATAAATTTCTTCATAAAACATTTACAATGCTCCAGAACTGATAAGGGCTTATCTTTTTAAATGAGCTACAACTGTTAGGCAAATCACAAATCACAAGTAAAATGAGGTCTTGTAAGACACTCACTAAAATGGCTAAAAAGAAGAAGACTGACAGGACAACTGTTGGCAAGGATGTGGAAGGAACTACTTATACGCTGCCGGTGGAAATGTAAAATAGTACGAGCACTGTGCAAAACACTTTGGTGGTTTCTTACAAAATTAAATACCTACCATGTGTCCCAGCTATTCCATTCTAGGAATCTACTCGAGAGAAATGAAGGCATATTTCCATACAACAATTTGCACACACAAAAAAGTTCACAGCGACTTTGCTTTTAATAGCCCCCCAAACTAGAAACAACCACTATATCCATCAATATACAAAGAGATAAACAAATTGTGGTAGACAGCCAAGCAATGGAACAATCCTCAGCAATAAAATGGAATTAGCTATGGATATATGTAACACTGTGGATGAATTTCAAAACAATTATGTGGAATGAAAGAAGTCACATCCCATCCCAAGAAAACAGTACATACTTTATAATGATTCCACCTATAGAAATTTCTAAAAAAATGGAAACTCATGTCAAATGACAGAAAACAGATCAGTGCTTGGCTGCGGAGGGCAGTGAATTGTAACATAACACAAAGAAACTAGAGGGCTATGGAAATGTCATTATCCTGACTGCAGTGAAGACAGCTTTATAGGCATATACAGAAAGTGAAACTAATCAGCTTTTATACTTTAAATAGTTTCATGTATTTTATGCATCTATAAAAATAAAATGGACTATAAAATACAGAAAACGGTCTTCTAAACTAAAATTTGATGATGGGTAAGAGCAAACTGCATTATAAAACCACAACCTTTAATGCTTCCCTAATGAGCAAGCAAAAAGATGTGGAACGAAGTGATAAATAATAGCTAAAAATTTATTAATGTCTTACCTTTTATAGATTTTTAAGATTATGATAATGCTTACACAGGTATTTTTTGTTGCACAAATAGAGCATTCGAGGTTCAGAAGACCTCTTGTGTCTTGCAAATTACACAAGAAAGAACTGAATTCTAAATTGTGCCACAACTTTTGCTTGTCCTTTTAAGAATATTAATGGCTATTTTACATTTCCCCTTTAGATAGTTTACTTATCTCATCGCCATGTTTTTTGAAATCTATCTTATTCCAGTGATAAATTATAAGCATGCATGACAATCAAGAAACAATCAATAGAATAGTATTTAACGAAGTCAGGCAATCGATACATTTGAATTTCAACTGCCAATAACTTTTGGAAAGAAAAACTGTACAAACAGTATTACCTTGAATGTTATATTGATAGTAATCAGGATCTTCTGATTCTTCTTTTACTGTCACAGCTGCCATTTCCAGGGAAATACCTGTAAAAGCAAATGAAAATATATAATTACACTTTAGGGCATGCAGTTAGATGGTGTAGGAAAATCTCTCCTGCCCTAACAATGCAGAGCAATGCATACATAAAGACTTGAAAGGACAAAAGTTTGCTAGGTAGAAAAGGGGCAAAAATCATCTAAAATCCAACCTAAGCAAAGTTTTAACTATAATTTTTTGAGAATTATTTGCTGCTTTTTTCTCTGACATTCTTATCTTTGGATTTGAAGAAAATTGGTCATACTCTCTTTTCACTCAACATTAAAAATGCTTTTACAGGGATGCCTGGCTGGATCAGTCAGTACAGCACACAACTCCTGATTCCACAGTCATGAGTTCAAACCCCATGTTGGGTGTAGAGCTTACTAAGGAAACAAAAAAGACTTTTACAGACTACTGAAAATCACTTGTAGGGGCGCCTGGGTGGCTCAGTCAGTTAAGCACCTGCCTTAGGCTCAGGTTATGATCTCAGGGGCAAGACATGGAGCCCCGAGTCAGCCTCTGTGCTGGGCACAGAACCGCTTAAGATTGTCTCTCTCTCTCCCTCTCCCTCTGCCCCCCTCTGAAAAGAGGAAGGACAGATGGACGGAAGGAAGGAAATCACTTGTAAAACCAGAGTTGTAATGACTCAATACTCTGCAGTTAATGGCATAATTTTAAATCATTTTAATAAGATACATTGATTTTTTCCCCCTCCTAATAAATCTCTTTATTAACAAGAGTACAAAATACACCTTTCTGCCTCACGCTCTACTTACAATTAGGAAAGATAATTGGACGTGGACCTCTGTGGCTAGACATAAAAGCACACACTGCCTAACTGCACATGTAGGAAGGCCAAGCACAACCACACGGTTCTGCGATGCACTAACCCTGTGCTGGCACTTCTGTGACGTGAGAAGCACGCAGAGAATGTCGCCAACTGAAAAGAGCTCAGAAAGAGCTAGCCTGCCATGCTAAGGGACACTTATCCCTAAAGCAACAAGCAATTACCAACGGGAAATGGGTGTGCTCCCCATGACAGCAGCAGGGAATAGTCTGGAACCCCTGAGATTCTGTGGGCTCTTTACTACATCAGTGTTCATCAGTAAAAGTTATGAGAAACAAGAAAGCGAACAAAAAAGGCAAATCCATTGGGGATTTAGACCATTCGGGAATGAAGGTTCAGGTGACATCAACCAAGTAAACCACCTTACCAGCTAAGGTCCTGACTGAAGGCAAAGGAAATACAATATAATGGGTAATGAATTTAAAAAGGTAGGAATTTTTGTGATAAGTTGTAGAAATGTGAACACTGTGCATATTTTCTTCCATGTTAGGAGTGTGTCTTTCTGCAAATACAATGTATTTGGATATATAAACTTGTTCTCCATTCTACTTTGCAATATTATTTTACAAGTTTTGTTCAGTTTCCATTACCATGTAGCCTCTAGAAAAAAGAATATTCAAATAGGTTGAGAGTGAATTTGAGACACAAATAATACAGCTCATGGATGTACACTAATCAGTCTCCCAGAGACAGGCACAATGACTGTCGGAACACTGCAAGTCCTCATTCTAGGGAGAGGGCATAAATGACTGACTGTAGGAAAGACAGCTACATCCTATCAGGTGGGAACATATGCTCTGCTGTTTTAGGAAAGTCCAAATATGAGGAGAAGGGTGTGGATGGAGCAGCCAGAGTTGGTAGCCTGTGCAGTCATGAAGCTGCTGTCCCAGTTCCAGATACAGCCTCTGAGACCCTGTTGGAGCCTGGACTGCAAACCAGTTTGGCTCCTTGCAAAAACTCCCAAAGGAACACAACAAAGAGGAGGCTACAAGGCTAGAGTAAAGAACATGAACCCAAGACTTCCTTTTGGCTTCTTGTCTGCATCTTGTTCTGATCAGGGTCACTCAGTGCTTATACCCTCCATCAACCTGGTGAAAGTAGACCCTTCCCATAGCAATTAGCGGGACCCACCGGAAAACTTCCAACACTACCAGAACCAGTTTTAGCAAGTCCCCATCCCCTCAGATACCAGCACCATCCAAACAGTCTCCCACCTCAAAAGTTAAAATTAAAGTTCTAGGGGTGGCAGCCAATTCCCTGGGTTGTTACTTATGTGACACTTCAGCATACTCCTTCTTGTTACAAAGCTAATGACTATAACCAGTTCATCTTTAAAGGAAATTTTCTCCATTCAAATAACTGGTATGGGTTTTTTTTCTCCTGACTGGACCACGACTGTTATACCCAATAAATATATAAAAAAGAAAGTAAAGTGGAAATATTAAAAGAAATTGTAGGATAAATTGAGAATATGAGGATACAAAGTACAAGGGAGAAAAAAAACCCTCTACGATAGAAATGCTATTATATCCAGTACATAAAGATCATTAAAGAATTCAATAAAATAGGACTTTTCTCAATTCAGCATGTTTATTTTTAGATACAAACTATTCAGGAAATAATACGTGAATAAAAAACAATTTACAAAATGATGATTTAGGTGCAATCAACTAAAAGCTAAACGCAAAACAGATCTCCTGTGGTATGAAAAAGAAAGGGAAAAACCTTCTGTAAAATAGTGTAATAGATTCAAATACTTCCTCCCAATACAGATATTCAATGCTACCTTTCTTGCACAAAACACTAAGACTTGGCCTATCTGTAACATACACAAAAGTTCCCGTTCTCTCCCTCTCTCCTCACCACCCCTATCTCACACCAGCACACACACCAGCACAATTAATACAGCTTCCTCGTGGGGCGCCTGGGGTGGCTCAGTCGGCTTAGTGTCCAACTCTTGATTTTGCCTCGGGTCATGATCTCACGGTCATGGGACTGAGCCCCCAGTCGGGCTCCGCACTCAGCGTGGAATCTGCTCGTCCCTTTCCTGTCTTGCTCTCTTGCGGATAAATTAAAATTAAAAAAATACAGCTTCCCCTTTCCCCAACTACTAACCCCCAACACAGTGGGTGCCACTGAGCAAGTTAGGCAGCTCCGTCAGGGGTTCCGTGACGCAGAGTAGGGTGGCAGAATGAGAAGAGGACTGACAGGAGGGGCAGGGGAAACCGAGCGAGGGCTTTAGGAGATGGAGCTAGATGAGGGGGCAAGCTTGAGTGGTGACAGCCCAAGAGGGAGGGTCAGAGTGGGAGTGAGGTTAAGGAGGGTGGCAACGAGCCACGGGTTAGACGACAGGACCCGGGAAAATGAAGTCAACATGCTAAGAGCAAGATGACCCTTGACCACCTTCTACTACAACAAAGTAAAAAGTTCTTGGGGCACCTGGGTGGCTCAGTCGGTTAAGCATCTGCCTTCAGTTCAGGGCGTGATGCCAGGGTCCTGGGACTGAGCCCCACGTCCGCCTCTCTTCTCAACAGGGAGTCTGCTTCTCCCTCTCCTGCTTCCCCTGCTTGTGCTCTCTCTCTCTCTCTCTAATAAATAAAATCTTTAAAAAAAAATGCAGTAAATGCCCACTTCTTGTTGCCAATCCTAAAGCAAATTATATGTTCCTATAAAAGATCTTTCAAAATTCTGTATTATCTTTAAGAGATGAACCTGCTTTCATTCACAGAACCAGAATAAGAAAAAAAATTCTGGGGCGCCTGGGTGGCTCAGTCAGTTAAGCATCTGCCTTCGGTTCAGGTCACGATCCCAGGGTCCTGGGATTGAGCCCCACGTCCGGCTCTCTGCTCGGTGGGGAGCCTGCTTCTCCTTCTCCCTCTGCCTGCCGTTCTCCATCCCCCTGCTTGTGTTTTCTCTCTCTCTGCCAAATAAATAAAATCTTAAAAAAAAAAAAAAAGAAAAAAAAAAATCCTATCAATGGAATTGTAATCCAGTCAAGAAGAGCTGTATGTTTTATAAATAAGCAAAACCACTTGCATCCTAGAAATGGAACATGGCAAGAAAGCAAACATTAAAGTAAAATATCCAAGATCGTGCTCAGTTCTCAAAGAATCTGAACAGTAAAAGTCAATTTAACTAGATGGTCCAAGTGGGAAAGGGGAAGATGTATTGGGAGACAGTAAAATAATTATATCCTCATTGTCCCATATGTTAACAGATAACAAAACCAAACCTTCAAATGACATGAGCCACAATGTGTTGGTCTAAGACTGGGCATTTGAGTTCAAGGGAACAGAAGTACACTTGGTCACCTGCTGTCTGACACAGGTGTGGAGGCGATCCGATGGGGACTGTACTGCTTTTCAACAAAGGACACCCAAAGGACACTGGGGCAGCAGGGTGTCCACACGCAGAAGGATGAAATCAGACCCTTCCCTGGCAACCCGCGCAACAACGAATTCAAAACAGGCCTGAGGCTTAGACATAAGAGTTAAAATTCTGTAATTCAAGAAAAGCACAGCAGTGTAAAATTCCTCATGACCTCAGGTGAGGCAAAGAGTTTAGGTGTTCTCAGATGTAACACCAAAGCCCCAAGTGATAAAAGAAAAACTGGAAAAACAGAATTGCCTCAAAATGACAACACTTCTAGGCTTCAAGGGGCACCATTAAGAAAATGAAAACACAAGCCAGAGAGTAGAAAACTTATTTGCAAAACACTATTTCTGATTTAAAAAATTGTATCCCTAATATATAAAGAACTCCTATAATTTAAAAAATTTTTCAATAAAAAGAAAAAGGGAAGAAAAAGGAGAAACAAAAAAGAAGGAAATCTAGCCATCTGTGACAACACAGATAGACCTACTTATGCTGAGTGAAGGAAGTCAGACAAGAGTAAGACAATATGATTTCACTTGTAGGTGGAATGTAAACAACAAAACAAATGAACAAACAGACTCTTACATACAGAGAACAGGTGGTTGCCAGAGGGGAGGTGCATGGGGGGATAGGCAAAATAGGGAAAAAGGATTAAAAGCTACAAAACTTCAGTTATATAATAAATAAGTCAGAGATAAAAAGTACAGCATAGGGAATATAGTCAATACTGTAATTATGTTAGATGGTGACAGATGGTGGCCATATTTATCATGGTGAGCACTGAATAATGTAGAGAATTGTCAAATCACTATGCTGTACACCTGAAACTGATGAAATTGTATGTCAACTCTACTTCAATAATAAATAACCAAAAAGAAAGACAACAAACAGCATAATTAAAGAATGAGCAAAAGATTTAAAAAGACATTTCACTAAACCAATATAGGAGCTAATGAGCATACAAAATGATGTTCAACATTGTTAGGAAAATGCAATTAAAATCACTATTCTAGGGGCGCCTGGGTGGCACAGTGGTCGAGTGTCTGCCTTCGGCTCAGGGCGTGATCCGGGCGTTATGGGATTGAGCCCCACATCAGGCTCCTCCGCTAGGAGCCTACTTCTTCCTCTCCCACTCCCCCTGCTTGTGTTCCCTCTCTCGCTGGCTGTCTCTATCTCTGTCAAATAAATAAATAAAATCTAAAAAATAAATAAATAAATAAATAAATAAATAAATAAATAAATAAATAAATAAATAAAATCACTATTCTAGGACATTCTAAAAACAGCAAAATGATGGAGGCGTAAAAAGATCAGTGATGGATGGCCAGTTGTTAGAGAAGAGAGGCAGATGGAAAGGCAGAGGACAGAGGATTTTTAGGGCAGTGGAACTATTCTGTAGGACACTAAATTGGGGGTGCACATCATTATACATTTATCATAACTCACAAAATGCACAAGATTGATCCTTAATGTGAGCTATGGACTCCGGGTGATAACAGTTCATCATTTTTAATACCACTCTGATGTGGGATGTTAATCGTGGGAGGCAGGGTTTTCATGTGTAGGACAGAAGATACATGAAAACACCCTCTTTACTTTTTGTTCAATTTTGTTGTGAACCTGAAACTATTCTAAAAATACAATGTCTATTCAAAAGCATTAAAAAAAAAAAAAGCCCACACAATGAAATACTACTTCATACTCACTAGAATTGCTATAATCAAAAAAGACAGACAACACCACATGTTGGCCAAGATATGGAGAAACTGAAACCCCCGTACACTGCTGCTAAGAACGTATACCACTTTGGAAAACAATTTGGCAGCTGCTTGTAAGTTAAGCAGAGTTACCATAGAACCAGCAATTCACTCCTGGGTATCTATCTACCCAAGAGAAATGAGGACAGACTTATTTCCACACAAAAACAAATATGTGAATGTTCCCAGCCATGTTATTCAGAAGAGCCAAAAAGTGGGAACAACTCAAATGTCCACCAAATGGTAAAGGATAAAGAAAAGGTAGTGTATCTGCACAATGGAATAATATTCGGGTATGAACGACCTAATTACAGTACAACTATTCTTAAAGATGAGCCTCCCAACATGATGCAGAGTAAAAGCAGCAAAATGTAGAACTCCCTATTGCAGGATTCCACTCATGCAGTGTCCAGGTGACCTACAAAACCCAAGATTAGACTAACGGTGGGAACAGAGTTTCTACATGGGTACCAGGTTTCCATTTGGGCTGACAGAAATGTTCCAACAACAGTTTGTGGTGATCACTGCAAAACTCAGTATGTACCCAACATCACGGAATTTTATACTTAGGGCAGGTGAATTTGGCTGCACAGAAACCGTATCTCAAAAAGCTACCCCCAAAAATCTGTATGAAGTAAGAGTACAAGCATGACATTTAAAAATAAGAAACTGAACACCAAAAACAGCGCAGAGTAAAAAGCAGTCTCCTTGGAGAATAGAAACAAGGGGAAAGGCGGGTGCGGCAGGAAGAGTAAGGAGGTATTTGCTTGGCTTGTGTAAAAAGCACTGTAGAAAGAGCTGACATTTTACACTATTATTTCTATATAATTGGAGGGGGGAACCTAGTAACAAATTCTGTTTACCAATGGGTAATTGGCAACAAACTTCTGCAAACCATTCAGTAAATAAACTTTTTAGGTTTTAGTATAATATTTGGTAACATTAAGAAATAATGTTGGGGTGCCTGCGTGGCTCAATTGATTAAGCCTCTGCCTTCAGCTCAGGTCCTGATTCCAGGTTCCTGGGATCAAGTCCCGCATCAGGCTCCCTGTTCAGCGGGGAGTCTGCTTCTCCCTCTCCCGCTCCCCCTGCTTGTGCTGTCTAATAAATACATAAAATCTTTTAAAAAAGTTTTTTCAAATAATGTCACTGTTGGAATAAATTTGCTCTGTCTTCTCATCAAAACATTACAGTAAATTATGTCAAAATAAAACCTTCTATTTTAAGGAAAAGGCTCCCTTACACAGTGGATTCTTAAAAGCACTGGTACATACCAGAATCTTCCGTAGGTTCAGTTTTCACTTTGACGGGGCCACAGCTGAAAGGAAAAGAAGGCATGATGAAGCTGTGTGCTGGCGCGGGCCGTCCACACACCACCCACATATCAACACATAGAATCACTCACCTGACCAAGCTTACTGCAAACCTGACTCAAGGTTAAATTTACGTATTTATTTCTTGCATAAATGTAACTTGTCCACTGAATTTAGTACTTTAATTCCAATCAACCTTTTGAGGGAAAAAATATAACGATGTAGGGTAGCACAATAACTTGCAAATTCCACTTTCCTTGAAGGCCCGCCCTCCTCTTCCCAGTGTGGTTATCAATCTATCCTTTTAGCTTCCCCCAGGAACTACTCAGTCAAAAACTGCATGTTCATCGGACCCCAAATGAATCAGCTGAATATTAACCTTCAAGACATGTGACATGGGCCTTTTTAGTGTTCTAATACCTCCAGAGTCTAAAACCTAGAGCCACTGGAGTGTGAGGTGTATCTGTACTGATGAACTGTGCTTTACCTTCCACCTGGAGACAGCAGGGACCTTTCAGTATCTGTCACCATCACACGACCACCTGTGTACAGAAGAAATCATGAGATTTAGGTTTTGCCAACACCTGCAACAGGACTAATATTTCCAAAGTCCCTAACAGAGAATGAGTGTGGACAGGAGCACCTGCAGCTCTGGGTCACACTGGGGTGAGTGCCGTGTGAATGCACACAACAGTGTCCTTCACTCTCCCCCATAAGGAAGGGAAATGGGGATGACGACCATCCAACAGCTTTCATCCCCTCACCCAGCAGCACCCTCTCCCCTTAAGGAAAAAACTCAATTTTTTATTGGCAAAACAAATACAGCAACGTACTATTACTCCAGCAATATAGACAAAGCCTCCAGTGATAACAGGAGTGCTGACAGAGATTTCTGTTAGGGATACATCTGGCTCAGAACTAGGAAACAGTAACTGGTTAACAGGTACGGGATTTCTATTTGGGGGTGATGAAAATGTTCTGAAATTAGATTGTGGTGACAGTTGTCCATCCTGGAAATACACTCAAACCCACTGAATTGTACACTTTAAAACCATGAATTTCATATTAAAAAAAAAAAAAACATGAATTTTATGTTTGCAAAAAAAAAAAAAAAAAGGTAAAGAGAGACTAATGCCACCCAATGTGATGAAGATACAGAATAACTGGGACTCTCTCGCTGCTGGTGGGAACACCAAATGGGAGTAAATCACATCGAAAATCAGTATGGCACATTCTTAAAAAAGTATATATGTAAATACCACGTGCCACTCCAATTTTAGGCATTTACCCAAATTTATGTCCACATGAAGACTTGCACTGAAATATTCATGGTTTTCTTTATTAACAGCCAAGAAATGGAACCCAAATTTTCATGGACAGGTGAACGGGTTAACAATCATAGTGTACCTATACACTGGAATACCTCATCAGTAAAATAATGAACTACTGATACATCGAGCAACACAGATAAATCTCAAAATTAAGAAGCAAAACCAAAAAAAAGTACCTACTATGATTCCATTTCTATTTTAAAAATCTAGAAAATGCAAATAAATCCACAGTGACATCATCAATGGTTACCTGGGATTAAGGGCAGGGAGAAACAAAAGGAAGGAATTACCAAGGGCTGAGAGCAAACTTGGGGGTGAAAGATATGTTCATTGTCTTGACTGTATTGATGGTTTTCAGTGTATACATGTATCAAAACTCATCAAACTGTACACTGCAAATATGTGTAGTTTATTTTATGTCAATAATAACTCAAAAAGGGGCACCCGGGTGGCTCAACTGGTTAAGCGTCTGCCTTTCACTCAAGCGGTGATCTTGGGGTCCTGGGATGGATCCCGCATTGGGCTCCCTGCTCAGCAGGGAGTCTGCTCACCCATCTCCCTCCTGCCCCTGCCCCCACTCACGTGGGCTCTCTTTCAAATAAATTAATAAAATCTTTCAAAATAATAACTCAACAAAGTTATTAAAAACTTTAAAAACTGAAAAACATCCCATTATAATCGCAACTTTCTCATTATTTTTACAATCAATATGATAAAAAGGCAGAGTCATACAACACCCCCCCGCCCCCACTTGCACCACTCAGTGTGAACACCCTATAGAAACATTCTTTAGTTAACAACAAGCCCCAAAGTTTCAAAAGAAGTTTCTAGAATAGAAGACTTCAAAAAATACAAATGGCAGATTAAAACTAACCTAGAACACTTCAGGAAAAAAAATACTGCTTAAGAAAATTCGGAATTTTAAGTTAAACAAGACAATAAATGTTTTCTTTCTCAGTCTTAAGAAGGATGTCTACAAAAAAACAGCTAACATAAGGTCCGCTAACACCACTGCCATTTGATACTGTACTGGACATTCTGGCTAGAGTAACAAGATTAAAAGATAAAAAGCATTCAGATTGCAAAGAGGTAAACTGTCCTGATTCACATACAACATGATCCACCACGCAGAAAGCCCAGAACAAATAGGCAGGGTCAACTCACTTTCAATAGAAATGCCGAAGCACTGCTGGGGAGAAAGGACGGTCTTTTCAACAAACTGTGCTAGAACAACTGGATAGCCACATGCAAAAAACGGAATGTACAACCTTACCATGTGCCATATACAAAAATTAACTCAAAACTGACCACAGATCCAAATGTAACAACTCAGGTTATAAAACCTACAGAAGAAAACACGACACATCCTCATGACCTTCTGTCAGGCAACAATCTTAGATACAAGACCAAAAGCACAAGCGATGAAAGAATAAATCTGGCTTTGTAAAAATTAAAACCTTTTGTTCTCACAGGACACTGTCAAAAGACAACTTGTAAAACTGGAGAAAATATCTGTATCAAAAATATATAAAGAACTCTTACAATTCAATAATAAAACTACAAATAACCCAATTAAAACACATGGAAAGGACCTGAACAGACTTTACTCCTAAGGATATACATGGTCACGAAGCACATGAAAAGATACTCAACGTTATTAGTAATGAGGGACGCACCACTTCCCACCCGTTAGGATGGTTAAAACCAAAAAGGCCGTACCAAGTGCTGACGGGGATGTGGAGAACTGGAAACCCTCAGACAATGCCAATAGGAACATAAAATGGTACACGCACCTGAAGGGCAGCTTGGCGGGTTTTCTAAAACTAAATGTAAAATTAGTCTACGACTCAGCAATTCTACTCCTAGGTATATATACCCAAGAGAAATTAAAGCATATATCCAGACAAAAACTTACTCAGGTAGGTCTATGGTAGTATTATTCATAACAGCCCAGTGGAAACAGTCCAAAGGCCTATCAACCAGTGAATGGATAAATGAGTGGTACATTCGTATGTGGGAATACTTACCATTCAGCAAGAAAAAGGAAGTAAACTATTGATACACCCAAGGATATGAATGAGCCTCAACTGAACTATGCTGAGTGAAAGAAGACAATCTCAAAAGGATACACACTATGTATCTAATTTATAGAACATTCATGGAAATAACACAGATGAGGATAAAAATATTCTGAAATTAGATGGCAATGGCTGTAAAACTTTGTAAACTCTGTCACTGTAAATTTACTAAAGCCCACTGAATTATATACTTAGAACAGGCAAATTTTATGGCATGGCAATTACACCTCAATAAAGCATCTAAAATATTAATTTTTTCATCATGACGAGAGGAAAACAAAGGTTATTTAACAAAAAATAAAATATGGGTGTGTGTATATTATTTTGTCCTCTCTTCCTTACGCTGGTTAACAGACTGCCACTGGTAATGGTCATTTGCAAAAGTCTCAAATAAACCTGCCTCCCAAGGGCAGCAGTCTTCTAAAAATCACTTTTTCCTTCAAATGAAATGGCTCAAACTTCCCAAAAGGAAGTCCTGTTGAAAACCTCCTCATTCAAGGGCCCATCTTAATGCCCTCTTCAACCTGAAAGCCTTCCTGGGTGATAAACGAATCCTTCCCCCAACGAACTTCCACAGTGTTTTCTCTAACCATTTGTACAGCGTGTAGGTTATATTCTTGCTGTGGTGACTTTATGGGCTTTTGATCTCTTCCATTAAACTACCAGCACTCCAAAGTTTTAATGCCTGAGGCACAGCTGTGTATCCCCTCCCCACCCAATCCTGTGCCCAGCAATTCTATGCCTGTTCAACGAACACTAGGTAATTAAGTCATCCTCTTAATACTGGGAAATGAGGGCAGATCCAGTATATGATCGAACACGCTGCCAGGGTAAAACCTTGACTACGCCATAAAGCAGCAGAGCTAAAAACAAAAAACAAGTCTCTATTTTTTCAGCTCAGGGACTTTTCATTGGTTTATATAGAACACCCTACTCAGATGTGATGTCTTACATCATATCCTCAAAATAAAAGAGAAATCAGTAAAATGTGTTTAATTTGGCCCAACAGGTTTAGGAACGATCTGGAAACAAAGTAATCACTTACCTAGATGTTTCTTTGGCTCAAGGAAAGGTCTGCATTAAAACAAAATGAAAAACTACACATGAATATACGAAACAAAAGTACTGTAAAGCACAAATCTAAATGACTCCCACCGTAAACAAGGATTTTAAAAATATATTAAAATAAGCCGAATATTCAACTTTATATACTAAACTGTTGATGGGTAAGGGATAAAGGACTTCACCTCTTAATGATGAATGAAATCCCTGCTTTGTTCTCTAAAATCCATTTCAGGGTGGCAAGATCGTAGTTCTCAGGGTGTTTAAAGGCAACTCCTTCTGGAAGCCCCTGCACGACCACAGCGGACTGATCTCGCAGCATCTTCTCATATGGAACAGGTACCACTGTTGATTTGCCTAAAGCTTTCCCTGGGGGTGAGGGACAGAGGTGAAGCAGAAACAGGATAAACATCATTAAATGTTGAGATTAAAAAACAAAACCATCATTAGTTTATCATGGCGTAACAAATGGCATTCATGCTGTTTTGTAATATCTGATTTCAAAACAAATTCAAAATATCAGAGCGCCCTATTCCCATGTTAGAAGTTCTAAGCCTGAGGGGCACCTGGGTGGCTCAGTCATTAAGCATCTGCCTTCGGCTCAGGGCGGGATCCTGGCGTTCTGGGATCGAGCCCCACATCAGGCTCCTCTGCTGGGAGCCTGCTTCTACCTCTCACACTCCCCCTGCTTGTGTTCCCTCTCTTGCTGGCTGTCTCTCACTCTGTCAAATAAATAAATAAAATCTTGAAAAAAAAAAAAAAAAGAAGTTCTAAGCCTGAAACAGATCCAAAAGGCCAAAATGAAAAGTATATAAAATATTTATACAAAACCTACACAAAATAAAAGGAACAATGGTTGATTTCTTGCACTACTGTCTTTCTTTACAATGGCCTCACACTGGTATAATACAATCTTTTCATATACAGTTCAGCCTTAGAACATGGAAACCTGACAGGTCAAACTGTCACCACAAATTAGCAAGGGATTTTTGGCCAATATTCACATCGAAAACTTACTACATAAATACAACTGACTGTGTTCTACCAGCCTGTCTGTGTCTATCAGGCAGTGAGTCCACAGACGCTAGGAACCCTACTCCCCAGAGATGAATTTTACCTAGAACCTCACAGTGTAAGCAGTATCCTCTCCCTTCCACTGTCTTTCTTAAGAGCTTTGTTTACCATGTGTGTGGACTAACAAGAGGTGGTTTTTTCAAGAAAGTGATGAGATCAGCACACAGGGCAAAAATAAATAGTTCCCTTTGGGTGATTATGATGTGTTAATGTAGGTTCTCTGGGGAGGCAGGAGTTGACAGTGGCAGGAATCTATGCAGGTACTGGGCCAGGGAGTACATGAGAAATCTACCTTCCTCTTCCTTTTCCTATAAACCTAAAACAGCTCGTAAAAAGAAAAAGGAAAAAAAAAAAACCTACCCCACAGCTCTAATAGGTACATTTGTTTGCTTCTGGGTTTCTTCAAACTATAAATGGAAAGTAAGGTCATTCCTGATGTTAACCCAATGTTCGGAAACTGATCCAATCGGTTTGTCAAAAATGTGCAGTTTGACTGTGAAACCAGTTATACAATTTACCCGTTAGCAAACTCAATTATATAATGTCTCCATTAGAAAATTCAAGCGTATAACCTTACCATAGCAAAAGCAGAAATAGTCCTCAACTGTTTTTCTGAGCGTCTCAATCTCCACAGCATCTACGCTCATCCGATTCGCCGGGGTTGTAGATTTCATCTTATGCATCTCTGCAGCCTTTTCTTCTTCTTCAACACCTGTAAAAACAATGATATAAAAGGCTCATATCCATTACCTTAATATTTGCCTTTCTGTAAGAGTACTTTTTTCTAATATTCTAATATTTATGATTTGTTATAAAAAGACAGAAAGAGGGGAGCCTGAGTGGCTCAGTCGGTTAAGTGGCTGCTTTCAGCTCAGGTCATGATCTCAGGGTGAGCTTGGTGTCAGGCTCCCTGCTCAGCAGGGAGTCTGCTTCTCCCTCTCCCCATTCCCCCACCTTGTGTGGGCACGCATGCTCGCTCGCTCTAATAAGTAAATAAAATCTTAAAAAAAAAAAAAAAAAAAGGAGAGGAGGGGACATTTCAAAATAAAAACTACAACAAATGAATAAAAAACATAAACGGTCATTTTCTCTGAAATAATTGCAGCTGTAACTAAAAATTCTGTAAAAAATTAACTAGTAGTCTTTAAAAAAAAAAGTATCTTTAGAGTAATTTATCACCTACAAACTTAAATATGAGATTATCACCACCACAAAAAAGATTCCAGGTTCATAAAGTCCAACACATAGCCACTAGACACCTGTGGCTACTGAGCACCTGAAACGTACCAGTCCAAATTATGATGTGTGATAAATTTGCAATACATACTGGACTTTGAAAACTTGGTACAGAAGGGTATACAAAATATCCCATTAATTATTTTTATATTGATTACATGCTGAAGAACAATGTTTTAAATAATCCAGTTAAACTATAACCACGAAAATAAATTTCACCTGTTTCTCTTTCTTATTGTCATAATTCAAACATTTTAAATTATGAGTGATTAACATCATCTCATTGCTCCTGGAGAGTGCTTTTCCAAACCCTGGGAAAGAGAATTCTCCCCCAAGAAATTGTAAAACTGACTCATAAACCTATGGGCTAAGTTTCAGAAGACCACTATGGATTCTTACCTGCAAAATACTTTATATAAGCAAATATTACATACCTGAGAATTACATCCAAAGATTATTTCTAGGGCATTAAATTATTGGTAACAAAAAGAATGTATGAATACTAATAGGCAGGGACTACAATTTGCAACTGAGGACAATTCCCCTAATGCTTAGTTCTAACCACTGGAGAACCACATAAGCAAGGCAGTATAGGGAACGGGAGTATAAACACAGCTGCCAGTGGGATTATAGTATTCATGGGACAGATGGCAGCTGATATACACATAATCAAAACAACATTATTACTATAAACTTAATACATAAACATGATCAAAGCCTTAAAAATTCTCAAAACGATCAGAAATAATGAAAAAAAATTTAAAAAGATTATACTACCATAAAGCTTAAAAGATTATAGTGGGGCATGGAGGGGGGGGCCTGCAGTGTAGAGAAGATATGCTTTTTTTAAAAGGACTAAAAATACAATTGAGAATTGAAATTAATGAATTGAGAAAACTATTTTATTCACCCACAATCTGCTCAATCATGAATTGGATCTAACATGATAATGGAAATTTAAGTTTGGCATTTACAGACAGACGGACAGACACAGACACACAGACACAGTACGCCTGCAGACATCCCCACCATTTCATTCTCTTTCCATGTTTAAGAAGAGGCTGTATCACTGAGACAATGTGAAACCGGCAGGCAATGTGAGGTTAAACAGATAGAAAACCAGCCTGACTGTTTAAGACCATAGGCAGTAAAAGCCTACAGCAAATTTCTCTACTGCATTTGTTTCGTGTGGAGCTGTATTTTTACCAACTGGATGAACTCCCAATCGGAGGACTACAAAACGCACCGAGAACTCTGACAAGTTGATTCTATGGAGGGAATCGGAGAGACCGGTTTAACTTTGCAGTGTGCTTACACAAATTTCGTGCACAGAAAAAGACTTGCTTTGAACATGCCAGATACCTATCAAGAAAATAACTGTATCCTTAAATAAGAATCCTTAATCAATTCAACATTTCTCCACCTCCTCTCTCAGGTGTGCCACTTATCCAAAGGAATGCCAAGCAAGGAACACAGGATAAACGTTCACCATTTTTCTTGAACTCTTCAGTATTTACCCTTATATATTACCATGTCAGGGACATTTTGAGCATTTTGAAATGTCTCTAGACATTTTAGAAAGTCCTTTTAGTATAAATCTTCTCATTCTGCTTTTAAAATAAGACACTTATTTTTTATTTATTTATCCACAAATATTTAGGCACGGTATTTATGAAATACAAAAGATAACAATACAACACTTACAGTATTTTACAAAATCTTTCTGAAAATCCTTTCTAGTGTTGACAAAAGCACGTCCTCTCTCGGTTCCAACGACAAATACGTCTGTTTCATACACCGCAATGCAGGCCACTTCTGCCTTGGACTTGGCCAATTCTTTACACTAAAACACAAAGAGCAAATCTTATGTTACATACAGATGTCTTAAAGTACTATTTCTGCTGGATGAGTAAAAAATCTTATCACTTCAATTGTCTTACTACAGCATCTGGAATCAGATGAAGTTCCTAGTTTCTGGCCTTAGATTATCATATAAAAAGAGTAACTATTTTTTAAAGGTACCATTCTTTCTATATAGGTTTCAACCCTGATTTTAAACAGGAGAAAACAGAATTTTTAAGAAAAAAGGCAGAAATCTCTTGTAATCTGTTATAGGTCAAATCCCCATGAAACAGATTCAGATTTCCACCCAGGCTTACTGAAGAGTATTCTCAATATCAACACCCATGAGACATGGGGGGCGCAGGATTCAGCAAAGGGAGAGCTGATCGTTGGTGCAGCTGCATCTGGGGAGCTCTGGAGCTGAGATGGCCCTCCCAAAGAAAGGGGAGACCTTGGGCCAGGGAGCCTCAAACACTCACAGCAGCTGGAAGGATCAGGGCCATCAGTCCTAAAGGGAAGTCTAAAGCCACATCACAACATCCACTATATAATCCCACCTTCAGAAGTAGCTCTATCTGAATACATGTTGGGGTGAGGTGGGGTTTTTTTGTTGTTGTTGTTTTTCCTAAGTATGGCTTCTACTAAATATATTCCTATAAAATTAAAAATTCTTAAAAATCTTGGGGCGCCTGGGTAGCGCAGTCGTTAAGTGTCTGCCTTCGGCTCAGGGCGTGATCCCGGCGTTGCGGGATTGAGTCCCACATCGGGCTCCTCGGCTGGGAGCCTGCTTCTTCCTCTCCCTCTCCCCTGCTGTGTTCCCTCTCTTGCTGGCTGTCTCTCTGTCACATAAATAAATAAAATCTTTAAAAAAAAAAAAAAATTCTTAAAAATCTTAACACTAACATAACACTCCATTTTATTTTGTTTAGTACTAACATTATTGGCAACGTTGGTGATTCTAATTACCACTCCTTAAAATAACACTGAAATAATCTGGGGACAAAATATTTGTGTGTAGAGTGTCAGAGATATGAAATGAGTCAAAAAAACTTTTGATTCTGAAAGTAAATACTTTTAAGGTTCTCAAACCTACTGCAAACTGCTTTCTGAGAAGATTCTATCAGTTCACACTCCCAACTGACTTTCTAGAAGAGCTAACTCACAATATTCTCACTATGATAGCGTGTAACTTTTCCAGAAACACTTTAAAAGATCTTAGTATAATCAATAGTCCACTCGGGGCACCTGTTTGGCTCAGTCGGTAGAGCATGGTGACTCTTGATCTCGGGGTTGTTGAGTTTGAGCCCCACTTTGGGTATAAAGGGTACTTAAAAAAATAAAATCTTCAATAATAATAATAATAATAGTAATAATAATCCACTGATTGGTTGGTATTAAAAAGTATCGTACCTTAGGTATTTCTCTGTAAATTAACATACCGTTTGCTTATCTTTCTATGTTAGTAGTATGTTTCTCTATTGATGCATAAAAATACCTCACGTATTTTAGGCATTAGAAAAGCTGCTTATGGAATTAAATATAGAATTATATATTTTTTCTTCTGTTTTTTAAATTTGTGCTATTACTATTTTCTACTCATCTAGATTTTTAACTTGACACATTATAAAGACTTCAAGTTTGGGGGTCTTTCTTTTGCTTTTTGTTGTTTTTGGGGGGGGCAAATACCCCATATTCTCAGTATCATTTGTTGCAAACTACAGCTTTCCGCTATTTGGTTTTTATTTACACAATAACCATCTTAAATAGAAATTATTTGCATAATATTGCTCTAAAACGTTATCTTAAATAAATACTTTTATGCCTACTGATGATGAGAAATCTTTTGACATATAATAAAACCATTGTACAGAACTTCTGACCTACAGGTGAGCCAACAATTGTGCCCAGCATGAATAATGCTACACTATCATTTTGTAACATTACATTTATATGAGATATACCGTGGCTGCTCACCTGGAAGGAAATGTTATTTACTCACTTTGTCATAGACGAGGGTGTGAGGGTGTGAGGGTACATGCCTATTCATCACTATCCGCACTTGGTTGGACATCCCCATCACCAAAGGCAGTATTTATGAAACAGCAAAGCCAGATTCATATACTGCCCAAAGATTAGATCAAAGAAATCTATGGGCCAAGGGAGAAGATGAAACTGACCTATACACCTATAATTATACTCCATAATTTACAACTAGAA
Source organism: Ursus americanus (assembly GCF_024610735.1). NCBI lineage: Eukaryota > Metazoa > Chordata > Mammalia > Carnivora > Ursidae > Ursus > Ursus americanus. Next base: position 10,497,144 of record NC_142128.1, on the reverse strand, counting down.
ACATGAGGAGAGATATACTCTTACTGCTGGTGAGGAAGACATAAAGCCTGAGAATAACGAAGTGACTTTGCCAAAGATAAGAAAATTATAAAGACAGTCTAAGGAAGAGAATGGGTTCCAACTGACCGAGCTATTCTATGTAGAGAATAGTATTAAAGATAATTATTTTAATAAACAGTAGCGGGGGCACCTAGGTGGCTCAGTCAGTTAAGCATCTGCCTTCAGCTCAGGTCATGATCCCGGGGTCCTGGGACAGACCCCCGTGTTGGGCTCCCTGCTCAGTGGGAAGTTTGCTTCTTCCTCTCCCTCTGTCCCTACCCCACCCCCCATTTGTGCTCTCTCTCTCACTCTCTGTCTCAAATAAATGAATAAAATAAAATCATTAAAAAGAAAAACAAAACCAAAAAACCAGAGTAGGATTTAATCTCTAAACTATCACTTAGGGGCGCTTATGTGGCTCAGTTGGTTAAATGTCTATCTTTGGCTCAGGTCATGATCCTGGGGTCCTGGGGTCCTGGGATGGAGCCCTGGGGAATCAGGCTCCCTGCTCAGCAGGGAGTCTGCTTAAGAGTGTCTCTCTCTCTGGGGCACCTGGGTGGCACAGCGGTTAAGCGTCTGCCTTCGGCTCAGGGCGTGATCCCGGTGTTGTGGGATCGAGCCCCACATCGGGCTCCTCCGCTGTGAGCCTGCTTCTTCCTCTCCCACTCCCCCTGCTTGTGTTCCCTCTCTCACTGGCTGTCTCTATCTCTGTTGAATAAATAAATAAAATCTTTAAAAAAAGAAAAAAAGAGTGTCTCTCTCTCTTTCCTTCTGCCCCTTCCCCTGCTTATGCTAATAAATAAAATCTTAAAAAAAACAAAAAGTAACAGTATATAGCCACTTTCTTTAAGGAAAGAATTTTTCAAAATTCTCTAATAGTACAAAGTAGGAAAAAATGCCTTAAGGGAGAAGTTAATCAACCTGCAAACTCCGTCATACCGACACCTGTGAGGTTAAATGCTACCTAATACTAGTCAACGCTCAGGACGGGAAATACATAGCCCTCTCCTAGTTAGGATATATTCAGTTTCAGTGGGTCAGAAAATACCTAAGTCTGATGCTTATAAATCTATGAGCTGAAATACTAGGTTTCCAGCTATACATCTATAAAAACATGATTAAGCAAACTGTTATTACCACCATCACAGTAATACAAAAATACAGCAAAAGGATACTTAATAGTTTACTATAATTATGTATACAACACAGTTTCTTAAAAATGAAGAGCTAACACACTACATATTCAGTAAAAGGTAGCAGGGTAAGGACAACTGCGAATGCATAGCACAATAAGGAATATAAATAGCAAGTATGCTCTCATGGCCCAGAATTCTGCCGATGTTCTTCATACAGATACAATTAAACACCAGCACCACACTAGAATACACAAACTCATTCTGAGTAACTTCAACTGTTACACATGAATTCAAAGCTACTGTTTGCAAAACAAGAAATGGCCTAAGATACTGGTGGGTAAACAGCTGAAATTAAATGTAAAAAATTAAACATTTAGGTAAGTTAAGAATATTGTGAAACATGGTAATAAAATTATTTGAAAGGCTTAAATCCAAACTGCTATTCAAGCAAAAAAACTCTTCCTATAAAACCAAAAAACATGCATGTTTACAAAAAAAAAAAAAAAAAAAACTCACCCACAAACTCAATCCTATCCAACTATAAACATTTTCTAGAACTATAAAGCCATCTCACCATGGACTCAAGAGCAGACATAAGGAACGTCACCACCATCCTGCTCTCTGAGGACTCCTCATCTTCAACGGGCAGGGTAGACATTGCTACTTGGGCCATGATCCCTAGGAAAGAAATAAGAAAGTGAGTGGCAGAAATTCACAATGTCCTTCTCAACAGACTTTCAGCGCTGTGAGAGTCCTCCACAGACTGCCTAATTTACAGTTTTCTTGCCTAAGAGGGAAAAAACGCTCAGAAGCTCAGTATTCAATTTGTCAAAAACTCCCATCCTCTAAGATATAAAATCTATCCCCTAAACTTCCAACTCATTTCCATAAAATTAGGTCAGCATAATCCCCAAAATAAACTCAGATGTCACCCACAACCAAGTTAAAATTTCTCCCAAGTGAGGGGCGTCTGGGTGGCTCAGTCGGTTAAGCGTCTGCCTTAGCTCAGGTCATGACCCCAGGGGCCTGGGATCGAGTCCTACATCAGGCTCGCTGCTCAGCAGGGATTCTGCTTCTCCCTGTCCCCCAGAATAAAAAGAAAAAAAAAAAAAATCTCCCAAGTGAGAGAGGTGAAGCACTCCACCATCCAGTGATAGTTTATCATAGTTCAACACAGGACATGGATGCAAAGTTCCCTTCCTCCCAGGGACACGCAGAGTCGGTAAGGCAGACAGAGGCTGGGTGAAGAGAACGTCTTTGTTCTTACTAAGAAGGAAATCAGTTGCAGGACAAATAACATCTAAGATTGCTTTATAATACAACATTATTATTCTCTTTAGAAAACATTTTCTGATACTTGGGTATCAGCAAGGAGCCTCAACTGAATCCAACACTATAAAAACGGAACACATAAACACCAAATAGGAACCGTTGGCAAGGATGTGGAGAAATTGTGCACTGCTCCTAGGAATGTAAAACGATGCATCCAGGGTGGAAAACAATTTGTTGACAGTTCCTAAAAAAAATTAATCATAATTACCATGACACAGCAATTCCACTTTTGGATATATACCCAAAAGAACCAGAAGCAGGTTCTCAGATCCATCTATATGCATGTTCACAAAAGCATTATTCACAAAAGCCAAGAGGTGGAAACAACCCAAATGTCCACTGTCAGCTGAATGGATGCACAAAATGGGAGACATACATACAATGGCATGTAATTCAGCCTTTAAGAGGAAAGAAGTTCTGAAACATGCTACAACATAAATGAACCTTGAAAAGATTATTTTAAGCGAAATAAGCCAGACACAGAAAGACAAATATTATGATTCCACTCCCATGAGATACCTACATAATAGTCAAATTCACAGAGACAGAAAGAAGAATAGTGGTCATCAGGGACTAGGAGGAGTGAGTAGTGGGGATTTATTGTTAATGTGCACAGAATTTTATTTGGGATGATGAAAAGTTCTGGAACTAAATGGTGGTGATGGCTGCAGAACAATGCCAGGGAGCTGTACATTTAAATAAAAATGGTTAAAACAGGGGCGCCTGGGTGGCGCAGTTGTTAAGCGTCTGCCTTCGGCTCAGGGAGTGATCCCGGCGTTATGGGATCGAGCCCCACATCAGGCTCCTCCGCTAGGAGCCTGCTTCTTCCTCTCCCACTCCCCCTGCTTGTGTTCCCTCTCTCGCTGGCTGTCTCTATCTCTGTTGAATAAATAAATAAAATCTTTTTAAAAAAATGGTTAAAATGGTTAATTTTGTTAGGTATATCTTATAAAAATTTAAAACTGAAAAGCAAAAATATACCACATAAAGACACTCTAAGAAGCCAAAATCAAAAGCATATTTTAAAAAAACTAATACTGGGACGCCTGAGTGGCTCAGTCTGTTATGCATCCAACTCCTGATTTCACCTCAGGTCATGACCTCAGGGTGGTGAGATCGAGCCCCACTGGAGGACTCCATGCTTGGCGTGGAGCCTGCTTAAGATTCTCTCTCCCCTCTCCCTCTACCCCCCACCCCCCCCACCTCTCACCCCAGTTCCTGGGCTCTCTCTCAAAAAAACAAACCAAAACAAAAAAACACTAACACAAAAAAACTTCTTCTAGAGGCACCTGGCTGGTTCAATCGGTAGACAGTGTACCTCCCGATCTTCGGGTAGTGAGTTCAAGCCCCACCTTGAGCACTGAGCTTATTTAAAAAAAAAAAAAAAAAAAAAAGTGACCTAGCTCTACCATTTGTTACCCTGTGAGTTAACCACTAGGCTAGATTTGGGCACCAACAAGTAACAAAGTGTACATACTTGGGAAATAACACTTCGCAATGAAAAACAGTAACAAAAACAACCGATACTTATCCCTGAATCTGTGAACAAATAGAAGCAACTTTGTTTTCCAAAACAAGATCTCTATCCTGAATAGAGATAGAATCAGGAAAAGCTGTATTAAGCAAGAGAATGCTTAAAACATAGAAATTACTTTCCCTAACAGCCTAGGTCCCATTCTTTTCTCCTGGATAAATAAGTTTAAGTAAATTTATATTAAAATGTGGCTCAGTCAAAATGGACTACAAAGGCATATTATTTTGTCATAATCATAACATTCACTTGGAATATACTGTCATTATTTCTGAAAATTCATAGGATTTCTTACTAATTTCACTTTTCCTTCAATTCTCCAGAATGAAGAAAAAGGAGACGTGAAAAGGGAGACATGTTCTCATTTTACAAATTCAATGATGTGTCAAAAGTTATAGCTACTCTTAGTGCCAGAACATAACACTAGGACAATTTTCTGCCTACTGTGATTTCTACTTCTCACCTTAAATTGCCAGAAATCCGCCAGGAGGTCATTCACGCTCAATGAGTATTAAGAAACGGGAGACAGACACCCCACTGACAGCCCTGCAGGGGTGCCACAGGCGATGAGAGGTCCTATTTCATAACCAGAACTTCTCAGGAGGCATCGTAGCACTTACAAGGGGAAGAACCTTGGAGGTAACTGTCCAGTAGGGCTTGGTGGGGAAGGATGCGTTTTGTTTGGGGCTTTCTACTCTCAAAATGCGCATCTGCATTACAACAGAAATTCTGGGAACTGTTCTTTGCCGGTCCCAAGGGGTCATTTCCCTGGATAGTCTTGATTCAAGACTCCTCAAGGAACAATCTCCCTGCACCCCTCACCCAGTAACTGCTGCCCTTCTCTTCTCTTTCCTAGAAAGGAACTGCCATCACACAGTGGCACTGACGAGGGCCACCAGGGCCACACACCAGGCCAGGCTGCTGACACAGGCTTATGGAGCATGCGGCATGATAGGCACTGGCAGACCAGGTTGTGGGTCCCTGGACCACAAAGCAGCTCCGTGACCTCCAGTGAGCAGAGACACTAAATCAACTTGCTTAGAAGTCCCCTTAAACCTCTGACCTTTTATGAGGCCCCTCATTTTAAATAAGGGCTGGACAGACCAAAAAGAAAAAAAGATCCATTAACTACATATAGAACTACTCATTATCTATTTCACAGTCCAACAACCCTGTAAGGGAGAAAGAATAAGAACACAAAAACGAGGGGCGCCTGGGTGGCTCGGTCAGTTAAATGTCTGCCTTCGGCTCAGGTCATGACCCCTGGGTCCTGGGATCAAGCCCCACACTGGACTCCCTGCTCAGTGGGGAGCCTGCTTCTCTCTTTCCCTCTACTGATCCCCCTGCTTGTGTGCTGGCGCTCGCTCTCTCTAACAAATAAAATCTTTTTAAAAAAAAAAGCGCACAAACACGAAATAGAAGTACATTCACAGAGCCTAGAGAAAAGAACTTCACAGGAGATGGTGCTCCCATAGAACACTTGAGCCGAGTTCATGTATTCTTTTTCTGGTTTATTTTAAACAGGAGTGTGTGTTTGTGTGTGTGTGTGTGTCTAGAAATGAACAACAACAAAAAATCACCGCTGAAAGCAACTAAAATGGGATAGCTCTGTACTCAAGGAATGCTAACAGGCACATCTGTATCTCTAAACTTCATTAGGGATATTCTTTGGAACAAAAAGGGAAATGAACAAAATGATCATATACTCCGTAAGACAGTAAGTACAAAAAAAAAAAAAAAAAGTATGGATCCTTCTGAATCTTCTAGATACAGAAAAGGATGAGAAATTGACCTGAGATAATTCAGAGTTAACCCGTTAGAACAGAAAACGACTTCTGGTTTCTGGATCTATAACAGAAAGTGCTTGCTCCCCCCTGCGTATCTCTGATGCTGTCTTGGTAAAGGAGGCCTTATGAAGAGCTTACAAGAGAAAAGGTGATCTCTTTATAAAGGCAGTCATCCAAGGAAAAAGACCAACAGTCAAAGAACAACCTGGTGGACATACCCTTAGAGATGTACTATCCAATGTGGTAGCTAATAGCCCCATGTAACCACTTTAATTAAAATCTACAATTGTAATAGGATTAGCCACCTTTCAAGTGCTCAATATCCACATGTAGCTAGCGGCTGCTGTTGAAGATCACAGAACATTTTCATCATCACAAAAACTATACTGCTAGAGAGGCTACACTACGTAGAATACGCTCGGATAAGCTTATTCGTGAGAAGTAATTCTCACGAGAGACACAGACTCTCAAGATAAATTAGTAAAATTCCGAAGAGGCTAACCCACTATCAGTGCAGTGACCTTGACTCAGTGATCAACTAGCATCATGTACCTGTGATCACATTCCATATTCTTACAGAACAAATTATTATTTATATAGCTACATAACAGCCCATCAAAATGGAATCATACAATTTCTCTGAACATCTTCATAAATCTTTTGTCTTATTTCCATATTTTAAAATTCTTAATACTGAAATAGATTAGTATGAGCATCTTTATTTAAAAAGATTTATTTGTTTGTTTGTTTACAGCGCACAAGTGGAGGGAGCGGGAGGAGCAGAGGAAGAGTGTCTCAAGCAGACTCCCCACTGAGCAAGAGCCTGATGCGGGGCTCAATCCCAGGACCTTGAGATCATGACCTGAGCCGAAATCAAGAGTCGGACGCCCAACTGACTGAGCCACCCAGGCGCTCCAATAAGTAGTATGAACAGCTTTATAGCTCTTGATGTGTAATGCCAAAATTTTCCCAGTGTTCCCAGAAATGTTTAAAATACACTAAATCTGGGGTGCCTTAGTCGTTAAGCATCTGCCTTCGGCTCAGGTCATGATCCCAGAGTCCTGGGACTGAGTCCCTCATCGGGCTCCCTGATCAGGAGGGACCTGCTTCTCTCTCTCCCCTTGCTTGTTCTGTCAAATAAATAAGTAAAATCTGAAAGAAAGAAAGAAAGAAAGAAAGAAAGAAAGAAAGAAAGAAAGAAAGAAAGAAAGAAAGAAAGAAAGAAAGAAAGAAAGAAAAGGAGAGAAAAGAAAGAAAAGGAAGGAAAAGAAAAAAGAGGGGAAAAAAAGTAAAGAAAAGAGAAAAGAAAAGAAAAATCATTTTAATTGTGAGGCCTGTGATTAAGGCAGGTTCCTCCAGGTGTCTGGGAACACGACCTGCTTGGGATCACCATAATCCAAGTTCAAGGCTTCAGGGTGCTTGGGCCACCCAGATGTTAACCCAGACCACAGAGATGCAGGCTAGCTTACTTGTCAATCACCCTCATCCAATTTGGGGTCTCATCTTACTGGTGAAAAAAAAAAGTCTATTTGACCCCTAGTTTTGTGTAGGCTCTGGGCTTCCATTTCTGAGCCTCACATCCCATAAATTGGTACAGTTAGTAGGTACCTTCAGGACAAAAGTGATTTTCACTTCTATTATTTGAGTTCCCACTTTCTTTTTGCTATTAGTCTTTTTATATTAGCCCTTCCAAGTTCCCATCTCATTAACTTTTTGTTATTTATACCAGTTTTTGTTTTATAATTTTAGAACATTCTTATTAGTTCCACCCACTCTGATAACCACATCTTATAACAGTCTTTATTCTGAAGAATAATTTATGAATTTGCCAGGACGATCTTAGACTGTAAGGTTACAAATTCCTATTTCCAACCACCCCAAGAAGGGAATTTTTATTGTCTTCGGTAATTATTCAGCTGAAAGGATGCACTGGCTCTACATAAAGCTAGATCCAGAAACACAAGACATGTCGCTAGAGTTCTCTCTGCTCCCACGGAGTCTTCACTTCTCCTTGAGCAGATGGGTTTCTTCCCTAAGGCAGAGATGATGGCCAAGTGCATCTTTAAGCTTACCACACACCTGTACTGTGACCCCAGAGGCAACAGACTGCTGTATCTTCCCACTACAATGTGCACAAAAGTTCTGGGGGTTTGTGTCATGAGCCTGGTCTAATTACAGTGGCTAGTCAGAACAAAATTATCTGGGATTCACTGACTGGCAGTCTAGCTAGAGCCACATGGAATAGGAAGGTAGGCAGTTATTCAGAAGGCAAAGCAGGGGGACACCTGGGCGGCTCAGTCCCCAGAGCACGCGACTCTTGATCGCAGGGCTGCGAGTTCAACCCCATGTTGGGCATGGAGCCTACCATAAACAGAAAGCAAAGCAAGGACAGGAGAAAAAGGATGAGAAACCATAAGCAGGCCCAGCACCCAAAAAACAGCAGCAACCCTAGTCGGCTGTAACTTCTTCCCTATTTTTTCAATTTCCTCAATTCCTCCATTCTGAATGTTTTCTGACTTTATCTTGTGTTTCCCTGATTTGATTTTCAATTCTCCTTTAGGAATTTCAAAGATGACCTTCGTTGGACTGTTACTGTTTCATACATCTCTCATCCTGGTCAGCTACTGTTTAATGGATGTGAGGCCTTTTTGATCTGTCTGAAACCAGACTCCAGCCATTCTTTACAATCTTCTTCTGTTTCTTGTTGGAGATCCATTTCAAGGATTAGGTTTATCTGGGTCCTTACTGTTCTGATCTGTTCTACCTCAAAATAAGCCAATAATTAATTCCATATAAATTTTCATTTGACCATATTTCTTTTAACTTATTGATCCTTGCTGTTGTTAATGCTGAACAGCAAAATAACAAAAAATATTTTATAGTGAGTCAGAGGCTTCATGACGATTTTCACACATGCCATTATCACTCTGACAACAACAGCAAAACACTAAACAAAAAACCCCACTGAGATCCTTAATATTTTTTACTATGGTGAGCTCTAAAATATTACTAAACTGGCACCTGGGTGGCTCAGTCGGTTAAGCGTCTGCCTCAGCTCAGGTCATGGTCCCAGGGTCCTGAGATCTCTGCAGGGAGTCTGCTTCTCCCTCTGCCCCTCACCCCACTCGTTCTCTCAATCTCTCTCTCTCTCAAATAAATAAAAATACTTTTTAAAATAAATAAAATAAAATATTACCAAATTTTCAGTACTTGTGCTTCAAATTTAAGCTTCGGATCAGACCGGTAAGTGCGGAAAGTACTATATTACACTGATCCTGGTTTTTTTTTTTTTATTACATTTTTACTCTTTCTTTTTTGTATTTATATTTTTAAATTTCAACAAGCATCTTTCCATTTCAGTCTTACAACATATAATCTTAGATCAAGGGAAAAAAAAAAATCAAGATATTTTAGTGCAACCTCCTTGCTCCATTATGTTATAAACGAGAAGCCCAACCCAGAAAGATTAGCTGTCTTGCTATGATCATAAAAACAGTTAATTTTACAACAAGTGACTGGAATCCGTATCTCCAAATTCCAAATTACCTCTTTCATGCACAATAATAATCAAAGAAAAGCAGGTTAAATAGAGGAACCCAAGGTAAATAATTACACAGTGATTAAAACTGTAATACTAGGCAATCTTTATGAGGCAGTAAATTAACTGCCACCCACTGTAAACAAACTGAAGCAAAAGGATAGTATCCTTTTTGTCCATAAAGCACAGATTACGGTGGACCCTGAGGAATACTTTATGTATCAACATCAGCCACATTCCATTAAGAAAAATAAAGGATTTGGTTCCAAGAAAAAAATACGAATGAGAGACGGGCCAAGCTTCTACGTGAACACGTAATTTGTGTCACAGAACTCTGCTGACAGACACGATCAGGAGTCATAGGTCCTCTTAACAGCAAACAACAGCCCTCAGAGTTGAGTTTAAACAACAGTTTAACTGAGTAAAATTTTAGTAAAATCCAAGACGTAAGACCCACTTCTCAACCAGGAGCAAATGGATTTAAACTGATAGAGACGGCAGGCCCATTATTTTAATCTACTCTCAAAAACTTTATTTTCACAATTTTCTACAAATTGTGAAGGTTATCTCCGTTATTTTTACTTCCAGTAAGCAATTAAGAGCTACCCTGCATAGTTACTTAAGTATGGTGAAATTAATTTCAAGACTGCAAAAATCATTAACTTTCCTAACTCAACGTTTTGTACAAGAGCCATAAGCACTAAATCCCAGCTGGATACCTGATCTATTAAAACTAAGAACTATTTAACAGTACGTAAAATATCTACCACTAGGATACTGTCCATGGAAGACGACAGACAGTATTTAGGACAGGTAATGGTATTCAATTCTGTAACTATACAACAGGTTACAGAGGTAAAAACAAACAAAGGAATATTTTTACCAGGACAATCTTTCATCCAAACTTCTTCAGTTATTGACCTCTACCCCCGAAAATGCAGTGGGGGGGCATCTGGCTGGCTCACTAGGCAGAGCATGCAACTCTTAATCTTAGGGTCTGAGTTCAAGCCCCATGTTGGGTGTACAAACTACTTAAAATAAAAATAATAAAATACATTTTTTTAAAAGATTTTATTTATTTATTTGAGAGAGAGAGACAGTGAGAGAGGGAACACCAGCAAGGGGAGTGGGAGAGGGAGAAGCAGGCTTCCCAGTGAGCAGGGAGCCCAATGGAGGGCTCAATCCCAGGACCCTGGGATCATGACCTGAGCCAAAGCAGACGCTTAACGGCTGAGCCACCCAGGCGCCCCCAAAATAAAATACATTTAAAAAAATGCAGTGTAAAGTTTCCTGTATTATGGATGGTCTTTTTCCTGGCCAGTATTTAAGATCTCTTCCTCAGTTCTTTGGTGTCAGTTCCAGTTGTTCTCCATTCTATGAGATCTAGTCCCAGGTTATTCTTTACATGTGATGTAAAACTCAAATTTACCAATTCATTTTATTAAGAAATCCTGAAGTCTGGTGAGTCTGGGTGGCTCAGATGGTTGAACGTCTGCCTTCGGCTTGGGTCGTGATCCCAGGGTCCTGGGATCGGGCCCCATGTTGGGCTCCCTGCTTGGCAGGGAGCCTCCTTCTCCCTCTACTGCTCCCCCTGCTCATGCTCTCTCGCTCTCTGTCAAATAAGTAGATAAAATTTAAAAAGAAGAAGAAGAAGGAGGAGGAGGAGGAGGAAAGAAAAGAAATCCTAACGTCAAGTTTTGACACAATTAATGATGAAAGGCACTATCACAGTCTAAAGTATATAAACTAACAAACATTTCAGTGAGAAGTATAAAATAATTTCAAGTATCACTTAATTCTAAGGAAAAACTAAAATGGGACTGCAGACTTTTGAATATAAACTGTAATATATAAAAGAAATTTCCTCAAAATGACAAGTACAAACAGAAAAGTTAAAATTCATCATCTAAGATGTTACACATTTTGTCATAACAGGGTGCCTAAAATAAATGGAAAAGATCTAATAGTTCGATCAGCTGACTTTATCCTAAACAAGATTCAGTTGCATTAAAATTAATTTAGGTCATCATATTAATACTGTATTGCAGCAATCTTCTAGGCTGCCTAAATCTTTCTACCTCTGAAACTGATGGTATTTAACACCTCCATGTTGCATCTGTAATTACTAAGTAGCAAAAGCTAAAGAACCTGTTTCTCCAGAGAGGAGAAATGTCAGTGTACATTTACTATAATCAGTTTGGATTGCAAACACAGAATTTGTGCCTTAAATTTCTTTCAACATGCCACCATTTGTTCTAATTACGTCTACTTAGTAGCTTCTGCAGAAGACGTGTTTAAGGTAATTCACTGACCCTATTAAATTTGTCTTTTGAAGGATAACAAAGAAATTAACCTGACGTGTTTATTACTAAAGCAGGGCATTTGCCTGACACATTTTACAAAGCAGAACTTTTTTCTAAATATAAGAACAGTTTATAACTTGGAAAAACAAGGTAAACTGCTCGAGATTACAAAATTATTAAGTAGAATCTATTCGAGATCTGACTGCTCTTAATTCTCCATGTTCTTTCAAACCACATCATCTACTGTAAAATTTATTTTTTTTTTTTAAGATTTTATTTGAGAGAGAGCGAGCATTGAGTGTGGGGAGGGGCAGGGGAGAGGGAAAAGCAGGCTCCCCACGGACGCAGGACTGGAGCCCAGGCTGGGGATCATGACCTGAGCTGAAGGCAGACACTTAATCGACTGATCCACCCAGGCGCCCCCGTAAAATTTAATCTGATTTTTAATGTTTCCCAAATTCCACTATTCACAATATTTAAATTCCAGAAAAATATTTAGTTTTCAGAGACTTAGACAACAACTACAATGGGATTTTTAGGTCCATGCGCTAATCTTCATTCTAAAAAATAAATATCCCTAGCCCCAAGAGAAAAAAAATTCTCAATTCTAAAAAACAGAGTTTCATTATCCCTGAAGTACTGCCACACAAAATACTTATTAACGAAGTAAAGCGTGGCACACACCAAGTGATCAAAGTTAACACTAGTCAGGGGACAAACAGACTTCACATACCACCCAACAGAACCTACTGAGTGAGAACACTGTGATATTCCTGCATAAATACATCGGACAAACCCAAGTTCAGGGACAGTCTGTAAAATGACTACATCTTCAAAAATGTCAAGGGCACACAATTCAAAGGCTAAGGAACCGTTCTAAAGCGAGGTGTATTAGAGGGACAAGACAACTGGGTGATCCCGGATTAGACAGACCCTTTTGCTATTAAATGACATCTCGCGGGGCACCTGGGTGGCTCAGTTGGTTAAGCGGCTGCCTTCGGTTCAGGTTGTGATCCTGGAGTCCTGTGATCAAGCCCCTGCTCAGTGGGGAGTCTGCTTCTCCCTATCCTCTCTCCCTCTGCCCCCTCCTTCTCATGCTCTCTCTCTCAAATAAATAAAATCTTTAAAAAAATAAAAAAGTGACATCTGGCAAAACCTAAGTGGGGTTTTTGGGTGAAGGGTATATGGGCAATTTTTGTTTGCTGTTCTTGTAACTATTTTGTCAGTTTCAAGGGATCCCAAATAATTTTTAAAGTACTAAGTACATATGTGCTAATAAGCTAATCAAAAGTTTTCTACTTTGGTCTTATCTCATGGGTGTTTAAGTCTTGCTGCTTTTGCTGTCCAAGGTAGGCAGAACGTTAAAATCAGGAGAAAGGTGAAGGACGTTAAACAGTAAATTACTGACTGCAATTTGTCTCTATTAGCTAAATAAAACTGGAAATGGGCTGTTTTTCTTTCTTTTTGCATTTGAAGGAGGGAGTGAAGGTAAATAAGCCCAGAAGTGAAGCACACATACTACACTTAACTCAAAAGGTTATCAAACTTCTCTACAGACTGCACACAACTGGTAAACCAGGGGCTTTTAATTTGGACGGTACTTGTTATTGACCGTGTGCCTGTACACTAGACTGGGGGAGGGGGAATCCTGTCACCCCAGCACCAACACAGTGCCTGGCACATAGTGAGCACGCCTGTGCTGAATTCAATGAATCCTAAGCTCCTGGCTGATGTTTTCCCCCCAATACTAGAACTTAGTCACAATGAAGGCTACCAAACAGATCGCTGGCTAAAATGGCTAAGTCAGAAAGTGTAATCAATAATTTGATCCCAGGTAAGTTTAAGTATAAATTAAACTTTATTTGGTTTTCAACCTTGTAGCTATCCTGTTTATTAACAGTTGAGTAAAATTACTAGTTTATCATTAATACCATTACCTAAACTTTAAACATTAATATCAGAACTGGAAATTAGTATAATGTGGTAATTAAGAGCATGGGCTCTGAACCTGACTGCTTAAGTTGATGGTGCCTGCCTACTTTGGGGCACGGGACTGCTGTGATGATTAAAAGTGCTCTAATGTAAGAAGTGCTCAGAACAGTAAATGCTTTTATAAAAAGCACCCAAAAACTATTACTAGTTACAGGTATTCTTGCTCAACTCTCTTAAGGCACCCCAAGTTTTGACACATCCTCCAACAGACAGCTTGCTTTTTTTTTTGTTTTTAAGATTTTTTTAAAGTAATCTCTCCACCCAATGTGAGGCTCAACTTACAACCCCGAGATCAACAGCTGCATGCTCCATGGACTAAGCCAGCCAGGCACCCTGAGCTTGCTACTTTTACATCAACAATATGCAATTACGGGACTGGTTTAGTATTGGTCCTCCTAATGGATCCAATCCGTCCCTGTGGCATCCTCCTCCTGGAAAAGCCGCGTTCTACAAAGAAACCCTTTCATGCGTAGCGCTCCTCCACCTGCTCATCTCTGAACTAAGCATCCACCGTCTGTCCTGCGCTTTCCTTGTCCTTACCTTTATCACACCATCCTCAAAGTATTTGAGTTTGTCCAGGCAAAGTCCCGGAATTGGATGTAACATCTCAGATAAGATCAGCTCACCACACACTACGCTTGGACCTGTAACTCGCAGGATTCCCTTATTCCTTGCCTATTATCACAGAGGGATATTTTAATTCACGTTTCTAAGAGTTTAACTCCGCAGGCTTAAGAGGTATTTTTCAAAGGGAAGAAAATTAGGTCAGTGCTTCATTCAGAGGTTCCATTTCACAAACATTTCATAACAGAATATAAAGTATCACAATTTATATTAATATAGTAATATTATTTAACATATATACTTTAGCAGACAAGAGAAACAGAACCAAAGAGCCCAAATTAGTTCATTTAATGTTCATTAATTTTTAGAAATTCTATGTAATGGCAAATGCTTAGAAATAAAATTAGAAATCCCTAAGATGAACTTTTGCTCAAGATGGATTTTTAAGTCAAGGCTTTTAAGTTTTGATAGCTGGCTTCGCTTACATTTTAAGATGCTTAATTCATTTCTCTCTACTACGATAAAGCTGGTAATCATGTCAGTAAAACCCAAGTGATCTCTCAAGAAGAAACAAAATACATTTGAAAGGTTAAGATTTGAAATGATCTGTAACAGTTGTATTTATACTTAAACCTTTATACCCTTTTCCACCAATATTTCGAAAAACATGTTGAGATACCTCACAAAAATAGCTTAATTTTATTTTTTTAAAAAGCCAGGTGAAAGGAAGAATGACGAAATAATAAAATGAAGCCAGGGAAAGAGGATCTGCCCAACTGATGGATCACAAGTTCAGTCCTGAGCCTCACAAGTAGCCAAAGCAATGTCCTTGAAAAACAAACCCCCCAAAAATCTTATCAGCTATTCAGGAAGATCTGCAACTTTTCTTGGCACTACACTTTAAGAGAAAATGTTTGCAAATGTAAAAATTATCCTTTTAAATTGATAGTCCAGATCTTTAAAAACACAGCAGCTTGCTCTACCACTACACCAAGAATGTATCCCTTTGACCTTATTACAAATTTTTAAATTATTTAGGACTGGGAAACCGGGATCACTTGTTCTAACTTTGTATGAATGGGAAGAGGAAATGAAAATCAAGTAACTACGATCTACAAAGTCCCATCTTTTTCTTAATGCACTGTTCACAGATAGCAGGCAACAGAGCCAAGCTACTATGACACCAATTCTGAAATCAGACCAAAGTTCTGAATTCAAGTTCTATCTCCAGTACTAGATATGACTGACCTTGGGATTCTTTTTTTTTTTTTTTTTTAAGATTTTATTTATTTATTCAACAGAGATAGAGACAGTCAGCGAGAGAGGGAACACAAGCAGGGGGAGTGGGAGAGGAAGAAGCAGGCTCATAGCGGAAGAGCCTGATGTGGGGCTCGATCCTGTAACGCCAGGATCACGCCCTGAGCCGAAGGCAGACGCTTAACCGCTGTGCCACCCAGGCGCCCCTGACCTTGGGATTCTTGAACCCCAAACTTACTGCTCTGGAAAATGACAATAATATGTGAACTTACCTCACAAAGTTATCAGAATGTAAGTTAAGGACCTGCTGGTGTTTCACACAAGCATTCAGTAAATTAAGCATTTAAAAATTTAAATTTCATTAAAATTGTTACTTTTAAAATACATACATATTTATTTACATATAAACTCTCCAAATCCACATCTGATAAAATGAAAATTTCCCAATTAGTTGCTTTATTACCACTAAATAAAATAACCTATTGTCTGATGGGGCAGGAAAACTAATGAGATAAGTGTCAAAATAAATCACTGCTTTTTCCCCCATTTATTTTCCCCAACTTTATTGAGATATAATTGACATATAACATTGTGTGCATTTAAGGTATAAAATAAATCACTGCTTTTAAAGCCTGCACATGGGGCTGCCTGGATGGCTCAGTCAACTAAGGATCTGATTTTGGCTGGGGTCATGATCTCAGGGTCCTGGGGTCAAGCAGTCTGCTAGTCTCCCTCTCCCTCTGCCCCTCCCCCTGGGTGTGTGTGTGCACGCGCGTGCGCTTTCTCTCTCAAATAAATAAATAAACCTGAAAAAAATAAAGCATGCATGTGTTTACATCAAATGTGTTCCTCAAAAATTATTTTAGGGGCGCCTGGGTGGCACAGCGGTTAAGCGTCTGCCTTCGGCTCAGGGCGTGATCCCGGCGTTATGGGATCGAGCCCCACATCAGGCTCCTCCGCTATGAGCCTGCTTCTTCCTCTCCCACTCCCCCTGCTTGTGTTCCCTCTCTCGCTGGCTGTCTCTATCTCTGTCGAATAAATAAATAAAATCTTTAAAAAAAAATTATTTTAAATTTAAGTTACAAAGGTCACCTTATTCCAAATATCTAAAACAAAGAAACTAGACTGAATATACACACCCGACTAAAGAGTCGTTATCCTGAAGCTCTCGACAATATAATCTGCTCAGACCAGTATTTACCGAGAAATAGACTGTGTCCTGGGGCTTCACAGAAGAGCTAACACACCCAGACAGCCCTCGATATGTTGGGTAAGTGAATGAATAAGTACTGCTCCAAAAGCAGTAAGGGATCCCTTCTTCTCCAAAGCTTAAAATATAGAAG
Organism: Ursus americanus; assembly: GCF_024610735.1. NCBI lineage: Eukaryota > Metazoa > Chordata > Mammalia > Carnivora > Ursidae > Ursus > Ursus americanus. Next base: position 10,480,322 of record NC_142128.1, on the reverse strand, counting down.
ATGAATACTGAATAGCTCAGCCACTCACTTTGCTAGTGTAAGAACACTGTTCAGGGGAACCTTGGTGGCTCAGCTGGTTGAGTGGCTGCCTTTGGCTCAGGTCCTGATCCCAGGGTCCTGGGACGGAGCCCTGCATCAGGGTCCCTGCTCAGCGGGGAGTCCGATTCTCCCTCTTCTCCTCCCCTGCCCCCCGCTTGTGCTCTCTCTCACTCATGATCTCTCAAATAAATAAGTAAAATTTCAAAATAAAATAAAATAAATAAAAAGGAAGGACATTCTGACACATTCTATAACATGGATGAACCTTGAAGACACTATGCTAAGTGAAGCAAACCAGTCAGGGAAGGACAAATACTGTATTATGAGGTCCCTGAAACCATCAAAATCACAGGCAGAAAGTAGAGCGGTGGGTACAAGGGGCTGGGGTGAGGGGAAACCTGAACTGCTGTTTAACAGGCAGTCTCAGGTTAAGAAGATGAAAAGTCCCAGGGGCACCTGGGTGGCTCAATCGGTTAAGCATCTGCCTTGGCATAAGCCACATTGGGCTCCTTGCTCAGCGGGGAGCCTGCATCTCCCTCTGCCTGCTCTGCATGCCGCTTCCTCTGCTGGTGTTCTCTCTCTCCTACGTAAACAAAATCTTTAAAAAGAAAAGAAAAAAGTAAAAGAAAAACAACGATCCAGCATTTCCACAAAAGATTTGAAAACAGGCTTCAAAACACACTGGTGAACCAGTGTCCATAGCTGCGTACCCATAATAGCCAAAAGGCAGAAGCAATCCAAACGTCCATCAACAGAGGTTAAGTACAAATAAAATGCTGTACGCTATCTAATGGAACATCATTCAGCCAAAAAGAGAAATGAAGCTCTGACACAGGCCACAACATAGATGAACCTTGAAAACGATACGCTAAGTGAAATAAACCAGACACAAAATGACAAACATTGTAGGATTCCACTTTAAAAGAGGTATCTAAAACAGGCAAGAGGCCCCTGGCTGGCTCAGTCAGTAGAGCGTGCGACCTTAACTCAGGGTTGTGAGTTCAAGCCCCAGGTTAGACGTAGAGCCTACTTATAAATAAATGAGTAAGTAAAAAGACTAAAATAGACAAATTCATAGAGTCAGAAAGTGTATTAGAGGTTACCAGAGACTGGGGGAGAGGAGAAATGGTGAGTTATTGCTTAATGGGTGCAGAGTTCCTATCCGGGGTGAAAAGAAATATTTTCAAAATAGTGGTGATGATTGTACAACATTTTGAAGGTAATTAACGCTACTGAATAAAAAATGCTAACAACAACAACGATGTTTAAATATGCTTAAAGTGGCAGAAAGAACAGGAGGAAGAAGTGAAGCTAACGGATTTCCTTATAACTGTTCAGCCAGTTTTCAAACTCATTCCAGAACTAGGGTCAGTTTCTATTTCCTCACTTATAAAGTGGGCATAATACATGCTGTCATCCTCCTTTGTCAAATTATCGATGAAATAATGTAACTGAAGTGTTTGGCGCCTGGCCACAAATAAGATAGCTAAGCTTTTCTTACCTCCTTTAACTGCTCTGTAAAAGCCAAGAAATTATGACTACCTTTCAACTCCTTTACTACTTGCTATGTCAAATACATCAACATCACAGTTCGAGAAAGAGGTCACTACCTCTAAAACTTGTGAGGGCTAAAGACGGAAAACAGGCACAGTGAATGTATGCGTTGAGTAAGCAGTTCCAGAAGGCTATTTTTCAATTATAAACTCACTATTCTCAAGGTAGACATGTTTCATCTCCATTACACAAATGTACAGATTCTCAGCTCGTTTGAAGTAGATACCCGAAATAAAACCAAACTCTTCACTACTCTGTAGAACTATACTATAGTATAATCGCATATATGTACTTTAAGGGGAACAAAAGCTCATTATTTCCTCTGCCCTCCTACAAAAACAAAACAATTTAACAGTCATAAGGAAAAAATCCCAAAAAGTCCTTGCCTTTCCAGAACTTATATTCTTCAGTTTGGGGAGATTAACCTTGTAGTCAGTATTACTGGGAAAATTTTTATTTCCTTTGAAAATTCAATTTCTCAGAAGTATTCAACAATGTTTTTATGACTAATATTTACTGAATGCTTATCATCGCCAGATACCATCCCAAGCACTTTCACTCATTCAATCTTCACAATAACCTATAACAGAAACAAGGCTCTCCCATCATCATTCCTATTTTTTAAAATAGGGAAAATGAGGCACAAAAAAGGGGAAGTGAATTGCTCACGGTAACAACCAGAAGTAGCATGAGCCAGGATTTGAATCCAGGTAATCCGATTTCAGAACCTGTGTCTGTTAGAGCCACACTAAGTCATATTCTTCTCTCACAATTATAAATTCATTTTGTCCCTTAAGTTTCATTTTAAGTAAACTAATTCTTCAAAAATCCTCTAAAGTTTCAGTTGTTTTTTTTTTTTAAGATTTTATTTATTTGAGAGAGAGAGAGCAGGAGCTGGGGGAGGAGCAGAAGGGGAGGGAGAGGGAGAGAAAATCCTCAAGCCGACTCCATGCGGAGCCCCATGCTGAGCCCCATGCAGGCTCCATCTCACAACCCTGAGATCACGACCTGAGCCGAAACCAAGAACTGAGCCACCTAGGCGCCCCAAAAGTCCTCTATAGTTTTCAATCAAGTTACAACCAAGGAACGATGAGTCGATTCTCCCATCAACTCTGAAAATCCCTGGCTATTTCAAACTTTCTCTTAAGTTCCCACTAGGCCAAAGTCGAAAAAGCAGAGGCATAAATGCCAGAAAGAAAACACAAACAAGCCACGGTAGGAAGGCAAGGACTGTAGAAACAAAGAGAACGAAAGAAAACAAAAACAGGAAAACTGCAGTGGTGAGGTTCCAGCAACGCACAGGCAAGAGAGAGAATGGTAAAGGACAGAAAAGAATGGAAAATGAGTATCAAGATACTACCTTCAGCACCTGCGATGATTTATCCACATCATTTTCCCACTGTACTTACATCCTTTAAATACTAATTCTCAATTTTATTCCCCCGGCAAGTCACCTCAGGCTACACACTCTGGCCAAATGAATATTCTGCATGTTGCTATGCTGCCATTTAAACCACCTCGATTACAAGGAATCTCAGCTTCACAACTACAACCAACTGATTGATTGCCACCTTTCAGTTAGTAACAATGAATAAGCTTCACCCAAATGAACGCATACAACTTTTGAAGAAAAATGCTACCAATGATCTTTAGTAGTTTGCTACTGATAAAATTCTTGGCAGTTACCCTTCAGGTCAATTGCCTCTGACATATTTCTAACAGAAATACTGTTCTCAGAGTACTACTTCTCAACTCTTCAGAAAATTTTTTCCCTTAGACATACATAAAAAAATCACTTGATCAGCATCTGTTTAAGCCAGTGGTCAAAACAATTTCATGTGAATTATACCACAACAGTTATGAAGAGAATGGCAACATTTAAAAATGCATGTTTTCAATGAAGAAAGAAAGAACTGAATCAGGTGAAATGCAATGCATAAGCTAGCCAGCACTAATAAATGGAAAGGTTGTGTTTAGTAATTTCTCAGTGTCTTATTTACAGCTCCTCTAATCACAACCTGGAGAAGGGCCCTTGCCTTTTTATGTTTTGTTTTGGAACACACGATCCATCTATGGATCATCAAGGATAACAGAACATTCCTCCTACCTAATTTGAGTTACTTTCTCCAGAAGAAAATCCATTATAATGAACTAAGTTATCTTTCTCAAGACTTGTGCCCCAAGAAAAAGAACCTCAGAAACCTACATTCTAAGGACAGTCTTTGTAGTCATTCTTTTTTTTTTTATTTTTTTTTATATTATGTTAGTCACCATACAGTACATCCCTGGTTTTTGATGTAAAGTTCGATGATTCATTAGTTGCGTATAACACCCAGTGCACCATGCAATGCGTGCCCTCCTTACCACCCATTCACCATCTTTGTAGTCATTCTTAAAAGTAAACCAAATCGGGGCGCCTGGCTGGCGGCTCAGTCAGTGCAGGATATGACTCCTGATCTCAGGGTCCTCCGTTCAAGCCCCATGTAAGGCATGGAGCCTACTGAAAAAATTAAAGAAAGAAAAAAAGGTAAACCAAATCACTTAAGTGTCTGGAGCTTGGGGGTGGGGGGGATTCAGGGCTGCAGGTGATCTGCACCTCCCCCATCTCAGCGTCAACCTCAGGCCCTTTCAGGCCCTCTGGGTTTCCAGACTAGACTAGGTGGTAGGACGGGATGCTTCAGCCATCTCCGGGAGGAGATGATAACAAATGTCAGTGGGGTAAATAAGTTAAAAAAATGACTGAGGGTGAAAAAAAAAAAAAGCCAAGATTTTTAGGTTTCTAATTTTTATCCTGTACTTAAATCCATGACTTTTAAAACCTCGGCCTTATTAAACTTTCAATTTTCGTTCAAGAAAATCTAGAATAGGGGCTCCTGGGTGGCTCAGTCGTTGGGCGTCTGCCTTCGGCTCAGGGCGTGATCCTGGCGTTAGGGGATCGAGTCCCACATCGGGCTCCTCCGCTGTGAGCCTGCTTCTTCCTCTCCCACTCCCCCTGCTTGTGTTCCCTCTCTCGCTGGCTGTCTCTCTCTCTGTCAAATAAATAAATAAAATCTTTAAAAAAAGAAAGAAAGAAAGAAAATCTAGAACAAATTTCCCACACTCCTAACTGGATTTCTGCACTGTGGTGAAAGGCTCTCACAGTGCCATCGCAGCCGCAGCAGCAGTAGCACCGCCTGCGAACTAGTTAAAAATGCAAATGATCGGCCCCACCCAGACCTGCAGGATCCCAAAGTCTGGGGTGGGGCCCGGCAATTGGGTTTTAACAAGCCCTGCAGGGGTTGCTGACGCTCGGGAGTTTGAAAGCCACTGGCTTAAGGGGTTAAGAGTCAGTCATACTGCCCAGGCTCAAATCTTGGGAGTCAAGGTTGACTTGCTGAGTAATCAAGAGTAAATTACTCCGCTTCTCTAGACTTGTTCCTAATCTACGCGAGGGAATTACGGGGTTGTTTTGATGATTAAATAAGAAAATACATGTTAAGTGCTTAGGAGGGATGCCGGGCACTTAGGAAACATCATCCAAATGTTAGCTGTTGTTACTACTATATACAAGGCCCTTTGACGGTTTGTACAGTGGGAGGGGAGACAAAGGCGGAAAAGGCTTAATCCCTACCCCTTCTACCCACTGACTAAGCAGACGCGAGTACACAGGGTAGAACCAAACATACTCCTAAGGGAAATAAAGAGACCCTCCTAGAAGGGGCACACAAGTGACTGGGACACCGTACGAAGAAACAACAAATTCTGACCGAACAATGCAAGAAACGGCTTTCAGTGACTGCATACAAGCAAGAAGGAGTTCCAAAGTCTGAAGAGAAGAAAAAGTCCTTCCAGCCGAAAGGTGTGAACCAAGGTCCAAAGGAGGAGGCAAAAGGAAAGCGCCAGGCGGTAGCACTCTGCCGCTGAAGAATTGACAAAACAAATATACAGATGTAGTAGTAAATAAAATGTCATTCCCAGTCGCAGGCCTTAGCCTCGGGGAAAGGCTGGCCCTCCTCGAGGCACTCCGAGGCACCCTCACTTGCCAACTAACTTCCCCTTCTGTTTCCTGAACGACCAAAGACTACTTTTCTGCACTCGGGCCCATCAAGCCATTGTCTGCACAGAAGTTGAATGCAAAGAAGTGAGAACTCTGCACGGAGTCCCGCATCAGCAGGAGTGAGCACCGCTCGAACCGAACTAGACATCTGAACATTCTCAGCCGCCAATTACCGCAAAACCACATTAAAAAGAAAAACAAAAAACTTGCTTTATTAAAGGGCAAAACTTGTCATAAAGTGGAGGGGGGACAGGGAGGAGGGGAAAGAGGACAGTTTTTCATCTTCTTCCCTCCCCGAAACCCCGTCTGGGTGCTGGCGGAATCCAGACGGCTCTTTTCATGGCCTGAAGGCTGAGGTTTTCCTTCCGGTCATTGTGTTTATTTCCCCCAAAGAACAAGCCCCGCGGGGCCGGCGCGCCGGCCGGGCCCGGGACAAAGCCCACTCCGGGCTCCACCTGGGCGCGGGCAGGGGCGGGGAGGAGCAGGGGCGGGGAGGGGCGGTGCTCCCGGGCCCGCCTGCCCGCCGGCCGCAGTTACCAGGCAGCGCGGCAGCACCGCCCCGGACGCCCGCCGGCCAATCCGGCGCGTCTGCTGCCCGGGCGCACGAGCCCCGGAGACACCAGGCCGAGCGCGACCCCACGGCTCGGGCCTGGCACCGCGCGCGCACCCGCACCGCCCGAGCCGGCCAATCAGCGGCCGGGCATGCGCAGCCCGCAGGCTCGCTCACGCGCGGGCCTCACGCGTGAGGCCCCCCCACGCAGCGCCGGCGCGCGCGCCCCTCCCCCACGCGCACCCAGGCGCGCGCGTGCAACTGTCGTCCCCCGCGACCGCGTCTGCTCCTGCCCCACCCCCAACGCCGGCGGTCGGGGGGGGGGCGGCCGGGTACCCCAACACGGTCGCCGACGGCCCCCAGACCCCAGTCTGTTCAGGCCCCGGAGGGGGCGCGTCTCAAATAAAGGCCCTGCTCGTGATGGCAACCCGGGCGGGGAACGGGGGATGAGGCGACAGGGACTCACCCGAGTGCAGCCGCCTCCAGGCAGCGCCGGGGCTAGGGGAGCCGAAGGGAAGCGAGTGTGAGCCGCGCGCGAGCTGCGGCCGCGGCGGAGCAGCTTCGGGCTGAAGCGAGCGGGCGAGCGGGCAGGAGGTGAGAGGGCGAGGGGGCCCGGGTGTCTCGGCCGAGCTCCTGTCACCGCCGCATGGCCGCCCCGGCAGGGCCTCGCTCAGCGCCTAAATCCGATCACAGGGGACCGAGGGAGAGGCCGGGGTAACCGCGGCAGGCGGGCGGCCTCAGCTAGAGAGCGCGTGCGGGGAAGCGGGGGGGCGATCGGTGGCCCCTTTTCTCTGCTCTCCGAGCTTCTCTCTCACCCTCCTCCTCCTCCTCTTTTTTTTTTTTTTTTTTGTTCCTCGAAGGCGCGCTGCGCGTGCGCACCCGCAGCGCCGCCCAGCGGGAGTTGTAGTTTCTGATTCGTCCCCACCAACGGGACTACGGGGGTGGTGGACTACGGCTCCCAGGAAGCCTCGCGCGGACGAGCCCCGAACCCGAGGACGCGGCGAGCGCAGCGCCCGGCCCTCTCCGGCAAGGACTGTCAATGGAGGCGCGGGTGGTGGGAGCAAGAACATGGCTGCACCTGGGGCCTGCGCGGCTGCCCGGGTGGGGGAGGGGAGCCGGGGCGCGGGGCGCCTATCTAGGCCGGAGGTAGCCTCCGCTTGCTTAGTACGGGGATGCAGCCGGCCTCAGCCACCGTCCAGGGCTTACACTCACTCTTGCACCCGAGATTCCCTGCCGATTGCGAGGCCGGAACACGGCAAAGGCCGGGGAGCCCCAAGCCGGCCTGCCCCTCTCCGTGCTCCGGCAAGGGACTTCCTCCGCCCTGCACCACCCTCCGGGACACAAAGAACTCCTCTGTTAGTTTTGAAAGCTTGCCTCCAAAGCGGCCGAAAGAGACTGTTGCCCCAACTTTGGACGGGCGACGGGAGGAGACTCTCATGTTTTTATTTACCCACACCCCCCGCCCCAGGCTTTCCTCACGCTCCCTCACTCAACATTTGGAAGCAAAGTTGAGGGAAAGCCTCGGAGTGAGAGAAACCTGTCTTGTAGCCCGTTCGTTTTGTTCTGTCAACCGCGGAGAAATTTGAGCGAACCTCCCCCCCCGGTTATTCTTTCGCTTTTCAACTTGAGCTCTCGAATTTCGAAAATGATGAGACATTGCTCTTCACCTAAGTGAAACTCAAAAGTTAAGAAAACTCGAGCCCAGAGGTCGTAAGTGGTTCTGTTAAGCACAAGATCGAAGGATTTCGCGATTCTTCTCCCCAGCGGAGATGGGGGCCACGCCGGCCATCCTCCCCCCACCCCCTCCTCCTCGGTAGGTGGCGACCACGGCGCTTTTTCCAGCCTTTGTCGCTGGAAAGAAAACTTTCCGAGCAGCCAGTCTTTTGATGTAGGTCCAAGACCTTCCCTTTGAATCTTCGTTCACAGATTGGCGTTACCCATCTTTCTTGCATAGACCGCACCCATAAAGCCGCCTCTAGAATTTCCATGTTGGGATTCTTTAAATTAGATGGAGACTTTAAAGATCCCTGCGGAAGCGGTCTGATTGCAGAAGATCTCCACGTTTTTACGATTTCCCCTACGATCTTTTACAGGCATTTTGTCCCCGCCTAATGCGACTGTGACTCTCTTTTGTCGAGTCTCTCCAAAGCGTTCATTTCATTTTCACGAGAATAGTTTTCTTTTTGCACTCGTATTTCATTAACATATTGGAATACTTAATTAAAGTCCGTATTCCCAGTAGCATGTACAACGAACACATATTTAAGGAACAAATGTAACTTTGGGGAAGTCCACCATTGACTGATAGGAGCAGCCAGCCTTCCAGGGGCAAACATTCAGCAGCTGTGGGCATCTGTGAGTATGTTTTATAGACGGATTGGAGTCCTGGATGGTTTCTTGAGGACACCGGAAGTTTGAGGACAGCGAAGGAAGGATTCACTGGGTGTACTGGTGTCATGGAGTCGCATTTGGAGAGTGTTAGAAAGTGAGTTGGAAAGGCAGAAGTTCATCGAGTCAAGATCACACTTGTCATCATTAAAAACTTGTTTGCCCCTCGCTTCTGTGAATTTAACACTCTGGTGTGGAATTTTGCTGCTGCTTCATGAAAAACTCCAACTTCTTTGAGGTTGAAGCCATTCCTAAAACTATTAAATCCTAAAGCAGTTCCTCAAGCTTTAGCTGGCTTTGAATTGCCTCTAGATAGAAAGCTGGCCCTTTTTGAGACAATGAGCTGTGTATGGAATGGCGTGTGGTTCGAACTCCTTTTTTTTCTGCCTTCCTCTGTTGGGGGTTGTAACCCTCAAATATATGTCTTATAGTCACAAATACAATTTTACAGTCTTCCCTAAGGCCTGGCTCACCACCTTGGCAGTTACTGGCATACTTACTCCTTTTTGTTAGCTAGTTCGTCTCTCACCTCCCTGATAGGTGCTATGTTAATGGGGACCATAAGGATGAGCCACTTTGAATACCATCTCAGCAGGGCAGCATAGGATCAAATTGCTGGTTTTGGAGTTGAGCAACAAACGATTTGTGTTTAGGGGTGGAATCCTTTGTTAAATCGCACACAACTTGCTGTGGTCAGAATCACGTTCAACATAACAAGATGTGTATGCTGAGACTGGTTGGCAGCTCTGGCATCACGCTCAAGACCAAGTGCACAGAGGCCAACAGGTGGCGGAATCTTGCATGTTATTTATTTTGAATTATTTCAAATATTTCTCCTTTTATTTATTTACTTTAGAGAGAGCTCAAGCAGGAAGGACAGAAGGAGAGGGAGAGAGAATATCAAGCAGACTCCATGCTGAGCCCAGAGCCCGACAGGGGGCTTGACCCCCCTATCCTGAGATCATGACCTAAGCAGAAACCAAGAGTCAGATGCTTAACCGGCTGTGCCACCCAGGTACCCCCAAATATTTCTCTTTATAATGTCTAACCTAGTTGTATGCAGTCCTGCAGATGAGTGTCCGTGTAGTATGACACCATTCTACTGTATACCTGGTCTAATGGGCCTTGGCCGGTCAAGAGATGCATCTAGGCCAACTGGTACAAATGCATCTTCAAAAAGACTGAGTTCACAGCCCTGTAGATTGCTTTAAATACCAAGTGATATGGTACTGTTTGAACGTCTTCAACAATCTTGAAAATGAATCACGTTCTCCTGGGGTTTTTAATGCTTGGTATCAGGAGTCTACCTTCTCCATTATCATGGGACCATTTATTATGGACCCACCCTGGTTAGGAAACCCTGAGCACGCATGCTGGCTGACAAATGCTCACATCACTTGGTCAGGGTTACTGTTGTTGAGAGATCATGTAGTGCTCTTTTTAAAGATGCTCTTTTGAATCCAAACTGAATAATCTTTCTATGACTCTGTCATGTATTTTAAAATTGCCCAAAACCACAATTCTAAACAAAAGTTGAGATGCTCTGACATACCCATTTTCCACAACACATCTGGTCTTCCTTTTTTAAGGTTTTTGGTTTTTTTTTAATTTTATTTATTTGAGCGAGACAGTGTGAGTGAGGAAGTAGAAGCAGGGGGAGCAGCAGAGGGAGAGGGAGAAGCAGACTCCCCACTGAGCAGGGAGCCGAATACAGGACTCAACCCCAGGATGCTGGGAATCATGACCCAAGGTGAAGGCAGCCAGTTAACCGACTGAGCCACCCAGGCGCCCCTGATTTTTTTGTTTTAAGTAATCTCTACACCCAACGTGGGGCTCGAATTTACAACCCCAAAATTAGAAGTCCCATGCTCTATTGACTGAGCCACCGAAGTGCCCCAGTCTTTCTTTTTTTAATATTTTATTTTATTTTGTTTTATTTTAATTGAAGTATAGTTGACACTCAATTCACATTGGTTTCAGGAACATACCCAGGCTTTTGATGGAAACTAAACAGAGGTCTTTTTTTCCCATAATGGCACTTGATGTAAGCCCGATATCTTCTGGGTCCAATTTCTTCGTTTTCCTTTACAGTAGACATAAGTACTGTATATTGAGAGAATGGGCTAAATATATATCATTTGTCAGGTAGCAATTTGATCTCTCACATCAGCATTCTCAATTAGGATCTGTGCAACTTGGGGCGCCTGGGTGGCACAGCAGTTAAGTGTCTGCCTTCGGCTCAGGGCGTCATCCCGGCGTTATGGGATCGAGCCCCACATCGGGCTCCTCCGCTATGAGCCTGCTTCTTCCTCTCCCACTCCCCCTGCTTGTGTTCCCTCTCTCGCTGGCTGTCTCTATCTCTGTCGAATAAATAAATAAAATCTTTAAAAAAAAAAAGTTTAAAAATAAAAAAATAAAAAATAAAGGATCTGTACAACTCAATCGAGATCACGGGGGTTGGGACACAGTGACATCGTCAGCTTTTGGATGGGTATCTGCGCTCTAGCAAATAAATCCCTTGTTATTACAAGGATGCTTTTTTAACTGATTATAAAACACTGTTTTTGGACAGTTTTCCACTTGGATAATTTGAATATTTAGAATGCTGGATGAGTGAGCTTTTCCAGAACTCTTCCAAAAGTAGGAAAAAAAAAACAACACCTAAATCCCAGTTATAATTTATTCATAATAATTAATAATGTAGATGTGATATAAACAGACCTTCCAGCTCTCGCTGTGCCTTTTATGCAAGCCTCTGCCTTATGCAATACACCTAATATTCATGAAAAACTCATTGAAATAAACAGGGGTTTTTGGAGGGGGTTGGCTAATAGGATTTAGATGAATATGGTTTTCTGTTTAGCATTATTTTCAGATGGCTGTAATTGTGTAACTTAATTTTTAAAAAGTAAAATCTCTATCATATTTTCTCCGCCTCCCTTGGGGATTTGGGGGAATCAGATGATATGTAAACGAAAATACTTTAGAAACTCTAAGTTAAGTGTTCTATAAATATTACATGGTATAATTTAGCCTTCCAAACATTATTTTTAAATGTGAACAACATGTGCGTGTTTCCTCTCTGACTGAAGAAATCTTTTGCTCATTTTTAAAATGCTTTATATTCTAATATCCGAGAAAATACATTTACCAAGACTGACTCTTATCACTGGATTAAGGTGGACCTGTTATCAGATCTGACTGATCAGATGATGGAAGTAATGAAATAACGAGTAATACAAGCAGCACATCCTTTCAGAATAAATAGCTCTGTCAAAAATATTGTAGAGGACTCAGAAACCTGAGTGTGAAGTTGTGTCAAAAGCTATTTCCAAATAAAAGGCATAACCTACATCCCGACTTTCCTAACACCAAGAGAAGGAAAGTCTCCTTTACATGCTGAAAACAAATCTCCCCATTCCTTCCTTTTTCTCTTCCTGTTTCCAGTGTCAATTTAATGCCCCTGATCCAAATTCTTGAGTCTTTATCTTTGCATTTTACAAGCCTTTCCTCTTTTTCCTGTGACTCATAACCACCCCTTTTTAACCCCCTTTCAAGACCTTGTGTTTATTATGATAATTAGGGTAGATGCACTTGGGGAAATTTTCAACCAAAATAAAGGGAATTTTTGAACAATAGAGAGGGGGAAAAAAAGAAGCCAGTGTTAAGAAAACTGTTCAAATGTGAAATTAGCCACCATGGGTGTGTCAAGTACTTTTTGTCTTCCCAACCGTGGGGAGGTGTTAAAGCAACCTCTTCCTTCCCCCAGCACCTGGGGAGCGGGCTGGCCAGGCTCTGGGTTGTACCTGGGGTCTTAGACGGACTTCATTTATTCCAGCAAACTGTGCGTTCCCATCCCAAATGAACTCAGATTGGCCCTGAGATAATGGGGGAAGTGAAGGACGCATAAGCCACTGGAAAGAATCTGAGCGTCTATTAAATTCTGGAAAGCTTGTGAGACTGAGCGTTCCTTTCTTTGATGCCACACACTGTGCTCCACTCTTAATTATCTCATTGCATGCAGACACAACCCCCACTGTGGTAGGTGTTTAGAACTTCCCCGTTTGCTAAAAAGGCTCAGGAAGGTTAAGTTACTTAGCCAAGGATACACAGATGGCAAAATCTAGACTCTAATCTAAATCGGCCTGTATCCAAGCCTGAATTCTTAACTACTGCTGTCCATTTGTAGGCTCCAGCCATCTCATCCAGGCAGATAGGATAAGTGAATCAAAATACAAGGTATACCCAGGTTGATGCCATGAGATAGCACCAGAAGACTGGAGACGAGACAGGAAATTTTGCGTGGAAGAGGTAGCATTTGCAATGAATATTAAAAGTGGATGGAAGTTTTAAAAAGAAAATAACGTGAGTATTAGCCTTCTAATACCTCTTACCAGCAGAACGATCACATCAAAGGATCTGTGCACCTAAAATGTTGATACACATTGCCAGTTCGACCTTCAGAAAGAGTGTGCCACTGGACATTACAGGGTATGAAAATGTCCATTTCCTCCACACCTGCCCAATTCCAGTGGAAAGTAGCATTCCTCCCCACTCCCCCCAGACACACACAGTTCCACTGTGCACATTGATTATGAACCAAGTTGGGTGTCTTTTTATATTTTTGCCATTTGCATGCATGTTTCTGCAAAGGACATTCATGTTTGCATTTTCTCCATTAGATCCTTTGCTTCCTCCCCCTACCCCACCCCCCCTTATTCTCTTGTGTGAGGGCTTTATACAATGAAAGAAATTTGCGTTTCTCTCCTTAGGTGTGTTCCGGTATTTTCTCAGTTTCTTTTGACCGTGACATTTTTTATGTGTTGTTATGCTGAAGTTTTATGGTTGTTATTGTCGAATTTATCCATCTTTTCCCTTAGGTGTTCAGTGTTAAAAATCGGTAGTGAGAAAAGCCTCCCCCACAGCAAGATGTATATAGACATAGACATATGCATATGGATATAGAGATATAGACATGTATATATGCAGACACGTACACTCGTTCTCCCCAAGCAAGATTTCTACATTTCCATCTCTATCCATCTCCCTTGTTTGCTTGAGCTGTCAGGGCTCTCCATTTCATGGTGCCTTTAAGGCTCTCCCTCCGGGTCCGGTCCCGTTTCCACGCCCCCCCCCGCCCCCCCCCCCCCCCGCCAGGTGGGCCGCGGGGCATCCCTCCCGCAGGACCCGCGGGCTCGTCACTTCCCCTGCAGCCCCGGGCCTCAGTTGTCCAGGCGGGCGGAAGTCCTGCCCCACCGGCACCTGGACTCTGCCCTTCCCACAGTCTCCCACAGCCAGCTGATGGGCCTCCTGGGAGCCAGGGAGCAGGCCTGTTGGGGAACGTTCCTGGAAATGCCAGAAGCACGTGGCCACAGGAGAGTTGGTAGGGCACCTGCGTAGGGGTGAGGAGGTGGGAGGAAGGGCGGGGGATCCTCCTGAATGCTGCTGCATACTCCAGGGCAGCTGGTGGCTAGCTGAGAAATCCCAGGGCAGGTAGGGATTTCCATTTCCATACAGTTTGCAGGCAGGACAGAAACAGCCTGGAACAAAAGCCCCGTTTGGGCCGGCTGACATTTCTGTCCATCTTTAGAAACTGTGCCTAGGTGAACAGTATTCTGGTTTTATAGCTCAGTGGGCCCGCTTAGCACACGAGACACCGTCCCCAGTCCTCATCCTGGTCCCGCTTGCCAGACAGCGTCATTGACCTAGATAGTTGAAAAGGTTTCCCTTTAACATGCTCTGTCGGTCGATCTAAGTCCAAAAGAAAGCCTCGGTTTGGTATGCATTTTGGTTTGGGTGTAAATAAAACATAACAAAATTTACTGTTCGAACCATTTCTAGGTGGACAGTAGGGTGGTATTAAGCACCTCCACAATGTTATGTAACCATCACAATGATCTAATTCCAGAACTTTGGTATTACCCAAACAAAAACTCTATCATTAAGCTATAACTCCCCATTTTCTTCTCCCTCTAGTGCCTGGTAACTTCTATTGTACTTTCTGCCTTTTCTAGTTACCCCATAAAAAGAGGATCGCACAATAGTTGTCCTTTTGTAACTGGCTGCTTTCATCTAGCAAGTTTTCAGTGCTACATGTTGTAGCAAATGCAACGAATTTCTTTTTATGGCTACTATTCCATTGTATGTATATATCATATTTTGCTTATCCATTCATCTGATGGGTCCTTTCCACCTTTTGGCACTTGTAAATAATGCTGCTGTAACATTCATGCACAAGTATCTATCTGAGTTTCTGTTTCCATTTCTTTTTTTTTTTAAGATTTTTCGTAATCTCTGCACCCCATGTGAGGCTCGGACTCACAACCCAGAGATCGAGCGTTGCATGCTCAACCGTCTGAGCCAGCCAGACGCCCTTGTTTTCATTTCTTTGGGATATGCTCCTAGAAGTGGAATTGCTGGGTCATACGGTAATTTCATGTTGAACTTTTGGAGGAGCCACCAAACCTTTTTTTTTTTAAGATTTTATTTATTTGAGGAGACAGAAGACAAGCAGGGGGAGGGACAGAGGGAGAGGGACAGGCAGACTTCCCGCTGAGCAGGGTTGTATCCCAGGACCCTGAGATCATGACCTGAACCAAAGTTAGCCGCTCAGCCGACTGAGCCACCCACGTGCCCCGCCACCAAACTTTTCCACGGGGACAGCACCATGTTACAGTCCCACTAGCATTGTACAAGGGTTCCAGCTTCTCCACGCCCTCACTAACATTTGCTATTTTCCGTTGTTAGTGTATGCGTGCTTGCATGCGTGTGTCTAATAATAGCCATCCTCCTGAGCATGGAGTGGTATCTCCTTGGGGTAGTTTTGATTTGCATTTCCGTCATGACTAATGAAGTTGTGAGCATTAGTGTATCTTGGGAGAAATCAAGTCCAAAGTTTTTATTTGAATTCCAGTTAGTTAACATACAGTGTAATATTAATTTCAGGTGTACAATAGAGTGATTCAAGACTACCATTCATCACCTAGTGCTCATCACGACAAAGGGAGGGGGCCTTACTCCCCGTCATCTATTTCACCCATCCCTCCCCACCACTTCCCCTCTGCTAACCATCACTGTATTCTCTGTAGTTGAGTCTGTTTTTTGGTTTATCCCTCTCTCTCTCCTTCCCTTTGCTTATTTCTTTTGTTTTTTGTTCCATTTTTAAACTGGATTGTTTGTCTTTTTGTCCTTGATTTGTAGTAGTTCTTGATGTAATCTGAACATTAATCTCTTATCAGAGACACGGTTTTCAAGTATTTTCTCTCATTCTGGGCATTGTCTTTTCACTCTCTTAATAGTAAGATAATATGCACTTTGCCACACAAAGTTTTAATTGTGATGAAGTCTCATTTAGCGATTTTTTTTCTTTGTCAGTGCTTTGGTATGGTATTTAAGAAACCATTCCGAGGGGCACCTGGCTGGCTCAGTTGATGGAGCGAGCGACTCTTGATCTTGGGGTCGTGAGTTTGAGCCCCATGTTGGGTGTAGAGATTACTTAAATAAATAAATATTTTTTAAGAATTGCCAAATCCCAGGTCATGAAGATATTCCCCTATGTTTCCTCCTAAGAGTTTCACAATTTTCGCGCTTGCATTTAGCTCCGGTCCATTATGAGTTCCTTCTTCTGTCTGGTGAAAAGTCAGGATCTAACTTCATTCCTACGCATGTGGATATCCAGTTGAAAAGACGGTCCTTTCCCCAACGAAGGGACTAGGTGCCTTTTCAAAAATCAGTCGACCATTTATGTGACAGTTTATGTCTGGGCTTTGTCTTTTTTTGGTCTACAGGTCTGTCCTTCTGCCAATACCATATTGCTTTCATTACTGTAGCTTGGTAGTTAAGTATTGAAATTGGAAACTATGCGTTCTCCTACTCTGTTGCTCCTTTTCAAGATTTTTTTGGCTATCTGGAGTCCTTTTACATTCCATATGAATTTTAGCATGGATTTTTCTGTTTCTGAAAAAAAAAATGCCATTTGGATTTTGATGGGGATTCTATTGAATCTGTAGTCACTAGATTTTAAACACCTGTAGGAGATAGGGAGTAGTCCCCTCTTCTGCCTTTGTCTCTTTCCCCCCTTCCAGTCTATAGCCGTCAGGGTGCCTTGCACAGAGTACTAGAAGTTTTTCACTTTATGTAATATTGTCATTGTGACAATATTGACTCTTGTGATCCATGATTGTGAGATATCCTTCT
Source organism: Ursus americanus (assembly GCF_024610735.1). Lineage (NCBI taxonomy): Eukaryota > Metazoa > Chordata > Mammalia > Carnivora > Ursidae > Ursus > Ursus americanus. Next base: position 10,463,559 of record NC_142128.1, on the reverse strand, counting down.
ACTCGTTTAGGTCTTTAATTTCTTTCAGCAGTGTTTTGAAGCTTTCAGTATATAAAACTTTAGTCTCCTTAGTTAAGTTTATTTACTCCTAAGTATTATATTCTTTTCCATGATCTTGTAAATGGAATTTTTTCTTAATTTCCTTTTTTTTTTTAAAGACAGTATTTATTCATTTGAGAGAGAGAGAGCGCGCACACAAAGGAGGGGGGGGCAGAGGGTGAGGGGCCAGCAGACTCCCTGCTGAGCAAGGAGCCTGACATGATCCTGAGATCACCATCTGAGCCCAAGTCAGATGCTCAACCGACTGACCCACCCAAGCGCCCCTGTTTTCTTAATTTCCTTTTCAACTTGTTCATCGCTTAGTGTATAGAAATGTGATTTGGAATGTTTGGGTGGCTCAGTCCGTTAAGTGTCTGCCTTTGGCTCAGGTCATGATCCTGGGATCCAGTCCTACATCAGGCTCCTTGATGCCTTTTTTTCTTCTTGCCTAATTACTGGAGCTATGTGGAAATTAAGTGGTGAAAGCAGGTATCCTTGTTTTGTTTCTTTTTTAAGATTTTTTTTTTTTATTTTTAAGTAATCTCTACACCCAACGTGGGGCTCAAACTCACAACCCCAAGACTCTACCCACTGAGCCAGCCAGGCACCCTGGCATCCCTGTTTTGTTCCCAATCTTAGGGGAAATGCTTTCAGTCTTTCACCATTAACTATGATGTTTATTGCGGATTTTTCATATATGGACTTTATTATGTTGAAAAAGTATCCTTATATTCCTAGTTTGTTGAGTGTCATTATCATGAAACTGTTAGATTTTGTCAGATTATTTTTCTGCTCAGTTGAGATGATCATGTGGTTGTTTTTCCTTCCTTCCGTTAAGGCAATTATTACATTGGTTGATTTTCACATTTCAGAGATAAATGCCACACTTCAGAGATATAGTATGTAATCCTTTTAATATGCTGCTGAATTCAGTTTGCTAGTATTTCGTTGAAGATTTTTGCATGTATATTCCTAAGGGATATTAACCTATAGTTTTCTTTCTTTTTTTAGAGAGAGAGAGAGCACGATCCAGTGATCTGGGGAAGGGAGGGGCATAGGGAGAGAGAGAGAGAGACTTAGCAGACTCCATGCTCCAGCACAGAACCTGTTTCAGGGCTCAGTCTTGTGACCCTGATGTCATAATCTAAGCCAAACTCAAGAGTCGGACACTTAACAGACTGAGCCACCCAGGTGCCCCTATAGTTTTCTTTTCTTTTAGTGTCTTTGGCTGGCGTTGATATCAGGGTAATGCTGGTCTTACATAGCGAGTTAGGAGGTATTTTCTCTTCGATAGTTTGGAAGAGTTTGTGATGGATTAATATTAATTCTTTTTAAGTGTTCGGTAGAATTCACAAGTGAAGCCATCTGGTCCTGAACTTCTCTTTGTTAGGAGGTCTTCGATTACTGATTCAATCTTCTTCCTTGTTATAAATCTGTTCCGATTTTTTTTTGAGTCAATTTTGTTACTTTGCATGTTTTTGGAAATTTGTCCATTTCATCTCAGTTATCCAGTTTGTTGCCATACAGTCATTCATGGTATTCTCTTATAACCCTTTATTTTTCTGTAGGGTTGGAAGTAACGTGTCTACTTTCATTTCTGATCTTAGTAATTTGAGTCCTTTCTTTTTTCTCATTTAATCTAGCTAAAGATTTGTCTATTCTGTTGATGTTAAAAAAAACAAACTTTGGTTCTGTTAATTTTCTCTTTTGTTTTTTTATTCTCTGTTTATCTCTTCTTTAATATTTCCTTCCTTCTGCTAGCTTTGGGTTTAGTTTGCTCTTCTTTTTCTAGTTCTTTAAGATTTACAGTTAGGTTATACATAAGAGGTTTTTCTTCTTTTATAATATAGACATTTACATCTATAAATGTTCCTTTTAGTACTGTTTTCACTGCAGCCCCCAAGTTGTAGCATGTTGTGTTTTGTTTTCATTCATCTCAAGGTACTTTCTTTTTTTCTTCTCTCTTTTTTTTTTTAAGTAATCTCTAAGCCCAACATGGAGCTGGAGCTCACAACCTCAAGATCAAGAGTCACATGCTGTTCCCACTGAACCAGCCAGGTGCTCCTGCTTTGGCACTTCATATAGGGCAGATCTACTACTAATGAACTCCCTCGGCTTTTGTTTATCTGGAAATGTCTTCATTTCCTTATTACTTATGAAGTATAGTTTTACTGGATATAGAATTCTTGATTGATACGGTTTTTTTCTTTTAAGATTTTGGATATGTCATCCCACTGCCTTCTGGACAACATGGTTTCTGAGGAAATGCCGGCTGTGAATTTAACTAAAGTTTCTTTGTACATGACAAGTTCATTTTCTCTTGCTGCTTTTGAGATTCCCTCTTTATCTTTGGGTCTGACAATTTGACTATAATTTGTCTCGGTATGGATCTCTTTGAGTTTTTCCTGCTTGGAGTTTGTTGAGTTTCTTGAATGTGTATATTTATGTCTTTCATCAGACATGAGAAGTTGTCAGCCATGATTTCTTCGGATATTTTTCTATCCTTTTCTTTTCTCCTACTAGAACTCTTTTTTTTTTTCTTTTTTTTTTTTTTTAAGATTTTATCTATTTATTTGACAGAGAGAGAGACAGCCAGCGAGAGAGGGAACACAAGCGGGGGGAGTGAGAGAGGAAGAAGCAGCCTCCCAGCGGAGAAGCCCGATGTGGAGCTCGATCCCAGAATGCTGGGATCATGCCCTGAGCTGAAGGCAGACGCTTAACGACTGAGCCACCCAGGAGCCCCCATCTCCTGGTAGAACTCTTAGGTGTTTGTTGTTACTCTTGGTGCTGTCCCATAAGTCCCTTGGGTTTTGCTAATTTTTTTTCATTCTTTTCTCTTTTTTGCATCTCAGACTGGGTTGTTTCAATTGCCTTATCTTCAAAGTTGCTGATCCTTTCTTCCTGCTGAAACTGGTTGTTAAACTCCTCTAGTGAATTTTTCTTTTTTTTTTTTTTTTAATATTTTATTTATTCACTTGACAGAGATAGAGACAGCCAGCGAGAGAGGGAACACAAGCAGGGGGAGTGGGAGATGAAGAAGCAGGCTCATAGTGGAGGAGCCTGATGTGGGGCTCGATCCCATAACTCCGCCGGGTCACACCCTGAGCCGAAGGCAGACGCCCAACCGCTGTGCCACCCAGGAGCCCCTCTAGTGAATTTTTCATTTCAGTTGTTGTATTCTTTCACTCCAAATTTTTTTACTGGTTCCTTTTGATCATTTCTATCTCTTTACTGATATTCTCATTTTGTTCATACATTGTTTTCCTGATTTCCTTTGGTTCTTTGTCCATGGTTTTCTTTGTTATGCTATTTACTATTATTATTATTATTATTATTATTATTAAATTTATTATTTTTTTTTTTTTTAGTAATCTCTACACCCAGTGTGGGGCTTGAACTCACAACCCCAAGATCAAGAGTTGCAGGCTCTACTAACTGAGCCAGCTGGGTGCCCCTCTTTGTCCACAGTTTTCTTTAGCTCATTGTGTATATTTAAAATAGTTGATTTAATATCTTTGACTAGTAATGCCATTGTCTTCACTTCTTCAGGGATAATTTCTGGCAAATTCTTTTTTCCCCTATGAATAGGCTGTACTTTCCTGTTCCTTTAAATGTTTTGTTATCTTTTGTTGAGAAGTGGAGGTTCATCTGTTATCAGTGGCAACTCCAGAAAATCTGATTCTCTTACTTTTTAGAGATGGCTGATTTTTCTTGTTGAGAGCTTTTTATAAGGTGTATATGTCTTATTGCATGTGGTCACTGAAATTTCTTTTCCATTATCTCTGCAGTCAGCCAGTTACCTGGAAAGATGCTGACCTCCCCTCTCAATTCCCCCCCCCCCCAAAGGCTCTGTTCCCTTAAATCTTTCAAAAGATACTGCCAGGGAAGCTGCTGTAGCCTAAGGGCAGGGAGGGTGTGTGTGTGTGTGTGTGTGTGTGTGTGTGTGTGTGTGTGTGCAAAACCAAGGTAAGTGTCTATACTAGTCCCCTCAAGTAACCACCAGACTAGCCAAAGTGCACAACCCCAAATTTCTGAGGGACAAGATCCCCACTGCCCACACTGGCACCAGTCCAGCCTCTCCAGAAACACAGGCTGCTGTGCCCACATCATGGTGGGGGCTGAGGAATGGGCAATAGTAGCTGCTTTGTGCACACTGGTTATGAAACAGCAGCCTCTCCCTCATCAAGCACTCTTCTGGGTGCTACAAGGGTTTGATCAGGCTCCAGAGTTCTGAAATAGTTGATTACAGTCATTCTTTTCAGCTCAGTGTTTGCTTCAGTGGAGGAGGGCCTGAGCCCCAGAGCTTCCTGCTCAACCATTTTGTGTGACACTGGAATGAATCTTTGTTTTTTGGTCATAGGAATTTATTTTTTTATGTTTTTGCCAGCTTTATTGAAATATAATTGATATAACATTGTGTAAGCATAAGGCGTACAACCTGATGATTTTTATGAAATCATCAGGTTATCATAAGAAGGTGAAATGGTTCTTATAGTCAAATCAGTTAACGCATCCATCACTTCACATAGTTACCTTGTGTGTGTGTGTATGCATGAAGAGAACAAAATGGATTTGTAAAATTAAATACACCCATTTGAAGAGTACAGTTCTTTGAGTTTTGACAAATACATAATGACCATTGTCATCAAAGTATAGACCATTTGTAGCACCCCACAATCTCACTTGTACTCCTTCCCATTCAATCCTCACCCCTTACTCCCAGCCCATGAATCTTTCTACACCATAGATTAAAATCATCAGTCTTGGGGGCGCCCGGGTGGCTCAGTTGGTGAAGCATCTGCCTTTGGCTCAGGTCCTGATTCCAGGGTCCTGGGATCGAGCCCCACATCAGACTCCCTGCTCAGTGGGGAGTCTGCTTCTCTCTCTCCCTCTGCTTTCTGCTCTGGCTGCTTGTGCCCTTTCTCTCTCTCTCTCTCTGTCAAATAATAATTTTTAAAAAATCTAAAATCATCGATCTTGGGGCACCTGGGTGGTAGTCGGTTAAGCATCCAGCTCTTGGTTTCAGCTCAGGTATTGATCTCATGAGAGTGGGATTGGGCTCCACATGGGGCTCTGTGTTCAGCTCGACGTCAGCTTGAGATTCTCTCTCCCCCTCTGCCCCTCCCCCCTGCTCTCGCTTGCTCTCTCTCTCAAACAAATAAATAAATAAAATCCTTTTAAAAATCAAGATTCTGAAAGCAATAATGGTATAGAAATTGCTCACAGCATATCCTGAGCAATTAAAAGCAGGCCCTAAATATGGTTTGTCACTTTGATTAGGATAGACAAAGAGAGGGGCACCTGGCTGGCGTAGTCAGTGGGGCAGGGGACTCTCAGTCTCAAGGTCATTGAGTTCAAGCCCCACATTGGGTGTAGGGCTTACCCAAGGAAAAAAGAAAAAGGTATACACATAGAAAATAAGTTTGGAAGAAACACCAAAGTGTGTGGAGGTATTGTGTTTGAGTGGTTTTTTTTTTTAAGATTTTATTTATTTATTTATTTATTATTTATTTTTTAAAGAGAGAGCATGAGTGGGGGAAGGGTCAGAGGGAGAGGATGAGGGAGAGAATCTCAAGCATACTCCGCACCGGATCTGGAGCCGACATGGGGACCCATCTCATGACTCCCAAGATCATGACCTGAGCTGAACCCAAGTAGAGGTTCAACTGACTGAGCCAGCTAGGCACCCCTATTTGGGTATTTTTAAATAGTCTCTTATATGTTTTAATCTTCTAACTTTTCTTTGATGAGAATATTTTATTTGATTTTACAATGGGGAAAAAATGATAAAGGCCTCGGTGAACTCTCCATTGAGATGTAATTTCTTCCTTCTCTGAATAAACCTGTTAGGATACCTATCACCTGCTCTCTTGTATTGTAAATATCTGTGTACTTCTCATCTTATTTATTTGATTCTAATTTCTTGAGAACAGAGATCTCATCTCCTTCATTTCTTGATCCCCAGTCCTGGCCCAGGGCTAGGGCCTGTCACATGACAGATGCCTGATATAATATGAGTCAGCTGCTTGTTCCCAATCAGAACATAGGTCCCTTGTCACCAGATTTTCTGATTCAGAGAAGCCAGAAATTTGGATTTTGGGAGAACTCTCCTGATTTTTAATCAGAAAATATTCCGAGTTCAAAGTGAAAGAAAAAAGAAACACGAGAGGAAGGCATTTACAAATGAGCATTACTGATACTGGAATAGTGCTAGGTCTTTACCTTGCAGAATGGGCTGGTTTTCTGGGTTCTGGGGTTTTCTGGGATCTGAAAATGATCCTGGGCCTCGTTTACCAAAGTGGCATTCTTGTGTGCATTCACCTAGTCACATTTAACAGCTAAACGTCATTTACCGAGCAAACAGAACAAGCACCCAGAAGGTGGTAACTTAGAAATGAACCATGGAAGCAGTTTTGTTTCCAGGTACCACGGAGGTGTTCATTTTTAAAAGGCATTTGTTTTTTTAAACAAATTTGTAAGAACAAATTGAAACAATCACATTGGGCAAAATCCTAAGAAATAAATCAATTAAAATAGATCCGGGAAATAGCACTCAGCCATAAAAAAAGAATGAGATCTCGCCATTTGTGACAACATGGATGAGCCCAGAGGGCATTATGCTAAGTGAAATAAGTCAGAGAAAGACAAGCACCCTACGATTTGATTTACATGTGGAACTGAGAAAAGAAAACGAACGAACAAACAAAAAAAGCAGAAACAAATCCTTAAATAGAGAGAATAAACTGGTGGTTGACAGAGGACAAAGAGTTTGGGGGGATGGGCAAAATGGATGAAGGGGTGTGAGATCCGGGCTTCCAGGGATGGAATAGATAAATCCCAGGGATGAAAGTTACAGGGTCGGGAATATAGTTGATGGTGCAGATGGGAGCTGAGTTTGCTGTGAGCACTGCACAGGGCATAGAGTTGTGGAATCACTGTGCTGTATGCGAACGTAAGAGCTTCATGAAAAAGTAATTATAACATGAAATAGATACAAGTAATCTTACACATTACTGTAGAAGAATAAACGGGTCCAAAATATTGACAAGCTGAAATGAAACACTGTTACAACATCATTTTTAGGAGTACAACCCAGGGACTCTACAACTCTGTGTTATGCTGTGCTCCCCACAACGTGGCTCCCGTCTGTCCCCATATGACATGATCACAATACCATTGATTATATTCCCTATGCTGTGCCTTTCGTCCCCGGGACTTAGTTATTTTTTTTTTTTAATTTTTATTTATTTATGTGACAGAGAGGCAGGCAGCGAGAGAGAGAACACAGCAGGGGAGTGGGAGAGGAAAAAGCAGGCTCCCAGTGGAGGAGCCCGATGTGGGACTCGATCCGGGAACGCCGGGATCACGCCCTGAGCCGAAGGCAGATGCCTAACGACTGCGCTACCCAGGCACCCCCGGGACTTACTTATTTTATAACTGGAAGCTTGTACCTCCCACTCCCTTTCACCCAGTTTGCCCATCCCCCACATCTCCCTCCCAAACCAAATTTTATCTCATTGTCACTATTTGCTGGCTTACAGAAGATAAAGGGCAAATGGTGAAAAGCCCCTCCTTTATTTTAGAAAAGTTGCTGAAATTTGGCTTTGTCACATTAACCTTTCTATTCCCATATCCCAGGCAAGCAGACAAGAGTACAAAGTGGTGAATGGCTTTATAAACTTTATAAACAGTGAGCACACCTGTGTGGTCAGAACTCAGACCAAGAAATAGGACAGTGACGACATCCCAGAAGTCCCCCGGGCCCCCCACAATGATAACCACTACCCTGACTTCCTTGACCACAGATCCATTGTGCCTCTTTCTGAACTTTTTTTTTTTTTTAAGATTTTATTTTTAAGTAATCTCTGCGCCCAATATGGGGCTTGAACTCACAACGTTGAGATCAAGAGTTGCATGCTCCAGCCAGGCGCCTCACCTCTTTATGTAAACGGAATTATGATGGGTATATACTCCTGTGTCCTTTTTCTTCACTCAATATTATGTTTATGAGAGTCACCCATGTTGTTATAAGTAGCAATAATTTGGTTTCATCATACTTTGATGATAGGTTTAATTCTCATAAAAGCATAAAGTAGAACATAGGTACGAGTTTCCCAATTGCATTCTTCTGGGGGTTACTGTGAAGTAAGATAACGTAGTACAATTCTATCTGTTCTACCAATAAATTGGAAAGGAAGAGAAAACCAGTCACACTAGGCTTCAAATCAAAGCTTATGCTTTGTTTTCAAGTCGGGTGAAATTATCTGTGAGCAATTTCCTAACATATTGCAGACAGACATAGGAAATTAAAGATTTTTTTTAAAAAATCTGACTAGGAAGGTTGACTCTCTCAAAATCAAATTTCAGAAAAGGAGATGGACAGAACTTCCAACAAATATTGGAACATTTACTGCATCCCAGCCCTGTCCTGGGCACCCCTGGAGCCATTACATTTATGCAAGGTTCATATTCTAGGCAAATGCAAGCATTGTCAGCATACACCTGGTTTATTAAATCGAAAGATTTTTATAAGAAAATACAAAACATAGCTGTCACTATAAATAAGGCCAAGAAAAAACTATGAACCTGGGGCACCTGGGGGGTTCAGTCTGTGAAGCGTCTGCCTTTGGCTCCAGTCATGATCCTTGGGGTCCTGGGATCGAGCCCTGCATTGGGCTCCCTGCTCAGCAGCAAGTCCGATTCTCCCTCTCCTTCTGCCGCTCCCCCTGCTCCTGTTCTCTCTCTCTCTCAAATAAATAAAATCTTAAAAAAAAAAAAAAAAGCAACTATGAATCCACTGGCTAAATTAATCCCCAAGGTCCATAGGTGGCCACATTTGAGATGGGCTATGCTGGAGTTCCGTGGGTTAGGGCCCTCCTAGGCGGGCGGGACGGGGGCGGTTTGCACTTATGGATTCATGCTGCTGCAGACTGCAAAGGGGAGGAAGGGCCACCCGAATTCCTTCATTCATTCACTCATGTTTCCATTCGGTGTATGCTTCCCGCTCTCTGTGGGCTTCTCTCCTCCATGAGCTCACGGAAGGCAGGGACTGAGCTCCACTCACCGTCCTACCCTCTGCGCCTGACGCTTAATGATGCCGCCTCCTGCCTTTGGGATCTTCGGAGCCACATTTCCTCATCTGCAAGTTGGGGAGAATAATATCTGTGTTTTTAGGAAGGTTGTGAGAATGTATTTAGCAAACTTATTTAGGCCTACCACATTGCATAACCGGCATTCAGGGAAGGTGCTAGGTGCTTTGAGGGATGCAGAGGGAAATAAGACACCGTCCCTGACCTCAAAGAGGTTACAGGCAGTGGGGGGACAGGAGAGTAACAGGTGTGGCTGTTACACAGTGGCTGTTAATACAGTGTGGGTAGCCCAGCCAGAGGGAGAGCCCAGAGGCCTCAGGGTAAGAGACACCTGAGTCAAGCTCTCCAGGGTGCATGGAACCCCCCCAGCAAAAAGGTGGGGGATATTGAAAGCAAGGAGGGGAGCAGGTCAAAGACAGGGAAGTGTCAAGGTGCATGGCCCACAGAGGGAATGGGAAACAGTTTGTGCTGGCCGGGGCTCAGGGCCAGGTGCGGAACGGGCTGGAGAGAGACTCCTATCTGATCACAATGGGCCTTCTGTGCCACCTAAGTAGTTTGTGCTAGACATGTCGGTCAAGATGCCTGTCATTCCAGCTTCCCTTTCCAGGCGAAATGGAGCCACCCACTCGGGCAAGCTGGGCTAAGCTGCTTTTTAAAAAACAAAACAAAACAAAACAAAAAAACCTTTATTCAAGTACTTTATTTACACAGAAGAAAACGATTCCTTTTTCTGTGTTTTTGTTCAGCGCGTTTTTGACTAACGTGTTTACCCATGGAACCCCGGCCACAAGCAAGATACAGAACGTTTCCATCACTGATGAAGTGCCCTTGCACTCCCTTGCTTTGGTTAATCCCCTCCTCCCACGCACCCCTTAGGCCCCTGCGATCTTTGATCTGTTTGCTCTCACTAGTTTGCCTGTTCCAGAAATTCATATAAAGGGACTCATCCAGCTTGTACTTTCTATGTCAAGCTCACTTCCCTCACCCAGCCTAATGCTTTGGGGTTGGATTCACGTAATTGCATGGATTAGTAACGCATTCTTTTTTACTGCTGAGTGGTATTCCTTTGAATGGATGTGCCATGATTTCTCCGTCCACGATGAACATTGGGATTGTCTCTCCAGTGGGGTTATTATGGGTAAAGTGGCTATGGATATTATACGAGTCTTTGTGTGGACATGTTTTCACCTCTCTTGCGTAAATGGCTGGAAACGGAATTGTTGGTTCTTAGGGTAGATGCGTGTTTAACTTTTAGGAAACCACCAAACTGAGAGAAGAGGAGGAAAGGGAGGGAGGGAGGAGGGGAGGGAAAGAGAGAGAGAGAGGGAGGAAGAGAGAAGCCCTCAACCGACAGTCAGCCAGCTTTCCTTGGCTGGTGGGGGCTTATGGGGGGAGAGGGGAGGAGGCATGGGAAGTGTCACTCAGCCCCACACCCATATCTCTGTGCCAGCCCAAACCAGCATGCCCACTGCTGGCATCCTGAGGAGGTTCCTTCTTCCCCCAATGTGCAGAATATTACATTGGACTAGAGGAGCCCCCATGAAAATGCCAGGGGGGTGCAGTGAGTCCCCAGAAGGCTGAGGCCCCTGCAGGTTGTGGGGGGAGGCAGTCTGGGGCCGCTGGGAACGAGGCCTCAGGGAAGGCAGGTGGGGCAGGAAATGGGCAAGGGGCTGTGTGGACAGCAGTGCCTTGTAGGAGATCTAGTGGCCCCATAAACTCCACATCCCCCATGCCCCACCCCCTGCCCCATGAGCCCACCTGCCAGGCCAGAAGTGGCCCATTGTCACACCTGGGCACTGGAGGACAGTCCCTTGTAAGCCTTTATAGTTTAAAAAGAAGGGTAGAGGGGCACCTGGATGGCTCAGTCGGTGAAGCATCCGACTCTTGGTTTCAGCTCAGGTCATGATCTCAGGGTGGTGAGCTTGAGCTCCATGTCAGGCTCTGTGCTCAGTGGGGAGTCTGCTTGAGATTCTCTCTCCCTCTGCCCCTCCCCCACTAAAATAAATAAATAAAATAAATCTTAAAAAAAAAAAAAAAAGGAAGGGTTGAACTATCCAGACAAATTGCCCAGCAACAAAGGGAGAGGGGAAGAAGAACAGTCCTGAGACTTCAGTGAGGGCCCTCCACACCCACATTCCTGATGCCCCATCTTAGGAACATGGGTGAAGCCATAGGTTGAGCCACCCGTGTCCCCTGGGAGTACAGGTCACCCAAGCTGCTGGCTGGTGCTGGGCCCCGCTCTGGCCCTGCCACCAGCGGGGCAGCCAGCAATGCCATCCAGCCCAGAGCAGTTTCCAGAACATTTTGTCAAGTAAGAACACTGTGGTTTTCCGCATGGAGACAGTAAGAAGTTGTTGCTGACAGGCTTCCTGTCAAAGTCCTCAGGGCACCTGCTCCCCGGCTCCTCCTGGATCCAGCCTACCTTGACCCTGGGCCAGGTTGGCATGGGAGGTGCAGATAACACCGGGAGGCCCAGGAACAAATCCTCAAAGCCAAACCTGCAGAACCAGATGAGTCTTTTGTGAAATTCCCAGGCCAGAGCTCGGAGCCCCCAAGGCCCCTCTGCACACACCTGGCCTGGGTTTGATCTCTGAGGGGGCCCCTTCCTCCCTCTGCAACCGGTTTCATGTCAGGTTTCAGTGCCAGGCTGCATCCTGAGAAGGCTCCCTGCAGGCCCATTCTTGTATAACTTGAAAGACCTTGACCCTTGCCAGTTGCCAAAAGCACACTTTGCTTTTCTGCTCATCCAGGTGAAACACGTGGGGCTGCAGTTTCACTAAACAGGCCTCCTGCGGCCCCCACGGATGAACTTCGTCCCACGCAGCTCAGCTCTATATGGAGTGTGTATCTGCCAGTCCGTGTGTATGTGTGAGTGTGTATAAGCATGTTTTACATACTTCATTGTAAAGTTCAAACTTTCAGATCTTCTGCTTACTGGCTGTGCCTCTGATGGGATGAAGGTGTGTTGAATACATTCTGCTTCCAGGGGCGCCTGGTTCGCTCCGTTGGAGGAGCGTGTGACTCGATCTCGGGGGTCGAGAGTTTGAGCCCCATGTTGCGTGTGGAGATAACTTAAAGAAATAAGTAAACTTTAAAAATGTTTTGCTTCCATAAAAAGACAAATGCTATATGAGTCCACTTATATGCAATACTTAGAGCAGTCACGTTCCTGGAGACAGAAAATAGAATGACAGTTGCCAGGAGCTAAAGGAAGTGGAATGGGGAGTTGTGGGTTTGTTTGTTTATTTTTTAAGATTTTATTTATTTGAGAGACAGAGAGCACAAGTAGGCAAAGCGGTAGGCAGAGGGAAAGGGAGAAGCAGGCTCCCAGCAGAGCAGGGAGCCCAATGTGGGGCTCGATCCCAGGACTCTGAGCCGAAGGCAGACACTTAACGACTGAGCCACCCAGGTGCCCCTGGAGCTTCAGTTTTGCAAGATGACATGAGTTCTGGGGATCAACTGCACACCAACATGACGTATTCACTGCTAATGAACTGTACACTGAAAAATGGTTAAGATGGTACGTTTTATGTTATGCGCACTTGACCACAATTCAGAAACAATCTGCTTGGTCTGCAGAAGATGGTGACTATTTTGTGGCTTTGTAAGACCCAACACTGGATGGCTTTGTGCGTAGGGATGATTGTCAAATGCAGTCAGCAGTTAGAATGGGCTATCGAGAGGCGCCTGGGTGGCTCAGTCAGTTAAGGGTCTGCCTTCAGCTCGGGTCATGATCCCAGGGTCCTGGAATTGAGTCCTGCATCGAGCTCCCTGCTCAGCAGGGAGCCTGCTTCTCCCTGTGCCTGCCGTTCCCCCCTGCTTGTGCTGTCTCTCTGACAAATAAATAAATAAAACCCTTAAAAAAATATGTAATGGGCTATGAATGTGGTTAGGACGGTGTAACAGTGCTACAGGTATGCATCGTGGCCCCTACCAAAGGAATACCCGGGCCCCAGTACCCTGAGTTTTGCTTTTGGCCAGAAGTTGTTAACTGTAGGCTGCTGCTCTCTGGGTTCTAAGGCTGCAGGAAGAGAGAATCTCTGTTTTGAAGAGGGGAAATTGGTGCACATTTATTTTTTTACTAAGACATGTCAGGACCACACTGTACAAGAAAGTCTGGAAAGGGAAGTGGTATGAAAATTGTTTTGATTTTTTTTTTTTTTAAGATTTTATTTATTTATTTGACAGAGATAGAAACAGCCAGTGAGAGAGGGAACACAAGCAGGGGGAGTGGGAGAGGAAGAAGCAGGCTCATAGTGGAAGAGCCTGATGTGGGGCTCGATCCCATAACGCCGGGACCACGCCCTGAGCCGAAGGCAGACGCTTAACCGCTGTGCCACCCAGGCGCCCCTGTTTTGATTTTAATACAGAATATTTTTTTTAATTTAGGGCATATTTAGAAAAATTATGAGTTCAGTCCCAATATATGCAGATACCTTCCAGAAAAAGGTAGTATTACAGTAAATTAGTCTTGATCAGACGGCACAGAGAAAATTTCTGGAATAGTCACATTCGCAGATTCCTATTTAATGAATGCCCTTGACTTAAAACTGATTTAACCAAGGGGTATGAAAAGGCGGGGGTGGGGGGGGAGCAAACCATAAGAGACTCTTAAGGATAGAGAACAAACAGGGTTGATGGAGGGAAGTGGGTGGGCGATGGGCTGGATTGAAGTTGGGTATTAAGGAGGGCACTTTTTTTATTGTTTTATTTATTTATTTGTCAGAGCATAAGCAGGGGGAGCAGCATGCAAAGGGAGAAGCAGACTCCCCTCTGAGCAGGGAGCCTGGTGCTTGACTCAATTCCAGGACCCTGGGATCCTGACCTGAGCCGAAGGCAGCCGCTTAACCGACTGAGCCACCCAGGTGTCCTTAAAGAGGGCACTTTTTATGATGATCACTGGGTGTTGTATGTAAGTGATGAATCACTGAGTTCTACTCCTGAAACCAATATTGCCCTGTATGTTAACTAACTAGAATTTAAACAAAAATTTGGGGCGCCTGGGTGGCGCAGTCGTTAGGCGGCTGCCTTCGGCTCAGGGCGTGATCTCGGCGTTGCAGGATCGAGTCCCACATCCGGCTCCTCCGCTGGGAGCCTGCTTCTTCCTCTCCCACTCCCCCTGCTTGTGTTCCCTCTCGCCGGCTGTCTCTCTGTCACATAAATAAATAAAGAATCTTTAAAAAAAATAAAATAAAATAAACAAAAATTTGAGGGGTGCCTGGGTGGCTGAGACTGTTAAGTGTCAGACTCTTGATCTCAGCCCAGATCTTGATCTCAGGGTCGTGATTTCAAGCCCTGCATTGGGCTCCATTCTGGGCATGGGGCCTCCTTAAAAAAAGAAAAGAAAAAAAATTATTTTTACGTTTTATTTATTTATTTTAGAGAGAGAGGGCACAAGTGGGGGGGGAGAGGGAGAGGGAGAGAGAGACTCTGAAGCCGACTCTGGGGCTTGATCTCATGATCCCGAGCCACGACCTAAGCTTAAACCAAGAGTCGGCTGCTTAATCAACTGTGCCACCCAAGTGCCCCCCAAAAATTAAAAAAAAATTTTTTTTTGAAGAAAAACAATTAAAGGGATCTGCAAAATGTAAAAAACAAAACAAACTGACTTAACCAAAAACTGCCAATACTTTCATCAGAGAGGCTTTATAACTAGGTCACAACGAGTAAGTACTTAAATTAGTAAAAAAAAAAAACCCCAAAAAACAAAAAACAAACCAAATCCACCCAGGGGTGCCTGGGTGGCTCAGCCTGTTAAGCATCGACCTTCGGCTCAGGTCATGATCCCAGGGTCCTGGGATCGAGCCCCACATCAGGCTCCCTGCTCAGTGGGGAGTCTGCTTCTTCCTCTCTTCCCCACTTGTGCTTTCTCTTGACCTCTCTCAAATAAATAAATAAAATTTTAAAAACAAAAAAGAAACCCACCTGAATGGAAGCATGGTTTTGGGAAGGGACAGAGAAGAGGGAAGGGAGGAAGGCATTGAAGTGATGTATTGGCATAGTCATCTAGCGCCTTAGGTTATTTGGGCATTAATTTCAGAAGTGTCCTTATAATTATAGTAAATTAAAGATCTTGCAAATTATAGGTCACAGATCTCCACTTTCAATGTTGAAGAAGTCTATAAAGATGCTTGTGAAGATGCTGTTCTAAGACCGGAATGAAAGTATGTCCATTTAACTCCGTGAGGTTAGGCCGGCTCTATACCCCAAGGGATCTGTGAGGTTGAATTTGAAGCAGTGGCTTCACAGATTCATTTAAGCAAAATCTTTGGTTTCTTGGCTGGCAGTGTGCTTAGCAAAGAAACCATGTGACCACTCCCAGGAAGGCAGAATCCCTTCAAGGACATTCGGAGGGTTTGTGAAGTGGCTGCTTCGAGTTCACACCCCACCCACAGGGACTGTGGCCATTGCCCTGGGCTGGGGCGAGGGCTCCCTGGTGTCTCTTCTGTGCAGCCAGGGAGGGCAGCCGGCCAAAAATGGATTGACAAGAGGATTATGACTTTGATTTTTATTCCCATCGTCTTTCTTGAGTGGGAAACAGGCAAGGGGGGGGGGGGAAGCCAGCGGGGGAACATATTTTGATGGCCTGGTAAAATATTTGCGGTAACTCTCCCTAACTTGAACCTTCTCCCCTTTGCACTCTCAGATCCTGTGAATAGGTATTGTTGTCATTCTGTCTACTGTTGAAAAACACTAGCTCAGAGATCAGGTGAGGGCCCAGCTGCTAAGAGGCGGAGCCAGGGCTCAGACTGGCCTAATCCATCTGCCCCTTTGTTCTGGGACTGAAACAATTCTCTTCTGTGAGGGCCCGTCCTTTCTACTTTTTGTTCTCCGCTGCACTTCAGCCAGCTTGGCCCCTCTCTTACTGTCTCTTACTCACAAGCGTAAATTGAGATCGGTGCAGATTTCTGAGAACATAGAAATTAGAGGGCTCCTGTGTGGCTCGGTTGGTTAAGTGGCTGCCTTTGGCTCAGGTCGGGATCCCAGGGTCCTGGAATCGAGCCCCACGTGGGGCTTCCTGCTCAGCGGGGTGTCTGCTTCTCCCTCTCCCTCTGCCCCTTCCCCTGCTTGTGCACACTTGCTCTCCCTCTCTGTCCAATGAATAAATAAATAAAATCTTAAAAAAAAAAAAAAGAAAGAAATTAACAGGGCATCCAGCCGGAGAGCAGAGAGTAAGGGACACACTCCCTTGGGGTGAAGCATGAAACACTTCCAGATGCCAGAATCACTTACTGCTTGCTTCACGTTGCTTGGCGGGCTGACATTAGTCTCAGCTTTCTAGTAGCTGTGGTGGGAACCGCATCTTGCATCATTCATTAGACCGCTTGGAAATGACCTTGAGAGGTAGAAGGAAACCTCCGTCCGGCGCTCGCTGGTGAGAGCTGGTAGAGAAAAGCATCAAGAAAATTCCAGAAAATAGCGACACTTGAAACCAGTTTTGCTCTGTAAAGCAGGGAATTTTTAAATCGTGGATATTATTCTAAAGGTAGGCAAAGTCCACGTGCATGAAAGAGATCTCACTTTAATGGCAAAAAAAAAAAACAAAAAAAACCACAAAAACCCACCAAAAAAACCCACCCAAAAAACAAAAAAACACCAAAAAACTTGAATTTTCAGCAAAGATCATTTTCCACGACTCCTTGAAGAACTACTGCCACCTCATGGAAAATTTTTATAAACGTCCAGTTTCGGCAGGAATCCATGTTTGCTGTCCTTGGGGTCTTTTGGTTGTGGCTGTGATGGGCCCTCACACCAAAAAGCCCCTGGACATCTTTGGCCTGCAAACTGCAGATTTTATACTGTTCTGGGTCTGTTTCAAAGTGGAATATCAGACAAGGTGATTAGAAATCAGTAAATAATATTTCCCTTAAAAATATGTTAGGGGCGCTTGGCATGGCTCAGTCGGAGGAGCGAGCGACTCTTGACCTGTGCAGGGGGGTGGGTGTCAGGAGCCCGAGCCCCAGGTTGGGTGTAGAGATTACTTAAGTAAATTTTTAAAAATATTTTTTAAGTGTGAAGTTTTTTACATTTAAACTTAAAAATTTTTAATATATCCGTTTTCAATAAAGAAATGTTATTTTGGTTGTAATTGAAATGAACAGAGAGAGGACATAGTGATTAAGAAAATTGGTCTCTGTAGCTCTCCCTCCCTGTTATTTTAAGGAGAGCACTTTTTTTTTTAAGATTTTATTTATTTATTTGACAGAGAGATAGAGAGAGAACAAGTAGGCAGAGCAGAAGGCAGAGGGAGAGGGAGAAACAGGCTCTCTGCTGAGCAAGGAGCCCGACGTGAGGCTTGATCCCAGGACCCTGAGATCATGACCTGAACGGAAGGCAGACGCCTAACCAAATGAGCCACCCAGGCGCCCCAAGGAGAGCACTTCTGTACCAAACAGACCGATGCTAACTGGACACCGTGAGCCCCTTCACGGCTGTCTGCTCTCACACAGACTTGAAACGACCTTCCCACTGTTGGGTTCTGGTGAATTCTTTTTTTCAAGGCTCAGCTAAGGAACGGTTCCTCCATGGAAACGTCCTTCAAGGCCTCCAGGTAGAGTGGACTGTTTCCCTCTCTGTGTCTGCAGGACTCTATGCCCACCGTCAGGGTCTTATTTATCGTTACCGTATTTCTTGTTACCGTATTTACTGCTGGAGCACTTTGTTCTGTTGGGACGGTTTTGTAGAGGGAGTGAACTGCATGAGAACTAAGAGCTCCGGCTCCAGGTTCAAATCCTGCCTCTGCTCATTACTGGCTGTGACACCATGAGTAAAACTCACTCTGCTGCAAAAAGGGGAAAAAAGTATCACCTCTAAGGGATGTTATGAGCTTTAAATGAGTTCATTTCATCAGGCACTTAGAGCTGGGCCGAGCACAGAGGGGGAGCACTATTGAAGTGAGACCTCCTACTGCTACGGACCTCATGTAATTGTGCTCGCACAGGTCTGTCTCTCCCACCAGACTGGCTTCTGCAGAGAAGGACAGCCCAATTCATCTCTGAAATCCCATGCTTACGGATGGTGGTGTCAAGCATCGCTCAGTTGTGGTTGGTGAATGTAGGCATACACAGATGAGATATACTAATACTGTCATAGTAAAGATCTCAGAAGGGTGCCTGGCTGGCCCGTTCGGTAGAGCATGCAAGTCTTGATCTTGGGGTCGTAGGTTCAAGCCCCATGTTGGGTGCAGAGATTGCTTAAAAATAAAGTCTTAAAAAAATAAAGATCTCGGCAGGGCACCTGGGTGGCTCAGTAGGTTGGGCATCTGCCTTTGGCTCAGATCGTGATCTCAGAGACCTGGGTTTGAGCCCCTGCTTTGGGCTCCCTACTCAGTGGGGATTCTGCTTCTCCCTCTCCCTCTGCCTCTCCTTCCTGCTCTCCCTCTCTCAAATTAAAAAAAAAAAAAAAACCTTTAAAGAAAGAGATAAATAAAGATCTTGGAGTGTGAGTGTTTGGAGACATATGTCATTCACCCCTGCACTAGCATGTTTGGGCTCTGCACTCTAAGGCCAGCCCCAACAGGCACATTATACCAGGCAGCCTCAGGTCCATAAAGTGGACACCAGCTGACCCACAGCCCAGAACAGATGCACATGATGGTAACATATTGGTGTCAGGAGCCCAACATGGGAAGTAGGGTTTCCTTTACAGACCCTGAGCCACTGACACTGCCGGTTGTCTCCCATTATCTCTATTCTCCCTCTGTCTTCGTTGTTTTCTTAGTTTCCTAGGGCTGCCATGACAAAGCACCATGAACTAGGTGACTTAAAAATATGAGAGGGGTACCTTGGTTGACTTAGTTGGTAGAGAAAGTGACTCTTGATCTTGAGGTCATGAGTTCAAGCCCCACGTAGGGTGTAGAGATTACTTAAGGAAATTAAATAAATAAATAAATAAATAAATAAATAAATAAATAAGAATATCAGAAGTTTCTTGTCTCACAGTTCTAGAGGCTGGAAGTCCAAGATCAAGGTGTTGGAAGCATTGGTTTCTTATAAGAGTGGCAAGGAAGAATAAATTCCATACCTTTCTCCTAGCTCCTGGTGGTTTACTGGTCATCTTTGATGTTGGCTTGTAGATGCATCACTTCAAATACGTGCTTTTGGGGCACCTGAGGGACTCAGTCGGTTGAGTGTTTGACTTCAGCTCAGGTCATGATCTCAGGGTCCTGGGATTGAGCCCTGTGTCTCCATGCTTAGCGGGGAGTCTGCTTCTCCTTCTACCTCTGCCCCTCCCCCTGCTTGTGCTCTGTCTCTCTCTCTTTCTCAAATAAAAAAATAATCTTTAAATAAATAAATAAATAAATAAATAAATAAATAATATATATATATATATATATATATATATATATATATATATTTCAATCCAAAAATGAAATTAGGAAAGCAATTCTACTTATAATAGCAACAAAAAGGATAAAATATTTAAGAATAAATTTTTTTAAAGTGTAAGATTTGTACACTGAAAGCTATAAAACATCATTAAAGAAATTAAGGAACACTTCAGTAAAGACATCCCATGTTCATGAATTGGAAGATTTAATATTGTTAAGATGTCAATCCTAACAAATTGATTTCTAGATTCAAAGTTACCTCTATCAAAATCCTAATTAGTTGTGTTTTTTTATCCCCCAAAATGGAAAAGCTGATCCTAGGATTCATATGAAAATATAAGGGATCGAGGATAGCTAAAGCAATCTTGAAAAAGGAGCACAAAGTTGGGGACTCACTACTTCCTGATTGCAAAATTACTACAAAGTTATAGTAATCAATAGAGTGCAGTACTGGCGTGAGGATAGACATAGAGATCAGTGGAATAAAACTGAGAGCCCAGGGGCACCTGGCTGGCTCAGTGAGTAGAGGCTGTGACTCTTGATCTCAGGGTTGTGAGTTCAAGCCCCATGTTGGGTGTGGTGCCTATTTAAAATTAATTAACTAATTAATTAAAAAAAAGAACTGAGAGGTCAGATATAACGCTCACTTTTATGATCAGTTGACTTTTCAACAAGGGTGCTAAGACCATTCAGTGGGAAAAAAATGATCTTTCCAACAAATGCACTTTTACAAGAAATCCCAGAGAGCTCCCTCCCTGCTTCCATTATGGGAAACTAACAATGAGAAGCTGGCCCTTTAATGAGGAAGCAGGCTCTCACCAGACACTGAACCTGCCAGTGCCTTGATTTTGGACTTCCCAGCCTCCAGAACTGTGAAAAATAAATTTCTGTTGTTTATGTGCCACCTAGTCTATGGTGGTTTTGCTTTTTTTATAGCAGCCTGAATGAACTAAGACAATATTTATGGTAGCCAAAAAATGGAAACAACCCAAATGCCTATTAACTGATGAATAGATTTTTTTTAAAGATTTTATTTAGTTAGTCAGTTATTTGAGAGAGAGTGCGAGCATGGGGGGCGCGGGGAACAAAGGGAGAGGGAGAAGCAGACTCCCTGCTGAGCAGGAAGCCTGACACAGGGCTCCGGGCTCCATCCCAGGACCCTGAGATTATGACCTAAGCCAAAGGCAGACGATTAACCAACTGAGCCACCCAGGTACCCCTCGAGTAGATTTTTAATGTAGTCTATGTATACAATGGAATATTAGTCAGCAACGAAGAGAAATAAAATATGGAACACACTAGAACAGAGATGAACCTTGAGAACATTATACTAACTGAAAGAAACCAGTCATGAAGGACCACATATTATATGATACTGTTTATGCAAAACATCCAGAATAAGCAAATCCATAGAGACAAGAAGTCGATTAGTGGTTGCCTGGGACTATGGGGGCTGAACTGTGGTGTGGCTGCTAGTGGGCACCGGGTTTCTTTCTGAGGGGACGACACTGTTGAAAAATTGATCATGATGATAGTTGCACAACTCTGGGAATATACTAAAAACCATTGAGTTGTGCAGTTTAAATGGCTGAATTGTATCTCAGTAAGCTGTTGTAAAAAGCAAATTATGGGGGTGCCTGGGTGCCGCAGTTATTAAGCGTCTGCCTTCAGCTCAGGGCGTGATCCCGGCGTTCTGGGATCAAGTCCCACATCGGGCTCTTCCGCTATGAGCCTGCTTCTTCCTCTCCCACTCCCCCTGCTTGTGTTCCCTCTCTCGCTGGCTGTCTCTATCTCTGTCAAATAAATAAATAAAGTCTTTAAAAAAAAAAAAGCAAATTATGGTATGTAACTTGGACTACTATGTGACCATTGATTTGTAAAAATTTATTATTTTTTAAAAGATTTTTATTTATTTATTTGAGAGAGAGAGTGAGCGAGCGAGCGAGAGAGCATGAGTGCGGTGAGGGGCAGAGGGAGACGCAGACTCCCCTGAGCTGAACAGGGAGCCCAATGTGGGGCTCGATCCTGGGACTCTGGGACCACGACCTGAGCCGAAGGTAGACGCTTAACGGACTGAACCACCCAGGTGCCCCTATTTATAAGAATTTAAACCATAAAGAATATGTTCAGGGGTACCTGGCTGGCTAAGTCAGTAGAGCATGTGACTCTTGATCTCAGGGTTGTAGGTTCGATCCCCCTGTTGGTTGTAGAGATTACTTAAAAATAGAATCTTAAAAAAAAAATAGAACCTTTTAAAAAAAATATGTTCATAATATGGCATTCAGTTGAAATAGTAAGGACATGAAATTGTATCATATCAACTAACTAAATATATTTGTATAGGAGACACTGTTGGTAGCCACCTAGCCTCCTTTTCCTCTTCTTCTGACCTAAATGACTGTGAGTCAGGGGAAGCTGCCCCAGCTCCTAGGGTGACTGCTCTAAGTCAATGGCAGGAATCCCACCACTTAGCCAGGTCTACACCCATCAGTTAGCCTATGGCATTCCCAATGATGGCAGCTGGTTCAGGAGTGGGGGTGTGAGCAAGCGGGCCCAATCAGACTGCAAGGAAGACTTTCAGCCCCTCCGATCATCTCCCTGCCCTAAGGGGTCAATGAGATGCTGCCCTTGCTATAGAAGGACCCTTGGGATGAAGTCAGTGTTTGGATGGCCCTGGAGAAGTCACCTGGGTCCTTTAGAATGTCATTGTTCTCCACCAACCCTAACATCTGTCCGTCTCTAGGTTTCCTGTTCCCTGGGGTCTTTAATAGCTTTCCTTCTATTTTAGCTTGTTTGAGTCAGGGTGGTTTTTGTTATCTGAGGAAAGCATCCTAACTAACACAATATGCATAGAAGAAAGAGTAGACGGAAAAGTGTAAAAATGTAGGTTGCCGTTATCTTTCAGTGGTGGGGTTATGACGGTTTGAGATTTCTTTTGTATATTTTTCCATGTTTTCAAGTTTTTCTAAAATTAGCATGTATTACACTTTCAATCAGGATAAGTACATTACACTTTTAAAAAGAAAAAGGCAGGGCGCCCGGGTGGCTAAGTTAGTTCAGCATCTGCCTTCGGCTCAGGTCATGATCCCAGGGTCCCAGGATGGAGCCTCACGCTGAGCAGGGAGCCTGCTTCTCCCTCTCCCTCTGCCCCTCCCCGCCGCTTGTGCTCTCTCTCTCACTTTCTCCAAAATAAATAAATACAATTTTTTTAAAAAGGCAACATATGGGGCGCCTGGGTGGCACAGTCGTTAAGCATCTGCCTTTGGCTCAGGGCGTGATCCCGGCGTTTTGGGATCCAGCCCCACATCAGGCTCCTCCGCTATGAACCTGCTTCTTCCTCTCTCCCTCCCCCTGCTTGTGTTCCCTCTCTCAGGCTGTCTCTCTCTGTGTGTCAAATAAATAAATAAAATCTAAAAAAAAAAAAAAAAAAGCAACAAAAAGAATATGAGTCCACATACCTATAGCAGCCACCGGGGGAACGTGACCCCCAGTGTTCTCTGCCTCCTCCTATTCACACACTTGTGTGGTCCTTCCGCATATGTACTAGGGCTGTCCTGTGTTATCAGTAGCATAAGGCAGAAGCAGTGACATTAGGTTATAAAAAAGACTGGCTTCTGTCTTGGGTGCTCACTTTCTCTCTCTCTCTCCCTAAGCTTTATTTATTTGAGAGAGAGAGAGAGAGCAAGCACGGGGCAAGGGCAGAGGAAGAGGGAGAGCAGCAGGAGAGCCCGACGCGGGGTTCCATCTCACCACCCTGAGGTCATGTGGTGAGCACCCCGTGGCGAGGCCCAGGTGTGGGAAAGTGAAGCCTCTGGCCAACAGCCACATGAGTCAGCTTGGAAGCAGAGTCTCCCTCCAGTCCAGCAGATGACCGCTGCCCAAGCACGGCTTGAATACAGCCTCCTGGGACACTCTCATCCAGAACTATCCGTCCAGCCGCTCCCGGATTCCTGACCCTCAGAACCAATATTAGTATGTTTATTTATTTAGTTTAGGTTAGTTTAGCTTTTTAAAATAATCTCGATGCCCAACATCAGGCTCAAACTCACAACCCCGAGGTCAAGAGCTCTATGCTCTACCGACTGAACCAACCAAGTGCCCCAGCCCCAGTGAGTTTATTATTTTAAGCTATTAACTTTCGGGGTCATGGTTCCGTGGCAACGGACATGCCACTCTCGCTCAGTATGCCACTTTGGGGGAAATCAACTTCAGAAACAGGGGCACCAGCCCCAAAGGACGTATCTACGAGGGTGTTTATTGCCCCTGCCTTTGCTTTAGAAAAATATTGGGTATAATTAGAAACGAGGGTGGTATCATTCTGTGGGACTGTTGTGCCGTTTTGGGTAGGTCTGTAAGGTCAGCCTGTATGTGTGAATCCGGAAGGATTCACGGCCCGTCGAGTGGGGAGCAAAACGGTTGCAGAGTCCGACGTATGGTATCTGTGGGAAGTGGCTCCCCAACATCTCTCCTCCCCTTCCTCCTTATTCACAGGCCGTGTTCCCAGTTTCGAAACTAAATCTCGATTTCTCGGCTTCCCTTGCAGCCAGGCACGACCACAGGATATATTTCTGGCTAATGAGATATAAGCAGAGATCCCCAGGAAAGAAAACTACTGGTTTTCTAGTAACATGTATACATTTTTTAAAAAACATTTTTAAAAATTTATTTGAGAAAGAGTGGGTGTGTGCAAGTGGGGGAGGGGCAGAGGGAGAGAATCCCAAGCAGACTCCCCGCTGAGCGTGGAGCACAATGGGGGACTCGATCTCACGACCCCGACATCATGACATGAGCCAAAACCAAGAGTCGGACACTTAGCCGACGGAGCCCCCCAGCGCCCCACATGTATGCGCTTTTAATCAGTCAGCTGGTACGTGCCTGTACCCTGTTGCCCTCCCTCTTCTTCCCAGTGGAACAGAGACTCAGCGTCTGGCGGGCAGAGCCATCTTGTGACTATGGGGACCAAAGTCACACTGTCAGGATGGGGAAGCTTGAAGACACAGTGCATGTGCCTTTGTGGCTGCAGCACCCCACGCCATGTGACCCCACGCTTGTTGTCCCCCAAGAAAAAGGAAACAGATTTCTCAGTTAAGCCACTGTTTAGGTTTTGAATGCAATCCAGATTATTGCATGAGCCTTTTTTTGGTTTGTTTTTTTTTAAGATTATATTTACTTGAAAGATAGTGAGCGAGAGAGAGAGCATGAGCAGGGGGAGGTCGAGAAGCAGACTCCCCGCTGAGCAGGGGACCTGATGCGGGGCTCGATCCCAGGACCCTGGGATCATGACCTGAGCCGAAGGCAGACGCTTCACCGTTGGAGCCACCCAGGTGCCCCGATCCGTTTTCATTTGAAAGAAGAAAGGGAGAAAGATCACGCATTGTGTATATGTGCGATTACTCGTGTGAGCGTAATGACGTTGAAGGGTGCGTATCTGACTGTTAACACGCGGTTAACAGCAAGGGGGAGGACTGGAGGCAAAGGAGAGGTTACGAAGCTTTTATTTTTATTCCATTTACATCATTGTATCAAACATTTGTTAATTTTGTGACACACTATAGTAATGTCCACAAACCTTATAAAAAGACAGGAAGAATCAAATATACTAATATATATATAGGAGAGGAAGAAGGAAAAGGGTATAGCCTTCTGGAATTACTGCTCATTGCTGGACCGTGACTGGGCAGGTACCATGCTGAGCGCAGGGAACCAGGACTGCACAGGCAGAGGAGATGGAACATTCGGTCGGGCTCCGCTGTTCGAGCCAACACTATCAGCTCCAGATTTGTTCCACAGGCCTTGGTGAGGAGGGCCAGCCATTCCGGAGATCATCAGGACCCCACCGGGGCACGGGAGGCCCAGGGGGCAGGTGCAGCCTGGCCGAGAAAGGAAGTAGCTAGAGGAAGCTGGGCTCTGGGATCCAGGGCCGGGGGATGCAAGGTGGGGATTGGCGGGGGGCTGCCCTGTGATTGGGCACAGCTGTGGCCCACGGCGCTGGTCCCGGGCTCCCCAGACATGAGTCCTTGCTTTCCGGAGCAAGCTTCTGCTCCCTTCCCTGCTCTGAGGGATCTGGGCTTGTTAGCTGGATCCCACCATACAGGCTCCTGAGCAGGGCTGGGGTGCATGGGAGCCAGGCGTCTAGACCAAATCACAGCGTCATGCGGCTGACTGTAGACATGACCTATGTCTTCCTAGTCAGTGGCTCTTTGCTTTCTGGAGCCTTCATGGCCCCCAGTCTGTGCTAGGCCCCTGTGCAGCCCAGGGGCTGGCAGTGGGGGCAACAGGGCTGCTGTCTTGGACCAGCCTCCCCCCCACCCCACCCCACAACCGCCTCCCCGCACGATTTCCTCTCTTGTGGCAGCCAGGCGTTTCCTGTTCTCTCTGGCTGTCTGGACAGCTTCCTCATTTCCCCTTGCAACATCGGGCAGCAGGTGTCTGGATGGCTCCTCTCTCCAAAACCCTGGCAGCCAGGGACCAAGCAGAGAGCCTCTGGGATCACACAAAGGTGTGCCACGGAAGGGACAGCTGCTCAGCTGGGCTGGGCCCAGCCGGGTTCTGGGGGAGCCAGAGGAGGGAAGCTGCCATTTTCCTGAACTGGGTTATGACCCAGATATCACACGGAACATATTTACGCTAAAGAATTCTTTGTCGCTTATCGAAACTTTCCATTTAACTGAACATCCTGTATTTTTATTTGCTAAATCTGGCAACCCGATCCTAAGACGGCTGAGCTTTCAAAGTTCTAATCAGATTTTCCAGAAAGGGAAGAGAGGGAGGAGAGGAGAGTGGAGAAAAGAAGAAACTCCCCATGGAAAGAGCCTGTGTGTGACTCACCAGCTAGCAGCTCCTCCCCGCTGTGGGCCAGGGACTGAGGCCCCAGGAGAGAGGGCAGGGCTGGGAGGGCACCCCGTGCCAATCCTGGCCCAGCCACCAACTTCCTGTGGGTCACCCTGGGCCATGGCTGGGCCTCTCTGGGCTCCCAGGCTGGCGGGTGTGGCCTCCAGCACTCATTCGTTCATCACAGTTGTCCCAAGCACCCCGTGGGCCAGACCCAGGTCTGGGAGAGGAGCCGGACCCCTGGGCCCTTGAGCAGCTGGCTGGCAGGTGGCACGTGGAGGATGTAGAAGTGAAAATGGATCCCCATGATCCAGGAAGGTAGAATTTCCACTTCCCTCCTTCAGAGGGAGAGCTAGTACTCAGTCCCTTCTGGGCCCTGCTCCTGCCTTCTTCCTCTTCCTGGTGCCACTGGACGCTCAGGGATCTGGGGGGCCGCCTACTGGTGGCTGTCGTGGCACTGCCATCCTCAACAGGAAGCCCTCCACAAAGCCACGCTTTCTCTGGCAGCCCCCAGAATGGTGGGGGTGAGTTTCGCAAGCCGTGAACTGTTCTGGGGGACTTGCTTCTCCTGGACCAGCGGGTTGGGTTGACCAGTCAAGCTTGGCTCTGCCAGATGCCCGCCTGCGTGCCTAGGGCCTTCAGATCATCGGTGGGCTCAGGATGAGACAAGGTGGGAATCTTCGAATGGCAGACCTTTAGGGTGGGATGCTTAGGCGAGAAAAATGGAAGGAGGGAATTAGATTTTGAGGACCAGGGGGCTAATCCAGAAGCCACCATTCTCTTCCACACAGCAGCGAGGGTGCTTTGAAATATCATTTTGGGGGTCACCTGGGTGGCTCAGTCAGTTAAGTGGCCAACTCTTGGTTTCAGCTCAGGTCATGATCTCAGGGTCCTGGGACTGAGCCCCGAGTCAGGCTCCAGGCCCAGCCAGGGAGTCTGCTAGTGGATTCTGCCTCTCCCTCTGCCCCTCCCCCTGCTCTGTCTGTCTGTCGGTCTCTCAAATAAATAAATAAATCTTTAAAAAAAATAAAAAGGAGGTTTTTTTATTGTGGTAAAAATATAATAACATGGGGGGCACCTGGGTGGCACAGCGGTTAAGCGTCTGCCTTCGGCTCAGGGCGTGATCCCGGCGTTATGGGATCGAGCCCCACATCAGGCTCTTCCACTATGAGCCTGCTTCTTCCTCTCCCACTCCCCCCGCTTGTGTTCCCTCTCTCGCTGGCTGTCTCTATCTCTGTCGAATAAATAAATAAATAAAATCTTTAAAAAAATATATATATAATAACATGGAGGCACCTGGGTGGCTCCGTCAGTTAAGTGTCTGCCCTCAGCTCAGGTCATGATCCCAGGGTCCTGGGATTGAGAACCCTGCTTCTGACCCTCCCCCCTGCTCATGTGCTCTCTCTCTCTCTCTCTCTCTCTCTCTCACATAAATAAAAAAGTAAATAAAATCTTTAAAAAAATATAGCATAACATTGACCATTTCGGTGCACAACTCAGTGGCATTAGTACATTCCCGATGTTGTGTAACCATCACCAGTATTTCCAGAGCTTTTTCATCACCCCAAGCAGAAACTCTGTACCCATTAAACAGTAATTCTCCCTCTTCCTCCTCCCGTCCCAGCCCCTGGTAACCTGTAATCTATTTACTGTCTGTGAACTTGCCTGGTTCTCGATGCCTCATCCAAGTGGAAGCATACCCTGTCTGTCGTTTTGTGTCTGACTGCTTTCACACAGCATGTTTTCCAAGAGCCCCCGTGTCGTAGCAGCTGTCAGAGCGTGATGCCTTCTTACCGCTGCGTCGTATTCCATTGTGTAGCTAGACCCTATCTGGCTTATCGATTTATCTGTGGGAGGACACTTGGGTTGTTTCTGCCTTCTGGCTACTGTGAATGACACTGCAAATGAACCTGGGCGTACAGATACTCTGTTGTTTGAGTCCCTGCTTCCAATTCTTTAGGGTATATTTCTAGAGCAGAATTGCTGGGTGACAAGGGACCACTCTGTTCTTCACTACACCTATACTTCCGGTCTGTGCTTCCAGTCACCAGATAAGTGGGGTTTTTCCAAAACCAGGCAGAGGCATGAGTGACTAAACCATTGACATTGGTAATTAATGCAATCTCTAGCCCCTCTCTTCCCTGGGAGTCAGGATAGGGCCATCCTTAGGGGCTTTCCAAAAGCCACTTCATTAACAGAAACTAGGGTGTGGTTGAAGCTTGTTATGAATAACAAAAGACACCTTTGTTGCTCATATCAGAAGGTTCCAAGGGTTTTAGGTGCTGGTATCAGGAATGCAGGTGAAAACTGAAATACATATTTTTTATTAGATGGCAGTATGACACGGGGTCCATATGACAATTCTGTGTTTAGCTTTTTTTTTTTTTTTTAAAGATTTTTATTTATTTGACAGAGACGCAGTGAGAGAGGGAACACAAGCTGGGGGAGTAGAGGAGGGAGAAGCAGGCTTCCCGTTGAGCAGGGATATCCTGGCTCCAGCTTGATGCGGGGCTTGATCCCAGGACGCTGGGATCATGATCTGAGCCGAAGGCAGACGCTTAACGACTGAGCCACCCAGGCGCCCCTGTGTTTAGCTTCTTGACAGCGTGTTTCCCACAGGTGCTGCACCATCATTTTACATTCCCACCAGCGATGCATGAAGGTTCCCGTTTCCCCACGCGCTCGCCAACACTTGTTATCCTGTTTTCTTTTCTTTTCTTTTAATTTAATTTTATTTTTTATAACAGCTAACCCTAGAGTTACCCGTAACTGGGTTTGCCTTTTGGTGGGTGTCGAAGCCAAAAGACACAACCGAGGCAAAGAATACGGAAAGGAAGGATTTTGCCCGCAACAAGTGAAGGACCCTGGGGCCATTTCCCAAAGTGGCATCTCTTCGAACCACAGAACTGGGAAGTTTTCAGCTAAGGCTGCATACAGATTCACAAAGAGGCTTGTGCAGTGGGGGATTCAGCACGGAACTGGGGACAAAAGTCATCTTAAGGTGATCTGTCTGTCCAGGTCGAGCGAAGGCTTGAGGGCCAGCAAGGATCGGCATCACCAATTCCATGCCTCCGTTTGAGTTTTCATCTGGTAAAGATAAGTCAAGAATGTGTGTCAGGTCAATCTTTCCTTTTGAATCAGCCCTGGGAGCTTTACCACTGATTTATTGTCCCTGATCTGATTAGGCTATCTCCTGGTCTGACAGTGACTGTTTGTTCTTACATTCTTTTGTTCCCTTAAAAATCAGTATCTGCTGAAGCCTATTCTTCTGCAATTTGCTAGATAGTCCCGGAAGTTCTGCAAGAAATATGCTTTGGGCAAATAGGGCCGGTCAGGCACAGATCATAAAATGGTAGGGGTTAGGGGTGGTGGGCGCTAAAATGACTTATCTTAGGTCAAGAAAGCCATGTTTAGGGATGCCAGGGTGGCTCAGTCTGTTAAACGTATGCCTTTGGCTCAGGTCATGATCTCAGGGTCCTGGGATCGAGTCCCACATCCGGCTCCTTGCTCGGTGGGGAGCCTGCTTCTCCCTCTGCCTGCTGTTCCCCCTGCTTATGCTCTCCCTCTCTCTGGCAAATAAATAAATAAAATCTTAAAAAAAAAAAAAAGAAAAAAATGAAAAGGTGATATGTATATATAATGAAGTATTAATCAACCGTAAAAAAGAATGGCAGATTTCCTGAGCAAGGAAGGCCTGTATCTCAGAGACTTTGTAGCATGACATGTGCAAGGCTACCGAGAACAAAAGAACATTCTTCTTGCTGGGGGATACTTAAGAGATATTAGGAGCTTGTGTTTCAGGCACGGTGTTCAATATCTTTTTCAGGGGACGATGGCACAGGGTGTTGAGAGCACCTGAGGTCTGAAAACACCTGCTGTGTTGGGACAGCGTCCGGAGGGTCTTTCTGCTGGAGCATAAGGCAGGGCAGACCCCTGTCAAGCAAAGGAAAGGGGAAGGACCTGTGAGACAGAAGGCCTGGGCAGAGGTGTGGGGTATGAGAGGCTCTAGAATGTTCTGAGAACAGCAAGGACAGGGTTTGTCTGGAGCTCAAGGCACACAGTCTGGAGCCCAAGGCACACGGGGAGATACAGAAGGTGTTGGTGGCAGGCCCTTGGATGCCAGGGGAGGCCTGTGGCTTTCCTCCTGGGGCAGCAGAGGCCGGAAGAGGCAGGCATTAGCAGGGACGGCGCATGCTCAGAGCTGTGGCTGAGCTTGGCTCCTCGATTTTCTTTTCTCAGAAGCCAATTTCTGAATATCCGCAAGCTAAGCACTACACTGCAGTTGGGATTGTGACACCTCCTCTAATGAACAAGTTTTTAAGTGTGCATGAGTGTGTGTGAGTGAGACTGTACATACACGTGTGCATGGGCCAGCGTGAGTGTGACTGTGTCTTGTGTGTATGTGTATGTGCGTGAGTGTGTGTGTGTGTGACTGTATATGTCTGAGTGTGGGAATGTGACTATGCGCGTGTGTGGGTGAGTGTGACTGTGTGTGATTGTTATTGTGAGTGTGTACATGTGCATGCATGAGTGTGTGTGAGTATATGCAGGAGTGTGTGTGGGTGACTGTGATTGTGTATTGTGTGTACGTGTGTGTATCTCGAGAGTGACTGTATGTGTGAGCGTGTGGCTGTGTGTATGCGTGTATGTGTGTATGAGTGTGTTCCTCTGGTCCTTCTAGCTGTGGCCTCCTGTTGATGGCTCTTTCCTGTGGTCTCTGCTCCGAGCAAGCCTGAGCTAGCTCCCACTCATTTCTTCCTTTTCAAACGTACCTGTGTTCTTTAAATAAGGGGAAAACCGGAAGAGAAGCTTCCCCCAGCCTGAAGGTGCCCCCTGCTTTCCCATCCCCACCGGGAAGGGCAGTTGGGTACAGGATCCACCGTGGGGTGGACTTGGTGGCTTGAATCTTTGCTTTTTTTTTTTTTTTTAACCCCCGCCTCCCGCAAGTTTATTTCTTCCTTTATTTAAGTATTCGCTACACCCACCGTGGGGCTTGAACTTACAACCTGGAGATCGAGAATCGCACGCTCCTCTGGCTGAGCCAGCCAGGCGCCCCTTGAGCCTTTGCTTTGATTCCTGGCTTAGTGCTGAGTTTTTCCGGGTTGTGTGACCCCGGATCTAGCCCTTGGTCTTTCTCCCCCTCAGCTGCTTCATCTGGGGAAGGCAGAAACGCTGTTTACTTTGCACGGCTGTGAGGATTCACAGTGTATACAAAATCTTGCCTAATGGCTGTGACATTGTCAACATTTGGTCGATAGTAGTGTTTTGACCATACTCCGCAAAAGTGTGAGCAAGGCAGAGGGCTTTTGGGGCCCCTTCGTGTGGCCTCGTCTGCCTCTGCTGGTTCCCAGCGTTTCTCCTGAATCCCATCACCTGCATCAGGAGGGCTCTTTCAGGGACATGGGTGTGAAAGCTACGGCCTCTGGAGTCCAAACACTTGACCGGAAATAAACAAGGCAAGCATTCATGGGGGAAGAACCCGCAGAGGCACCTGTCGTGGTTTCCCCATAGTGGATTCTGGGGGTGGAGGCAAGGCGGGGGGCAAGATGACTGGGAGGAGGACTTAGAGCTAAGGGATAATGCAGGTTCTGCTCCCGGGAGAGGTGAGTGTGATCCACGTGGCTCCCAGGGAGCAGAACGCCTGTCCCGGGCTCTGGGGTACTAGGGTACGACGGTGACACCATCTCTGCCATCACAAAGCTTAAAGTGGGGAAGACGGCCAGAAAATGACTGCCCAGAAAATAAAGTAGGACACATGGCAGTAATAATGTGACTCTATAAAAAGGAGATGAAACTTAAAGATTATGGGGCGGGGGCATCTGCTTTAGACTGGGTGTTCTGGAAAGGCCTCTTTGAGGAGCACACATTTCAGTGAAAGGTAAAACAGGAAAGAAGTGCTGTTCAGAGTTGGGAAGGAAGAGAAGCCGTTTTGAGGAAATGGAGGAAGGGCGCCTCCCCCAAACCCCATATGCAGATAGCCCTGAAGGTGACCTCTGAGGAGCACAGGCAGAGGCCAGATCATACAGGGTCATAGGGTCCTGTTTTATTTTTATGTTTTAAAAGAACTTATTTATTTATTTGAGAGAGAGAGTGAGAGCACAAGAGAGAGCACAAGCAGGGGGAGCGGCAGAGGGAGAGGGAGAAGCAGGCTCAGGGTCCTGGGATGGGACTCGATCCCAGGACCCTGCGATCATGACCTGAGCCGAAGGCAGATGCTTAACCAACGGAGCCCCCCAGGTGCCCCTTGGGTCCTGTTTTAATGCACACACCAGCTTCTTCCCACATCCCCACTTGGTATCCTCAGACATCACCCAGGACATTGCCGACAAGAGCGGGGCATCCTGAGAGCTTCCTGCCCTGAGACTCACAGGGCCTCCAGCCCTGCTCGTCCACTGACCTTGTGCCTCATTTTCCCCACTGAAAAATCATTAGTATTTTTCCAAAGACCTTTCACTGGGCCACTACAGGAAGCATTAAAAAAAAAAAAAAAGGCTACTTTTCCTCTCCATCTTTCCTCCTCTTCTCTGACAGGGCTAGGTGGACAGGAGGAGACTCTGCATCATGGGGCTCAGTTTAGTTTTATTTGGGGGGCGCCTGGGTGGTGCAGCGGGGTAAGCGCCTGACTCTTGGTTTCAGCTTCGGTCCTGATCTCAGGTTGGAGCCACATCAGGCTCCGTGCTCCGAGCGGAGTCTGCTTGACATTCTCCCTCCCTCTCCTGCTGTCCCTCCCACATGTGCTCTGTCTCTCTAAAATAAACAAACCTTTAAAACAAATAAATGTATTTTTATGTAGTCCCTATGCCCAACACGGGGCTTGAACTCACAACCCTGAGGTCAAGAGTCACATGCTCTAGGGACTGAGCCAGCCAGGCACCCCATGAAGTTTTGACTCTTTAAAAGAAGACCCTGACGCAGGAGCTCAGAATCACCCTCTTCTTTTTTGCAGAAGGGCTGCACCTGGGCGGTGAGGGAGGGTGGCTGCAGGGGAGCAGGTGCCTGCAAGCGGCCCCTCCTTCGCCTCCTCTCTCTTGCCTCCCCTCCCGCCTCACCCTAGCTTTGTCCCTGCGCTGATTATTGCTTTATTACTGTTTTCAGTCAGATATAATTCCGGCATTTTCTATAATCTTGATCTTTTCACTGATACCAGATTTTCGTACAAAGATTTGTATATAAAATGATTATGTACCCACCAGAATACATTCCCCAGCAATTAGAATGTTTAAGATGCAGCTCCTAACACTCCTTCGGCACATTCCTCATTTATTACTTTTGAAAATGTTTTGTGATTTTTTTCTTTTTTCTTTTTGGTGGCTGTGTTTACAAATCCAATAACAATCCTCATTTAGAGTTGCAAAACACGAAGCCATTTTGAACCCAGACAGATGGCAGCTAAATGAACTTTAATTAAAGAATGAGTGCTTTGAATCAAATCACTTTAAAAAGTACAGTACACTGAAATTCTGGAGAGGTTGCATAAACAGCATCTGGGCTCTTCTACAGGAAGCAGGCCTGCCTGCGGGAAATAGGAAGGCATCCCCATCGGATCCGGGCTGGCGGGCACCGCGGGCAAAGTGAGGGGGGCGGGCGCCCAGCGGCCCCCCCCCCCCCAAATGCGCTCTCTGCCCTCGGCCCGGACACACCATTCAGAGCGTAGAGCTCCCGGACACACCATTCAGAGCGCAGAGCTCCCGACACAGAGCGTGGAACGGACACAGGCCACCTCTTGGTTCAAGGGCTTTGCCTTGGGTGTGTGTGTGTGGTGGGGGGTCCCCCTTCTGCTTTCGTGCAATGGGGTGGGGCCCCAAGGCGCGAGGCTTTGCTGCACCACCGGCTTCATTGCACGCGTCTGCACAGCCGGAGCGCGAGCAGATGGCGGAGGCTCAGCAAGCCGCAGCGCCGGGGTTCCCGGGCCCTCCCCGGGCGCCCCGCCTCCCGCGCAGCCGCCCGCCGGGCAGGAGCCACTTCCGGCTGCGGCCTCGGGTCTGGGCGGGGGCGGCGGCTCGTCTCTAGGCGACCGAGAGGCGCCCGCCGGTCCGGGGCGGGCTGCGGGGGCGCCCGGTGCGCCGGGCCGGGGGAGGCGGGTACCGGGCGGCAGCCGCTCCGGTTCGGTGGCGGCGGTGGGGAAGGAAGGGGACAGACGGTGGGGGGAGAGGCAGGGGAGGGGAGAGGGGGGAAGAGCCCGGAGCGCCGGACCGAGACGTTTGCACTCAGTGCTGGGGGGCAGGAAAAGCACCCGAGGCGTCTAATCCGGGGAGACGGGATTAGATGGGGGAGCTTGGCTTCCAGGAGTGGAGGCTGAAGGCCAGGTGGCAGCTGCCAGATTGTCTTCAACTTCAGAGTTTCTGCCTTGAGGGTGGTGGTTGAATGTGGGGGGCGCCCCAGCCCTTATCCTGGAGAGAAAGGCGCAGGGGTGTGCGGGTGGGGTGGCGGGCCCTGGTGGGTCGCGGGGCCACTGGGATGGGGGAGGGAGGCGGTGGCAGCAGCAGACAGAGGAACAGTTTGGGCGCGGTGTGCCAACCTTGTGGTTTCTGGCTTCTTGCATCTTTCCAGGAGGAAGCGGAGTCCGGAAGGCTGGGCTGGGGCCTTCCCTCCCGGCTCTGGGCACCGCGCTGACCCCACGGCTTGGCAGAAGCTCCTGGCCTGTTTTGATCGTGTAATTAGCTGAGTCAGGACTCAGCTCCTCGGAGTCCTAGGTCTGCTTCTGGCCCTTGGCTAGACCCCGTGGTCACCGTGACCCCTCCATGCCCCAGCGCTCCTGTCCAATTGACTTCCAAGTCCTGTTGGCTGACCTCCTTGTTATTCTCCACCTGGCTGGAATGCGGGCCAGCTCTTCCTGGAACAACCACAGGGGCCTCCCGTGTGGTCTTCCAGCTTCTCCTTCCCGCCCGGATGGTTCCCCCCCCCCCCCGCACCCCCCTCTGCAAGGCCCGCCCTTCTGTAATGCAGATCGGGTGGTGGCTCCGTGCTCCCTCCAGGCCGCCTCGGGCTGGCCCACAAGGCCTTCCACACTTCCTCAAGGCCGGTGAAAAAAGGGATGCAAGGCTGGCCCCCGGGGTGCACAGCTCAGCCCAAAGAACCCAGGCTGCATCTCTGCCCCACTCACCTGTTCAGCTCGGCTCCCTGCTCAGGGCACAGCTCGCTGAGCCTCCCCACCCAGCCCTCATCTCACCTCCAGCCCCCACTCCCTGCTCCTGGAACGCCCAAGGTCTTGGGCAGCCTCCCAGCCTTGGCACAAGCGGCTGTCCTAGATCACCATCCTGTCCTACCCATCCCGCTTTGTCCTGCCAACCCCAACCGTGCTCTTCGAGTCTCCACATCAGAGATGGTTCTAGATTCGGCGCTGGGTGAGGTCGCCCTGCCTTGTGCTCCCAGGGCACCCTGCCTTGCCCACCCTGAGTGAACAGGCCACTGCCCACCGTCAGGTCCTTTTGACCTGTCCTCCTGCCTTCAGTTTTACCCCTTCTTCATCTTCTTACCTACCACCAAAGTGGCCTTGCTGAGACACAGCTGTGACCATCACTCTGCTCAGATGCCCCTGAGCTCTGTCAAAAATCCCCCCACCCCTCCGGGTCCAACCCAGAGCCCCTTCGTCAAGGTGCCTTCTCTCCAGCCATGGAGATTCCGGGCTTGATGAAGATATTTAACCCTTGTTACTCACCGAGACAGTCCCCTTCTACCCTATGCACTCCGAGGCCAGGGCTCAGTCCGCCACCTGGCCTTCCGCGACACCTATCCGGAGGCCACGCGGCCCCAGCAGCAGAGAAATGAGAGAAGTCTGTCCCTAGACACCAGGGCCCAGCGGTCAGGGACACCGCCTCTGTTCTGGCAAAGGAAGGGGGACCTTGGCAGGCCGTCTGAGCCGGGTTTCCTTGACCTCATCCCAGTGACAGCTGCATTTGTAATTCCAAACGAGAATACGCAGAAGTTATGAGCAAGTGCAATGCTTTTTTTTTTTTTTTTTTTTTTTTTACTTATTTAAAAAGGCCTTGGTGGCAGGAATATAGTGTAAAAATCATTGGAAAAACTAAAAGGCATTGATACATATCCGAATATACACTTTGTACATAAATTACATTTCCTTTAGTCTTTCTGAGTGAGGTCCTGATTCAGCAGTGAGGTCTAGTAATTCAGAGGTCCCGGGAGCTGCACGTTCAGGCCGGCATAGTCCACCATGTACATTGGCCATTGCTAGAGAGAGGGGGACAAATGGTCTGGGTTAGGACTCCAGGTGACATGGAAAGACCACCAGACCGCTTAGCTCTGTTTTCCGAAGGGCCTTCTCAGACGCTATTCATTTTCAGGCAGCTGAAGGTCCAGAGAGGGGCCGTGACCTGTCCAAGGTCACGCAGTTCATCAGTGACCATGGAACCTGGGCTGGGGGCTTCTGACCTGTTCCCACCTGTATCCCGGGAGCTATTCATGTAGACCAGATGGGACTGCAGAGTAGCTCAGAACAGGTGGTCACCCCCACAGACTCAGCCCCCTCCGGGCCTTATGCCCCAAAGAGTCTGTCCCCTTCCCTCCAGGCCACCTCTGCCTGGCCCACAAGGCCTTCCACACTTCCGCAAGGCTCTTGGGTGTGGGAAGAGCTAGCGACCCTGTGTAGGCACTCCTAGCTGGGGAGGAAGGGTTTTTTTTTTCCAGGAAGGGGTTAAAGGGAGGCACGGTCAAATGATAAATCCCCAAATCATTTCCAAATGTGCTCCAATATTCTCCCCACTGGACTCAAGATTTCAAAGCTGATATTTTGAAGTCAGAAAGAACGGTCAAGTGTGTGTGTCCCGCATGAGGTTTTCCTCTTGGATGGGAGAGAACCCAAGCCAACCACGTGGCCGGACAGGAGGCTGCAGGTGCGCCTTCCATCCACCGCTGAGCACAGGGAGGCCAGTCACCCAGCCGCTGACCCGTTTCTCTGCTCCACACCCTGCGGGTAACACCTACACTCACAGGGCTGTGGTGAGGCCCGGAGCCCGTGATGTGAGCGCAGAGATTAACCTAGCCTCTGACAGCCCGGGAACCGAGGGTCTGCTCCGGGTCCTGCTCTGGCACTGCCCAGGGGAGTCCCGACTCTCTCCCGGGCTCCCGCTTGCCCACCTGCCCAGCGCGGGTGTGACTTCCTGCTGGGGGGTGGGGGGTGCGTGAGCAGCCAATGACAGGGTTGGACTGTCTCTTGAGTAGATCAGGCAGACGTGTCTGCAACCCTGAGGCTGAGGAGCCCCACTCAGAGCCCAGTGCCTCCCTGCACCCCAAACCCACGCCCCAGAGTAGACGGCCCTGCCCGCGTGCGGGGTGAAGGCCAGACAGCCGAGTGGTCAGGTCCAGATCTGTGCAACTTTACCACGAGTGAGATCTGGTTGGTGGACGCCACGGACTCCGGGTTAGAGGACGAGGAGGAGGAAGACGAGGAGGAGGAGGAGAAGGAGTTCCCTTCAGAGACCCGCTTTCTCTTGCGCTTGGGAATGCTGCTGTCTTTGGCTGGTGGGAGAAAAGGTTGCTGACACCACATGCCAGGGCTGCTGGGTCTCGGCTTTGAACCCCTTTGGAGAAGGCTTTTGTTTTCAGGTTTCAAGCCCCCTTCTCGGCATTCAAGGCTCCAGAACCCCCAGACCACCCCCCATCCCTCCATCCTTAACCAGGCCCCACAGCCCCGTGGCTCACCTGCCTGCCTTTGCTAACACGAGCCTCCTCCCCCGGTATGCCTCCTGAGCGGGTTCCGTTCAGGCCCAGGTCCTCCTTATTCCATCCCCAGACCATCCAGCCTGTGGGGGCTGGCCTCCCCCAGAACTCCCAGCGCCCGGCATCCCGCAGTGAAGGGCTCGGCCTCGGGCCCTGGAGAGTCACTTCAAGTCACTTGGCATTGTGCCTTCATTTCCTCGCCAGTGAAATGTGAGTGAGACCCCGCAGGAGGCTCCGGTGGGTAATATGCCTGGGCCCCCAGAAATACTCAGCAACCGAGAACTGTTAACTGTGGGTGTGTGATGACCCTGACCCAAGAATGCTGTGACAAATGACGGTTCACAGCAGGCAGCGTCCCCGGGGAAAGAGACTCTGGTTTAGTCAGAAGTCCCAGATTCCAATTCCCATTACTGCCAACCCTAGCTGTGTGACCCTGGGCAAATCGATTAACCTCTCTGAGCCAAATAGGGAAAACTGTGTGATGTGAGAGTCAAAGGAGATTATGTCTATGAAAGAGCCCAGCACCCAGCCCAGCAAAGGCAGGACTCAGCTGGGGTCCTGCTGCTACAGAATTAAATTGATGGGAATGTATGAGACTTAGAAAAGAGATTTGCAACCGTGCGTCACACAAGAAGGGTTTGGTGCCTGACTGAGCAGCCAGGTCACTGAGTAGAAACCAGAGGGTCGTAATAACATGGCATGAGAGCTGGCTGTTTGTCTAGTTGGTGAAGACAAATCAGAGGCTGGGGGTCTGTGACTATGGCATAAACAGACATCCTGGGAAACAGAAGATTCTGGGGGCAGAAGGAGCTCAGGGAATGGGCCAGAGAAAAAGGATCTGAACAGGAAGGCAGAGGTGCTGGCCCAGGGTCACGGCCAGCCTGGAGTCACTGTAAGACCCTAAAGATGGCGTTGGGGGGGGTGGAGTATGGATGCAAGTCATGGCATCTGCCCTCTGAGCATTTCTCCTAAACTCTCCTCCTGAGGCCTCGGCAGGGACTTCCGCATCTCTGCCTTCGACCTGGGAGCAGCTCCCAAACCCGTCACACCCCTACCCTCGAATCTGGTGCCACGCCTGGCCGCTGCGATCAGCGCAGGACACAGGGAGGTGGCTCCTGGCTGGGCTGTGCCACCGTAGGCCGTGGCGTGCCAGGGGGACCTGGACCCAGCTGGAGTTGGGGCCTCGGGTCTCAGG
Source organism: Ursus americanus (assembly GCF_024610735.1). NCBI lineage: Eukaryota > Metazoa > Chordata > Mammalia > Carnivora > Ursidae > Ursus > Ursus americanus. The sequence goes on along the minus strand of NC_142128.1, from coordinate 10,424,399 downwards.
CCAGGATGGGGGCCTGTCACGGTCCCCACTGAGCACCTGCTGGGCCGGCAGTTCAGACGGATGGCTTGAGGTGGCCATCGACCCCGCACGAGGCCCTGCCGAGCCCCTTTCCCTCTCTGGGCCTCAGCTTCCCAGCTGCACAACGTGGTTGGGACTAGATCCCTGTATTGTAATCAGCGGCACGCCTCCCAGTCACCCCGGGGAACATTCCCCGATTCCTACAGTGCACCTTCTCCGGCAGAACCATCGTACCAGACGGTCTCCCAGCTTCCTGTGCACTCAAGGGTTCCAAGAGACAGTGTCTGGCGCAGGTGGGCCCTCCCCCCACCCCACCCCCACCCCCAGCCGGTCTCGGCCATGTGGCCTGCCTCCCCCGCTGGTCACACAGCGTCCCTCTCCTCCGCAGGTGGCTTCCAGGATCCCACTGGCTGTCCTCTCCTCCTGGCTCCAGCCTGCCCCTCGTCATCTCGGGCTGATGTGACCCGCTCAGCCGTGCTGCGGCAGGGCCCCCTCTGGCGGGCACCCGCAGGTTCCCTGTGGATCCACTGGGCGGAGGGCACTATACCCCCTCTGGGTGGTCAGCTACGGACTGCAAGCCACCTGGACAGGATCTGCCCACAGACCCTGGTCCCCGAGAGGCAGAGAGGTGGCTTTTTCAGCCTCCGCCTTACCTGGCACCTTGGCGTCATTGCAGATTTCTGCAAAAGGTCTAAAAGAGAAAGAAATGAGGTGGCAGTTAGAAAAATGGGCTTTCCCCTCTTCCTTCCCACCTCCCCCCTGAAAATGGGCGACACCTCTCACGAGAGGAGATGCTGCCACGGCCACTGGAGCGTGAGTAAGACCCGGATGGAAATGGTGAGCATTCCCCCAGACTAGGCAGTGTCGTCCTGCCAGGCCAATCGCCCCCTGGGGCCCGGTTTCCTGGTCTAGAAATCGAGGGTGTCGTCTGACCAAGTGATCAGAAATGTGTGCCTAGGGGTCCCCAGCTGGCTCAGTTGGTAGAGCATGCGGCTCTTGATCTCGGGGTCGTGAGTTCGAGCCCCCTGCTGGGTGTAGAGATTACTTAAATCAATAAACTTAAAAAAAAAGTGTGTGTCTACATTTATGGAAGTGGATATTCGTCACAGTATTATTTTTTTTATTTATCTGTTAATTTTTATTTTATTCTTTTACTTTTAGCGTTATTTATATGAATGCCCCTCCCAAATGAGATGCAGCCTAAATGTCCATCAGTCCAGGACATTATGGTCCATGTAATCAGATGACTGGTCAGTCACTAAGGGGAATCCTCAGGGACATGGATAACGTTCCAGCGTGTACAAGACAGCCAGACCGGAAACAGCAAGCTTTATTTACCATCTATAGATAAACACTGTAATGATCTCAGTTTCATTAGCCACAAATAAAAATCTAATAGACATTAGAAGAAACGTGGAAATGGGGAAGGAAAGTTCCAGGATGTCTTTGGCGGTTCTTTCTGGGAGGTATAGACATATATATATACCTACAGATAGGGGGTGAGGTGGGCGTTTTTTGCTGTGGTTTCTTGCACTGTAAAGGAGTTACCTCAGGGGGTGGACGGTAGCTGGGAGGGAAAATACTTTTTATTTGAAACCCTTTGGAATCATTTCATTTTTTTGGGACATATACAAATATTTTAATTTTAGAATAGCTCGGGGCACCTGGGTGGCACAGTCGGTTAAGCGGCCAACTCGTGGTTTAGGCTCAGGTCGTGATCTCAGGGTTGTGAGACCAGGCCCCGCGTCGGGCTCCACGTCTAGCACAGTCTTCTTGAGACCCTTTCTTGCCACCCCCCGGCGCGCTCTCTCTTTCTCTCAAATAAATAAAATATTAGAAAAAAATTTAAAACATCTAGGGTAGGGGCGCCTGGGTGGCTCAGTCGTTAAGCGTCTGCCTTCAGCTCAGGGCGTGATCCCGGCGTTCTGGGATCGAGCCCCACATCGGGCTCCCTGCTCTGCTTCTTCCTCTCCCACTCCCCCTGCTTGTGTTCCCTCTCTCGCTGGCTGTCTCTCTCTCTGTTGAATAAATAAATAAAATCTTAAAAATAAAAAATAAAACATCTAGAATGCGCACAGGGAAAAAGTTAGAAACGAAGGCAGCACGGTGCTAGTCCTGAAGAGGACAGACAGCTACAGTTACGGTTACCTTCTTGTTTTCTCCCTTTTCCTATTTCCCAAGTTTGCTGTGTGGATTCTCTTTTTATTGGGGTATACCTTTTTAAAAAGATTTTATTCATTGATTTATTTGAGAGTGAGACAGGGAGACAGCACAAGCAGAGGAAGGCGCAGGGGGAGAGGGAGAAGCAGGCTCCCCGCTGAGCTGGGAGCCCGCATGGGGCTCGATCCCGGGACCCTGAGATTTTGACCTGAGCCGAAGGCAGATGCTTAATGGACTGAGACGCCCAGGCGCCCCTTTATCGAGGTATAATTGACATATTATATCATATTCGTTTCAGGTGTTCAACATAATGATTCCATAGTTGTATATATTGTGAAATGATCACCACGATAAGTCTAGTTCACATCTGTCCTACGCTTAACTGACTGAGCCACCCAGGCGCCCCGAGAAGATGGTCATCTGGAAACGAGGAAGTGGGTCCTCAGCAGACCCTGAATCTGCCACCACCTTGCTCTTGGACTTCTCAGCCCCCGGGACTGTGAGAAGTAAATGTGTGCTGTTTCTAAGCCTTCTGGTCTGTAGTATCGGGTTACAGTGACCTGGATGGACTGAGAGAGCTCCGTTTGCCTCCCAGCTGACCCACCATGACTTACACCCGCCCTTTCCTCGCCCTGGGTATCGGTTTCCTTATGCTGAAGATGAGAGCGTTAAGCTGTCTCCTGGATTCCGGGCAAGTAAGAGGCGTCTGTCTGTCTGTCTCCGTTCTTGTCTCCTGGCTGGGCCTGCTTTGGGCATTTCCCCACGGGGTGCAAGCAGTCCCCTTCCCCATGGCCCTGGCCCACTCTGCCCACCTGGCCCTGGCCCACTCTGCCCGCCTGGCCCTGCGTGCTGGGGGCACTCACTGGAGCTGGTTGATGATGACCATGCGGACGTGCTCTCGGGCCTTCAGGATCTTCTCCAGCCGGTGGATGTCATACGTGTTGGGGTTCCGGAAAGGGATGTCGTCGGGCAGGCCCGTGACCTCCACGGCGTCCGGGCTGTCCCGGATCAGTTTGTAAGGGACCAGCACAGGCCGGTTGAGGCCCAGGGCCTCACCTACAAGACACAGTGGGTCAGCGCAAGGGGAAGATGTCTCCTGTGAGAGGCCACGCCCTCCGGGGAAAGGGCTGGATCCTGGCGTGGTCCAGCTCCGAGGCCACCATACTACAAAGCTGAAAAATCAGTACACATACACTTTTTTTTTTTTTAAATCCACATAGTAAAACTGTAAATCTAACACCCAGGGCTGACAATAGAACAGGCACTCTTATGCACGCCTGGTGTGACGTTAAGAGTGCGTACCAGGAACTGATCAACGAAGATGTGACGTCTGCTTAAGATCTATTACGGAAGAAAAACGACAAAGTCCTTTCTTAAATTATTTGTGGATGATAGGACAGGGTGTCTTGGTGTGTTTTCAAAACTTCGGAAGCGTGTACATGGACGCAGAAGTCAGACTGGCAAAATGCTGGTGATCACAGGGGCTGGCTCTGGGTGACGTGCTGGGTCACGAAGGCCGTCCCCTCGCTTTGGTCTGTGTTTGAATTTTGATTTCACGATGACAAGTGAAAGAGACGACCTCACCAACCACCAGCAGAGTCGCTTCTCATGCTCAGAATGAAACCCCAACTCCTCGTTAGGCCCGCCCACCCCTCCCTGTGCATCGGGGAGCCCCCCCCACCCCAGCTCCTTACTCGAGGCTCTCTGGCCTCCTTGCTGGTCCCCAATCACCCAGCTGTCCCCGCCGTCTGGCGAGCTTTTCCTGGAATGTGTGTCCCCTCCTGACATTTGAGTATTGAGTATCAGCTAACACGCGTCCCTCCTCCCAGGGGCCTTCCTGCCCCGTCCCCCAGGCCCAGCAACCCCTATCCTGCTACTGTTTTGTCTCCTCCGTTATCACTCTCTGAAATTTTCCTTAAAAATATTTATTACTGTCTGTCTCCCTGCTGCAATGCAAAATGGAAATAATACTAAATTCATCACAAATAAAGCATCTTGCATAGCTTGGCACTCAATGATCTAGAAAGCTCGACTGTAACCATATTATTATTATTATTTTAAGATTTTCTTTTATTTTTAAGACTTTAAGTAATTCTCTACACCCACCATGGGGCTCGAACCTGTGACCTTGAGATCAAGAGTTGCACGCTCCCCCCACTGAGCCAGCCAGGCGCCCCGTAAACTTATTATTTGTCCCAGCTGGGCTCCGCTCTGGCACCCTGGATGCCTTCACCTAGCATTGCATGGCCCTTAACTATTACGTGACCACCTCCCTGCCCAGATTCTGAGCCCCAGGATGGCAGGGATCAGACCCCCTCTCCTGGAGTCCTCACGGCTAAGTGTGTTGGGCAGATGTACAAACAAGCACTTGGCCGTGAGCCATGGCCTCTGCCGCACGGCCCAGCTCTGGAGGAGCGGAAATGCTGACGCCATCACTGCCCTGTGCGCCCCAGATGGGTCCTTTCCCCTTCCTCAGACGGGGAAGTGAGGGGTCAGCTGCCACCAGCCATGGGCAGGCCAGCTGTGGGGACCTGGAGAGGCCAGGCTGGCTGCAGAGGGAGAAGGGGCTGCCAAGGAAGGCTGGCCCCACAGACCCGGCCCCAGACCCTAGTCCTCATGCACTGACCGTATTTCTCATTGAAGAGCTCCTTCACCTGCTCGCGGAGGATCACCTTCTCCCCTAGTCTGTTGGCGTCATCTTCATCTAGGACAGGAAGACAAGGGGGCCGTGAAGGTCGGCACGGGCCGGCCCCTGGACGGACTCCCGTGGGGCAACCCCCGCCCCCCGCGTTTACTATCAGGAAGCCTTGTTTCTGGCCTCGGTTGTCTGTTTATCAATCCTTCCATTCCCCCCCTTCCCTGAACAGCTTCCCCAGTACAGGAGACCCCCCGTGTCGGGCACGGAGCACTCTAAGGCGGGGGAGGCGGTGAACCCGCTTGGAGGAAGGAATTCCCCTGCAGCGCCCACCCGCAAGTACGACAGGAGACATGGGGCAGGAGTCGGGGTGCCCACCGCCACCTGCAAATCTGGGCGGGCTCCCTGGGAGAGCAAGCTATGCGAGTGCGCTCTCGGAAGGCAGGCGGGGGCTTCTGATGGATGGGTGGGGTGGGAAGAACTGGCCCAGGCAAGGGCACCAGAGGGTGAAAGGTCACGGCTTGGCTGTGGCTGAAGCATGGGGTGGTGCCAGGGACGCTGGCTCAACGGAGCCGGACTGTCAGAAACTCGCCCCGGCTGCCTGGGAGATCCTGAGCCTGAGGCTCGTGACCAGGGAGACAGGCACGCTGTGGGAGCAAGAGGGCTGCACACTGTCCCCACCCCGGGCCCAGGACAGACCTCTGCGGGTACCTGCTGTTGGACCCTGGGCTCCCTTCACCCCTGTCCCCGGTCTAAAGGAGCAGTGGGCCGGGTGAGCCCTGAGACAGGGCCTGGGCTAGACTGGGGGATGTGGAAGGTGTGAATGGGAGGCGGGGGTCCTGGGGCAGAGGGGCCTTCGGGCACGTGCCCTGGGCTGGGGAGGGAGCTGGGGTTCCAGAAGGGTGCCCTGGGCTGGCTGGGCCTCCAGCAGACGGGGTGGGAGTGGAACGGAAGCAGGCAGGGAGCCAGGGCCTGGGAGATGCGGGGCAGAACAGACAGAATGGGTTTGGGGAGAAAAACAACTCCTGTTTTAATCTGGAAGATCTCACAGAACTCAGTTCAAGTTTGCAGGCCAATTCAGGAACTGCGCCTGGCGGGCCGGGCTCTGTGCCGCTCAGTGTCTCTGCGCCTGCCGCCAGGAAGGAGCCTCCCTCCCCAGTCTGGGGGCCCCCCCTCATTGCCTGCTGCCCCTGCTGCCCGGGGCTCCTTCCCCTGCCGCCCCGGGCTTCCCGATGGCTGGCCGTGCCTTGTGTGGTGCCGGTCATGCCCACGCTCCTGCCTCTGGAACGAGACCTGCCATCTCAGAGTTTCTGCCTATGTCTCTTCAACCATGACCATCCAGCCACCGGGTGGCCCTGGGACCCTGCAAGATGTCAGGCATCCCCTCCTCCTGTGTCCCCCAGATAATGGCCCCATCAGTCGGGCCAAGACACTGAACTCAGCCCCACTCAGAGCCTTCCTTCTTCCCACATCCCCCCCAACATGGCCCTTCCAGATAGTCTTCAGGACCCCACAGCGGCAAAAGTCAACCTGACCCTTCTCCAGGTCCTGAGTGGACAACCTGACAGAGTCCTGGGCCCAAGGGCCACCCAAAGCCCAGAGGTGGCAGACGCTGTCCATCTCTCCCCTGCCACCAGGCATTGCCCCGGTGGCCGGGAATCCGCACAGACGTGGCAGCACCCACAGGACAGGGAAGGAAGGCCTGGATTCCCATCGGCGAGTGTCAGATGCTCTGTTTGGCAGCTTTCCTGGGCACAAGCACGGCCACCCCTCACCACAGCCGAGAACACAGAGGCTCAGAGAGGTCAAGTAACTTCCCCAAGACCACACAGCTGCTAAGTGCCAGGAATAGTCCATCTGTCTGACCAAGGGCCCTGGGTTCCCTGAGATCTCCGTTTCCCCGTCTGTAGAAAGAAGGGTTGATCTTCGGGATGTTTCTTCTAAATCTCTTGTCCTATCAGCTCACTGTCCTGAGTCTCTGTCTCCTCGGGGCCTGGGGCAGGGCGGACACAGCCGTACTCCACAAAGCTGGCTGGGTTGAAAGGCAGTGCACAGTCCCTCAAGGACGGGCCCCATAAGCCGAGGTTGCTGTGGCTGGGGACACGGCCGTCTCCTGTGCACGCAGCTGTGTCTCCCCTATCCTGCCTTGGCCTTGAGGCTGGGCGGCTGTGTGGGTGGAGAAAGGCACAGACAGGGCAGGCCTGCGCCTCACATGGCCCTTGCCCTGGCAGAGGCCACCCCAGGCCCCAGAAGGGCATAGAACCTGGGCTCATGCCAGCCCTGCCATGCGGGGGTCATGGGATGTCCGCTCTTGGTGTTTCTGCTCGCTGTCCTGACATGGTATTTGTCCTGGCCAAAGATTTCACGAAGACCATCCCATCTGGATGGGGTGCTGCCCCTGGGCATTTAGCAGAGTACAGAAAACAGCCCCAGTCCAAGGCAGGGGATGGTGAGGCACGCTTGGTGACCCACTGGCCTGGATAACTATCAGTGCAGGGCACATGGGGGGGATCCTAACCTAGCTGAGAATCAGGGAGGACTTCCCAGAGGAGGTGACAGTCACACGGCCCCAGGCCCCATGGGATGCAGCCTCATCTGTGTGTTGCGACTCCGGGCATCCCGTGGGTGCTCGACATACATTAGTCGGTAAGTCCTGCCTGGTCTGGGGGTGGGGGGAGAGCAACCCCCCAAATTAGGCTGTAGCTAATAGGGAGAAGTGACACCATGGGTCAGCCAGGAGGAAGCACACTTGGGTCCTGGGCAGAAAATCGGAACTGGTCGGAGAAGTGAAATGTCAGGAAAGTGGGACCTGGGCGGCCTGAGGGGCGCTGGCGGCACTGGGAAGTGTCCCAGACACCTCTCGAGCGTGGTAGGGGCCAGCCGCCGCTGCTGGGTATTAAGTCCCTCCTATGTGCACAGCGTCAGGCCTCAGAAAGGATGCCTCTTGGCTTCTCCCCCCTCTGTTTTTATGGATTAATTTTTAAATTTTTAAAATTTTTAAATTTTTTCGCTTTTATTTCATTTGGAGGAAGGGAGTTCTGTTCTTTCTCAAAGGGCACATTTTTGAATGAAACAGGCGAGGGCAGATTCTGGTGCAAGCTGGAGGGGCGAGAGCCCCTGCCCCATCTGGGTGCTCGGAGGAAACCAGAGGCAGCGCCTCGGGCTGTGTGGGCAAAGGCCAACCACAGGTGGAGAGGCCCCCGCCTGTCCCTGCTGGCCTGGGTGGCCCAGCCAGGTGGCCCTCTGGGTCGGCCTCAGGCAGGTCAGGAGACCCCTTCCTGACAGAACCAGGCTCCTGCCACCACTGTCGCACATTCACCATCCGGAGAAGGTGTGGCCAGGCCTGCCGGTCCCCAGGGACTGCCCCCAGGACTGCGGTGGGAGCTGCTGCCCTCGCCAGCCTGGGCTGGGGCAGGACAGGCCCTGGGGAAACGGTCCCCTCTGGGTCTGGTCTGCTTGTGGGCAAAACAAAGACCAGGAAACTGCCTCCGAGAACACAGGGTGGGGTGGGGCGGAGAGCGCGGTCACTGTGGGGCCGTGTGGGGCCTCAGCCATAAACCCAGTCTGAAGGGCAGCCCTGGGGCCGGGAGTTAAGAGCGTTTACTCTGCTATCTGACCGCTTGGGTTCAAATCCTGTTATTGGCTTGTGACCTTTTCTCCGAACCACTGGATTTCCTCGTTTGGAAAGTCACTACCACAACAGGGGAGACCAGGTGTGGCTGCCGTGAGACCCAAGTGCCTGGCATGGTCCAGGGGCTGGTTTTACTGTTCCGAAGCCTGAGTCACCAAAACCTACTCTGGGGGGACTGGGCTCCCCTGAACCCAGGCAGGCTCTAAAGGACACTTGTGTTTGCAAACATTTCAGAATGTTCTCCATGTGGAGATGTCACAGTTAGGGCTCCATGTGGGGTGTGTGTCCCCCCAATGTACCTGCCTGAATGCCTACATGAGGCGGGGAGAAAGGGGGTCTCCTCAGCAGACTGCAAGGCAATCTTGATTCTACCCCTAATGCTATGTGATGTTTGGAAAGTCACTCAATCTCTTTGGGCCTGTTTCCACAGCCCTCAGATGGGAATCCTGGCCTGCCAGGAGAATCCCACGATGTCACATAAAAAAAAGTTGAGCCCCCCTCCCCCATCAGAGTCAGGTTGGCGCTGACGGAATTAGCAGACCAATGCTTCCGTTATCCTGGAGTCTCGGGGAATTAAACTTCACATAGGAGACTCTTCAGATAATGGAGGCTTATTCTCTCCCATCCCCTGGGTCTGTTGTACCCACTGTGGGCAGGCCATTTACTAAAATGCTTCAAGTACCCCTTTCTTAGGTAGCACATGGTGGGGCGGAGTGGGCTGGGGAGGAGGACAGGTCCCCCTCAGGATCTGCCCGGCCGGAAAGTGCTGCACCCGCCCCCGCACAGCGGTGACCTGGACCCCCCCACCCCCACCCCTGGGCAGCGAAACCCTTCCAGGACAGGCCCACGCTGTCGGCATTTCTGCCCCCCTTCCTGCTCATTCCAGCTTATCGGTCTCTGTCACTCCGTCTGCTGTCTGTTAGCCTGAGGATTAACTGAATTTTGCCCAGGGGAAGAAAGCAACCAAGCTTATTAAATCACAGCCAAGCTAGGCACACAATTAGAAACCAGCAGGCTCGGGGTGCTGCCTGCGGTGGCCCCACAGCCCTCTTCCCGAGCAAAGTGCAAGAACCCTGAGCAGCTGGGGGGGGCCTCTCTCCACCAGCTTGAGGTCCGCAGCTCAGACTGGTGTCTGTGCACTGACCACCAGGTCATAAGGGGCCAGGAGGAGCCCACAGCAAGGGAGGGGCTGCTTGCAGGGGGATGATTACCCCCTCCCCTCTCCCAGCGCTTCCGCGGGACCCCTCCTCTCTGCCAGGCCTGGGTGATCCACGCATCACTCAGACCCTCAAGAGAACGGGGGACCCCACTTTGATGGGACAGCTGCCCCCCCACGTCCCCTGCTCGGGCTCTGAAGCTTGCGCATCTCCCTTTCCTGGCTCTGGACCTTCACGAAAACGAGAAGGTACGCTCAGCTTCACCTTTACAGCCCCACTCGGCCCGGCACGCAGATGCAGCAGGAATTCCGTCACTGGTTTTAGAGGTGGAGAAACTGAGGCTCAGAGAGGCCACACATGCATGACAGTGGGGTGGACAGTCTCACTCCTGTGCCCGCTCTCACACACCCCAGAGAAACTTCTTCCATGTGCCAAAGGAAATATGGTCAAGAGCGCTAAGGGCACTCTTATTAAAAGGCAAACCAAGGAAGCCACCCGAGTGGCCAAGGACAGCACAGTGGCACTGTCGCCCGATGGAACCGCACGGAGCAGTGGATGCAAGCCGGCGCAGCGTCCCACGTCACTATCGCCTTACGTAAGGCCGAGTGAGAAAAGCAAGTCCAGACTTGACCCACGAGGACACACCTCGCTTACAAAAGTAAAAAGCGGGCGCCTGGGCGCCTGGGTGGCGCAGTCAGTTAAGCAGCTGACACTTGGTTTCGGCAACTCAGGTTGTGATCTCGGGGTCGTGAGATCGAGCCCCAAGTCGGGCTCCTCGCTCAGCGTGGAGTAAGCCTGAGATTCTGCCTCGCCTTCTCCCTCTGCCCCTCCCTGACCCCTCTCTGAAATAAATAAATAAATCTTAAAAAAAAAAAGTAAAAAGCAAGCAAAAGGAAACAATTTTGGTCTCGGCAAATATTACTCATAATAAAGCCGCTTAAGAAATCAGTCTGAGAACAGTGACCGACCTTCTATACGTTAGATGGTTTTTTTCTATACATACATACCGATGAGAAAGATTAATTTAGAAATGAGGCTCAGTAAGAGGTGAACAACAATAACAATAAGACAGAACTATAACAACGTACTGTATTGTAATAAGTCAGGTGAATGTGGTCTATTTCCCTCTGCAAATACCTAACTGTAACGTGCTTCCCCTTCCTGTGATGACGTAAGAGGATAAAATGCCTACGCGGGAAACGAGGTGAGGTGAGGGACGCAGACGTCAGGACGTGCCGTGAGGCTACTACGGGTCTTCTGATGCTCTATCAGTAGGACAGTCACCTGCTTCTGAACCGCAGTGACCGCGGGTGGCTGAAACGCGGGAAACGAATCCGCGGATAAGGGGAGCCGGCTGTATTTGTTCTGGGAGAGAGGAGGGCAGGATGAGGGCGAGCATGGGGGGGCGGGGGGCACGTTATTGGCGCTGTTCTAATTCTTGGATGGTGGTGGGCTCGCGGGGTTCACTACAGTATTAACAAGTAGACACGTGAGCGGGAATACGAACGAAGGAATAAAAAATGAACGCGTGCTCCGTGCCCTGCGGTACCCTAGTGTGGATTCTGGCACGTACAAAACATTAAATCTAAATCTAAAGCCCGGGGTTTCGTTAAGCGTATTGTACCGATCGAGGCTGGATTCTTACCGTTGACAATGGTACGCGGTTCTGTTGACCCTGCAAGGGTCAAAGGGTCTATCTGGGGATTCTCTGCAATCTTTGCAACTCTTTGGCAATGGAAAATGATTTCACAGTAAAAAATTTGTATCAATCAATGCAGCCAACAATCGTCACGTGCAGGGATGGTCAATAGCACAGTGGGTCCTAGACCAGGGATCAGGACTGATCTGGTCAGCGCATGAGGTCCAGTGGGGACGGGGAGAAGGGAGGGAAGAAAGCCAGCCTTCTCCCCCAGAGTTTGCTCAGACAGGGCTCTGTGCCCACATCCCTCCATCTCCCTTCCCTGGACAGGTGCCCCCTGCCCCTTCCTGGAGCCCAGCTTTGTGACCGCTAGCTGTACACAAAGGTCTGAAACCGGGGGCTGACAGGGGGCTTTGGCTGGAGCCTCCCCTGCTGGGGCTACCAGGCCCTTCCACTGCCCTCCTGGCAGCCGGACACTGGGGTGCAGACCCCACATCTGCTGATGACAAGCCCACCGGACACTGTGCCTGGAAATTTGCCCTTCATTCCTCACGACAAGCCTGACCTCCAGGTGTTATGGTCCCCATTTTACAGATAAGGATACTGAGGCTCACGGGAGTCAAGGTGACTACCCAATGTCACCAAGGCCACGAGGTCTGTGATCAGTGGTGCTAACAGTAAAACTCGGGTTTCTCTGACCCCTGGGTACTGCCTTCCCATCTGAGAACGGCCCAGCCCCTTCCCAGGGGCCTTCTTACAAACTTGAACCTGCCAGCCAGGCTTGGCACAGCAAACACCAGGTCTTCTTATAGGGGTTCACCTGGGACCCCGGCGCCAGCCACGGACATGGCCCTTCCCGAGGGAAATCACCTCCTTCTTTCTCCCTCCTCTCCCGTTCCTTCCTCCGAGGTCCCAGCTACGCGGTGGACTGACCCAAGGCCGGCCAGGCCCTGGGCTGAACTGTGGCCGTGACTGGCCAGGCACGGAATGCCGTGCACGGACCACGACAAGCTGGACAGCATCCCTCCTGGGAAAGATGGACAGATCGGGGCACTTGGCTGCAGAGGCCAGGACACAGAATGCATTTCTGCGGCATGACCTGGGGTCGGGGGCTGATTTCGAGGACACGATCCAGTGGTGGTACAACGGCGGCTCACGCTACAGCCAAACACATGACAAAGGTCGCTCCCTGTCAGCTGAGACTTGTCTGCTTTCAGCCATGTGTGCACGATGAAAGCAACAGCGTCTCGATGCGGCCCGACTCCACGGACCCTCGCTCCGTAAGCAACTGTCAGAGAAATCGAGCTCTTGCACGCTGGGCACTGTTCTCGCAGCTCTGCGTGGGCTCGTTCCCCCAATCCTTCAACACCCTCTGTGGCCGGCCCCGTGAGCACCTCCACGGAGAGATAGCTACCTGGCCCGGGTTACACGGCGAGTGAGTGGGGCCGGGACTGGCCCCAGACTGCTGACCAGCTGGCACGAGGACAGTGTCCAGACCCAGGCTTGCGATCGTGCTGCCTGCTTCTCAGGACCTTGTGCCGCACGCGGGGGAGGGAGAGCGAGGCCCTCCTGCTCACTGCAGTTGTTTTCCTTCTCCTCCCCGCGCCCCCAAGCCCCAAACCCACATTTCCAACTGCCTCTCGGAGCACCTCTGATTCTGTACAACCCTCAACGGCCTCTCCACAGCTCCCTCAAACCTGCCCCTCCTCTCCGGGCTTTCTTCCCTGGGGTCCCCCTCCTGGTCGCCCAGGAGAGAAACCTTGGCTGCTTCCAGCCCGGGAAGAGGCTGAGCTGTGGTCCCCAAGCGGTCCCTGTCCTAGTCCCCCCAGCCTGTGACTATGTTTCTTTACGTGACAGCGGACACTGGCTGGTGTGACGAAGGCAGGTCTCGATGGGGACGTTACCCTGGATTATCCAAGCGGGCCCTAAACGTAAGCACGAGCGTCCTTCTAAGAAGGAGGCAAGAAGGTCAACGGCAGGAGTTGGGCCGACAGAAGCAGAGGTCAGCACGAAGAGCTCTGAGGCTGGAGGAGGGGCCACACGCTGAGGAAGGCAGGCGGTTTCTAGAAGCTGGGAAAGACAAGAGCCTCCAGAGGGAACCTGCCCTCTTGAGACCCTGACTTGACCCCTAAGACTCATCTCGGATTTCCTTCCTCTACAGCTCAAAGGGAAAAAAATACCCGTGTTGCTTTAAGCCACTACATTGGGTAATTTGGTCCAGCAGCCACAGGAAACCTGTGCCAACCCCACGTGTCCCCCTCATCCACAAATGCGGGTGGTCACCACGATGGGCCACCTTCCCAAAGAAACTTCTGGCAGGCCCAGCCCGTAGCCAGTGAGGCCTCAAAACTGCTCCTCTCACTGCAGTGAGAACGTCCCGCTCGGCCTCCCCAACACCGTTACCCTGCTCCGCAAATCGCATTGATCGTTCCACAGAGTCTAGGCGACCCTGTCATTCCTTTGCTTAAAACCTGCTGAGGACTCCGTGTTGTCCGTGGGGCAAACCCCTCTTCCTTTCCCCTGGCAACTGAGACCCTCTGTTGGGGCCACTTTTACTGTTTCCCAACTCCCTGAGACCCCACAGGGAACCTCTTCAGTTGTACAGAACACATATGGGGAACTCGGGGCTCCCCTACTTCACGGAGCATGTAGGGGGGGCCTGGGTCCTGCAGAAGGGCCACCACTGCTCGGTCCCAGGACCCCGAGATCACGACCTGAGCCAAAGGCAGACGCTTAACCAACTGAGCCACCCCGGTGGCCTGCTTTAGGGCCCTAAAAAGCAGCAACATACTCATGATTCCCCAAATTATACTTCGAGCTCCAATGCTCCCTCGGATCCCTGACTCATGTCTCCGAGTGCTACCGGAGGGGACTCCGCAGTCAACATACTCCACCCCTCCCCAGCCCCCCTTGCCGCCTCCCCCTGCTCCTGCCCGGTTTCAGCTACTGGCATCATCACCCTTCCAGAAGCCCGGCCAAAACCCCCGAGGTCAAACGTGACTCCTCTGTTGGCTTTAGCTACAAAGTTACCCAGAGCCCCCGACTCCCCGCTGCCCTCACCACTTCCCCAGGTGCCACCGGGCCCGGCCTGGATTGTTACGAGCACGTCCCTCTGTCTCTTCCTGCTTCTAGACCCGTCTGTCCTCACCCAGCAGCCAGACGGATTCTGTGTGATCCTCAGCTGGAGAGTGTCTCTCCCCTGCTCAGAAGCCTGCATGGGCTCCCAGTGAGCTGGGAACAAAAGCCAATTCCTTATTTTATTTTATTTTTTTAGAGAGAGAGAGGATCTCAGACTTCCCACTGAGCTCGGAGCCTGACTAGGGGCTCCATCCCATGACTCCCATGACCCCAAGATCACGACCTGAGCCAAAATCGAGTCGGACGCTTAACTGTGCCACCCGGGCGCCCCAAAAGTTAATGTTCTCCTCCAGCCTCACACAGTCTGCCTTCTCTCCCCATTGCCACCTCATCTCCTACCACTTCCCCCACCTGCTTCCTGACACCCGTGGCAGGTGACCCCAGGGCCTTTGCAGTGGTTCTCTCTCCCTGCACTGCTCTTCCCTAGCCCCCTGGCTCACTACCACCCCCTTTGAGTACCCCCCAAAGGCCCTCCCTGCCAGCTAGCTAATGTTGCAACCCCCTAAAAATATCCACAACCTCTCCCATCTGCTTCCCCGCCTCTCCCGAGCACACATCTGACACACTTTTACACTTTCAGCGTGATTCTCTGCAGCCCACCAGAATGTCCGCTCCATGAGGCAGTATTGGTTTTTTTGTTTTGGTTTGTTTTTTAACTGGTGTTGAGCAAAAGCCCAGCACCCAGCCCAGTGCCTGGCTCCACAGACGCCCCTGAAGTGCCCAGCACCTGAGCTCCCAAAGGGGAATGTCCCAGTGCCGGTGCCTGCTGGGGCTTCAGGCCAGGGCTGCCTGTCCCCTGCTCCCCCCTCCCACCACGAGGCCTCTTTTGTCACCAGACCCCTCCCTAGCAGGTTGGAAAGATGGAGTCCACCCAGTCAACCACACGTGCTGAACCACACTTAGTGTCCCCGTCCCCACGCCTGTGGCTCAAAGATGCATTATCTGCCAGTGAGAACTTGTCTCGCACGCCAGGCCCGGTGACCCTTCGAGCCAATCTCAATCCAGCCCAGATAAAGGCGCTGGTTGTTCCTGTGAGCCTGGGTGGTCCCAGCTGGGGAACTAGTTTCTCCGTGTGGTTTTCTGGAATGTTGCAGAAGAGTGTGAAGCCCCCCCGCTGCTCCCTTCTGTGGAGCCCCCAGCCTCAGGAGCTCTAGGAACCACGGGGTCCCCCTCCCCAACCAGCAGGGCTCGAGGGGAGGACACGGGGTGGGGGACCACTAACCAACCCAGGGGCAGGATGGGGCTGCGGTGACCCAGCTGGGTCCCCACGGGCCAGGAAAAGGTAGGGGCCTCCCGACGTGACGTTGTTAGCCACTCACTGCGCCGCCCCGCCTGGAAGAAAGAAGGCATCGGGCCAAGAGCGCGAGGCCTGGCAGCCCAGCCAGGCATCTGCCCACAAAGGCCTCCGGGCCCCCCCTGCAGATGCCAGCTCTTCCCAGGAAGCAGCAGGGAGACTGTTACTGGAGCCTAATTAACAAAGAAAAGCACAGATAATTAAGTGGAGAAACATGTGGCTGGCGCTGGAATGGGGATATCTTTAGAAACTCGAGAAAGGACGGCTTTATTTTGAGCTCTCAAGAGCGGGACAGCGTTAAATGGGTGGAGAGGGGGTGGCGAGGGCCCGCAGATGGGGGGGCTGGGGCCAGAGGAGCAGGTGGGTGTGTGTGACCACACCAGGGGGACGAGGAGATGACCCTCAGGGCCGCTGAAGGGAGAAGCGCAGGGGGACCGCGAAGGTGTCCCTGTTCTGTGTGACCTGGAGGTCTAGAGACGGGAGGTTCACTTATCCACGATCACACAGCTCAGAAGTGATGGCAGGGGCTCGTGAGGGGGCCGAAGGGGACTCACCACTGCCCCCCTACTTCGTCCCCTTCCCTCTCCATCCTGGGCTGAGAGCAGCTCCATGCTGGCCCCCCCCTCCAGGAAGCCCACTCGGCATAGCACCGGCTGAGTGACAGAAGAGCCCACAGAGAGACCTAGCAGTGCCCCCCACCCTTCCCCCTGCAAAGAGGACCTCAGCCCTCTCCTTGAGAGGCCCTTCGCCCACCCCATAGCTGAGCTTCTCACGCGGGGCCTTGGGCCGAGCTGGGGGTGTGATGCCGGGGGGTGTGGAGCGGGTCAAGTGGGATGATTTCTTTTCCTCGGCAGAACGTAACTGAACACCGTTCCTCCAGTTGAAACTAATCTTAAGTGCAGAGTTGAGGGAGCAGACGGTGTGGGGACTTCCAAGATAGAGCAGGTGCCCCCCACCCCCGAAACTTCGGCCCTGCCCTGCAGGGGTGCTGGGGCTCCAGCCGCGGGGGACGTCAGCGGAAGAGCTTGCCAAGGCCGGGTCTGCAGGGTCGAGTCCACGCTGCAAAGCCAGGCCTTCCAGGCCCTCCACGCTCCGCCTGGCTGGCCTCTCCACCTCGCCACCTCCCGTGCGCGACGGGCCACCCGGTCCTCCCCGCCCTGCCCTGGCCGTGCACCCCAGGACGGCCCCGGCGTGGGACCTTCCTGCTTTCCAAGTAGGGAAACCGAGGCCCAGGCAGGCAAACCTGACTTGCTGGAGTCACACAGGAAGTCGGCAGCTCTGCTCTGTCTCTGGGACCCGGAGCCCCTGCTCTGGGGTGGGGAGTGTGGAGGAGGGGGGCCTGCTTCTTGGCTTCTGGCTGCTCATCAGAGAGTCCCCTGGAGCTGGCAGGGAGGGCCATGCCGCTGGGGTCGGGGGGACCCGGAACAGAGAAAATGGGCCTGGGTCCCGGGCGGCCTGCGTTTGCCCAGGAGGGAGTTGAGGTCTGGTGGCTGGGCCTGTACCTCGCTTGTGGTTCCCAAGAACCAGAGGGGGCTGTGGGGAAGCTGGGGAGCTGGGAGGCACTGGGAAGTGATGAGGTGGGTGAGGACCCACCCACCTCCCTCTGAGCCCTTCCTGGTTCTCAAAGGCCAGGAACATCCTTTCTCCAGGCAGGTGACAGTCAAGGCAAAGGTGGCTCCCCGTGGGAAGTGGCTGCTCGATCTCCACTCAAATGCCCCCAGTGACGGGGAGTTCACTACCTAATGAGATGCTTTTTTTTTTTTTTTTTTTTTGCCACTGCTATTTGAGAATAGTTCTAGAATGTTATTTCCTTGATCCCTCTGGTGTCTCCCAGAAAGGCCCTGTGCTCAGCTCTTCTTACCAGCAAATTCTTCGACCTCCTTTCCCTGGGGCTCCGCCTCCCTGTTCCTTCACAGGCTCTTTTCCTGCAAGGTCTCTCGGAGGTCAGTGTGCCCCCTGGGCCGTCTCCACTGGCCACGAACTGGCCCGAGTGGTGGCGGCAGCTGCCACCTTCACATGGACGGTGCCCAGCCCCATCGCCACCCTGCGCTAAAGCACCGACCCGGTCCCACCCAGTGCTATCGGCCCCTGGATGTCTCACGGGCCCAGAGACCCAGCCTGGGGCTTGGGTACCACCATCACCCTTCCAGAACTTTCCGCCTGGTCTCCCTCCCATACTGCTGCCACCTCTAGATCCTAGCACCACCCACCTCTGCGTCCTGCCCAGCCTCCTCAACCCTCCCCTGGCTTCACCACCCCAGTTTTGCTTTTCCAATCCACCCCTGGTGGGTGGAAGCGTGGTTACCACGGTAATCGTAAGACAATGCAAATTCGATCCTATCATTTCGTTGACTCAAAAAGAAAGCCTCCAATGCTACAAGATAAAGCTTGAGTCACCAGCGAAGTTTTGGTCCAGGCCTTTTCTAATTCTGGCCTCATTCTTTTGCTACCCTCCTCCCCCACCGCCCAACACTCCCTGCTCAGGCTCTCCAAGAACGAAGACCTGGGTATGACTTGGGCCCTGTGCCAATCCAGGCTGCCTCTCGCAGCCCCAGTGTGCTCAGCTGTAAAATGGGCATGACCACAGCATCTGCCCGACAGGCTTGGGAGGGGCTCCATGAAGCCGGGTGAGAGGCACAGGGCCTGGCATGTGTGGGCGCTCGCAAGAGCTGGACACAGCTCCCGCCTTTGTGGGCGCCACCCCCCTCAGTCTGGAATTCCGGCTCCCTTTTCCACCTGGGGAAGGTCAGCTCGCTTTCCCGGGCCCGATTCAGGGGGCCTCCTGGCGGGGAGCTAGGTCTCCAGGGGGAGAAGGGCTGATCTTTGCCTGCAGGTGGCACTGAGCTCACGGCGCCTGGGGCTCAGGACACCCACACCGCTCCTGTCACATTTCCTGCGGAGCAACCCACAGGCAGACAAGCCTTCCAAGCCCCCGGCGCTCCACGCCTCGACCTGCTGTCCTTCCTCCAGCCACGTCTAAACGTCTCGGTCATCTACAGTGGTGGCCTCTCCACGTAGCCCACATCACAATGGAGGGGACTGTCCCTTCCCATCTTTCTAGCCCTGGCCTCTAGGACCTGACTCCACCCGTCTCTCGTCCCCACTGGGACCCACAGCCCCTGCCCCATCACCTTCCTGTCCCCCCAGGAGGAGCTGGCAGGGGCCCCTGCACCAGCTCTCAGCTCCCCTCTTCCACCTATCCTGTTTCGGGGTAGGGGGGTGGCGTCCCTCCTCTTGCCCCTCTTCACCCCCATCACTCATTTCTCTAAAATTACGCTGTGGCTATTCTTACCTCTAAAGCCCGCTCCTGATCCCATTTCAGCCAGCAGACCCGCCCCATCTCTCTCCTGCCCCTCGTGCGACCCATTTCTCTGCTCTCCTTCCTTCCTGAGCCTGCCAACCCACTCAGGCCCCCTCCCCGGAACGGCTCCCAACCCCACTGCCCATGACCTCTGGGGGCTGCTCAACCCCATGGGTCAGTCTCGGGTCCTCTGTACTTGACCTTGCATGCAGCACCCGGCTCAGGTGGCCACTCTCCAAGTTTCTCACTTGGCATCTGGCCGCCTCTCATCTCTCCAACACCCGAATGCGGGAGGGCCCAGGGTTCCTCCCTGGACCCCTTCGAATTGTTCACACTTACCCCCACGGTGATCCAGCTTCACGACGAAAACCCGTTACATGCAGAACGGCCCCCAGCTGCATGTCTCCAGCAGGATGCTGTGATTTACAGATCCGCCCGTCCAACCCGGCCACCTGGGTGTCTCATTTGCCCGACACTCAGATCCTGACCCCTCTTGCCCTCCAGCTGCTCAGGACAAAATCTTTTTTGCTCATACCCCACACTCACTGCATCAGCAATCCTGTTAGCTCTACTTCCAAAATACGTCCAGGGCCTCAGGGCCTTTGCACTGACGCCCTCCCTAGATGCTTCGACTGGGATTTCTACACGGCTCATACCCTCATTTCTTTCAGGTCTTAACTCCTGCGGCCTATCTCAAATTGTCCTTCCGACAATCCTATCTGTGTTACATGTCTCCATGGCATTTGTCACTATCAAATACATTGCTCTTTGTCCTTATTTATCTCCCCCATTAGAAAATAAGCTCCACAACGGTAGAGATTTCCCGTCTATTTTGTATTCCTAGCTTCTGCTTGCCACAAAGTAAGCTATATATACAGATATATATTAATTTATTTGAGAGAGAGAGCGCACAAGCAGGAGGGGAACAGGAGAGGGAGTAGCAGACTCCCTGCTGAGCAGGGAGCTAGACACGGACCCCAAGATCATGACCTGAAACGAAGGCAGACGCTTAACAAGCGTGACCCACACAGGCGTCCTTATATATAATTTTTTTAGAAGTAATCTCTACACCCAACATGGGGCTCGAACTCACAGCCCCGAGATCAAGAGCTGCACGCTCTTCTGACTGAGCCAGCCAGGAACCCCTTCAATATATTTTTGCCATACAAATAAACTCAAAGAATTCATCGTGAGCTTCAAGAGAGAGAGAGGCAGGACCCATGTTATAGAGGCCAGCAGCCAGAAGGGGGCAGCAAAGAGCCACCCAGTGCGGATGAAAGGTCGGGAGGCATGGGTACAAGCTGTGTGACCTTCAGCGAGTGTCTTAACCTCTCTGAAACTCACTTTCTTTCTGTAAGATTGGTTATTGGGGGAGCGCCCACGTGCGGCCATGGGAAGGCTTTATGACCGGCATGTCATAAGCGTGATGGAGAGGTCATGCGTCCACGGTGTGAGCAGTCATCCCATGTCCACAGCTGGGGGACAGACAGGACAATTGCGTAACTATGACACAGCCTGATGAGGGAATGTCATAAGGCGTTTTAAAAACATTGGAGAATGCTTATGTTTTCAGCGTGTATGTATGTAAATTTATAGAAAGAACAACAGCAAGATGTAAAGTTAATAAGCTTGGGGAAAAATCTGGAAGAAATGTTATCATCCTAAAAACGACCAGCCATCTGGGCACAAGATTTCTGTATTTTCCAAATTTCCACCATGGGCACGGATCTGCATTTCCCTTCGGGTTTTTTATGACCTACTAGAATGTTCTGTGGTGGTTACTACACCAGCCCCCTGGGCGGAGGGCCTCTCCTTCCTTTGTCACCACTGCTTCTCTCCAGCACCCTGAACAGCCTCTGTTGCTGGGCTGGGTGTTCGTGGCCGTGGGGCCCTCTGGGTTTGGGGAGAGTGCCTTGACTTGGTGGCAGGCTCACCCAGGCCCCCTCCACAGCAAACACGACCGCTGTGCTCTGTGGGGAACGGTGGCCTGTGGCCCCTGGGGCACATCTGCGCCCGAGAGCTGGATGCCAGGGGCTTTGAGGGACGCTGTCCCCAGGCACCTGCCTCCCCGCCCCCCCCAGCCCAGCCTCCCTGCTTTAACGCAGTTCAAGCCCAGCAAGGCAGCAACAGCTCCAATGGCGTGGACCTCTCCTGGGCCTCACTCGCTAGAGCTCCTGAGGTCACGCCTGGATCACCTGGGCCCACGGAAGGTGGGACTGGAGCTCACGCTGGTACGAGTGCAGGGCCTGGCCCCACCATGCCTCTGCAGCCCCACCCCCTAGGGATCTGGCAAGCCACTGGCCCAACCCTCCCCCAACCAGAGGCCCGGAATCCCACCCACCATCCTCTGAGACTCGGTCCAAGTCCATCATTAGCCAGGCGCCTGGCCAATACTCAGCATGAGCAGAAAGGGCTTCTAGACACCAGGGGGGAAACCGAGGCCCTGACAGCAAACCTGAGGTACCCATGGAACAACATGAAAGGAATCTGGGATGGTCTCTTTTGGCCCAGAACAAAGCTGGCTCAGGAATGGCCACACCGTCGCCCTACTCTGACCTGGCCCACGATTCTAGGAAGCATCGTGAAAGCCCCAGGTTTAACGACCGATCTACCTTCAAAGCATAATTTTCTTTAGAATTCATTCTCGGATGGTTCTGTTAGGAAAGGCTTCTATGGGAGCCTTCGATAAATCACCTAGAAACTCTCAGAGCCATCCTTAACAGGCCTCCCCTCCCAGGAAAGCCCCCTTCTTCCCAAGCCTCACACCCCTGCACCTCCCCCCCCACACCCTCATCTGCCCTCCCACCCTGTACCACTCACTGACCAGGCCTTCCCCAGTCACTGGTTTGCATGTTCAAATCCTCTGCAGTATGGACGTGGCTACATGGGTGCGCTTCTTAGAAGGTTCCAGGCCCTGTGGAAGCCTCAACGGGGAGGAGCAAGGGGCATCTCTCCAACCAGCTGCACGGACGGTTGTCCATGGATGTCTTATAGGTACCAACGTGGACACATGACATTCAAGACCTGGTGGGCCCCCTGCCCTCACTCCTTGGCACTATGAAGCCTTCTGGAACCTGGACACGAGCCCAGGGAAAAGGGGAGGAACATGTGCCCAGGAAAAGGCCTGTGTCTTTGCCGTGACACGCCACACCCTCCTGGCCATGCTGGTTTCACCCCTCCCCCGGCCCCAGCCACGCCCCCCTCCCCCCCCCCCCCCCGCCGGCCCCTCCGTCCGTGCCTTCACTTAGGATGGGTCCTGCACCGGTACTACACACTGTTCTGCTCCTCTCCGAGGCCTGGCTCAATGCCGCCTCCTCCAGGAAGCCTTCCCAAGCCCCAGGAATAACCACTGCTGCCCCTACTGGCTGAGCACGTCCCATCACAGCCGGTCCAGGGCTGAAGGATTCACAAACGTCTCACTCAAGTGTCAGGATGAAGCCCCCCTGGAGACAGGAAAAACAGTCCTCCACAGCCCGCCCGTCACTGCCCATCGTTTATCCAATTCCGATCACCTAAGGAGGCAGGTATGCCTTTCTCCATCATACAGATGAGCAGAGGCTTGGGGATGTGAAATAATGAGCCCAGAGTCACATGGGTAGTAAGGGGGGTGCGGGGATTTGAACCCAGGTCTGTCTGAGCTCCAGCCTGTGCCTTCCCACGGCCCATGTGCTGTCACCAACCCACAACCCAAATCAGATTATCTGCCACCCCTCCACATGCCCAGGGCACCTGCGTCTGGCTCAGCCCACCTTCCTCCAGACTACAGCACCTGCTAACGTCCCGCCTCCCCTGACACCTGAGCCCCCGCTCCAATTCACCTGGGGACCCCAGCAGCTGGCCTGCATCAGGCTTTTGTGATTGTCTGATGGAGGGTTTGGGGACAGGCTGTGACCTCTAGTGAACTCTTGGAGGCCCCTGTGAGCCTGGACACCTTCCCAGCACAGCGTGACGAGTGGCATAAGTGAGCATGGAGCCGGCTGGCCATTCCGTGTGTCCTGGCCCCTCCAGGGTGCCACCCAGCCCGCGATGCCAATGCCTGGAAAGGCAGTGGCAGGTCCATCCTGAAGACTGGGCCAAGGGCTACTTTCCCATCACCTCTTCCAAGCAGCCTGCCACCCTCTTCCGCACCACGTGGGCAGAGAAAGCATTCCCAAGGGCTCTCTCTGCGCACAGAGGAGCCAAAGCATAGGCCAAGGGGTGGGTGGATAGCAGACTGGCCCAGGGACGTCAAGAAGCCGCTCTAACAGCCAATGGGCCACCGAGCTCCGGGCTGGAGGGCAAGCCCTTGTTAGCGGAAGGGCCGGGAAGCTCTGTGGTCTGCGTGAGGCTTGCCGGCGGACCCTCTGCCCCGCAGTGTTGGTCCGCAAAGCCCGACATTCCTCTACTCAGTGGCTGCCCCGAGTTACGTACCACCCGGATCACGGGGCCTCCCTGCAGGGAGCCAGGCAACAGTGCCTCCCCTACAGGTGGCGGGTCACCGATGTTCCCCCTGCCTCCGTTTCCTCCTCCGTAAAAAGGAGACAGGAAAAGGTCAGTGCGAAGCGCTGACCCTAGTAGCACAGGTCAGGTGTCCGACCTGATTTCCCTTTCTGCTTTCCAAGTTCGCTGAAGACTGTGCCTGCCCCCGGGGCAGCTACACGCTCGGCCCCCATGGGGACCCTTCCTTCTGGAAGGAGGGGCTGGGAGCACACAGACGGCCTCGTTGCGTTTCTGCGCTCCCTCTGCGTCTCCTGGGATGCGGCCGGGGCAAGGCTGTAAGGCCTCCCGTCTCGCTATACACAGGCTTTGGGGTCAACGACTCAGCGTGGGCAGCCCAGAGTGCTCACAAGGTAGTCCTGTTGCCCCTGCAGGGACAGGGACAGTCTCTGCTCCTTCCGGGTTTTTTAGTCTTTTTTTTTGTTTGGTTTTTCTTTTTGTCTCTATGTCCAACGTGGGGCTCCAACTCACGACCCTGAGACCAAGAGTCACCTGTTCTAGCGACCGAGCCAGCCAGGCACCCTCCTTCAGGGTTTGGGAGGGCCAGGACACAGCCCACGGAGGAGACGGGTGCCTTGGGAGGAGGTCAGGAGCGGCAGCTTACCGTCTAAGGCCGAGGAAGCACTTACCCCCATCTCACCACCAAGCTCATGGGGCCTTACGCAGAAACCCCTCCCTCTGCAGTTAGGAACCACCTGCCGCCAAGCTCACCCACACACTCAGGTCAACCAGGCCCCTTCATCAGGAGTGGAGGGCAGGGACCCGGCCCGGCCCCTCCTTCCTGAACCCTGGCCAGGTTGAGCACGAGAGTCACCCGTACCGCCCCCCCACCCCTTTTTCTCAGCCCGAGGTTCCACTGTGACCTCCTCCCACCTGGGGCCGGTGCCCAGAGGAGGTGGGAGAACAGTAGGGCAGGGCCTGGCATCCCACAGCAAGCTGGGCTCCGGCCTCCGGCCCCCAGCACTGCGGCCGGCCTCCCACGCCAAGCGGCCCCCCCACAGCCAGTGCCTCTTACCAGGCTTTGGGATGAGTCCTTGAAAAGGCCTGGAAGGAAACAGAGATGGGAGTATCAGAGGGGGGACCCGGGAGCTCTTCGGAAATGTTTGGGGGCCCACCCCACACTGGCTGCCTCAGGACAGCCTTTTAACGACCTGCCCGGGATTCAGTGCTCGGGCCGGACACGGTGACGATGTGGCAGTGTGCCGTGCGGGAGCGTGACCAGGGCCTCCTGCTGGCTCTGACCTGGCTGGCTCTGTGACCCCAGGCTAATCACCTGTCTCCATGTCCTCCCCTCTGAAGTGGGCTGACTGCCTCTCCCAGGGGCTGGGAGGGCAGTGAGTAGGTGCTGCAGGGGTTAGGAGGTGACAGGAAGGCCACCCCTCTGTTGTGGTGGCTGATGTGGGGTTCCCAGCACCCTGACTGGCCTGCAGTCACCTTCTGCACCCCCACCCCCGACCCAGGACCCAGGATGGCACCGGACAGCAGAACAAGGCAGGACCAGATCAAAGGAAAGGCCAAGGGCCCCCGCCCAGGCTGGTCTGGCCTCCTCACCCTTCCCCTGAGTACCTGGTGACCGTGAACTTGATCTTGTCAGCCACGGCAAGGATCCTCTCCAGGTTCTGAGAGCCAAAGGTGCAGGGCTTTCGGAACGGGATTCCTGGGGGGAGCCCCTCAATGATCACCGAGCCGGGGTTGCTCTTGATCCGCTTGTAGGGGACCTGGACAGGGTACTTGATGCCCAGGGCTTCTCCTATGGCAGAGGGACAGGGGACGGGTTGTCAGGAGCCAGAGCAGGGGGTGAAACGTGACGGCAAGGCATGCGCGTGGAGGCTACGCGGGCTGGCGTGTAGCCCCATGGGAAGGCACAATGTGGGGGGGGGCTGGGAGTCAGGGAGTGGGTTGTGCAGGGGTAGCGAGTGTGTCCGGGCAGGGCTGAGGAATGGGCAGGCACACGGGGCTTCAGCTGCAGGGGGAGAGGGCAGATGGCCTGAGAATCTGCAGCCCGCGTGGAAGATGCGAGGTGGGCGTGGCTGGCCCTTCCCTACAATGCCTGACCCTCCAGCAGCACCCTGGGCTCCGCCTCATCGTGGTTCGGGACCCGCCCAGCCCGAGGGCAGACTGCACTTGGGGTCCCTCCTGGACAGAGGGAAGGAGCTCACTGCGACCCCTCCAAGGGGCTCACTGAGAACGTCATGCCCTGTGTTGCAGGGGGTCCCTTTATGAAGACACGATGCAGAAATCTCTGAATGCCTCAGTGCGAGGAGGAACAGCTGAGTCTTCTCTGTGCAAGAAACTAATTTTTATCTCAAGGACACCAGGACTGGGATAACTAGACTCATTTCCCTTTTCACTCTGGCTCCCAGGAAACTCAGAGCCTGATTTGTCATCTGCATCCCCAACACACAGAATCTTGGTGGTTTCCTAGGACTCCTGGCTTCCAGCCATTGTTTCAGCCTGTTTTTGTGCTTTGTTCATTGAGATATAATTTCCATACCATAAAGTTGACCCTTTTAAAGTGTATAATCCAGGGTTTTTTTGTATACACATGAGACTGTGAAATTCTCACCACGAGCTAGTGCCAGGACACGTTCCTCACTCCGGGAAGAAACCCTGGAGCCATCCACAGTCTTTCCCCGACCCGCCTCCCGGAGCCCTGGGGACCTCTCATCTACTCTGTCCTGATGGATTTCAGCCTGTTTTTAATTCTTTATCCTGACTGTGCTGCTGACTAGGTCATATGTGATGGCTAAGAGAGCCCTTTTGAAATGAAAAAAATAGACAGGAAATTTTATACCCATGATCCATCAGTGGGAGCACCACTGTCTCCACTTCTCACCTCCCAAATGGCCCTTGCTACAATGACCGATGGCCTCCATGTTGCCAAATCCAACAGACACCTGCCCTTCTCTTGACAGAGCTTGGCACAGATGACCACGCTCCCCTCCCTGAGGCTCTCTCTTTGATGTCCATGACCCCATACTCTCCTGGTTTCCCCTCTTTCTGGTCATTCTGCTGCTGCCTGGACCTGACCTCTAAAACACCAGGACTCCCTGGCCTTTGGTCTGGGTCCTCTTTCTCGCTCCTCTACCCCCATGGCCTAAATTTTATACCCAATCCAGACACTTCTCCTGAACAGTAGACTAGACCATCTCTACTCAGCCCTCAAACTCAACACATCCAAGATGGCACCCATCCTCTCCCCCTCAAGCTTCCCCTCCTTGGTGAGGATGCTGTCCCTTCTCCCCAGCTGACAGTTCGGATGTCCGCCTGTCTCCAGGCCCATGTGCTCCACCCCCGGCCTCTCTCTTGTCACACTGATAAGTCCCCATCACCCAGTGAGCATGGGGGGTTTCCTGCCATGGGGGGTGAGGAATGGACATGGGACTCAGTGGGGCCCAACGAGAAACAAGGGGAGGGCTCAGGAATTCTAAGAAAGAAACCCTCGCTGTCTGGAGAAAGCCTGTGAAAAGAGCCAGCCCTCTCCTTCCTTCCTCAAGGTGTAGGTGGGATATCTCAACTGTTGTGGCCATTTTGCCAGCAAGGGGGAAGCCAGCCCGAGACTGACGCCAACATGGTGGAAAGACACCGAGGACATCTCTGTACGTCTGGATCCAGTTGATCCTGAAGGCTGCCCAACTGCTGGCCTCCCCCGGCTATGAGCTGTGGCCCATTACACTGTCCAGAGACAGCGGCACCAACATTTCTCCCATCCCACAGGCTCCTCTTTGCATCACGCCCACACACCCTCACGGAGGACTGCGGCCTGTTGTCCCCTCCCCTCGAACGTGGGCAGGACATCGTAATTACCTCGACCAACAGAGTATGAGGCGACGGCTTCCACCCGGCTGGCAAATCCAGCCACCTTGGGGTTGTGATGCCAGAAAGTCCACGTACGGAGATGGCACAGAAACGGGGACAGAGGCCCGAGGGGCTCAGCTGTTCCAGCACCAGCTGTTCCCCAGCCCAAGGGTCACACATGGGAGCGAGAAGCTGTCGAGGTGACGCCGGCTTCAGCCACCTTCTGACTATAACCCCAGGACAGACTCCAGAGAGCCACCCCTGAGCCGCTCCCGGCCTCCTGACTCACGGACACCAGGAGGAAGAATAATGGCCATTGTTACCGTAGGCCGCTCAGTTCGGGGTGATCTGGTCTGTGGTCATAGGAACGGAGTCGGGAGTCAACCAACACCCCTGGTTGGTGAAGCCAGTGTGTTTGTTTTTGTGACTTGGGGCCATAAAGCACGGTGGCTGCACGGACTTGTTTTCCTCAAGCCAGACTCGACGGGCAGCCTCGCCCTCCCTTTGCCTCTCTGCTCTCCACCAACTCCACCTTTGCGGCTCGCCTCCGTTCCATCCGCCTTCCTCCAGCCTCCCTGCCAGGGCCCGGCCAGCCTGTCATCGCTCTGGCTCCGAGCCGGTCGCCTGGCACTGCCCTCTCGCGCCCATTCATCTTCCTCGTGGGCGGCAGCTAGGAAGATACTTGAAAACTAGAGTGCCTTCTGCCACTTGAGTCCTCCCAACAAAACGCAGAACCGAGGCCATGGTTCCTTCGAGGGCCCTAGGTGACGGGGTCTGTGTGCCAGCCAGCTCCACAGGGCCCCTTGCCTCCAGCCCCCATTTCCCCACTTCAGCTTGCTGTCCCTTCCTAGGACAAGCCTCAGGGCCTTTGCACATGCTATTCCCTCAGCTGGCCTGCCCTTCCTTCTCTGCGATATGAAGTGCTTCCCACCCTTCAGTTCTTTCTTTAAAGAGGCCTCCCTGGCTCCCAATCTAAGTTAGTCTCTCTTGATCAGCTTGCTTTTTCCTGCGAAATCATGGACCAGGCCCCCGTCATTATTAGATTTGGTATAGTTACTGAATGTCTGTCTTATCTCACTGGTCTACAGGACCCAAGAGGGCAGGGTCTCTGTTTCCTTCACGGCTTTATCTTCAGAGTCTAGCACATAGTAGGTGCTCAAGAAATGTCTGTGAGTGAGTGAATGGTTTTTCCAGAAATAATCACAGCAACGGGTAGGAAGCTTCTGCCTCTTCCCATGGCGGCCGGGCTGTCCTCCCGCCTGGACACCCCGGGGCTCACCGTATTTCTTATTGAACAGATCCTGGACTTGCTCCCTCAGCGTGTTGGCAATGTCGATGCGCGAGAGTCGAGCGTCGTAATTTTCTGCAAAGTAAAAAACAATTATGGATTGGGGCTGTTCAATTAAAAGGCACTTGGGGACTTTTAAGGAATATGATTTTCTAATGATGGGGAGCTCCTTCTCTGGCATATTAGCAGATCCTCAGAGCGGGCCCCTCAGAGTCCTCCAGAAGGAATATCTAGACAGAGATGTGTGTTTTTCTGGAAGGACGCACACGGTTGTGACAACAGCCATGAGTGGGAAATTAAGTTAATTGTTGACATTTGAAAACCACCAAAGCAGTAAATAAGCCCAAGAGGTGAGAGGCTCCACGAGGGGGGCAGGTTCTGGGGCCTGGGCGGCTAGGAGCAGGGGCTTTGGGCGGGCTGGTGGGGAGGGTCACCCCTGGTCACTCCCTCAGCTGGGGGCGTCGGTGAAGGAGTCCACGTGACAGCCCATGCTATGGGGACCCCGGATGGGCCCCTGGCCTTGAGAGATTGCAGCCTGGCACTGCCTGGGGAGAGAGAAAGGTGAGGGAGGACCCAGAGTGGACCTCTGGGCGGCTGGAGGGTGTGGTGAGGACCCCCATCTACGGTGAGGTTGCCTATGAGGAGCCACGGGTGGGCTGAGAGCCGTGAGGGCCCCTCATCGCAGCCAATTCTGGCCGCTCGGGAGGGAGAGAGAGAGAGAGACAGGGCAGGGAGCAGCCGCCCCTCCGGGATCTGGGTCCTATCTCTGGTGCCCCACTCCCTGGGCTGGCCCTACCTGTCACGGGTCTCGCTGACCTCTCTCCTCAGAGCCACAGGGACCAGCCAGGGGCCACCTGGGGAGCAACCCGGCCTCGGGGACTCATGGCCACACCCTGGAGCTGTCCCCACACGCACATGGACTTCCTGCTTCTGTCTCTCCCGCCTGCCAACCTGCCTGCATTGGTTCAAGCTTCTCCTACCTTCCATCCATCTTTCTCCCTGCTCACTGCCTCTCGGCCCTTCTTGTCCGAGCCTCGGTTCTCGGGGACATCGCCCTCCTTTGGCTTCAGGCATAGAGAGGACAGCTGACTGCCTGGCACGGAGCGGACAGTGGGCCGGCTCCTGCCCCCCACACCCTTACGGAGCCTCTTCTTTCTGCCCCAGCTGCCAGCCAGCCTCACTCAGACCCCCAGGCCCTGACGTTGGGGGCCAGCCCCTCCCACCCATAGCCTGGCCCTCCAGACCCAAGCCAGGTCGAGGTCATGGCCCTGGGACAGCTGACCCCATCCTGAGCTGCAACCTTACCTTGAAAACCCTGTCTCTTCAGGCTCTCGTCCACAAGAGAGTCCCCGGAATCCCTCTCTGGGGGCGGGGGGGGGGGGGAGAGAAGCCAGGTAAGCAGCCAGCTCCTGGGTCCCCAGGACAGAGGTGGTATCTTTGGGGGTGGGGGAACCCGATGGGGAGGGCGGTGGGGGATGCCAGGAGAGGCGGGACCAGGCTAGAGGAAGAAGGATGAGGGACGGGGCTGCAGACCTGGGACCCCTCCCACACCCGGCCGGCGCCTCAGCCTGTGACCCTGCGCAGGGTACCTTGGCTGTCCGTGATGGGCTCTTTGACTCCCTCGGTGAGCAGCTCAGGCCTGGAAAACAGCACAGCAGGCAATCACTATAGCCTCATTCTGCACCCCCGAGCCTCCGTCTACACAGCTGTGCAAGAGGCCCTTCCAGCTCTGGACAGCCCAGGTCTGGGGTCTCCGTCCCTCCCCCCAACCCCACAAGCCCCCGCACCTGTCCTGTGGACCCACGCCTGAGATTGGGGGGGGGGGCTGTGCTGGGCTCTGAGGATCCAGCCCAGAGGGAGGCCGGCCCGACCCAGACCAAGTGGAGCGGACACCGTCACTCGGTTCTGGGACGCTTCCCAAGGGGCCGGTTTGAAGTGCAGAAAAGCAGCCGAGGCTGACCATGTGGCTAGATCTCGGGGGGCAGGGAAGGTCCAGGGGTTTCTGGGGGACACCTGAGAGCTGCCGTGTCACTCAGAGTCGGGGCCCCGGGGACCAAGCCCCGCTTTGCACTCATGTCTGTACCTCTAGATCCCACAAAGCCCTTCCCAGATGTCGCGGGGCCCTCTCGACACGCTGGAGGCGAGGACTGTTTCCACCGCCCCATTTACAGGATGAGGAGACAGGCGTTGAGGTGAGTAAGGTGCCCGAGGCCACGCAGCGGGAAGGGCCAGGGGTCCATCAAGGCCCCGGTCCCCTCACCCAGCCGCCTCTCCCGCTGAGAGACCTCCCATCTGACAGGGCAGCCCAAGCACGTTAGCCTGAGAGCCGGGAGCCCCGCTCCCCTCCTGACTCTCACAGGAGACAGTGGGGAGGCCGATCTACTTTCTGGGTCTCAGTTTCCCCACAAGGAGAAGGAGGAGAGGTAGTGGGGGGGGGGTTCTACATACAATCGGAGGACTTTTCAGCTCCTGAGGCTGTGCTCCAGGCCGGGGCTGTACCTCCTCCCTCCTCACTCAGGCCCTGTGAGCCCAGCTCTGGGCAGATACCCAGGAGCCCGCCACCAGAAGAGGCACCAAATCCTCATCCACTGGCGCCTGACCTGGGGGCGGGGGGGAGGTGCCCTGAGTGTCTGGCCTTTGGGCTCCCTTCTAGGCCGGGTTTCCTCTGTGCCACTGCTTGGCTACCCCTGTGACGGGGAGCTCATTACCTCTCCCGGCAGCCTCACCTACAGACCCACCCTCACACCGAACCCTGGTCCAGCACCCAGAACACCCTTCAGGAGATTTGAAGGTGTGGTTCCACTACCTGTCCTACTCCATCATCCCCTGTTAGCCTTCCCCTGGCCAGCCTGACCTCCCCAACACCCTCGGCCTGCCACAGACTCCAGACCCTCTTCGAGCAGACAAACCTGCTGGACAATTCTGCAGTGAAAACAGGGCATTTGGAGTCAGCGTTCCATAATAAGAGTTTGGTCTTTGTCTCCGGGTCCTGGGAGGTAACCTCTCATCTCCGGTATTTCTCGAGGGACAGGAATATCGGACTTATTATTCTTGGTGACACCCTGGGATCCCACCTAAGTTTATGCTAACGAGATGACTCATGATTCTGGAAGACGGACCCGGGGATCAGAGGACTGGGGCTTCAAGCCACCTAATGTCCCTGATTTCTAGGGAGGGGAGGGGGCCGCAGACAGAGTTCAATCACATAGCCAATGACCCAATCAAGGATGAATCCCAATAGAAATCAAGGACACTGAAGCTCGGTGGCAGAGAGTGACACGTCCTAATATCATGGGGACCTTGACCTTCGTGTCCCTTTATTTGGCTGGTTTTGATTAGTATCCTCGATATAAATCTGTAATTGTAATACAGCGCTTTCCTGAGTTCTGTGAGGTGTTCTAGCTAATTACTGAGCCCTGGGGAGTCATGGGAGCCTCAGACTCTGAGCTAGTTGTGTAGAAGTATAGGGGGCCTAGGGACCCCTGAACTTGCAGCTGGGGTCTGCTAATGCCGGGTGGCCAGGATCGGAACACACTATAGCACTACACGAGCCAGAACCTTCCACCCTGACTTCCTTGAGTAGCAGTCTCTGGTCTGTGTGAATCCACCCATGATTTTCCATTTCCAAAGGGTTTCTTAACTTTGGAGAATTGGATGAAAAACAAGGACCCTCTCCCCAGAAGAACGCATAAAAGGATATGAAAATTTCACATGCAAGTTCAAGGATCGGGGTAAAGAATGCTTTCCGACCAAAGGTTTAGAAAGTTTAACTGGATTTTGTGCCACTTGTAACCGGAAGTGGTTGTCCGGAGTATTGTTTAGAAGGATGTGGCGGAGGTCAGGTGCAGGCAGGAAGAGTGACAATCAGTGAGCGAGGTCTCCTGCAGGTGGTTTCTCCTGTGTAAACACGCAGCTGACCTTTGAACAACACGGGTTCAAACTGCGCGAGTCCACTTACATGCACATTTTCTTTGATACGGTACTGTAAATGCATTTTCTTTATATTTTCTTTTCACGTTTTCTTTTTTCTAGCTTACTTTATTGTAATAATACAGTATATTATATATATAAATATAAGAGATCAAATACATGTTAATCGACTCTTTATGTTATTGGTAAGGCTTTCGGTCAACAATAGGCTATCAGTAGTTAGTTTTTTTGTCTTTTTTGAAGATTTATTTATTTTGGGAAGGGGAGGGGCAGAGGGAGACAGAATCTCAAGCAGATGCCCCATTCAGCGTGTAGCCCGACATGGGTCTCGATCCCAGGACCCCGAGATCATGACCTGAACCAAAGGCAGACGCTTAACCAACTGAGTCACCCAGGCGCCCCTAATCTGCTTACAGCGGACACACAACGTTACATTTGTTTCAGGTCTAAGTAGCTAGGTTTTCGGCGAGTCAAAAGTTATACGCGAATTTTCAAGTGCACAGGGGCCCAGGAGGCGGGGTTGGCACTCTTAACCCCCATATTGTTCTAAGGTCAGCTCTATTTTTTTTTTTAAGATTTTATTTATTTATTTGACAGAGATTAAGAGAGCGAGAGAGGGAACACAAGCAGGGGGAGTGGGGGAGGGAGAAGCAGGCTTTCCGCTGAGCAACGAGCCCGATGCAGGACTCGATCCAGGGTCCTGGGATCACGCCCTGAGCCGAAGGCAGACACTTAATGACTGAGCCACCCAGGTGCCCCTCAACTCTCTATTTTTATGGGCTGAACTGTGTCTCCTTCAAATTTCATATGTTAAAGCCCTGGACCCCCCGCCACCGTACCTCAGAATGTGACTATATTTGAAGACGGGGTCTTCAAAGAGGTGGTTAAATTTCAACGAGGACATCAGGGGAGCCCTCATCTCCTGCCCAGTGCCCTTATGAGAAGAGGAGATTAGGTCACATGGAAAGAGAACCAGGGATGGGTGCGCATGGAGAAAATGCCACCTGGAGGCACGGTGAAAGGGAGTGACCTCGGGAGAAACCAAACCTGCCAGCACCTTGACCTTGGACTTCCAGCCTCCAGAACGGTGAGAAATAAATTTCTGTTGTGTAAGCTGCCCCCCTTCTGCGATGTTTTGTTATGGGAGCCCCAGCAGACCCATACGCATATGTACGTATATATAAAGAAGATAGATACGTATGCTTTGAGATGGAACTTACATGCCACAGAATTCACTTTCAAAGTACGCCAATCCGTGGTTTTAGTATGTTCACGAAATTGTTGATACAGCTGTACTTCTACCTGATTCCAGACCATTTACATCACCCCCAAAGGCACCCTTCTCTAAAGTAAGATCATCGACAAGTGGTTCTTTTACGCTTAATATTCCCAACGCTATTTTCTGCTGATTTTTATTTTTTTCAATTTTGTTTTTTCTGCTGATTTTTAAAATGAGAAATAACAAAAGCAATATACCAAGGGCTCAATCGCTCAGAATCACCCAGCGAGGCCTT
This sequence comes from Ursus americanus, assembly GCF_024610735.1. Lineage (NCBI taxonomy): Eukaryota > Metazoa > Chordata > Mammalia > Carnivora > Ursidae > Ursus > Ursus americanus. The sequence goes on along the minus strand of NC_142128.1, from coordinate 10,390,420 downwards.
CGCTCCACCGCCCCCAAGTGCTGCGCCCGGCAAAGCTCATCGCGCTCTCCTACGTGAGTCCTATTCTTCGCTTCGCTTTCAGGAAACTGGAATCCGTTAAACTTACTTTTTAAAACAGATATATTTTTAAAGACATGAAATCCTCATCCAGGCAAGCACATGAAGGAGCCTCAAAAGCTAAGTGAAAGGAGCCAACTCAAAAGGCCGCAACCAAAACACTGCAGGTGTCGGATGTTCTGGAAAAGGCAAAACGACGACAGAAGACGGATCGGCGGTCGCCAAGGGCGAGGGTGGCCCACAAAGGGACACAAGGGAAGGTTTCGGGGTGACAGGACTGTCCCGTATCTTGATGGTGGTGGTGGTTATGTGATGCCCGAGCTTATCAAAGTTCAAAGGGGTATACACCTAAAACCAGTGAATTTTCCTGAATGTCATTAAACTCCAAAAAACCTGACGTTAGAAAAAAAACAAACCCATCTTGATCGAGTACTTAGAGTGTGCCAGGCCCTTTGCTGAGCCTCGACCTCCACTGCCACTCCGGGAAGCGGTACGGTGCACCCCGCTTAGCACCCCCGAGCGAGCTGCCCAAGGTCACGGGGAGGAGCGGGAGGTCCGGACCGGACCCAGGAGACGGCCTCTCAAGTCTGCCCGAGAGCCACCGGGCTAACCCGCTTCCCTCTCTGAGTATAAAGCGGCACGAACAAAAGCTTGGGAGCACAGGAGAGACAAGCTGTCTGCCCTGAACCGTTAATGAGAAAGGTCAGCTCGTGAGGATGGGCCGTGAACGTGGCTCCCCCCACTGAGCCGCCCGGTTCTCGGTTTGGAGGATGGATGCGGCAGGCAGTGCATGTGGCACGTCCCTCCTGAATCTGGATGCTCAGGGCAGTCGGCTCCTGATGTCCTGTCCCCACTCCGATCTCTGCCCCGAGGAAGGGGTGAGTCCTGTTATCCACCCGCCATCCCCACCCCCTGCTGGAAGGCCCCCACGCACCGCAAGCACAACATATGTCACACCCCTCCATCTCAGAGCACGGCATCACCACCGCCCCAGGTGATCAGCCTCAACCCGGAGCCGTTCAGACCCCCTTTCTCACACAGCCCATATCCAACGTATCAGCAAATTCTGACAGCCCATTTTCAGAACACTGCCTGAATGTGACTTCTCACCAAGCCGCCACTTTGTCCCCGGGGCCAGAGCAAAGCCTCCTCGCTGGTCGCTGCTTCTGCCCCTGCCCACAGGGTCCCCTTCTACCTCATAGTTGGAGAACAACAACAACAAAAGACCAGATTGTGTCATATTCTCCTTGGAATCTTCCAGTGAGTTCTCATTAAATGTAAAATAAAATCCAAAACTCTTTAAGCCAAGCCAAGACCCTGCATGATCTGGCCCCTCCTCCCTGCCACCCTTTCCTCACTCATTGTGCACAGCCACACCAGCGTGTCACTGGTCTTCAAACACACAAGCATGCCCCTGCCCCAGGGCCTTTGCATCTGCTCCTCCCTCTACCCAAATGCTCTCTCACCAGATATCGGCATGTCTTGCTTCCTTAGATACATTCCTCATGCCCCTCTCTGCCCCCAGATCCTGGATTCTAGCATTTATCTCTACCTGACATTATATGGTAGTTTTAGTCAACGAGACTGGCCAACTTGAGGGCAAACTGCGGCATGGGCTGCTTCCCACAGCCTGACACGCAGTTGGCACTGAAGGGAGGAACCACATGTGCCTTATTTGTGTCTCTCGGAGCACCCTCCGTCCTTGTTCCTCCTGGTGCAAACCAGGCTCCCGTGGGAGAGCACCCTGCCCTACGCCCCATCACCCCTCTTGAAAAATGCCATGAATCTCCCAATTTGGGGGCCATCTACTCCCCCAAGGGGGCAAACCCTTAGGATTCTCCTCTTACTTGCCACTTTGAAGCAAACCAAGGCTACAATGACGTGACACAGCAGTATCACACGGCAGCAGCAACAAACAGGTCACCCCACCAGACCCCCCTCCCTGCCTTAAATCAACAGCTGCTTCTACCTTCTCCACGGGGCCTTTATGTCTGAGCTGGGCACACGGGCTGGATATGCGGAGCTCCACTGGGCTCTTGAAGACAAAAACGAGAGGCCCAGGGAAACAGAAAGGACCCGCCACCGCCGTATTTTCCAATCCTGGGATCATGGGCCACTGTTCTCAGCAGCCCCCTGATGCCCTGGGCCCAGGACACCAACACATGCCCAGAGAATCCTCAGAACGGTCAGGAGAGGAGGCCGGCAGGCAGATTCCCATTCCACATGGAGGCAAACTGGTCCAGCAGGCCTGGGCAGGGTCCGGGCAACCTCCCGCCTGCCCAGCTCTGGCCAAACCCTATCTAACACCCCACCGTTTTAAAACAAAAAGCCTGCCCCAATCTCAGACGGAGACGGCACGCTGGCCCTACTCCCAGGCGCCACAGCCAGCCTGGAGGGGCCCCTGTGGACGCGGCCAGGCCTTACCTCTTGATGACAAACTGGATGCTATTGCTGGCTTCCAAGATCTTCCGGAGCTTGGCGATCCCGAAGCAGTTGGGCCTGCGGAGGGAGATGCCTTCAGGCAGCCCCACCACAAACAGCTCCTCCGGGTACATCAGGAACTTGGAGTAGGGCACCTTGACGGGCTCCGAGATGCCAATGGCCTTGGCTGCAGAGACATGGCTGCTGTAGGGCCACCCTACACTGCTGTAGGGCTAGGGGGCCACGAGCCCTGGTGCTAGCCTCCCGTGTCTGTGCGGGGGGGGGGGGGGGAGGGTGAAGGTGCCAGCACTCTCTGCAGAGTCAGTGCTTAGTGGACCCCCCAACCCTCCTGAGGGGTAGGTACCATGACCCCAGTCTGCGGGGAACAGACCAGGAGCTCAGAGGGGGACAGGACTCAGGTAGCGGAGCCTCAGGGCTGGGGGGTGCGAACCCGAGTCAGTGGGACCCCGAAACCCTTGCACCCAGGCAGTGCACAAGAAACCACTGATGGCTGGTGAGACCTGATGTCGTCCCTGGGCTGCCAGAAAGGACTTCCAGACAGCCCTCCTGCCACCATCCATAACCCCCACACTCCGGGTGGCCCAACACCACGCCTTGGGAATGGGACAGGTCCGAGGCCCAGGCCGGGCACTACCACTCACACTCAGACAAGCCACATCATTTCCCCAGGCCTCCTGTCTCCTCGTCTGTCAAACGGTAGGAGGACACGTGTTTTGTGAGATGGGAAAACTTGCGTGAAGCCCCTGGCCAGTGCCTGGCAAACCATCGGGGCCTAATAAAAGAATAGCCTCCCCCGCCCCCATCCTCTTTCCCGGACTCTTGAGTAGGAAAGGCCTTGCTGTGTTCGCGTCCTCCCGAGGACCCGGAATGAGGGCATCCGTGAGCACAGAAGAGTGGTGACAGCAGTGGACAGAACATGGACAGAACGGGCTCTCCAACCTGAGCCTGAGGCCGACCGGGAGCGGGCAGGTGATGGAGAAGGCTGGGGGTGGCGCTGCAGAGCGGGGTTTCCCTGGGTGTCCCTGTCCCCTTCCCGGTGGGCCCCGGCCCCTCTGTCTCCTCCCTGCCTTGTCCCAGAGCAGGGAACAGCAGGGGCCCCAAGTCCCTCTGCAAAGAGTGCAGCTGGAGGGAGGGCGAGCTGCCCGGGACCCCGGCCGGCTCCTGGCTCACCGTATCGCGTGTTGAAGAGCAGCTCCACCTGCTTCCGCAGGGGCCGGATCACGTCACCGTGGCTGTCTGGAAGGCAAAAGGCAGCCTGTTGGGCCTCCCCACGGGCAGCAGCACCCCGCTTCTCAGCTCATGTCCCAGCTCTGCCAGCACCAAGAATGACCCTGCACTGGGACCTTGGAATGGGGGGAGGCTGGGGTGGTGGTGGCGGCAGGTAACCTATTTCCTCAGAAATGGCACCCCCAGACGGGTCCACCAGTCCTGAACCCAAATGTCTGGTCTAAGGTATCACCAGGCCTGAATGAAGATTTGGAAGATTCTGCAGCCTAAGATGGCCCGCAGATCTTTCTAAGTGTGTGTCACTCTAGACCAGCTCAGGAAGTGGCTTAGCTAGTGGGTGAATGGTAAGCCTGCAAATGGAGTACACTGCCATCAGGTGGCGTGGACTTTTCCACCCCCACCCCAGGTCAGGCTGGGTTTAGGGAAATGACCCTTCCCTCCTCGCACACCCACTCACATTCCATTCCAGGGACAGATACTCCCAAGAGGAAACAGACCCACCCCCACTTTGATCTCTCTTCCTGCACTACTCTCACTCGGCAGGAAGGGAATGCGCGGTGTGCCTGAGGATGAACAGGTCCGTTGGACACAAGGCCAATTTTGTGCTTTCCGGCCTCCATACTACTTGCTCAGACTCCAGACTTAAAACCTTTGCGCGAGAAGCAGGGTGTGTGTAAAACAAAGACAGAGAATGCTCTGCATTTCCCTTACCAGAAGGAGCGGCTTGTACCTCTGACCAGGTGCCTCCTGGTTCTACAAGACTGGTCTATAAACCTCCCCCCACCTTAGGCAGCCCACAGGACTCCCACCTCCAAACGGGCTGTTGGGGAGAGATGGGGTGGAGAGAACCAGAGACAAGAGGGAGAGGACAGGCGGGGGAGGGGAGGAGAGATGGGGTGATGGGGTGCAATGTGGGAGGTGCACAGCGCCTCACCTTCTACGGGCCTCTCCTCGGGCCGCGGGTCCTCGCTGGGGCCTTTCTCTGAAAGAGAACAGAGGGTGCCAGGAAGCCATGGGCATCATCTCCAGTGCCCTGTGCTTCAAAGGCCAGGCCAGACAAGGGGGCTGCAGCAGGATGACTCTGGAGCAGAGCACAGCGACCCCCCTGGATGGGATCAGGGACCTCGATCCGTACAGGCAGGCACCCCACCCTCGTCTTCACACAAGGAGGCCAAGTTCAGAGCCGGGTGTCTGAGAACATTCAGTACGCACTCTCTGGAGACTGGACCCATGTTGGTAGGTCCTTCTTTCCGTGTGCTAGGTTTTTCTCTAGGCACTTGGGGACGAGACAAAGCTCTGTCCTCCTGCTGTGATGCCAGATCGAACACAGAATGCCAGTCGGCAGGGATGTGAGGAAGAAGGACGGTTGGATAAGGGGAGGGCAAGTGGGTGGCGTGGAGCTACCCCAGGGCAGGTGGTCCATGGGGCTCTCTGATGAGATGGCATTGACCTTCGCCTGGAGGCAAGAAGGCATCAAGGGCTGGTTAGTACTTGAAACCACCGGAGGGGGGTTCTAATTTGGGAAGCTCGCTGGCGCTCTGTGTCGCCAGGTGCTTTCACACGCAGGACTAAGCCTTCGAGGGTCTGTCTCAGCCCACAACATGCAGCCGAGCTGGGCAGTGGCGGAACAGGAGGAGCCCAGCTCTGCCAGACTCCTGGCCAACGCCCCTCTGCTCTCCCTCCGGCTCCTGGAGGGAGTACGTGAGGACAAAGGGGACAAAGCACGGTCCCCTGTCCCAGGCGGGATGGTGAGCTGGAAGGAAAGGGGCTGATCCCGGGAGAGCTGCCAAGAGTCAAAACTCGCTCAGGATGGAGGGAAAGGTGAGCCTGCCCCTGGGATCACCAGATAAGCCTGAGGCTTGGGGCTCAGCATAGGAAGGCGCTGGAAGGTTCTGGAGGGCTGCACCTATGCTCCGTTGACTTGAAAAGGTTGAGGGCCAGCCCTGGGCCTCAGGCTTCAACCTTCCTCAGGGAAATGGGCTCACTGTGGGCAGGGGATGCTGGGCCCTCCTGACTCCCCCTGAAGGCTTTCCTCTGGCTGCAGCAGCAGCCCCACAAGCTGGGAGAAGCAGCAGAACTGCCTGGAAGCAGCTCTCAGCCAGCAACGTAGGATATCTGGAGGATCACTACCCCAGCTCCCTCCTCACCAGGCTGCTGACCTCAGGCGTGTGCTTTGCACGGCTCTCACGGCCGCTGGTTCAGCTGTCCTCAGCACTAACGGGCCTGCACTGTCCCTGTCCCCACCTCCCATCCCACACTGGTGTGCCTGGATCTCCTCCCATGCAAGTAATCAGAGCCTCATCTCAGGGTCAGCTTCTGGAAGGTCCTGCGATTCCACTGCATTTTGGCCATTTCCGGGTGAAAGGAGGGGGCAGACAGAGACAGACGAGTCTGCTGGGAGTAGCAGGGCGACCAGGGAGTTTTCCCAGGCAGGGACCTGTGACAAGGAGTCAGTCCCAGAGGAAGGGAACCGCCCAAGTGTCACACCTGGACCACCAATGAGGTCACAAGGTGGCCTGGAGGGACGCGAGGAGGAGACCTGGCCAGGGAGTCTGTCCCCGCTGTGAGCTGGCCATGTACCATCGTCCTGGGAATAGCAACAAGGAGCCAAGGTCCATCTGGAGCCCCGGGCAGGAGAGCCCACCCCCACCGTCCCCGGAATCCAGGTATCCTCGGCCTCACTAAGGAGGGGCTTCTGTTGTGCCAGGGCCACTCCTGGGGGCCTGTGACCCGTGTGCTTTGGGGTCCCAAATTCCAAACATGGGGAACTTGCCGGATTCCCCACCCGGATGTCGGGGGCTGGGCTATTTACCCTGAACGAGCCCCCCGACTGGCTCAGCGTGCCCCCGTTTTCAACTGCGAGTAACTGGCGACACCCTCCAGGAAGGATGAAGGTCACGCCAACGATCCCAGCGCTCTAGAGATGTCCAAGGGAGGGAGGGACAATCTGTGCAAAATCGTAGCCACATACATGTGCACATACGCAGAAAACGGACACAGAAAGGACGCCAAACTACTAGCGGCCCGAGGAGGCAGGGGAGCCCCTCCTGTCCAGGTTGCAGAGCCCCGTATCATTTATCTTATCATGCACATGTGAGCAGAAAACGCCCACGCACGGACACACAGACACACCCTGTCCTAACGCGTGGTGGTCCTGAAGGCCTCAGAATCTTCCTACTTCATTGGTTTTGAGAGGGGTGCTTGGAAAGGCGCCTCGGACGGGCATTCAGCAAACCTGAGCTCCAGTCCAAGGCTGGGTGCCCCTGGGGAGGTGGACTGGCCGGGCCGGACCTCAGGCTCCCACGCTCTGTCACGCCAAAGAGGAGAAGCCACTCCAATGGAAACAGACCAGGGCCGTATCGGTCCATGGGCGCCCAGCCCCCTGGGGTCCAAACGGAGACGGCTACCCACCGTCTTCTCTAACGGCACTGTGACCGCAGCCCGATGCCCTGCGACCTTGTGGCCAGTCCCCTCTGTCAATTCACCCTGAGCCTCGGATCACCTGAATGCCCCCCCAGTTTCCGTACAGGCTGTTGTCAAGTCTGGTTGTGCCCAGCCCATCCAGAACAGTCTTTCTTCACGACCAAAGTATTAAAAGCTCACCCTAAGTGATCGAGGAAATGAAAAATATATACCACTTGACCTCACATAGCTACTGTTCCAGCAGTTTCTTCTTTGTTGCTTGTTTAACCAGTGATGATGTTTTCCACGGTTGCAAACAGAGCAGCCTTGTGCCTTCCCGTGCCCACTCCCCCCAGCTGCCTATTTTTGGTGGCCGCTGACAGTCCATCAGGAGGATGCCACCAACAGGTCCCTGCCAGTTGGACTGGCTCTATCCACTTCTTCACCGTCACCAGTAACACGGCTGCGAACATCTCCGTGCAGAAGACGCTGTCCGTGTTCCAGATCGTTTCCTAGGACCGGGCCCCCAGAACCCCTGGGGGTGCTTCTTTTCACGGCTCGCCAGGCTGACCAATTTCTTGAAAAAGCCACTCGGCAAGCTGTACCCCTTCCAGTACCAGAGGGGCACCCATTTCCCAACACGCTCAACAAAGGTTCCGCCTGATTAAGGGGTGCAGAACAGATGCCCCCTTTTCGTTTCCCTGAGGCTGTGCGTGTTTGCGTTGCTTGCTGTCTCTTTTTTTTTGCGTGCGGTCATCCATCCGTGTTACGGTGGACACTGGGATGCACCACCCCGGTCCCCTTCTAGGACATGCGTGTGGACCCAGCAGCAGGGAGTGTGGCCGGCTGGCAGCCTGCACCAGTTGCCCCTCAAAGGATAGTCCTTCTGGGGCGACCCCCATCCCTCGACTGATTGAGGATATCCCAGGCCAACCTGAAACAAAGCCAAGGGGCCATTCTGGCCACAGAGTTTCCCGTGGGGCCGGCAGAGGCTGTCGGTGGGGTCGCATCCTACCTCTACCTCCCTCTCGGCCCCCCATGCTCCCACTCCCCCTCTTTCTTACTTAGATGCTGAGCCCAAGGGCAGCCCCTAATACCCATTAGACGCAGCTCAGAGTCTGTTCCCTGGGGAACACTACCCATGTGACACGTGTCCTTGGGCTGTGAATTCTTCCTGTGGGTTCCAGCCCAGCGTTCCGGTCTCTGAGGGCCACCGGGAACGTCATTCCCGCTGTACCGCCCGTTCTCTCCCGAGGTGTCTGCCAACTGCGTAATCTTATGCCTGAACTACTTTGCCCAACTGACCGATAAATATGAGAGGAAGGACCAAGCCCCCCAGGACACCATGGGAAAGCTCCCCCAGGAGAAGGCTGGGGTCCCCGTGCCACCCTACTTCCTTAGCTGGCCCACGATCGGCCCCAGATCCTGGTGTCCCACGAGCCGACCCGGTCCTCATGAATGAGCCCACACTGGGTCCCTTCTCATGGTTCAGTCGTCTGCGTGGAAATCGGCTTCAGAACTGAGCCCGGGACGGGCATGTGCTCCACCCGTCTGCGGTTTGGACAAACCCTCCTCTGGAAGTCTGTTTTCCGTGGCCGGCTTGTCTTCTGTCCCCCAGGACCTCTCCAGTGCTGTGGATGGGGGGTCTTAGAGGTTATCTGCCTGGGATCCAATTGCTCAGAAGCTGGAGACCGACAGGTGCCCACAGCCGCGCTGCAGACCCTGCCTATTGCCTCACTGAGCAGGACTCCCCAGTCCTTTCACGCGCTCCCGTTTCCAGACCATTCCCCCGACAGAGAAGATGGAAGCGGACGAGGAGCAGAGATGCTCTGCTTTAATTCCGTCGCCAAAGAACACGGCATCACCCGCCTGGGCCTGCAGGAAACCTTATGTTTTTCTAGTCATGTGTCTATTTTTGATCGGGGGAAGAATTTCTGAAGTGCAGAAAAGCACGCAGAAGAGTATTGTAACAAACACCTGTGTACCCACCAGCCGGAATGAGTAGGTTAGCATTTTGCCATTTTTTGCACCTGATTTTTTAATAAAACATTAACCAACACTGTTTCGATGTTTCCAAACATACGTCAATGCTGTGTCGTCCATACCCTTTGCAGTTGCTTTTCACGTTGAACGTTACATTTCTGAGACCTCTTTGCCCTGTTCATTTATTTCATTTTGCCGTTTTCAAGTAATCTCTATGCCCCACGTAGGGCTTGAACTCACAACCCCGGGACCAAGAGTCGTACACTCCACCAGCTGAGCCGGTACCAGGCGCCGCCCCTGCGCTGGTCATTTAAATGCCCCCTGCTATATGCTTTTGCATGGCATCCGTAGGCACCCCCGCCTTCCGCTCCCAGTCAAGCCCACACTGGACATCGCACACATGGGAAACAAAACAAGAGCCAGCCTGGTCCCCTTCTTTGCGTTTCACGGCCTGGCCCTGCACCCTTTATTACAAAGCTTTCCAAATCTGAATTATTTGAGTACTAACATATTTTCTGGCATATCTGCGAACCCTGTGTCCTACACTTTACATACTATTTGTCTTTGCGATAACCAACTTTTTTTTTTTTTAAGATTTTATTTATTTATTTGACAGAGACAGCCAGCGAGAGAGGGAACACAAGCAGGGGGAGTGGGAGAGGAAGAAGCAGGCTCCCAGCAGAGGAGCCTGACGTGGGGCTCGATCCCAGAACGCCAGGATCACGCCCTGAGCCGAAGGCAGACGCTTAACGACTGCGCCACCCAGGCACCCCACAATAACCAACTTCTAAAAAACTTCACCTGGGGGCACCTGGGGGCTCAGTCGGTTGAGCACCCAACTCTTGATTTTGGCTCAGGTCATGATCGCAGGGTCCTGGGATCGAGCCCCGTGTTGGGCTCTGCGCTCAGTGGGGAGTCTGCGTCTGCTTGAGATTCTCTCTCTCCCTCTCCCTCCACCCCTGCTCCCGCTCTTGCTCGCACTCTCCCTTTCAAATAAATAATCTTTAGAAAAATAATAAAATGAAAAACCTTACCTAATAAGTCTTACTTTTATTATCTATAATAAATACAGAACATCTGTTGATAACGGTCAGAGATGGGAGTTGGTTGCACGAGATTCATTACACTACTATTTCCAATTTTGTGTGTTTTTGAACATTTCCAAAATGAAGTAAAAACCACAAAACCTATTGAACCCCTACACACTGCTATCGACCTGCCGGACCAGTCCTCTCGGCTAGAATATCCTAATAGTCTGTTTCTGCCTTTGTCCTCATTCCCCTGCAGCTCATCCTCAACCCCATGGTCAGAGTAAACACTGTTAAAACGTCGCTCGTTAGCTCCACCCACCCCCCATGAAGACGTTTCTCTCTCCTCAGAGTCAAGCCCCCACTCTTTCCTTTGACCTTTGACGTACTTGCCCTGCACAACCCACACCAACACCTACCTCCCTGACTTCACCCTCCCCACCTCACTCTGCGCCAGCCATGCAGGCCACCTTGCTTCTCCTTGGACAACGCACCTCAGGGCCTTTGCACATGATATTCCCATCTCCTGGAAAGCTCTTTCCTGCCATCCACTGGCTCCCACCTCCTTCAGGTCTTTGCTCCAAAGTCCCTTTCTCGGTGAGGTCCTCTCTGACCACCCAAGTCCTGTAATAACCATCGCACCCCTGCCCCTCACACTTCCCCCTTTTGGCTTTGTGCCCCCCACTGCACTTACCACCATCTGACTTTCTATTTTACCTATTGATTTGCTTACTCTCTGTCTCCCCGCGCTGGGAGCATGGGGACCTTGGTGTGTTTGGTATACTGCTCTGTCCCCAGCACCTCGCACAGGACCTCCTGGCACATAGTAAGCTGCCCAGTAAATAGTTGTTGAACAAATGAACAAGTTAATTCACATGGGGGCTCCTGGGAAAGATGCAGAAGCCAAACTTAATATAAACCAAGGCTTACTTCAAGTCTCCAGAGAGGAACCTAGCCTGCGCAGGGAGTCAGGCACACACTGGGTTTTCTCTGGGGGCTTCCTGGCCCACCCCTCTCCCCGTTACGCCCCAGGGAGGTGGGTCCCCAGCCCACTTCTTACCAGTTAGCATCTCCATCCCGTAACCAGAATCTTCTGAGGGCAGATGCCCAGGCATTGAGTCTGTCATTTCCTCAGAGGTGGGTGAAGGGTCTGGAGACAAAATGACAACAGCATCTTCTGCCTGTCCCACCCCGTCACGGTCCCTCAGGGACCCCCGGCCCCGTATGCCCGCAGAGCAGGACCCTTCAGGAAACTGTGCCCTGGAACTGGGAGGACAGCTTTAGTGACCAGCTGTGCCAGAGGCCAGGCGGGGGGGTGGGGGGGGTGTCTCTGAGCCTCCAGGGACCAAGTACCCCCTCTTTTTCACAGATGTGGAGATGGAGGCTTGGGGGCTTCCAAGTCTGCAGTCAAACTCAGACCCTCCTATTCCCACATTTTTTCTTCTCCTCCCTCCTGCCTTATGAATCCCAGGGAGCCAGGCCTGAGCGGGAGGGCTGAGGGTGGGGGGCCAGCCCAGAGGGGAGACACAGCTCAGAAAGCACATGCCATATAGGGACCAAACTGGAGACCCCTTCTTGGCCCTCAGGAGACAGAGGGGATAGCCCAGGAGGGGACATGGTGGGTGGTTCTGGCTGGTCTAGGAGCAGGAGCTTCTGGGAGTTCACGTGGGGCAGTAGGGCAGCCCTTTGGCCACCTGGGCCTTACCTGGGACGGTGACCTGAATAATATCTAGATCTTCTGGCTCCATTTTAATGGGCCTCAGCCCACTCAGCTCCCCAGAAGTTCCTGTGAGAAGGGAATGAGGGATCCAGTTACGTGTGGGCATGAGCTTGGCCGGGCAAGGCAAACCATTCTAGAACATTCTTACGTCTGCGATTTATTAGTAACACCCCAGGAAAAGTCATGCTGGTCCCGCGCTCCTGCCCAGCCCAGGAGTGGAGGGTCAGGCAGGTCCTGAGTCCTGTCCTGGTATCTTTAATTTATAGGCCTGGCAACAGAGGCCCACAGAGGGAAGCCGCGTGCTGCAGACATGCTGGGAAACAGGGGTGATGCCGGAATCCAGGTCTCCTGACTCCCCCATAATGTCACCCACATCCCACCTGCCCCTCCAGCGCCCCAGTGAGCTCCCAGCATGCTCTGAGGCCTGGGGGTGGGGGGCAGGAATGGGCAGGGTAATTCATTAATATTCTAGGCTCACGGGCTAAGCTTGCATCCTCCCCAAGGCTGCTGGGAGGGGAGGAAGGGGGTGCTGGTGGAGGCCCTCTCTCCCCAGGACACACAGTGTGTCCTGCTCCTCCTCACCTGGCCCACAGTCTTCAGAGACACCGTTCTTGTCTGACCTGTGAGAAGGAAGGAGGCCGAGAAGCGACATGGCATCAGCCCTAGCTTTCTCCTCCAGGCAGTCCTCCAGGGAGCCCATGGTGGCTGTCCCCGCCGCGCCCCTAACCTCATTCACTCCCATCCCCACAGGACAGTCCTCCCTATGGGACAGTGGTCCAGCGCAGGGTCTCCCAGGGCAGCAGTCACCCGCCATTCCAGCCAAGATGCCGCTCGCTATCCTGGGGTGAACGGTCTGGGCATCCACCTTTCCCACCAGCTGGGAGCTCCCGAGGCCTGGGTGGGACCAGTGTGAGAGCCCCACAACTTAGCACAGTGAGGGTCGATCCGCGCTTGCTGGAGGGGGATGGAGCGCTGAGGGACCACCAGCCTGGAGGGGCTACAGAGGTCTGGAAAGGGGTGGGGAGCAAATGGGGGCAGGGCCCCTGGATGGATGGTTCAGTGAATTCAGAGTACTGTGGGGAAGGCCTGGGCTGGACGTGGTGATTCTGGAACGAATGGGCCATCCCTGGCCCCTAGGAGCCCAGAGCCTGGGTGGGGGGCACTGGCAGATGGTGGTGCCCAGGCCACAAGCTGAGTGCGGGGCCTTGTGGACACGCAGGGCAGACGCCTGACCTAGCCTGGGTGCCAGGGAAGGCTTCCGAGAGACCAGACGACATCTGGCTAGATCCTGGAGGGGCGAGAGAGCTCTCCAGGCGGAAAGAAAATCGGCAGAGCCTCTGTTCTCTGTCCCTTGGGATTCTCCCTGGCCCACGGTGGGGTGAGGACTCAAGGGGGTGTGTGTAGGGGGAGGGGGTGTCTGTGTGGAACAACCCTGTGCCCACACAGGGTGTGGGGTATCAGGAGACGCTGGGCGCAGCACCCTCTGACCAGCCCCAGGCCTTGCTCCTCCCTGCAGGTAACACCACCAGCCCAGAGTCGGGGAGGCGGGGAGCCAGGAGCTGGGGTGGGGGGCCTTACCGAGCAGTCCCGGGCAGGTCGAGGACAGCCGCACGGGAGATCTCTGCAGAGGTATCCTCCGGCGGGCTGGCGGGCTCCAGCTTCGTGGGGTCTTTGGTAAACTTGTTCCCTGGGTGGAGAGGAAGGGGAAGGTCAGGGCCAAGGCCCTCCAGTCTCCGCCTGCCTGTGGGGCACCTGGGCAGCGGCCTGTGGGAGGCTCTTGGGGACACCCCTTGCGTATGGTTGGCCCCTGCCAAGCCGGGAATGGGTCCTGGGTAGAGAAGGAATGTAGGCCCCGGTGCCAGAGGAGGCCAGGGTCTGGGAGGATTGCAGGAGGAAGGAGCGGCCAGAAATGACTGTCCTGACCTCACGTTCACTACTAAAGCTGAGGGAGCCCTCAGGAAAAAGGCCAAGTTGCCCCCAAGGCCGAACTACAAAACCATTCTCTCATGTAATTATCCCAGGAACTCTTATTACCCCCCATTTCACAGATGTGGAAACTGAGGCCCACATGACTGGCCAAGGTCACAAAGCTGGTGAGAAGTAGGGCCAGAATCGGAACCCAGCTTTGTCGCACCCCAAGATCTGTGCTCCCTTGGCTGCCCCAGGCAGAGCCGGACTCTTCCTCTTGGCAGGTGTGCTGCCCACTGGTTGGGGCCCCGAGCCCTGGGTTTGCGGCCAGGCTCACTGCTGACCAGCTGGGCTTCGGGAACAAGAACAGAACCCGCTTCCTAGGACTGCTCACCATGAATGGTGAACAGCTTAGAAGAGCACCAGACGCACGCTAGCGTGCAGCACACGTCAGTTTCATTATTCCCAAGGGGCCTGTCTGCACCCGGGAGCTGGGGGCTCTGTCTACCCCGGATGCGGAAGCCGTGTCCAGGCTCCCTCCCCGCCCCAGGGTCCTGCGTGATGGTAGCACCTACTTGGCTGTTTCAGAATGGACTAGATGGTCCCCACACGTACCTGTGAAAATTCGCTCATCAAACATCCTGAGGAGAGAGGAGACACTGGCGTGAGAGCAATGGTGGCCCAGGGGGCCCCCCAGGCTCAGGGACAGGCCTCCAAGCCCCCTCGGTGACACTCACTTGGTTGCCTCATTTTATGTTGAGAAAAATTGGGGGAGGGGGAGTTGAACGCATCATTGTCCTTATTTTTACAAGTGAGAGAACAGGCTCAGAAGAGAGGCGCTATTCAAGGTTATCACGCTTTGAGTGACTTTAGATCCAATCTGCCTGATGCCAAAACCTCCTCCTCCAGGAAGCCCCACAGGCTTGCTGCTCAGACACCACTGACTCGACACCTGGAAACCTGTTGTCCTCCCGTGCCCTGGACTCATCACAGGAGTGATTCCACCCGCCCCCTCTAGGAACAGGCAGGGACTCTGCTGTTTGTGAAGTCCTCAGTAGAGCCCAGTGAAGGGCTGGGCCTGTAGGAGCCACCCAGCAAATACTAGTGAAGAATTAAACGAGCTATGGTTTAGACTGAGGGAGATCAAGGTCAGCCACGGTGAGGACCCAAACACCATGGTCAGGCACATATGGGGTCATTGGGGTGTCCCTGCAGCTGTCTTCCTGCCTAGTCCCCCGTCCCCCTACCAAGAGTGAACAGAAGGAAACGGACTCAGGCAGCAGCAAGAGAGATTTAAGCGAGACAACAGCAAGCACTACCTGACGATTGATTTCAATTCCACGCCAGAGGGATTTGTCAAGTGGGACCCCACGGTCAGGGTTGTGAGGGCACAAATGATGGCTCAGATGGGGCCCCACTGCCACAGGGGAGCAGGTGAGGAGCTCCTCCTCCTCTCAATGGGGACCCCCTTTCTCACCTCTATGAGTCCTTCATGGCCCATGCCGACAACTCTCAGATTTTTTTTTTCTCTCCAACACAGACCTCTCTCTGGAGTTTCTGAGCACACCCCACGTGAACTCCCCACCCCACCCCTGCTTCCCTCAATCATACACTCAGACACACGGGGTGATCCTGGCCTCCGTGCTCCCCTCCACAATCCCACATTCCACCCACTGGCAAAAACGGCTGAGCTCGAATGCACCCCGAATGCAGCCACCTCTCTCCCTCTGCCCACCATGCCGGCCAGGCCCATGCCACGTCCTCCTCCTGAGTCCCCCTACCTCCAGGGCTTGCTGCCCACGCCACAACTCCCAGCCCCGCTTTGGCCTCCAGCAACCCTGTAGAGGTCCTTCCCATCGTTCGAGAACAGCTCCGGGCTCTCAGAGTGGATCCCCAGCCCCTGCCCCTGCCCGTGCCCAGCCTCCTTGCCCCCCTGGGCAAGTATGTATTCATTCATTCATTCCCCACATACACACTGGGCCTCTACCACATACCAGGGGCCGTTCTAGGTGCTGGGGAGTCAGTGATGAGCCCAGCACAGTCTCTGCCCTCAGTCCTTCCTTTAGTCTAACAAGCACACATGAGAGTACACGCACACACAGGGAGCGGACCCTCATAGGGCTCCCGGACAGATGGTTGGGAAGTGGCCAGCACAATGTTGCCTGGAGGCAGGGGGCTGGACGCCATGGCCTCTGGCCACCCCACTATCTCTAGCCATCGAGGAGGAAGCATCCTGGGAAGTGTGGGCATTGCCTGGGGACCCTGATGCTTACTGGGTCATGAGTCCAATCAGCTGTGGGGGCAAACTCCCTGCTGGAGTTGGGAGGCGAGGCTGGGGGATGGGCAGTGCAGCCTCCCCCTCTGCCCCCACCAACCCAGCCACCCTGGGGGGACTGCCGATATGGAACGCATCACGTTCTGCCTTCCCCCACCCACCCACACCTGTGCCAGGGGAGCCAGCTGCCTGGGAGGACAGGGAGGGCGGTCCGGGCACCGGCAGGTAGGGCAGCCTGATGCGGGGTGTGAAGGGGAGAGGCCGGCCCGCCCCACCTGAGCTCAGGTGAGCTCCTTTCTGATGGCAGGAAAGTTCGAAGGCCTCAGGTC
Organism: Ursus americanus; assembly: GCF_024610735.1. Taxonomy (NCBI): domain Eukaryota; kingdom Metazoa; phylum Chordata; class Mammalia; order Carnivora; family Ursidae; genus Ursus; species Ursus americanus. The sequence goes on along the minus strand of NC_142128.1, from coordinate 10,374,049 downwards.
TTCTTCTTCAAACACCTCTCACTAAGACCTGACGGAGGGCCCGCTGGAGCCAGCCACGGTGCCTCCGTTTCCCGTTCAGGCCTCAGGAGAGGCCAGGAAGGGGGGGCGCGCACAGCTGGCAGGTTAAGGAGCCCGACCCCTCTCCCAGGCCCACCTGTTCTCTTGGTCGAGTCAGAACCCATTCATTCTAGCCCGGTACCATCATCACCTCCCGGGGGCCCCTCCTCACACCTGCTGTCGCCCCCCGCCCAGCCCGGACACCCTGGCACCCCGAGCCTGGGCCCCACACCCCACCCTGTACCTCTTAATGATGAAGTGGATGCTGTGTCGCTCCTCCAGGATCCGCTTGAGCTTGGGGACCCCATAGGTGCAGGGGCGCTTGAAGGGGATCTTATCCGGGATGCCCACAATTTCCACAGCCTCCGGGTCACAGGCAATCTTCCTGTAGGGGACGGGGACCATGTGGTCCAGGCCCAGGGCTTCCGCTGGAAGGGCAACGGCAAGGCTGAGCACGGACGGAAGCGGAGGGACATGCGGGGCCCCAGGGCCGCGGTCACCACGACCTTCCCCCGCCCCCTCCCCGGCACACGGCACACGGCGCTTCCTCTTGAAAACTGCCCCCGGGCTCCCATCCCCCTCAGCGACAGCCAAAGTCCTACCTGGGCTTACGAGGCCCCATGTGACTGGGACCCCGTCACATCTGACCTGATGTCCCTCCTTTCACCCTTCTGCTCACCCTGGTCTCTCCAGCCTCCTTATTGCTTCCCTAATAGACCAGACACACACCTGCCCCAGGGCCTTTGCACATGCTCTTCTGGCTACTGAGACACTCTTCTTCCAGATCACCATACACTTCGCTTCCTCCCTTTCCCCATTTAAAGGTCCCCTCCAACGTCACCTCATCAGCCGACAACAGCCCCCTCCGTCTCTCCGTGGCACACCCAGCTCTGTTGTCCATCCCACATTTACTGTGACCTTACACTAGAAACATATTCATCTGTATGCTGGTTCACTGTCTGGAGCCTCAGCTCCACGGGAGCAGGGGGCAGGCACTGCTCCACAGCTGGGATCTAGACAGGATGGGGCACAGGCTAGCTGATGGGACACAGGCTAGCTGCTCTCCACACTCTGCGAGAGAATGAATGGCTGAAGGAAGTTCCCAGGCCTGAGGTGGCTCCCGGAAGGACTCCTCTGACCCCCCAGATGTGCTCTTTCCTCCAGGGAGGCATCCGGCATTCCTCCCACTCATCAGGGACAGAAACGAGAAGTGGACAACTTTGCCCACAGCAGTGTAGACAGAATCCGGGCTTAGGAAGTGGTGACTTGTTCCTTTCTTCCTTCCAGACCCTTGGGTTTGGTCTCGGGCCACCTTATTCACTTCCACCCCCTTCCAAGTTCCCACTCATTCAGGTACCAAGTACTTCTTGAGCACCTACTATGTGCTGGATGGCACTTTCTGGGGTCCCTGGTTTTCCCCGGGGCCTGAGCTGGGCTAGCGGTCCACTTCCCTCCTGCCTCGTCCCTCCAAACTCCCCCGAGGGTCCCACGTCCCCGGGCCCTTCCTCAGGCCCCTCCCCACCCTGGCCTTGCTCCTCCAGCCACACGGTGCTTTGCCTGTGTCCCAGCAAGTGGCAGCCCTGAGCTGGCCTCCCCTGCAGCCACAGCCTGGCCGGGACAGGGCAGAGCTGCCTGGGGCCCTGCCTGGCGCACCGTCAAGACTGTTTTTCTGTTGATGCAGCCAGGTCTGCGTCGGCGGCTTTGGCAGCCAGATCCTACTGTGAAGCCACACTTAGCTCGTTGTCAAATTAAACCCTCGAAATCTCAACAGCTGTCAAACCATTGCTTCCCCAACCCCCCAGCCCCAGCCGGTGAGCCATGGCTTCGGCGAGGCGAGTCGATGTGCATTCGTCTCCACTCAGGTTCATGTCATTTGCTGGGCCTGTCTCTTCGGCCGCGAGGACACCCAGCAGACGGAAGGGACCCCACCTGGCCTCCAGCCTCTGCCCCCTGAGAAGGGGAGAGAGCAACCACTAGGCAGGAGACTCAGTCCCTCGCAGAGTCTCAACCATCTCCCAGGTGCCAATGTTCTTGAGGCATCCTGAAGGCTGGGGATCCCCCCATTTCTTCTTTGTTTTATTTTTCCCCTGCTGCACCCCCAGCCCCATTGCCGGCCCACTTCACCCAGAGCTGGTGGCCAGAAGGGCAGACCCAGGAGCAGGATCCATTCATCCAGGGTCTGCGGGATGCCTCAGGCTGCCACATGAAGTCCTCACCCCCAGGGACGTCCCCAGTCCTCCTGGGGAACGTCCTTCCCCCCAGAGCAGCTGCAGGGGAAGCTCAGACGGAGCTGTGGCCCGAGAAGGGGCCCGAGAAGGGGCTTGGACCACTCCAAGCCCAGCGCTCCTCTTTGGATTTGGATGTGGTGAGGCCAAGGTCTGGCATCCGCAAAAGGCTCAGCGTTCCGGAAACATCCAGAGTATGCAACAGGCAGGAAGACTGGAGGCAAGGCACACGGAGCCAGCCCTCCCCAGATCCCCTCCCCCTACTGCTCACCAGTGTGCACCTGCCTGGAGGGGAGGAGTGGGTCGGCCAGAGAGACCACACCAGAGGTTGTCAAAGGTGCTCAGGCTATCCCAGACTCCTCACTAGGCCTCCAGAGCCCTGCTCAGCCCCACCCTAACCCACAGCAGCCCACCAAAGCCCCAGTGCGGATCGAAGGGCACCTCCTCCGTGAAGCCCCCCGTGACTCCTCAAGCCTGTGGAGACCTCACCTTCTTCAAAGCTGTCCTGTCTTTCCGAGGGTCCCCACCCCTGCGTACTACTGTATACCACCTCGTCCTACTGCATGCCACTGCATACACCTATACACACATCGCCAGGCACCGGCTGGAGCACCGTGAAACCAGCGCTGGCCTGAGTGCCCAGCACAGCCTTGGGGGCTTAAAATGCCTGACTGATAAAAGCGAGCAAACCAGTAAATGTGTGAGAAGAGAAAAGAAGGCAGGGGGCAAGTGTGACAGGTGACCTAAGAAATAGTATCCGTATGGTCTTCAGCTCTGGTTCCTGGCTTGAGAGTTCCCAAACCCCTGGCAATTTCCTGAGTGACGGGGCTGAGGAGTGTCCTGTTTTTCCTAATAAGCCCCTTTCAACCCACCCGAGTGTATGATAATGAGGGGCGGGCCCCCAGCGCCCTCAGGATGGGGACCGGTTGCCGGGGCAACCAACCACGTGAGCAGAGGGTTGGCACTTTCAGCCCCACCTCCCAGGAGGGGAAAGGGGCCGAGATGGAGCTAATCAGCAGCGGACGATATTTTAATCAATCCTGCCGACTTAAGAGGACCTCTGTAAAAACTCCAAATGAAGGGCTTCAGAGAGCTTTGGGGTTGGTGGATCCTTGTGCCAGAAGGGTGCACCCCAAACTCCACCGAGGACAGAAGGTCGTGCGCTCCAGACCCTATGTACCTCGTCATCTCACAGCTCATCCGAGTTCTAGCTGCCCTCACAGCAGACTGTCCGCACCCAAGGCGGGGGTCGCAGGAACTGTGGATGTGGAGCGAAGCTGGACAGAAGTGTGGGTGCCCCGGGGACCCACTAACTACGGGGCCGTCTTGTGGGACCGAGCCCTTAACCTGCGGGGTCTGTGTCACTCCGGGTGGCCAGTGTCAGGCTTGAACTGTAGGACACCCAGAGGGAGATCTGCTTACTGTGGAAAACCCCCTCTTCCAGTGTCACAAGTATTAGAGAGAGGGTTTTCTTTACCGAGGCAGGAGGGGAGGGAGGAAGAGGAAGACAGGAGAGAAGGAGGGAAGGGGAGAGAAGGAGGACAGGAGGGTAAAGCCCCACCCTGTTCCTTCCGCACAAGGTGAGAAGGTCAAGGTTAGAGAGGGAGGCGGCCAATACCTCCTGGTGGACTCCCAGCACAGTGCTCCTCGTGGACCATGCGTGTTCAGGGAGCTCCCAGGGTCCCTGCCTCTCCTCTCCGTCTGCAGTCCTGGGTGGCGATCGTCCCTCTCCTCCCTTGGCCCCATGGGCAGAGGGACTTCCCCACAGCAGGGCTGCACCATTCAGGGGGTGGTGCGTGATGGCACACCCGTGGGCTCACGGGGGCATCTTGGGGACTTGTGTCATCTCCCTGGGACTGAAAGCCACCCACCCAAGCCAGGGCCATTCTGCGGCCATCCATCAACCAGGGCTTACGGGGAGCTTATAGGGGGAGCCCCATATAGGCAGAGGGAGCAAGGACTGCCAGGGAGACGAGGCGAATGGGTGCAGGAGCGCATGGTGGGGGTGGGGGTGAGGGAGTGTCCGAGCACCCAGAGAAGGAAGGTCTTACAGACCACCTGGTGGCCCCCACCCTGCCTTCTAGCCAACCAGTGGCTTTGCTTACCATGCAGCATGAAGCTGGACCACGGGGAGGACACACCTGCCCCAGCTATCCCCCCCTCCACGTGCAGAGAGGGCTGACATGTGCTCTGGGCCCTGCGCAGTCCTGGGTGCTGGGGACACAGAAGGGCTGGCGCAGTCCTAAATGCGGGACGTGTAACAAAGAGGAGCCCATCAGGGCCCTGAGGGCCCCCCCCCAGCCCAGGCTGGGTCTCGAGGAACAAGTGGAAGCCTGCTCCCCAAACACACAAAGGGCACGCCAGGCAGAGGGCCGAGCACAAAGGCCAGGGGACAGGGACTTGCAAGTACGTGAGGCCACTCTCCTGGGTCTTCTCTGCAGGGTGCCCCTGACCTGCCCGCCTCCCACAGGTGAGCTAAGGTTGGGGCTCTGCCATCAGTTCCGCCCCCTGGAAAAGTCTGGAAGGGAAATATTGACACAACCGCCCCCTACCCAGACAGGAGACGACATGAGCGCTGCCGGTGCGCGGGTGCCAGCATATGGCTCCCGCTGTCATGTTAGGGAACACGAGTGATTGCCACGTAATGAGCTGCTCAACACGCTGCTGGGGCCACGCAGCGGGCCGCGCCGCCCACTCACCATATCTGCTGTTAAACAGGATCTGCACGCACTCCCGGAGCGTGTTGATGTCCTCAGTTTCCTTTATGAAGGCGTCCCACTTCTCTATCAAAACACAAGAGGCACAAGTGAGGGCGGGCCGGAGCAGGGAACGCACGGCCCGGCCCCCTCGCGATGAGCGTCTGCGCCCCCCTCCGCCCCCTCACTGGACCCTCCTAGCTGGGCCCGGGGCCCCGGAGACAGCCACACTGCAGGCCACTGGGCTTTCTCCTCCAGAGTCCCGCAAAGGGGCCCAGCTCTTCTGCTCCCTCCCATCTCGGCCCTTGACACACCCCAGCCTCTTCCAGGACGCAGCCCTACCCAAATCCAGGGTGCTCGGATGGTCTGCCCCCCTCCCCCGCTTTCTCCTCTTGCCTCTGTTGGCCCCCGGGGGGCCATGCCAATTCAGCAGCCTCGGCCTGTCTCTCCTGGGTGTCTGCTGCCCCAGGCGGGCAGGAGGTCTGAGGGTGCGCTCCCTCAGTAGGGAGCCGCCGAGTCCTGACCTCAAAGGCACTAACCCTTCGTGCCTTGTACATCTGGGATCTTACCCGGCCTTGGCCCTGTGGCCTCCCTCAGGCCCTCAGCCCTGCCGGCCTCTTCCACGAAACCAAAGCCTCTGCCTCCGTGTACTGTTAATAACTAGAGCCGTCATCTGGCTTATTATAATACCATTATAAATACTATCTTTAATTTATTTACTTTATTTGACTATTTTTGTTGTTGTTTACAAGATTTTATTTATTTGAGAGAGAGAGAGAGAGAGAGAGCGTGCGCGCGCACACGCACAAGCAGGGGGAGCGGCAGGGAGAGGCAGAGGGAGAAGCAGGCTCCCAGCTGAGCAAGGAGCCCAATGCGGGACTCGATCCCAGGACCATGGGATCATGACCTGAGCTGAAGGCAGATGTTTCACCGACTGAGGTCCCCAGGAGTCCCCCTTCTTTAATTGATTAAGGGCTTATTTGTGCTGAGTACTTTCTACAGAATATCCTATTTAATCCCTCCTGACATCTCTTAAACCAGAGACAGTATTCCCATTTTGGAGGAAGGAAAACCAGGCTCAGAGAGGCTGCGTATCTCTCCTGAGATCACCCAGCGAGTACCCAGTAAGATTCCACCGCAGCTGGTACCCCTTGCCCGCCATGGCCCCCCGTGATGCCCCTACACCTGAATCCCCAGGTCTCCTCCCTGCCAGGCACGGACCCTGTTTGGGGCACTGGGGGTCTCCGTTCTGATCTCAGGGCACTAGGTTTTCTTAAAGAGCCTCTCACTGAAGGCGAGGCCAAGACCCCCACCAGGCAGAACTGCTGGACAGTCTCGCGTCCTCCCTTTTGGTACACTCGAATCCTAAATACGCTGTAGGTGCTTTTAAAATCTGTCCACATCATTTTTTGATCCTCCTGTCGTCAGGAGGTGGAGTTTAATTCCTCTCGCTCCCCGAGAGTGTGGACTGGCTCGCTTCTGGCTTCTTAAGGGTAGGACACGGCAGAACCGATGAGTTCCAACACAGATCATCAAAGACACGGGGCTTTCTCCCTACTCTCTTGTGGCTTGCTAATGTGAGGAATCCAGCCACCACATCCCGAGGACGCTCAAGCAACCACGTGAGTGGATCCTCGGCCCCAGTCGAGCCTTCAGATGACTGCAGCCCCTACCGGCATCCTGAGTCCAACCTCATGACAGAGAGATCCTGAGCCAGAAGTACCCAGCTAAGCTGCTCCTGAATTTTGGAGCCACACACACTATAATGTGTAAACGCTTGCTGTTTTAAGCTAAATCTGGGGCAGTTTGTTACACAGCAACACCTAACTGCTACACTCTGGTTTTACTCACAAGTTCCTTGTGCAGAGCCATCCCTCCTTTCTCTCACAAAGACCCAGCAGACGTATTGCCATTTCAGGATGCACCACCCCCAGCCCCGGACCTCTGCTCTGGTCGGGGCGCTGCTGTGGGCACCGTCCTACCTGACTTGTCATGGACGATGGAGAAGAGGATGCGTTTGGAGGCATGGACGTTCTGGATGAGAGGACCACCGGGCCCGGGGGGCTTCTGTCCTGGACAAGGGAGAGGAAAGGCACAGGTTCAAGGTGGGCCCCCCGATCTGGCCTGGGTGCATGGACGCTGGCTCTGGGGTGACAGTCTCACCCATCAAGGAGACCTCAGAACTCAGCCCTAGGATCGTAAACTCAAGGCAAGTTCCCTGCCAGAGGCCTGAGACACTCCTTATGGGAGTCTGCTCTCCGAACGGCAGATCAGGGAGGCCAGGATGAGGATGTCTGAGGACAGGTGGTGACACCTATTTAAGTGTCTAAGTCCCATCCCGCTGCTCAGCCCAATATTTGCTGGGAAGAGGGGGTGCGGAGGGGGGGAGGGAAGTCCCTTTTTCTCCTTGTCGTAACAGTTAAGTACAACTTATAAGCACCTACTGTGTACCAAGCACTGGACTCTGCTCTAATACAGCAGCTCTCAAACTTGAGCACCCATCAGAGCCACGCGGCAGACTTAAACACAGACGGCTGGGCCCTCAGCCACCCCCAAAGCTCCAGATGCAGCAGGACGGCGGCAGGGCCTGAGAATGTGCACTTCTAACTTGCCCTGTCATCTGACCATGATGATAACCTTCTGAGAGGTCCTACTGGCATCTCTACTTTAAAGCTGGGGAAACTGAGGATCAGGGAGGTAGAGATTTGAGTGGGGGCACACAGCCTCTACACAGAGAAGCCACGATAGGAACCCAAGTCTTTCTCATCCCAGCTGTCCCTTCTCTTATGCTTTCAGAATCCCTAATCCAGGCTGGGTATGCCGTAGGTGCTCGTTAAATGCTTGTGACTGATTAGCCTGTTTACTCCGCCCCCTCGAACATCTCTTGGTCCCAAGCCAATGATACTGTTCACAGAGGTCTTGTCCCAGCCCCTTGTCCCGACAGGCCTCCTCCAGCTTGGTGCAGGGGGGGGGCGTGGGCTGGGCACCCCCATCTGCCCAGGGAGGGTGCCTCCACAGGAGGGAACTCTGTCCCGCCCCCAGACTCAGGGGCCCCAGCAGCAGCTTACCACAGCAGTCGGGGAAGTCTTGGGCACCAGAGGCCTTGGGCTCAGGCCCAGGCCGGCCAAGACCCAGGTCGCTGGGGGCAAGTGGGCAGGCGGGCGCCTCCTGCTTGAGCTCTCTCGTGGTGTGGTTAGGGAGTGCAGTGCTATACAGGAAGCTGGCCACAGAGGAGGAGGTGGCGGTGGGGGGTAGGTCCTGGGGTGGCCCCTTGGGGGCCTGGCCGTGCAGGCCGCAGTCCCGAGACCCCTTGGCTATCAGGGAGACACCGTTCAGCTCCACTAGGGCCTTCGAGTCCCGCCCGCCATCCTCAAGCGGCCTGGGTGGACAAGAGAAGGACACGTGACAGCTTTATACACCTGGCCCGGCGGTCGTGGCTCCTTCTTCCCGGCCCCAGCCCGCCTCTGCACAACATGACGGCCTGTGAGGTACATAGGCCAGGAGCCGGTCCCCATTTTACAGGTGGGGGTGCAGGCCTGGGGCAGGGTTGTGATGTGCCCAGGGCCACACGGCTGGGCCACTGGAAGAGCTGGGCCCTCGCCTTCAACCCCCATGCCCCCCACCCCCCATCACTTGTTCAGATCATGCTCTATACCTGGGGGTCTGCCTCACCTCCATCGCCAGCCTGGGAGCTTTTACAACTGGGGGCCCCCGTGGTGTCTGAAATCCCCTCCCCGTGACTGGGTAAGTGGCTCCAGGTGGCTGAGCCAGCATGGAAGCAGGTCGTACCCCCGACCCCGGGCCCATCCTGGCCTGGCCTTCACAGTCCAGCCACCAGGCTCTGGGCCCACTCCCAGGCTGACTGCCTCACTCACCTCTTGAGCTTGAAGCGGATCCGGTGGCTATGCTCCAGGATGGCCATGAGGGCCTTGGGGTCATAGTCGACCGGCCTCCGGAAGGCCAGGCCCTCGGGCAGCCCCTGCACAGCCAGCAGCCCCGGCTCCCTGAGCAGCCTCTCGTAGGGCAGGGGTACTACGCTGGCCCTTCCCAGGGCCTCGCCTGTGGGGAAGGGGGTCAAGGAGAGGGTCTAGTATGAGAGGGCAGCCAGGCTGGGGCAGGGGCTGGGCGTGCCCTGGAGCTGGGGCCACGTTGAGTCACTCCCTGTGTGCCGGGTTCCCGGGAAACTGGACCCCATGGGCCCCTTCCCTGTGAAAGTCACGCAGAACAAGGCCCTGCAGGCTGAGTGGGGTGGGCGGCTGCTGGGCACAGGCCCCTCTGTGTGTGGGCCGGGGCTCCCGGCTTCCATCGCCATTCTCTCCTCTCCGGGCACCCGGGTGGAGGGGAGAGCAGGCCGCGGGGCTGTGGGCAGGAGCTTTAGGAGGAGACATGGGGGAGGGAGAAAGGAGGGCAGCAGGGAGACCACAGGGGAAAGAGCCACAGAGAGGAAGGGAGGAGGAGGGGGAGGGGAGAGGAAACGGGAAGAGCAGATTCAGAGAGGAAGCAGACAGACAGAAGGTGGTGGGGATGAGGAAGGGGTGAGTGGAGGGGAGACTGACTGGGGAAGGAGGGGGTGGGATGGCCAAGGGGCCTGGGATCAGGGACGCCTGTTGTCACTCCCACAATGCAGCCCCTCCTGGAGCCAGAAAGAGGCCACTCACCTCAGATGCCACCCGAGGTGGGCAACGGGGTGGGGGGTGGGGCAGGGCAGAGTGGACAGGGGTGCAGGGGGCTGTGGGCACAAACCCTGTAGCTGGCAAAGCCAACCACATGTGACAAGTCCTCCCATTCCAGGGTGACCAGCGTGACCCCCTGGGCCTCCCATCCCACCTAGGCCTCCTCTTCCTCCCGACGGCAGGAAATGCCTTAGACCTTTGCTCCACAGAACCAAAGGCTGCGGTACAGAAAGGAATAAAGCCATAGCTGGGACCCTTAGGGACCAAAGGGAACTGCCCAAGGTCCCCTAGAGACTGTGACGGCTATCACTGGGCCAGAGAGTCTGCAACTGGACCCTTCTGAGGGAGGCCAGGCCTGCCCGCCTCCCCACCCCCCAGAGGAAGGACTTGGCTAACTAGTTAAGTTAGCTCTCATTCAGTCATTCAATAAACACCCTGCGGACATCTGCCGCTGTCGCTGGGGACGGCGGAAGGGGCAGGCACAGACCCCGGCCCTAGAGGGCACTGGGCTAGTGAGGGGTCAGAGCACAGCGGGTGCCCAAAGGAGGCATTAAGCCAGTAGCGGGGGCTTCCCAGGCCTGAGCCTTAGAGAATAACACGGTGTCCGCCAGACAGAGGGGAAGGCAGTCCCAAAAGGCACAGTGGTGCAGAGGCGAGGTGCAAAACGGAGCCAGAGTGGGCCGGAGAACAAGAAGCGGCTTTGTGAGGCAGGGCAGCATGGCTGGAGGGGGGCAGGGACCGGCCACGGCGGGGAGGGCGACGCAGAGCCCCCGAGGCCGTGGAAAGAAGAGCTTCCTGGGCAGACTTGTGCTTCAGGAAGATGCCCTTGGTCACAGGACAGGTGGGGGCAGCAGGGAGCCGGCCTGGAGGCGAGGAGACCAGGGCCAGCCCAGGGCCAGTTCCAGGCGACAGGTGGCAGTGACCAGTGTCAGGGCGGGCCCGGGGAAGTGTGGACGGCGGGTCAGGAAACAGGGCTGGGGCAGAAGAGCCATGCCTGGGGATGCAAGATGAGGGAGGGGCCGCCTCAGCAGAGCGGGGACTGGGGCTCCCACCCGCCTGGGGGCCCCAAATGGAATGAGGAAGGATCTTACTATAAAGAACATCGAACAGCTCGTCTACCATCTTCCGCAGAAGGTACACGTCCGAGCCGTGCTCCAGGGAAGACCGAGGGACGCTCCGGCCGCCACCCTCGCCCCGCGACACCTTCTTGGGATGCTCTGCCTCCGGCTCCTTCCAGGGGGCCCCGCCTATGGGACACAGAGCACGCCGGGCCAGGATGAGCACCTGTGTCACCCCCTGCCCAGTGAGCTGCGATGTCCCTGCCCCGTGCTGAACCCCGCAGCGGGGCACTCACCACGGACTAGGAAGGAAGGAAGGAAGGAAGGAAGGATGGATGAGTGAGCAAGCCCTGCCCCAACCCCCAGCCCGGGGCCAGGGCTGGTCATCTCCGAGTTCCCAGTGCCTAGCACAGGGCTTGGGTCTCATCCTGGTCACCTCTACCTTGCTGTGTGACCTTGGGCAAGTCCCTTCCTTCTCTGGGCCTCAGTCTGTGAGCTCTCACGTAAGACCAACCGGCCTGGCTCAGAACTGGGGCTGAACCAACGTTCCATGTACCCCTTTCTGTGCTCTGACACTAAAGCTGTCTTAAACAGTTGAGGCCCCAGTTTTCTGCTCTGCCCAATGAGGAGACGATGGGGACCCCACCAGGGGGCCAAGGGGCTGCAATGAGGCAGGTGCGTGCCAGGCTGGGCCAGGGTGGGGCCCGGGGAGTGTCAGTGGACTCCTGGGTAGGCAGATGCTAGAAACTGCATCAGAAAGGGGACGAGAGGAGGGCCCCGAGGCCCCCTCGCAGCTGGGCGCCTGCTCCTCTCCCGGGATCTGCGGAGCTTGAAATAAACCAGCCGAGCTCCCGGGGCTATAAATAGCGGCTCTGCCGGGCTCGGGAAGCCAGGTGCACCTTCCCCAGGCCCCAGTCTGGCCAGCTGGGGGCCACAGGACCCTGCCACTGTCTACTCTTCCCTAGGCCAGCCCCCACCCAACCTCGGGGAGGGGACAGGGTCTGAGAGCTGAGTGGGGGTAGGGGTGGAGGCGGCTGGGGAAGCAGCTGGACCCCAGTGATGATCCGCCCAGTGCTAGGGGCCAGCTTTCCCCGAAACGGCTGAGCCAGGCTCCAGATCCCACGTGTAATGCAGATGTGAGTAACACCAAGGACAACAGCTAGCATTTCCTCTGTGTGAACCCAGTGTCGGGCACTGTGTTCGCCTGTATTAGGTTGATTTAATCCTCAGATTGACCCGCGAGGAGGGTAGCACTGTCCTTCCCTTTCACAGACAAGGACGTTGAGGCCCAGTAGCCGGCAGGTGGCAGAGCCAGGACGGAGCCCCAGAAGCCTGACTTCAGGGCCTGCTCGTAACCCCAAGAGCTCGGAGTCCCAACTCGTGGACTCGAGTGGCCGCTTGGGGGCTGGCCTTCAGCACTGAAGGCCAGTCCCTAACCCTGCGGGACCTAATCCACCACAAAGGTGAGGCTGATGAACTTACCAGGAGCATGGATGGAAATTTAGGGCATGAGAAGCTGACACAGTGTGGGGAGCAACCACAGGGGTGGGGGTAGGGGGAGCGTTGGCGACTAGGGGTGGGCACAGATGAGCCCTGGGCAGGAAGAATGTGAACACGGAGGCTGACAAGGCGTCTGCCAGCAGAGGAGAGGAGGGAGGGCCTCCCAGGTGGGGGCCAGCAGGGACAAAGGCAGAGGGGAGAATGTGCACAGAGCCGGTGAGCTAGACTCGGCCCCGTGCCGCCGGGTAGAGGATGAGGGATGCCGGGAGGGGCGACACAGAGGCAGGCGCTGGGTTACGAGGGTCTAAAGGCCCCAGCAGTAGCGTTGAGGAGTTGGGGGCTTCAGAACGACCCCCTGCTTCAGGGCTCCTGGCTCACAGCTCTTGAGTGCTGTTCTCTTTTGCAAGTGACCAGGACCCTCCGGCAGGGCTCCCAGGGCAGGAGGGGGGCGGGAGGGGTGTCCTGCTGCCCCTCCCCGATTCGGAAGGGGTGTAGCAGAAAGAGCACGGGTTTCAGCACAGAAACCTGGCCTCCATCACTTGGCAGCTGTGTGTCCCTGGGCAAGTGGCTCATGCGCACTGTGCCTCAGTTTCTCCCTCGTACACAGGTGCGGTTTCCTGAGCCTGCTGGGGAAAGTAAACAGCACGCGGCCTGGCCCAGAGCACTAGTGATCACAACATCACTAACCACTTGAGATATCAAGCATTTCCTTGGTGCGGCATGTGTCCTCAGTCACTTCGTCCCCAAGAGCCACCACGAGGTGGCTCCGAGATCGTTACTATAACAACGGTGCCTACCCACAGGGTCGACGTCGGGATAACTGAGTTAGCATTGGGAAGGGTGCTGCATACAGCAGGTGCTCAATAAGCATGAGCTGAGCAAGGGCACCCAGTCCCTGTGTCAGAGGTGCACAGGACCTGGACAACACTGGGCCTCAGTGTCCCCTTCTGTCAACAAGCACATGGATGTGTGTGGGTCTGGCCGGCCTCTACTGACCAAGGGGCTGCTGGAGGACTCACGCCCCGACGATGCCACATCGGGACGCCTGCACAGCCCCCGACACACGGCCACCTGGTATTGCTCTGGGGACCCAGAGACGCACCAGAGCTCCGGCCCTCGGGGACCGCGGGCCCCACCCACTGGAGCCCTGGGGTACTCACGGCAGAACCTGAGGAAATCTGACTGCAGCTCCTTCCGTGCGTTCAGGAACATTCTCCCCTTCTCGGTGCCCACCACGAAGGCACTCTCATCATGCACAGCGACACAGGCCACCTCTGCGTTCAGCTTGGAGAGTGCTGAGCACTGCAGGGGGAGCAAGGGATGTGAGCCTAGGGGCAGGTCCCCCCTCTTTGGGGACACCTCCAGTGACAGTTTTGCGGGTGGGATGGATGCTCCCAGCTGCCTGAGATCCCACCAGCAGCTCCAGGGAGAGGTCACCCCTCCACGGTTCTCAGTCAGATTCTGCAGGAGGAAGGCGTGAATGATCCCCCGACAAAGCTTGGCCAAGGTCAAGGGAGAAGACAGGTCATGGAGCCCCGAGAAGAACAAAGTCACAGGGCCTCTGCCCTGCTCTCCTCCCAGGTCCTCCTTGCTCCAGCGGGACTTCCTGCCTGAAACTTGGCCCCAGCCCCAGGGACAATCCTGTCTGGTTTTCTTAAAGTCCTAAATGAGAGGAGGTGGGGGGGGGTGCCCCAGGAGAACCAAGGCTCGGGCAGCTCCAGGTTTCAATCCCACATCAGCCGCTTCTGCTGTGATGTATGTCACTCCCCTCTCCGGGCCTGATCTGCAGAATGGGGACCAGCAGCCCAGCTCCCAGGCTTTCAGTGGGCTTGGTTGTAGGGATTCAGCGAGGCGAGGCAGGCAGGAAGGAATCTCGAAACCGGGGTATCTCGTGTGGGTCCACAAGCAGAGAGGTCATTTTTGCAGCCCCAGAGTTGAGGGATTGGCAGGCCCGCTGCATGGGAAGCCCTAAGACCGGGGGCCCTGCAACCAAGACCACCAGCATTTCAGCCCTCCAACCTAGGTCAGCAGAAGATCTCTGCCTGCAAAGCTCTCAGTATGCTTTCAGAGCCCCGTAAATGCTGGTTTTTATGTCAGTTCAGTAGTGCTCTGCTGGCATTCAGGAAGTCTGGCTTCTCATCCTAGTTCTGCTGCTGTGTGACCTAGGGCAGGTTCCTCAACCTCTCTGGGCCATAATTACGCCTCTCAGCTTCAGCCTAGAGTCACTCTGCTGAGGAAGCCGGGGACAATGCAGAGCCGACAGGCCTGTCCCCTGGGATCTCCTATGGTGAGGGGTGTGTGTTGATTTCCTGCTAAAATTAAAATAAAAACCCGCTGCTCACTTTCCCCGTGGCAGTGCTATAGAACGTTAACAAGCAAGGGAGACAAACAGAGTCAGTTGTTCCCGACACACGAGTGTGGCCATTGCAGCTAGAGGAGATATTTCCCTGTGTGGTCACTCTCCAGGGAACTGGCTTCCCCAGAGGCACAGAGAACAGGGCTTGAGGAAAGGCCTGGAAGAGGGTCTGGCCCCATACCCCCTGCAGACCACCCAAGGCCCCAGGCCCCCCCAGCCCTGGAGGATGCCAGAGTCCAGTCACCGCTGAGCAAGGGTCATTGTCGCCCTTGGGCTCCCTCAGGAAACCCAGAAAGGGACCCAAGGACAGGGGAGCATGTCTCGTCCATGCACTGCAAGCTATGGGGGCACTGCTCCTCCTCTGAGCCTCTGTAAGGTCCTCTAGAGCAGTGCTGTCCAACAGAACTTTCTGTGAGGATGGAAAAGTTCTGTCGGGGCACCTGAGTGGCTCAGTTGGTTAAGTGTCTGACTTCAGCTCAGGTCATGATCTCAGGGTCCTGGGATCAAGCCCCGTGTTGGGCTCTCTGCTTGGCAGGGAGCCTGTTTCTCCCTCTCCCTCTGCTGCTCCCCAACGCACTTGTGCTCTCTCTCTCTCTCTCTCTCTCAAATAAATAAAATCTTAAAAAAAAAAAAAAAAAGCCAAAAAACACAAAACTGGTCATGCTGTGTGACTCCGGGCAAGGTGCTGCCCTGAAGTTCAACTTCACCACCCTAACATGCAAAAGTGCAGCTAACAGACGCCAGACAGATTCCAACACCCCCCTACCCTCTGTCCCAGAACTTTCCCCCAGGAAAATAACATCATTATTTGGGATAAACCACTACAGGCTTAGGTATGTAGGCAATGGTGCCAGAGGAGTAATTTACGAGGCCCCGTTTCTCTCTCCCGGCCCTGAGATGTGGTTACAGGTCTTGCTTTAACGTCGGGGATTACAGGTTTCTCATGTGTCACTGACCATACACGTCCTTTCCTCGGGGGGAACCCGATAGGACGGAGACCTATGACCTTCCCAGGGATAGGACCTGAATGGCAAAAGGTGACAAAATGAGGATGAGGGCTGAGGGGACCAGGGGACCAGGGCCAGTGCCCGAGCTGATTTCCAGGGCTGGATTTTCATGTCCTTGGGCCTCACTCAAGCCTCCCTTCCCCCTAACACCCCCCCCATGTAAGCAGATGGGGACAGTGAGTCTCAGGTGACTGAAGGCCCCCCTCCCCGAGGTGGCAGAGGTGGGACTCGAGCTCCGACGTCTGCTGACAAAGGCCGGGACTTCCGCTCCTCCAGGGCGGACCGGGGCACTCACCATGGAATCTAAGGCAGACACGAGGCTGGTGATGATCTCGTCTTTGCGGGTAAAGGCGGAGCTCCAGCGGTCGGGCCCGCAGCCGTTGGCGGGAATGTCGCAGCGCTTCCCCAACAAGGCCATGGTCACCTGGATGGAGGGAGGAAGCGGAGGTGGGCGTGACACACTCCGCGGATGCCATCCCAACCCCGCCAGGCCCCCGGACCCCCAGGGCCGCCTCTACTTCCCTGGTTGGATGAATCAAGGGCTGGCCTCCCCTTTCCCCAAGGGGTTCCATGCACGAAGGCATTAGAGCCCCGGCAGGCTGAGACAGGGAGGAGCCTGCACCCAGCTCCGGGCAGGCACGGGCGCACGCGGCGGGGTAACTGAGGAGTGCGCTCCGTGTCACGGCCCCCAAATCTGCAACTCCAGGGCTGAGCTCAGTACCATGACCAGTCTGCCTGGTACCTCAATGCCAAGTCTTCCCTGCACGTAGCTCTGGCCATGGCTCTTCCTTGCTCACACACCGTCCATGGCTCCCTACTGCCCACGTGAGCTCGGACTCCTGCCCCTCATCCAACTCCCCCTTCACACCCCATACTCGGGGTGCTCTAAGAATCACCGCCCCCCAAACATACCCACGTCCTTCATGGCTTCCCAGCTGTCATAGGTTCCTCTCTCCCCGACCCGAGTGGCCTTCTGGCCCCTTTGTCATCTGCCGAATGTCCACTCAGCTTTTAATTACCACCTCTGCTGAGAGGATGCCCTCAACGGCCCCACCTCCTGCCCCTTCCCGCCCTGGCTGGGTCAGGTGTCCTCACCGGCCTCCCACATGTCCCCAGGCTCCTCCGTCACAGCCTTCTATCAAGCTGTAACGGGCAAGGCCGCTGCCCTGAGGCCTGGGAGCCCCCGTCTCAGAGGTTCAGAAAGAGTGGAGGCCACTTCATCTCAGGACAGGGTTGCCCCAAGACAGGACTTTGTCCTGTTGTCATGAGGCTCCTGGAGGACAGAGGTGCGCCCTCCCCTTGCTGGGGCGCCCTCAGACCAGGGCCCAACGTCAGGGCTCCCCCAGGCAGGGGACAGGCCTGCTGCCCCTGCACCACCTACCAGACACAAAGGTCAGCCTCCCCCGCTTCCGGAGCCGTCCTGCCCCTCCCCTACCAGAACCCTAGCAGTCAGGTCCGGGGGGCCACGCACAGGCTGCCCCAGCGCCAGAGCCTTTCTCGGAGTAGCTGCCCTTTCCCCGATCCAAGCAAAGGAGAGGGCAGAGGGCGGAGGCAGGGACCCTCGGTTTCCCTCTCTGGGCTCAGCTCCCCTAATGCCCTGTGCACGGGCCCCAGGCCGGGTGCTGGTGGCCAGGTCAGGGGCACAAGCAGGGGGCCGGGCTGCAGGCCTCAGAGGGAGTCTCTGGACCCTGGCCTCCCTGCTTCTGCAGATGGGGGCACTGGACAGGCCTGATGTCTTAAAGGGGGCCAAGCCCAGAGCGTGTTCTGCTACCGCAGCTGGCCCCCGGACCCAAAGCTCTGTGGGGCAGGGACTAGTGACTTGCCGGTCATCGCTGCACCCCCAGGGCCCAACTCAGGGCCCAACGTGCGTGACGGGCCAAGGCGGGGTGTGGTCCACACCGCAGGCTGTAAGCCTCTTGTGAATCATGAACCAACGATAGGGAACGAGTGTCAGAGTGCGTCACACGTACAAGGTGAGAAGTGACCCAACTGCAGTCGTGGAAACATACAAAGGAATTAGGAACGCGCTTGAACTTGGCCCCCGCCTCAGGTTTGCCCCGAGCCTGCTTTTTGGCTGTGAATAAATATTGACTTTAACCACCGGCCAGTCAGCAGTTGGCCCACATGTGAATTGGGTTCACTTCGAAATGTTTACAGGATGTATTTCTTCAAGCAATTCTATAAATGTTTCAAGCCCGGAGTATTAAGGGACGTGGAGGGCGTGACAGGCCACGTAGGGGGTACATCCTCACGGGACCCACAGGCAGCCTGGGGCCTTGTGCGGCACGAAGCCCACTGGAGGGTCTGCCGTGTGACCAGCTGAGAGGTTTACCTGCCTGGGGCACTGGAAGGCTTCTCCCCTGCCTTCAGCCACCCCCTTGAGCCATTCCCAGAAAGACCTCAGCCTGCCAGCCTCCCAGCCCAAATTGAATCAGGGCAAAGCAGGAGGCACCAGACAGCCGTGGCCTGCCGGCCGCCCCAGACAGCTGGTGGCTCCTTCCTGCAAAGTCCTAATCCATTTAGGAAGGAACCAGGGACTCGGGGAGGGAAGGATGGAGGGAGGGAGGAAAGGCAGGCTTGGCTTGGGCTAGCCCCTGGCTCCTTGTCCGGGGTGAAGGTGGGTGCCCTTCAGGAGGCGGGAGGGAGAAGACCCCCCTGGAAATGCCTGCGGCCTCGGGGAGAGGGGCAGGCTCCACGCGGCTGGAGCAGCTGAGGATGGGCCAGAGGCGCCAGAGCGCTGGGCCTGGGAGCAAAATCACCCAATAAAACCACCAAGCTATGCGGAAGAGAGAACAGGAGGATGAGAGCCATAAACCAGCATAAACAGGAGAGCGTCCCGGGGGTCGGTGAAGGCGGCGAGGACAGCAGCCACGGCCGGAGCCCTCGCGCACCGCAGCACGGAGGTCAGGGCTGGGCAAGGCTGGAGGCGCCCAATGCTGTTCTGGGGCACTCGGGGGAGGACACCAGAAGCATCACGTCGGGGGACGGGCAGCTGGCTCCTGAAGCAGGGGACAAGTAGCGAGGGACGGCCAGCTGCCCTCGGGATCCTGGGTGGACAAGGCCTGCAAGGGCTGGGAGGTGAGCAGGGAAGCCGTGAGCAAGCACCCTCTCTCCCACGACAGACACTTCTCCGAGGCTGCCAGGGGGCCACACATCTGGTTTACCTCCCACCTCCCGGCCACTCGCCCTGCTGGCATTGACCGCTAACCTAACCGCTGGCACTGACCGCTAACCTAACCGCTGACATTGACCGCCAACCCAACCGCTGGCATTGACCGCTAACCTAACCGCTGGCAGTGACCGCCATCACAACCGCTGGTACTGACCGCTCACCTAACCGCTGGCAGTGACCGCCAACACAACCGCTGGTACTGATCGCCAACCTAACCGCTGGCAGTGACCGCCAACCCAACCGCTGGCACTGACCGCCAACCCAACCGCTGGCAGTGACCGCCAACCCAACCGCTGGCACTGACCGCCAACCCAACCGCTGGCACTGACCGCTAACCTAACCGCTGACAGTGACCGCCAACACAACCGCTGGTACTGACCGCTAACCTAACCGCTGGTACTGACCGCTAACCTAACCGCTGACATTGATTGCTAAACTAACCTCTGGCATTGACCGCTAACCTAACCACTGGTGGGCTGCAGCTCGGTCCTGGCCCTTCCTCTTCCCTGTCCAATTCTGTCCCTTGCTGCCAGGCACTCTTCTGGCTTAACGTCACCTAGAGGCTGGTGCTTCTCGGTTTCTCTCTCTCCCACCTCTCCTTGAACGCCACCTCCTCTTCAGTGTCTAACAAGCAACTCGACTGGAGCAGGTCCCACGTTTCCCCGCTCACACCTGCTCCTCCCCGGCCGGCCACTCGGGTGCTCGGGCTCAAACCGAAGCTTCATCCCTGGCTCCCTTCTCCCTCCTTTCTAAAATGATCTGCGGAGAATCTCTTCTTTTCTGCACAGAATTTGTTGCCATCTGAAGGGACCTGTTCATGTGCTTCTCGCCTGATTTCCCCAGCAGGAATGGGAGCCCTGGGGGGCTCGGGCCGTGCCTGCCACGTTCATGGGACGCCCGCTGCCTCGAACACCTGCCTGGGTTTTCATGGGTGCACGCAACAAATATTCAGGGAACTAGCCAGTGTGACGGGCAGCAGGAACTGGGATGGTCACAAGCTATACGCAGAGTGACAAGTCTGGGCTTGGAAGGCTCTCAAAAAAAAAAAAAAAAAGAAGAAGCAATGTGCGACACGGCTAGTCTGGATGCATTTGGATCGCGGAGGAACGGTCCAGGAACTGAGAGTGATGGAGGCTGCTGGTCAGCCAGGTGCCCTGGGCAGGTGCTCCTCTGCCCGGCCCAGGACCCCAGCACCGGCACCCGGGACTCCTGTCTGCGGGACAGCACCAGCGTGTGTTACCCTCTTTGCTTACGTGATCCCCCATCGCAGAAGCAAGGAAGGGGTTGCCAGAGGCCCCCAGCCGGTGGGTACTGAGGATACGGTCTGTCTGTCTGTTCTTAGGCCCACTCCTGTCCATCAAGAAGTGGCAGGAGGACTGTACCCCTCACACTCACCAGGACGGGGGGGTGGGGGGACAGAAAGATTAGCAGATTGAAGCCACGGCTGCTGCACGGCTAGGGTGACCCCAAGTTGCCCTGTTTCGCTCAGAACCCTTCTGAGTTTAGCACAGAAAGTCCCCTGTCCTGGGAGACCCCTCAATCCCAGGCAAACTGAGACCACTGGTCACCCCAAGACACAGGGACCAAGAGGCCCAAATGTCCCTCCCAGATACTGAGAATGAGACGGACAGATGGGAAGGTGAAGTGATGGGACACTAGGGCCTATCCTCAGGTCCAAAAAATCGATTTTACCTAATCAGGTGAGGGATGGGCTTGGTGCCTCCCGGGGGAGGGGACAGGAGACAGGACCTCTTCTCCAGGGAGATCTCAAGGCTGGGAGGAAGCCACTCTCCTGACCTGTCTGAAGACCAGGGGTGGGCCAGAGTCTTGTTCTATGAAGCACTAGAAGGCTAGGGTGGGTGAAGATGCTGGGTCCCCGGTCTGTGGAAACCCTCCTGTGCGACACCTGCACCATCATTCTGCACCTGTGAGCAAGAAGGCAGGTAGCCCAGCCGCTGCCGACACTAGCCTCCATCTCCCAGCTTCCTGGGCCCCACCCCCTAGAAACCCGGAGGTGACAGGTCAACCGCAGGGCCCGGGACACTGTAAATTCCCAGGGGAGACTGATGCACAGCCAGGTACAGCCGGGATGATCTCTGGAGTTCCAGCTCCAACATCCCAATTCCAGCTTCTGAGCAGTTCTGCTCTTCCTGCCTGCTGCCCACCTCCCCCTGTAGCTGGGGACTCCTTGCCCAGACAGCAGCCGCTTTGCTGGCCGCCGAGAGCTGGAGGCCAGCCCGGTCTCCAAGCCAAAGATTAGCCAAGTGCTTGTGTCCCTACTGCCCTGACCCAGGGAAGACCTGTCTCCAGTGGGGGCCAGACCCAGAAAGCCCACTCCAGCGGCCCTGGAGCCAGTGGACCAGCAGACAGCACCTCGGCTGGGGTCTCTAATCCCAAACACCTTGCACTGGGCGCTCCAGGCCAGCTGGGAGGCTTGGTGGGGAGTGTCCCTGTGCCTGTCCTTTCTGCTGCCATAGCCTGCATGCCTGGGGAGACAGGTGCTCGCTCTGGCAGGCACCTGATCTCTCGCAGTGACACATGGCCCAGCAGGAGAGGCGAACGGGGCTGATGGGGTTGGAGGTGGGAGAGGGGTGTGCAAGCAAAAAAGTCAGGGCTGCAGGGGCGCCTGGGCGGCGCAGTCGTTAAGCGTCTGCCTTCGGCTCAGGGCGTGATCCCGGCGTTCCGGGATCAAGTCCCACATCGGGCTCCGCCGCTGAGAGCCTGCTTCTTCCTCTCCCACTCCTCTGCTGTGTTCCCTCTCTCCCTGGCTGTCTCTCTGTCACATAAATAAATAAAATCTTGAAAAAAAAAAAAAAGTCAGGGCTGCAGAGGAATCTCTCGGCCCAGCCTACCTAAAACGCCCCTTCCCCACCAGCATCTGGATGCTCCCTCATCCAAGTGTTCAACCTCCCCCCTACTTCCCCTCCCCTCCTTGCCTTGCTTCCACTGCCAACTCCTTCTTCCTCTCCCGGGCTGAAGAGCCACCCTCACGGCCACCAACCATAGCAATCTACCAGGGCCCCCTGAGACACTGCTGTCCCATTCACAAGCACTGTCCCATTCTGACATCTGTGACCTCTGTCCAGGGAGCGGGCAGGATGGAGGGGACTCCGTGCATTTTAAGGCTGAAGAAACCAAGACCTATAGGACCTCCTGTTCAGAGGGAGTGACAAAGCCAGAATGACATTCGGGACATCTGATACAACCAGTCCCTTTTTGATCCTACGTGGGGCAAGGCTCCTCTTTCTGAGGCATGGGGCTCATGGCGGAACCCCAGGTGCAGTGACCGGCCAGCAGGGTGGCCGATGAGACCCACGGAGGCCAGCAGAGAGACTGAGGCAGAGCTTGTGCGTTCGATGACAAGCGTCCAGGTGCCCGTCCTCCACACTGTGGGCCCTGGGGCTCAGAGTGACACACAGAGGACACCCAAAGGGGCCCGGGCCTCAAACAGCAAGTGCCAAGGAGGTGGGGTCCGCCAGCCTCCAGGGACCCGGCTGCCCCTTTCCCTGCCAGGGACACAGCAGAGGGAAGTGAAGGAGGGAGCCACATGGCCGTTTCCATACACTCGGGCTTGGTGAGACCCTGATGTCTGGCTAGTTCTCCAACCAGAGCAGGACTTCGAGCCTCGAGCACCCTGACCATAGACCCCAGGGTCAGGATACGGAAAAGGCGGGATCTCAGCTCAGATCACCCCAACGAAATCAGGGTCCCCCCGCGATGCAGCCTGCAACTACTTCCCTCTGGGAGGCCAACAGATTGGTGGGCGTGGCCTGGCCAACAGGGAAAGGGGGACCCACCCAGCGTTCAGCTTCCTCGCCCATGGGGCCCAGGCGGGCCCAGGCAAGGAGACCCCCAGAGGGCCTGCAGGAAGCGGGCCTGTCCCTCAAGCCCGGGGCCACCGGTGGCGGCTGCCTCCCTGGCCAGTGGCCTAACTGGGAATCCGGAGCCTCTCCCCCTTTTCCCCTCACACCTGCTGGAGCCAGACAAGGACGTGCTTAAGGAATCGGGGGCTTGAGTGCGCATCTGCGCGCATGTCTGAGACAGAAAGCATAGCGGTGGCATGCGTGGGGACGGGTAAGAGAGGAGAGTGTGTGCACAATCCACACGGAACAAGAGCAGCACCCCCCACCCCCCGCCCCCGCCATAGTGACAGCATGTGGCCTGGCTCACCAGGCTGGGGAGGGTCCCTTGCCCCCACGGGTTTGGGATTGAACCATGAAGCCAACACTGCCCGCTCTCCTACGACCAGCATGCCAGGGAGTGGCGAGCGAGGGGCCACCCGTGAGCTGGGTCTGCTCCAGGCCCCTCCGTATCAGGGGCGAGGGTGCCCCTGCCTCCCTCCTTCCCTTCCACATACTTGTTGATCCCCGAGGGCTACACTGGGTGCTCACCGGACAGCCAGCTGGGCTGCCCTGGGACAGAGCCGAGAGCACACCTCCGCCTGGCCGTCAGCCGGGTCCTGGTCCCCAGGCAGTGCGCTCTGCTGAGGCAGGGTGGGAATAGCCTGCAGAGGCCGAGGCCGGGCTGCCTCTCAGGAGGCCTCAGGCAGGATGCTCCCCGGCCTCCCTTCACCCCACTCTGTTTATTCAATCCTCCTGGGAGCCTGGCCAGGGTTAGGCAGACTTGGAAATGATTCGGATGGCCCCACCTGCCTCCTAGTGCCCACAGGGCCGGCCTGTCCACAGAGAATTATCAGACCGTGAAATGAGGACAAGTGGGGAAGCGTGCCCAAGTTACGGAGCTTGACACCGGGGAAAGGGGTTCCTCACATCTGTTTATCTACCTTTGGGGGAGGAGGGGTCTCCAAACAAGGTTTCCCAGAGTTGATGAATACTGAGATGGGGTTTTGAAGGGTGAATAGGAGTTCTCTGGGAGCACAGGTGGAAAGGTGATTTCTGTGGCACAGGGGAGAAGCCTGGCTTGCAGATACACAACCTTCATTCCATCAGCAAAGGGAAGTGTTTGGTTGTACTCACCCAGCATTCACTCTACAGTGCTAATTCTAAGATCAGAGTGGATGCTCGGTGGCCTTTGTGGGAATGGAGCAAGAAGCGGGGGGTGGGGGGGGGTACCTAACGAGCATCTCGTTAACCCAGCGGTGAGTGTGAGCACTAGCAACCCACATACGCTTACACACTCACACACACGCACAGGTGCACACACGGCTTGCTCAATGCAAGTCTTCCCGGTGCCAATCCCCAGGCACGGTCACTCTGAGTGTGGGGAGACCCTCATAGAGAGGCCAGCCCAAGCCTGGGCAGGACAACCCTGCCTGGCACACGGATGAACAGGACACAAGCAAGCCTTGCCCTCGGGGGGCCACGGTCCTGGCCATAGTCCTGTCCACAGTTCTGTCCAGCTGACCTTGCCTCTGCTCCCGACCTCACTGTCCTCTCTCCAGGGCCCCCCACCCCAGCCTGCAGGGCTCTGGACATGCCTGTCCTCTGGCTTCTGGGAGCCAGCACCTCCGTGTCCTTTGTAAGAGACATCCCTCCCCTTTGCCTGGTTTCCTCTTAGCTGTTATCAGGCATGTTGGTGCCTCTGGTCCTGACCTCCCTGGCTGGCCCGCTGCCCCTTGGCTAGACACCCACAGCTCCTTCCTCCTGCCCAGCAACTCTCCCTCTGCCAGGACGCACAGGTATCTGGGCCCCCATGAGCCCACCAGCTCCCGTGTGCCCCCAGACCTGCCGAGAACCAGCCTAGTACATAGAACGGGACCAGGAAGGTGTTTGGTGGGGAGGGCCCGTTTATGCAGGTTTGGAAGAATCAGGAGACAAGAAGAAAGTAAGTGGGGGAGGTGGGGGGTACTCTGGCCAGGGGGCAGCACTAGCAAAGGCACTGAGGCACGAGCTAGCAGGGCATATATGGGGTCCTCACGGAGGCAGGGAGGGGAGCTGGCACAAATCCCTGAGCCTTTTCAACAGAGACCAAGGTCAGATTCTGCGCCGTCCCCCCCTCAGCCCTGGACCCCGGGGCTGCACTTCAGAGGGCCCAGCTCCAGCCCCCCTCCCTGGGACAGCAGTGTGCAGGCCTAAGAGGACACATCCCGCCCAGAGCAAGAATCTGCCCCAGAATACCTTCTGGGTGCTCAGGCCCCTAGGGTCCATTGGGCAAAGAAATCCCCATTCTGGGCCCCTGGGGGCCCCTTCTCTGGTGTGTCCTCCCCCTGTGGCTCTCAGCATGACAACAAATTACCGGACACATCTCCCAACAAGTGGAGACATCCAGTTCCCCTCCTTCTTGAATACGGGCCTTCATAACTCACTTCCAACCCACAGAGAGCTCTGGCACTGCCACCACATGACCTCCAAGGCCCGGTCCCCAAAAGGCACTGGGCTTCTCCCGGACCCTCGTTCTCTCTCTGAGACCCTCGGTATGGGAGCTCCGAGCTGACACGTCAGCAGTCCAGCTATCCCGAAACCACCATGATAGATGGTGGGGAGGGGAGATCTAGTGATGCCTGGGGACACCCTGCTCTTTTCCGGGCCGGCCGCCAGCAAGGAAGAAGTCTCTGAGACGGCCCCAACCCTAGCCATCTTCTGACTGCAAGTGCAGGGGATCCTGAGTGAGAACCATCAGGACGAGTCCAGCCAAGCCCCAAACTGAGAGATTAAAGAATGAAATGACCGCTGTTTGACGGTGCTGAGTTTGGGGCTACTTGTTACACAGTGATAGGTAACCGATACACCCCACGTGCAGATTATACAGTGCAGCCGCACCTCCAATGGGCAGCTGTTTGGGAGGGTGGCTAGAGCTTGGACAGATACTTGGGGTATCGCATGCATGCGCTCAAGGGCCCCCCAGTTCAGACACAGCTGACCTGGGAAGAGGAGGGGAACCACCATGGGCCTTCCTCTTCCTAGACGGCATCTATTAAGAGCCCGTGTCCAGGAATGCCCGCTCTAATTTGCCCTTAGAGATTCATGGGAGGCCCCAAAGTGGCCCCCAGAAGACACTCATGCCCTAATCCCTGCAGCCTGTAAATGTCACCTTCTATGGACAAACTCCCTTTTACAGAGGCGATTAAATGAATGACCACAAGATGGACTGATTATCTGGATTATCTGGGTGGGCCCTGAATGCCATCACAGGGATCCTTGTTAGGAGACAGGAGGTTTGACACGCAGGGAAGAGAAGGCCGTGGGAAGCAGAGCGGAGAATCTGCCGGCCTCGGGGAGTGGATTGACGCGGCCGCAAGCCAAAGGATGCCAGAGGCTACCAGAAGCTGGAAGAAGCGAGATACAGATTCTCCGCAACAGCGTCCAGAGGGCACATGGCTCTGCTGACACACTGATTTTGAGCCAGCGGTCCTGATCTGGGGTCTGGCCTCCAGAAGAGGATAAATTTTGTTTGCTTTAAGGCACCACGTTTATGGCACTATGTCGCATAAAATAAATCCAGGACACCTTCCCTCCTCACACCCCACCCCCGAGTCCTGGTCCACGTCCTCAACCCCCCAGACACATATTCCTCTGCTCAGAACTCGACAGAACTCAGGCCTGGGTTTGCCAGAAAGTTCTCCAATCCCTTCCTTATTGGAAACTCCAGAACCACCATTGCAAAGGGCTGGATTTCTCCAGATGCCAGGGGAACGCTTCTGATTCAAGTCTCAGTGCCCTAAGAACCAGCTGGGCACAAGAGCCAGTTTAAAAAAAAAAAAATGCACTCAACCACGCAAAAGGCAAAGGCAAGAGCACACACCACCCAAACACGGCCCCCGCACCATCCGCCACCATATGCTTGTGTTTCTTGAAAAAGAAGCTTGAGAGAACAAACAAAATTCTCCCCCTGTGGGAGAATTTTCTCCTCCCCAGCAGCCCCGCCCGCCCCCCCCCCCCCCCCCCGCCTTCACTGGATACTTCCTCTTCTCTCCTGGGGGCTCCCCCGTGGGGATGGAAGCGCCTGGGGCCCTGAATTCCTGCCCCCTCCCACTGTCCACCCTTTCCACAGGAAATACACCAGGCCAAAGCTCTGAGTTCCACTCCTGTCTGCCTGGGAAGGACCCAGGTGGGGCAGCCAGAGGGGGGTCTTACACCAGCCACAGTACATTGGAAGGCAGTCTGGACCTGGTCAAGACACTGAGTCCCAGCCCCTGCTCTGGTCCCTTCTCCCCGCTAACAGAGCCCTCCTTGTGACCTGGCATCTCATGGCAGGTGCTTGGGACAGCAAATCTCGGTCATTCTCTATCGCTTAGATCCAAGCAATCCCATTCCCTTACCTGGGATTGCTTTTAAGGGGAAGCATGTAACCCAATTCTGGCCACTGAGACTCGAGGGGCTCCTAGGAAAGTTCTCCTTGCTCTTAGACTGTGACTGAAACCAGGGATGTCCTTCCTCTTCTGCATGTGACTCCCCCAGTTGTGACAGCCATGTGGGGACCACGAGAGGAGCACGCCCAGGAGGTGAAGCCATCACGTGGAGGACAACACCACAGGCCCACGGAAGAACCTGGCCCTTCGTGACCTGGAATCTACCACCTCTGGTCAGGTAATAAATGTCCACATTGCTTAAGGCACCTTTTTTTTTTCTTTTTTAAAGATTTTATTTTTAAGTCATCTCTGCACCCAACGTGGGGCTTGAACTTACAACCCCCGAGATCAAGAGCTATACGCTCCGACGGAGCCGCCCAGGCGCCCCACTTAAGACACCTTTAATGGAGGTTTCTTTCCCCTGTGGCCATATATACAGGTGTAGACAGAGGTAAAAACTCATCACGCTGGACATCACACTTTTTTAAATGACAAAAACAAAGCGTCCTAGGAAATCAGCATTTACTGGTTAGAAAATCACCCATTTGTTTTTGTGGCCTGGTCTATTTTATAATAGACCAAGAGCTCCTTTCCAGGGACGCCTGGGTGGCTCCGTCGGTTAAGCGTCTGCCTTTGCCTCAGGTCATGATCCCGGGGTCCTGGGATCGAGTCCCGCATTGGGTTCCTTGCTCAGCGGGGAGCCTGCTTCTCCCTCTCCCTCTGCCTGCTGCTCCCCCTGCTTGTGCTCTCTTTCTCTGACAAATAAATCGGTAAAATCTTAAAAAAAAAAAAAAAAGATTCCCTTTCCAATTGATGAGTAGAGAGCACAGGTCCCGTTTGGTACCCACGGCAAGAACTGAGGAGTCTGGAGCAGACCCTCCGGTGACCCTCTTCTCCCCCGCCCATGGAGCAGGTGCCCACTGCCCAATCCCCGCTGTCCCTTTAGGCCAAACGGACCAAAGTCAGCACTCAGGATGAAGCGCCAGAAAACAGAGGTGTTGGCCCCTCTGAAGACGCTGAGCAGGTGCCCAGGGCTGGGCCGCCCACCTCCAGATGTCTAGTTACAGGAGAAAACAGACCCCTCCCTTCTCAAGTCCCCATTTGTTGGGTTACTTGCCGCTGAACACGTGCCTAACGGAAACAGATCCCACGGTATGCGTTTTCAAATTATATTCACTTCTGGCTCCGTCTGAAGCCATAACTCTTGTTTTTAGTGCCTTTTTTATTCCATCTTATTGGAGTTTATGTTTCTTTATGAGTCTTTCAAATGACTTCTGAAACAAGGCAGGCTCTAAATCAATGCAAATAAATCATTCCGATCCTCTTTTAAAGACCCTAGTGCTGGGCACCATTCAAGGAGAGAAAAGACCCGCGCTCCAGTCTAGTCTAATGAGCAAGTTATTAAATTCCCCCGAACCTTGCTCTCCTCATCTGTAAAATGGGGCAGCGGTGCAGACCTACCCCACTGCACTGTTGGGGGCGGGGAGAGGCGAATAACATTAGTTGAAATGGACTCTATTCTTGGAGACCTGAGTCTCTACAACTCTTTTGATAAACGCCACCATCCCTCAATCCTTGTCACTGAGGCGTTTGTCCTGCTGCAGCCTCTGCACCTGCTTCCTTCTAGAGGGGCATGTGGAGACACAAAGAATGCCTCCTGCCCCTCCCTCTGCTGTGATCCCACTCACGGTGCCGCCTTCCTGGCCTTCGGACGCCCAGACGTGTTAGAGGATAATAGGGCTCCATCCCAGGGGACTCAAGCGCTGGGTCAGGACTAGAAGAGGTGACTTACCAGACGCGTTCCAAGTTGCAGATCTTATAGCAATGTCGGTAATAATAAAATAATATCTCAAAGCGATATTTATACACCCATGTTTACCGCAGCATCGTTTGCAATGGCCAAAAGGTGGGAGCAACCCAAGCGCCCACTGAGGGATGAATCGATAAAGAAGATGTGGGCTATACACACAACAGAATATTATTCAGAGTATTATTTCTTTTCAAAGATTTTATTTATTTACTTTAAGGGGGGGTGAGGAGCAGAGGGAGAGGGACAAGCAGATACCACGCTGAGCGTGGAGCCCGACGCAGGGCTCGATCTCACAACCCTGAGATCAGGACCCGAGCCGGAATCAAGAGTCAGATGCTCAACCAGCTGAGCTACCCAGCACCCCCAGGATATTAGTATTTTTAGACAGGAAGGAAATTCTGGCATATGGTACACACGGATGAACCTTAAGGACGCTATGCTGAGTAAAATAAGCCAGTGGCCAAAAGGCAGCTAGTGTATGATTCCGCTTCTACGAGATCCCTAGAGCAGCTGTATGCAGAGCCAGGAAGGATGGTGGGCGCCAGGGGCCTGGGGGGCGGACGGGGGGACGTTAGTGTTTACTGGGGACAGAGTTTCAGGGTGGGCAGGTGAGAACGTTCTAGAGAGGGCTGCACCGGAACGTCAACATACCTAACGCTACGGAACTGGACACCGGAAGATGGCTGTGATGGTCAATCCTGCGTGATGGGTATTTCACCCCAATTAAACAGCCACTTACTGAGTGTTATCAAGCAACCCCCATGATAGTAGGTCTGGTGACGTGCAGGGCCTCCCCAAGCCTTGAGCCTATGACTGGCTCTGAAGTCCCACACCAGCCTCAGGCTCACTGGCGTCAGAATATAGAGGTCCTGAGATACAGAAACACTTCCCAGCCGGGACGGCTGTCTGCGAGGGAAGAACAGGCAGCCGGGTAGGCACTGAGCTCCCCGTCCCTGGAGGTCTGCAAGGGGAAGTCGCCCATTTATCAAGACCTTTTGGAGAAAGTCTGTGCAGGCTTCTTGAAGGAGAGACTGCCACAAGTCACCTGGCAGGGGGTCCTGTGGGGAGAGGTCAAGGGCAGCTCACGTTGGCTTTGGGTAGAGAGTGAGGCCGTACAGAAGGAGGACAGCGAGAGCAAGCTCCAACCGCTTTGGAAAATGAGCTCTTGGCGCTTCCAAGTACACGATGTCGGAGCATGCAGAGCTGACTGGGCCCCTCGCCCAACCACCTCCATGTGCAGCTGGGGAAACTGAGGCCTAGATGGGAAGGCCCGCGCCTCAGATCTCTGCACGGCCAGCACACGCTCGACCCACAACTCAAAACACTCTCCCCCGTGCGAAACCGCTATGCTAGCTGCAAATTCCCTCCGATTCACTGGTGTGGGTCCTTTGGGAAACAAACTTGATGTCTCTGACCTGGGCAACAATTCCAATGGTAGGCATCCTGGTTTCAGGGCAGCGCACACACGTGCTTGCTTCCAGGGCATTCTCCCTGGTGCCTGGTCCGTTGAAAAAGACATCAGACACAAACAAACCACAACCACACGAGGCAACACTGCCGAGTCTCTCAAATATGATGAAAGCATCCGGGAGCCAAAGGTCACACCGTAGGCTTCCATTTATGTGCGGCTCACACAGCCGAACTCCGCTGTTCGAAGTCAGGATGTCAGTCATCTGGCTGGAAGGAGGCATGCAAGGGGCTTCTGGGGGCTGGGAACGTTCTGTTCTCGAGCTGGGCTGTTACCTGGGTGATTCGGTTCCTAAAAACTTAGCGAGCTGCTGACTTATAACGAGCAGATTTTTTTCCTCAATAAAAAGGTTTTAAAAAGACGTCAGATCCTGGAATCCCCCGTCAGGCAGCAGACACCAGGACGACGGTCTTGACAGACCTCCAGTGGGTGAGACCAGCACTTTCAGTCCTATCACTTGATCCCGAGAAAACTCTCTGAACCACGAAGATTTATGTGCAAAGGCATCTGGCCAAAGCATGTCACACGTCCATGAACACACACAGCACACACACCAAAGGGAAACAGCAGACCATCCAAGAGCCCCTGGGTCAGAGCCACGACAGGCCCCGGGGACACACGGAAAGGCCGGGGATGGACACCCGCACATACCATTCACCTCACTGGGCTGGACCCACGAGGGACCTACCTTCCCTCTGCTTTTCGGTCTTTTGTTAAGTTCTCTGAGCTAAGGATGTTATCACTTCTGTAATTTGGAAAGAAACAACAGAGAGCTCACTCCTTACAGCGGCCCCACCCCCAGGACAGGAAAGCAGGCCCAGGGGCCGGGCAAAGGGCAGGCACAGGGAAGCACAGGCCTCCTGCCGCTTTCCTGGAAAACGAGGGAGGCCTCCCGCCTTCTCTGCGGAGGGGGAGCTGAGGGAAGGGGCAGGTCTGCGGCCCAGGCCGTGGGAAGCCCGCCTCCTCTTAGTCCAAGCGTTCCAAGAGGCACGGCTTTATCCCTCCCAGGTAGAGAGGGGTTCATGAAGCAGGGAAGACACCTCCCAGACGGGGCTCCCCAGGACCAGGCTCGGGCCAGGCCTGCGTTCTGGGCACCAAGACAACGAAGGGAGCCCTCCCACTCAGGTTCTGCCGTGTCTCTGTGCCCCACAAAAGATGGGGTGCTGCAAGTGGGACGGGGTGCCCGGGTGGCCCTGTATCTGCCTCGCCTGGAGGGGAGGCCAGGCTCCGGTGGGCAGATGGCTCTGCAGGGTCAGGTTTCTGCCCCGTTATTTAAAGCCCGGCTCCTGGCTCCTTGGCGGGCGGGCAGGGGCAGCCGCCGCCTGCGTGACTAGGATGAGAAATCGCAATCCTGACTGGGGCCGCGTGCCTATGGCAACTGGCGTTGTGGCCTTGGAGACTAATCTCCAGGCTGCCAGTCCACAGGGGCCTCTGCGGGCGGGGCCCCAGCTCCCTGCGGAGGCCCTTGGCCGGGGAGGGGACCAAGCCCTCTCCCAGGCGAAGACCGGGCGCCTGACTTTGCAGGGTCACAAATTCCCAGGGCCACAGCCCTGGCCACACCCCCACTCGTGGTCCCACATGTGGAACGTGGCCACTATGCACATACACCACCATCACACTTCGTTGGACACGGCATGGGACCCAGGACAGGTGCTCCCGCTGTGGGAGAGTCCCAGGCTGGGGGGGAGGGGGAGGGAGACAGGACAAGGACAATAAAATAGGCTATTAAGAAAAAAAGATTAAAACACTGTGATACATCCTGATTCCAACGGCAATTACGTGGGTGTCTACAAGGTAAAAACTCATCACGCTAGACGCCTGAGATTTATGCGTTTTACAGTAAGTTACATGTCAGTGAAAGGTAAAAAATAAGTGAGTTGCAAGCAGCACAGGCTAGCGGGGGGGGGGGGGGGGGGGGGGGAGTCAGGGGAGGTTCCTTGGAAGAGGTGACACCTGAGCCCAGCGGAATGTCATGCCACAGGGCAGCAGGAGTTTGCAGGGCTAAGGAGCAGGGCCCAGGGAACCGGGCCCAGGCTCTGCTCATCTGCAAGGGGGATGACCACCCTGCCCCCCACAGTGCCCCCCTCCCTGGAAATAAATGCTGAGCAAATACGGCGAGACCCGTTTGAAGGAGTGCCAAATTACTGGCTGCCCGGGAAACCCAACCACCGGCCCAACCACCGGCCCAGCCGCCCACGTGTCTCGGCTGGGCCTGAGCAGGGTGGTGGGTAGGGCGGGGCGGGCCCTGCACGGCTGGAAGGGCCAGGTCGGGGCAGGAAGTGGTGGGCAGAGAGACAGGCTCGGCCATGAGGGCCAGGTCAAGGACCTTAGAAGGTCATCACGGAGGGGGCAGGAATCACTGAAGAGTTTGGAGCAGGGGCAAGATGTGGTCAGTTTGGGGGATCCCAGCAGGATTCGGCAGACACGGAGATAGAGCCGGGGAGGGGGTAGTAACCAAGCTTCTGCAATGGTCCAGGCCAGAGATGGCCAGGTCTGAGGCAGAGGGCAGCAGCAGGACAGAGGGGAGGGTGGCTGTGACCAAGGAAAGGGCAGAGATTTGTGACAGCGTGGACGGGGGAGTCCCGAGGAGGGGCCACCTGGTGTGAAGCCCAGGTTTCTGATTCTGATGACAGAGTGGAGGATGGTACCCCCAGCTCAGAGGGAACAAAAAGTCGGGTGGACCAAGAGGCAGAGCCTTGGGTCAGGAGGGCCACCTGTAACCTGATCAGGGCTGGGGGCTAGGTGGGGGGCTCTGGGATGAAGGAGCAAGACCTGAGAGATATGGGAGCCGCAAAGGCCCCCAGAGACAACACAGTGGGAGAAGTCAGAGGGAAACTGAGGATGGGGGAAAGTCAAAGAATCAGGGGAGGGAGAAGGGTGGAAAATTGGAGGTCAGGAGGCTGGTCAAGGGACCCAGAGTAGGGGTGCCTGGGTGGCTCAGTCGGTTAAGCACCTGCCTTCTGCTCAGGTCACGATCTAGGGATCCTGGGATCGAGCCCCGCGTCGGGCTCCCCGCTCTGCAGCGAGCCCGCTTCTCCCTCTCCTCCCTGCTTGTGCTCTCTGGCACTGTCTTTGTCTCTTGCTCTCAAATAAATAAAATCTTAAAAAAAAAAAAAAAAAAAAGAAGAAGAAGGGACTCAGAGTAGTGCAAGGGCTGGAGCGACACACCGGGGTGGGGGTGTGCAGGGGAGCGCAGAGGGCTCCAAAGGCCTTCGTTCTCTAGGATGAGAAGACTGGAACCAATGCGGTTGGACAGACACACACACAGCCTTCCCAGGTCCTTCCAGTTAGATCGCAGAGCCTGAGCCAGGAGCCTCTCCGCCCAGGCCCTCTGCCAGTCTAGGATGATGCAGGGTCCCTACCCCATGGTGGCTTCATTCCACTGGATGGGGAAGTGTTTGCAGGACAGGAGAGGGAAACCACAAGCCAGCCCAGGGAGGTGGTGGTCTCACCAGCCCCCCCCCCAACAGGACGTGCACACGCAGGGACAGGAATTTTGTTTTGATCATAGCTATGCCCTAGAACCATAGCAGGCACTCCATACATGCTTGCTTGGTGGACAAACGAGGAGCTCGAAGGAAGTCCAAGTGCAGACGGCAAAATGAAGCTTAGTCAAACTAGACCATCCTTGGCCTCCGCGGCCCTGCCCGGGCACTTCCAGCCCCACCACGTGGTGTCCCCCTGCCACCCTGTCCACACCAGGCAGGCTCCTCAGCGTGAGGACCAGGGAAGTGGCTGGGCTTGGGGGTCCCCACTCAGCTACCACCGGCCTGTGACGTCAAGGGAGGCTGACACGCCATGCCTCAGTTTCCCTGTGAGCAAACTGGCGCCGCCGACTCTGCTGCCCTCAGCATTTCGAGGACAGCAAGCTGACGTGTGAAGAGTGTCTGGCACGGGGCCCGGAGACCACAGGCGCTCATTAAAGGCACAGCGGCGCTGCTGTCCCGCCCTGACATCACTGCGTCCCATCAGCTCCAGCTTAGCTCACGCAGCTCCTCTGACAGGCAGCACGCGGGCACTTCTGCTCCTCCAAGTGAGGGGGCCCTGGGTGGGAAAGGCAGGCCGGGCACCGGGCTGGGCGGCAGGGGGCCTGACACCTGTCTCCCCCCCACCCCAGGTTCGGGCTGACCCTCGGCAGCTCAGGCGCGTGGGGCGAAAGCACGGACCGGTTCTCAAGCATCTGGAGCGCTTGGGGGCTGGGTGTCAGGAGGTGGTGGGAAGAAGCCAGCACTGGGGTCGTGCCAGCCCCTGGGGCGAGCGCGTCTCCCGAGAGCCCCCCTGCCAGACGTAAACAGGCCTTCTCAGAAGGATGAGCAACGTGCATGAGGAGGATCAGGCCCTTTCTTGTCGGGAAAAGGCTGGGCGGAAAAAAGCTAATCACCGTGGGTGATCTAATCCCAGGGCTCTGGCTCACAGGCTCCCCCCCAGCCAGCCCTCCCCAGCCAGCCGCTCCCTCCCTCCCTCCTGCCGCTGCCTATCCCACTCAGCCCAGTCCACCAGAGCTGGGGGCCGGGGTCCCAGGGAAGGCTCTGCCCTGCTGCAGGTTGTGCTGGGGAGACCTGGCTTCTAATTCCAGACACCACCCCAAAATGGGGCTCAACTACCCCTTTGGAAATTTCTCCCAG
Source organism: Ursus americanus (assembly GCF_024610735.1). Lineage (NCBI taxonomy): Eukaryota > Metazoa > Chordata > Mammalia > Carnivora > Ursidae > Ursus > Ursus americanus. The sequence goes on along the minus strand of NC_142128.1, from coordinate 10,339,154 downwards.
GACCTTCTTACCCTCCACCTCGGGTGAAAGGACCACCACGCCCCCTCCCCTGGCATCTGACCTCCACACCTGCCCTGATCCATGCCAGGGCAGTCGTCACTGCCACCCTGCCCCCCACCCCAATGCCCCCCACCCCAATGCCCTTACCCCACACCCCTTGTTCCTGCTCCTTTAAATCCCAAGGCCACAGCCTGCAAGACCCTTTCCTCCCGCACTCCCCATTCCGGGACCTCCCCTGCTCCCAGTCCTGGGCCCATGCGCCCCCGTGGGCGTGGGCAGCACACTCATCTGTCGGATGCCTGGGGCTCCGACTCATTACCCGATACTATCAGGGCACCTGTATGCCCCAGGCCCGGAACTGGGGGCAATTCAGGCCCAAGCCCTGCCCCGGAGCTCCCAGGTGGGAATGGAGAAACGGAAAGTTATAAATGGTGATGGCACTCTGGAGAGGAGGCCATCTCCGTTCAGAGGTCCGTTCATGAGGAATTTGTCAGATACACCTGCCGCCTGGAGCCCCTCCAGGCCCGCTCGTTGGCTGTGCGCATGCGTCAAACCTACGGCCCGTCCACCCGTGCCCCGTGCGGCCCCTTCCTCCCACAAATACTTCAGTATCCGCTCTGGCCACCCGGTCTGTCCCGGGGGCATCGTACTGAAGTCCCCACCGCCACCTGCTGGATCGAGGGCTGGTTCACGTTAATGACCTGGTCCCTGGGGGGATGACACACTTTATCTTGTGGCTGGAGGGTTGGTCACAGGCACAGACACGCAGGTGCACCAACACCCCCCCACACACACACAGCTTTTCGCACTCCATCACATTGGCCGCCTCAGGATCCACAGGAGAAAAGCAGGACAGGGCAGGGCCCACCATCCGTCCCTTGCTGGACGATGGAGGTGCAGTGTGTACGTGACCTTCCTATGATTACACAAGAACCCCAGTGGGGGAGTCAGGGCTCTGTGGCCATGTTCACGCAATGCCTACAGGGGCTCATGTGCAAACGCTCACTACTGCCCTGCTCTGTGCTCACCACTCCCTCACTTGGGCGGGGAGAGCCTGGCCACCTTGAGCCACCAGGGACAAGCCAGGCCCACCCGAAGCTGTGGGCTGCTGGTAGGATTCCAGAGAGTTTTCCCCTGGGACGGGAAGAACCTGGAGGAGCCCAGTCCAGGCCACACCATCCCCTCCCTAGAGTCCAAGGACCCATGACACAGCAGCCCCTCACCAAAGGCCAGTCCTTGTGAGATCTGGGTCTAGTCAAGGCTCTGCCAACCCAGTGGCTGTGTGATGCTGGTGACTAGCTTCCCCTCTCTGGGCCTCAGTCTCTGCCTCCAATAAAGACAGACATCCACGGCATCCTGCCCCTTCCACCCTCACAGAGCAGTGATGGGAGGTGAAAGCAAGGCCCAACAGAGCCTTTCTTTTTTTTTTTTTTTTTTTTAATGATTTTTTATTATATTATGTTAGTCACCATACAGTACATCCCCGGTTTCCGATGTAAGGCTCGATGATTCATTAGTTGTGTATAACACCCAGTGCACCATGCAATACGTGCCCTCCTTACTACCCATCACCGGTCTATCCCATTCCCCCACCCCCCTCCCCTCTGAAGTCCTCAGTTTGTTTCTCATAGTCCATAGTCTCTCATGTTTCATTCCCCCTTCTGATTACCCCCCCTTCTTTATCCCTTTCTTCCCCTACCGATCATCCTAGTTCTTATGTTCCATAGATGAGAGAAATCATATGATAGTTGTCTTTCTCTGCTTGACTTATTTCACTTAGCATTATCTCCTCCAGTGCTGTCCATGTTGTAGCAAATGTTGAGAACTCGTTCTTTCTGATAGCTGAGTAATATTCCATTGTATATATGGACCACAACTTCTTAATCCAGTCATCTGTTGAAGGGCATCTCGGCTCCTTCCACAATTTAGCTATTGTGGACATTGCTGCTATGAACATTGGGGTGCATATGGCCCTTCTCTTCCAACAGAGCCTTTCTATCCCAACCCTACCTTGGCCTTGGGCCTAGCTGAGACGCCACATCACATCAGGGCCATCGTTACCATCAGCAGCTGTATGACTGCCCACTGCTGTGCTGTGAGTGTCCTTTCAAACCCCCGCAGCGGCCCTAGAGCACAATGGCTTTTTTCCCACTTGACAGATGAAGACGGGGATGCTCAGAAAGGCTGAGTAGCTTGCCCAAGGTCACACAGCCAGAAGAGGCAGGGGCCAGCTTCAAAGCAAAGTCTGCCGAAAGGACCAACCTGCACCCAATCCATGACCGGGTCCACGAAGCAGCACCCCCAGACCCCTTCCCCAGGCCTGGCTCACTGCGCGGCAACTGGCATGCAGATATTCACAGAAGGGCTCTTTAACACAAGCTCCTTTTCTGCCTCCCCTAGAGGGTGGGGAGCTTCAGGAAAGGGGCCAGGCTTCCGGTCTGGGGTCACAGTGAGGCCCCAGGAGGGGCTCCTGGAGGCCCCATGAGTCCTGAAAACCAGAAGGGACCCCAAAGTGTGGAGACATCCTTTTCTGAGCCAAAAACAGGGCTGAGGGCCCAGGAAAGGGTCCTTTCTGCCAAGATCATGGGCCTTTCAGAACAGCGGGTGGGTTACAGAGACGGCATGATTTCAGAAACTGCCTGCCCTCCACACCGACCCCAGACTCTGGGTCACCCAGCCCACCCCTGGCTCCCACCACCCATCTGCAGCAGCAGAGCCCAAAGCGTGGGAGCAGCGAGTCCCTAGTTTCCTGCCCCAAAAGGACCCCCATCTGAAGCCTGGGACGAGAAAGGCACTCCTCTTCCAAAGCTGTGGCCCCTGCAGAGGTGCAGGTCGGTGGGGAGAGGTCCCAGGCCTTACTCCTGGTATCCTCACACCCCCGTCCAGGGCACTGTTTGGCTTTCCAAGGCCTGCAGCGGGAGAACCCTCCTCGTGGGACTGACATAGCTCTGAGCTGGCTCTCTGAGGCGGGTGACACGAACCTGGACGGGAGCCAGTTCCAGCATCGTGCAGCAGGCCGACCTGCCTGTCCCCTCCCCCAGGCCCACCCTCCCAATAGTCTCCAGACCTCTCAGCAGCGCCTTGAGGGGGGACACAGCCCACACAGCAATGACTCAACAACAATGCCAGGATAAACCCAGGGCCTGCATCTCCGAGACCGGGTCCACCCGTCCCAAGAGGGTCACCACCCAAGACATCCCACCGGCTCCCTGTCAGGGTCTCCTGGGCTCTCTCCTTAAGCAGATTCTTCCAGAATGTCAGCCCCACCCTGCTGACTCCGAGGACTGGGGCTGCTGGGATTTACCTGGACACATAATGGGGCTTCGGGATTACCCTGATGGCATGGGTTTCCAGGACAGAAGCCAGCACCCCTCTCTCTTGCCTGTCTCCGGGGGCCACCAGCCATTCCTACGCACCACTGCAACCAACCACGTTCCACCTCTGGCCTGTGGGCAGAATGTGCAGCCCCCCCCCGTGCTACACTCCTTTCTCTCCTCGCCTGGGGTGTTTTAGAGCCCCTGACCCACCCCCCATCCCTGCCTTCCGCCAGCGGTTTGGCCTCGATGTGCCCACCCAGTCTCCTGGAACCGGCAGACAAAGGAGGCTCCAGGCACCCCCAGGAGGGCAAGGAGCCCCAGCCAAGGAGTCACGAGATGTGGTTTTGGATCCTGATCCTATTAACTCTGCAATCGGCCAGGTGCCTTCCCAGCCCTGGCCTCAGCTTCCCCATCTGAAAAGGAAAGGTCGTCCCCCTATCCTAAGGTCCCTTTCAGTTCTAATGGTTCGTGGGTCCATAGCACAGGGCATGGCAGACGCCATCCAGGAAGCTCGGGAACAGCAGAGGTAAAAGGGTGCCTGAGGAAGGTGGTGGGAGGGGGCGCCAGAGAAGCCCCCCCACCCCAGCCCTGGGCATAAGTCCCGTGAGCCAACCTGAAAGACCCAAACCCAACAGTTAACATGTCTATGGAGAATTGGCAGCAGCTAAAGCAGAAGGAACGGCTAACCCTGCATGGGGGTTAATCTGGAAAGGCCAGTCCAGTTGAGGCTGGCTTTTTGAAACTGAGGGGTAACATACACACGGTGAAATCCACGCTCTTTGGCGGGAGTCCTATGAGATTTTATAAATGGACCCTCCAGTAACGGCCACCACAATCAAGATACAGGGCAGCCCCATCAGCGCCCCAAATTCCTCCATGCCCTCATCAACCCGCCCCCAAGCAACTCCAGATCTGTTCCATCCCTATAGCTTTGCATTTTCCCAGATGCCACGCGAACGCAACAGGGCATGGCTTTCTGGGTCTGCCACCTTTCAGCCAGCCTAACTTATTAGCTCCTGCAAGTCGCCCGTGGTTTTTAACACTGACTCGTACCCTACGGTCTGAATGTACATACGGGGGTTTGCTTATCCATGCACCACCGGCCGGACACTTAGATTGTCTCAGGCGTGGGGCAATGATGAATAAAGCCTCCTCAGACATTGCTCTTCTTCGGGTTCTTATGTAAACCTAAGTTTTTGTTTCCCTTGGGTAAATACCGAGGACCAGAACTGCCGAGCATATGTTTTAACTTCGCAAAAAGCTGCCCCCAAATCCACAGAGACACTGTTAGTGGCGGCTAGTGGGCTGGGAGTGGGGGGGGAGTGGAGAGGGACTGCTAATGAGTATGGGTTTTCTTTTGGGGGTGATAAAAATTCTTCTGGAATGAGACAGCAGTGACAGTTGTACAACCTTGTGACTTTACTAAAAACCACTGGATAGAATACTTTCAAATGGTGAATTTTATGATGTGACAATATGTCCACGAAAATAATAGATAAACTGTTTTCCAAAAATGGCCATACCACCTTATGCTCCCACCAGCCGTGTCTGAGGTCTAGCCCAGGCCAGTTTTAAAGGGAAGATGTTCCATAGCTGGTTGCAGGGAAGGGAGGGACAAAGGCCCTGAGGCACGATCGAGTGAGCCCTGGGCGACAGGCCTCCTGGGCTGACCAGAAAAGACGTCTCTGGATGGGGAGGGGGGTCAGGGAGAAACGCTAGGTGACTGGCACTGCCCTCCACAAAGTGGGATCCCCTAAGTCCCCAGACAGTCGGTAGTAACTCTGGGCCACGTAAGAGCCAGGCACCCATGATCTAAGTCCCCGCCCTACCTGTTGGGGACAGGGGTGCTCCACATCCCTCTTCTTGCTTCTGGAGAAACGAAGATGTCCACACTGGTCTGGGCCACGGGGCGCAAAGAGGGGCAATACCTGCCCATTACCATTCCCAATCCCCTTCCTCCCCAATAGGCACACCTCTATCTTTCCAGATCCCCTGTAGTTAGGGGGCACCACAGGACCAAAGTCTGACCTGTGCGAAACTGGAGAAACCCCTGAGGAGACCATGCATGAAGGCAAAGCTTTGAGAGTAGAAGCATTCTGCCCTCACTCCTTCCCTCCATCTGGACCATGGGTGTGAGGTCTGGAGAGGAAGCAGCCACTCTGTGACCAAGAGGCATAAGCGTGAAGACAAAATCCAACAAGCTAATCAACATCACATGAGGTAGCACTTCACCCTTTCTAGGATGGCTATAATGAAAAAGACAATAGCAAATGCTGGTAAGGACGTGGAAAAACTGGAACCCGCACCACTGCTAGTGGGAATGGAAAATGGCACAGCCATTTTGGAAAGCAGTCGGGCAGTGCCTCGGTATGTTAAACATGAAACTGCCATTATGACCCAGCAATTCCACTCACAGGAGTTTCGCCAAGAGAACAGACAGGACAGCTCACACAAAAGCTCATATGCAACTGTTCACAGCAGCGCTATCTGCGACAGCCAGAAACGGAAACGACCCAAATGTCCCTCAACCGATGAACAGATATGCAAGAGGCGGTCCATCCACACAAGGGAATATTATTCAGCCATAAAAAGGAACAGACCTCTGACACCTGCCACAGCATGGATGAATCTCGAAAACGGGATGTGGAGCACAAGAAGGCGGACGCCGAGGCAACAACTACAGTATTCCACTGACATGAAACGTCGATAGACAAATCTATAGGGACAGAACGTGAGTCACTGGTTGCCAGGGGCTGGGGGACGGGGGAAGCAGAGGGCTGACTACTTCATGGGTCAGGATTTCTCTTCCGGGTGATGAAATGCTCTGAAATGAGTGGTGAAATTCATACAACGACGAAAGCACACTTCAGTGTATGCTTCCAAGAAAATAATTTTTAAAGGAACCGAAACGATCTAACGAGCTAAGGGAGGAAAAGAACCGAGCCGAGGGCATCGCTGAGCCTCCATCCCAGCCTCCAACTGCCTGGCCACGGGTTCTCCTCGGGAGGTAAAACATAAAGCCCTTGTCAATGCTGTTCAAGTGACGTTTTCGATTACCTGGAGCCAAACGCGCTCCTAACCACAACCCGGTCCCCCTGTGCCACCTGCTGGGACTCGAGGGGCCTCTGCACATGGGCCAGCACCTGGGCCGGGCTGATGGTCGGATTTCAGCGAAACGTTAGGTTATCCCAGTCACCGCCAGCAGCCCCCAGAATGCCACACATACGTACACACATACATACACACACACACACACACACACACACGTGCACATACACAAGCGTGTGTCTAAATAGCCCAGGGGATTAACTGTCCCGACACTCCACACTTGTGCTCTCTCCACACACACCAGCTGCCCTTCACAGAGGGGAAACCCCCCAAACTGGGCTGCACCCAGCCCTGGGAGACACAGTGTCTTCCCCCCACCCCCGCCTGCCCCATCACCCTCACCCACCACCCGCCAAATGCCTCTGTGAGCCACAGCCAGGCTGGCAACCGGGGAGGATGGGGGTGAGCCAATGAGAATCAGTATGGAAGGGTGGAGAAGGCCCCTGACCTTCCGAGGCCCCACCCCGAGTGCCCTGACACCTGGCCGGCTTCTAACTCACTTAGCAAGTTTGTACTGGATGCTCGCTCTGTGCCAGGCAGGGTGCTGGGGGCAGGGAGCTGGGGGGGCAAGGCACCAAGGCCTGGACCCAACGGAGAGTGACAGACAAGTCCAAGGACAGTCGGAACACAGGACGTGATGAGGGCTATGCTAGGGGACATTCAGGGGTTGTAGGAACACAGAGGGGGGCACCTCACACAGCCTCGGAAGGGGGCACAGGGAAGGCTTCCAGAGAGAAGGGCCATCCGAGCTGAGACCTGCCAGTAAAAATCAGCCCGATGAAATGGACCGGGAGCATGAAGTACTTTCCAGGGGGAAGCAACACCACACAGGGAAGCCAGACAGAAGCACAGCACGTTCCAGAAACCCAGGGAAGCTCACGGGCTGGCAAGGAAGTAGGCAGGGCCTGGCCATGCCCAGTTTGGGAGTGAGGTAATCAGAGGAAGGTCTTCACCTGGACCCAACACAATGCCCTGAGCTGGGCCCCACCGAGGAGCACCCCCCGTTTCTGCAGGAAAACACTCACTCGGCCACAGGCGCGATCACTGATCACTCCTGTCTCTGGACCCTTACACTGTTACGCCCCCGAACTCCCCGCTCCCTCCCCCCACCCCTGTACTTGCAATGCCCACCCCAGACTGCTCCTGGGTCTAAACCCCACCCATCCTCCAGGGGCCAGTGAAAAGTCACCTCCTACAGGCTGCCCTCAGGCATATCCCTACAGGAAAAGAGGGCTCTCCAAAAACCCACCACAGAGCCACTGTCCCCCAGGTAGCCCCAGCCCCAGGGGACTAACCAGGTCCACCCTGGGGTTTTCCCAGCTGGCAAAAACAGAAACTGAGGCATGCACGCTCTAGGCTCCTTGGGCAGAGGAGGTAAGAGCATAGCAGGGAAAGATGGCATCCAGTTCTTCTCTGGGAAGGACTGGGGCCCCCAGAGAGCGAGACTCTGGGGTCATCATGCGACAAGGTGAGAAAACACTCTTAACTGGAAGAGCAACCAGCTTCCCCCAACCGAACGTGCTGATCCTCCCAAGAACACTGCAACGTAGGGAGAAGCACCCTCATGTGCTCAATGAGGCTCAGAGAGGGAAAGTCACTCGCCTGAGACCACACAGCACCTGGGCACTTAGAACGGGGACTTGAACCCATGTCTGGCTTCAAAGGCCCTGCTGGCTCTATGGCGCCCCTGCTGGCAAGGAGGGAAACCTGAGGCAGGTAAAGGAACCCCAAGGAGGGGCTCTGGCCTGTGATCCGGGCCGAGGAAGAGCATCTCTCCCCTGGATATGCAGGGCAATGGACCAGGACCGGAGGGAGGATGTGGTCAGCCTATCCGCCCAGAAGCCAGGATGCACACGGGGAACAGGAGCAACCACCCCCCCTTCCCAAAGGCCCTAGCTCTCCCAACCTGGGCCTCTCTGCTGAAAGCCGGCACACCTGAAAAACCAGCTCCTGGATAAACACGAGACACCAGACTGGCCCAGTCATAAGACCCCCCTGAAGCCCGCCAGGACCACCTTGGAGCTGGGTGGGTGGGCAGGCAGGGGTTCTGCCTACTCCAGGGAGCCACCCAGGAGCACCCGAGTATGGGCCTCGCCTGCTCCAGTCCTCCCAGGCTTCCCACCAAGGTACAGCCCAAGAGTTGGACTGGGGGTGCGGGCTTTGAGACCGGGCCGGGAGAGTCCGGGGAGGGGGGCAGGGGAAGGGGAGGGGTGCTGGGGGCTGCCAGGCTCACCGGGAAAAATAAATGACTTGTTTACCAAAAACAAAGTTAAAACCCTTCCAATCTCTCAAGACACCTATGCGTCCCTCTCCTGTGGGGCGCATAGGACCTGGTGGGCTGCCCTCCACTCAGACGCCACCGCTCATGATGCGGTGGGTACAACCCTGCGAGGTACTGCTGTCTCCCTTCTCAGATGGTCAAACTGAGTCTCAGCCGACCTGGCAGCTGTCCAACTCACACAAGGCGGGCAGACGCCAGAGCCAGAATCGGCCTGACTAGAAGCTTCCGTGGCCAACCGAAATCTCAGTGATGCCCACGGAAATGTTCACAACAGCCACTGTCCATGCAGCGCGGACCACGGGCGGAGGTGGACGGCAAACGTTGTTATTTAGAACCCTAGCTGGTAACATGGATAAAAGTGGCCCTACTTCGGCTCCAAGGAGGGACACATGTCCCCACCTCCTCCCCGTCGGCAGCCCCCCTCTGTGGAGGCCCACCGGCTTGTGTGGCCACAGCTGAGTCCCTCACTGGCCCCGTTTTCCCGTTTACAGATGACTAAACCCAAGCACAGAGATCTGAAGTCACTTGCCTGAGGTCACACAGCCCCCTTCTAGGGGACCCTAAATCACGCTCCCGACTTTACCGCTGGCCTCAATGTCCTTTCCTACCCACCCCCCATCCCGAAACAAGCCCTGCTCTTGTTTCAGGAAAACAGAGAAGTTCTACCCCAAGTTAAAAGGCTGCAGGAGTGGAGACCAGGGACACACGGCCAGGGACCACCCCCCCCCGACTCCGGGCCAGCGGGGCAGCCGGAGATGGGGGGAGACACCACCGGGCACAGACGGCTGCCCTTGCCCGCGCCCCAGCTGTCCTGGCCTCAGAGCATCATTGCCCCAGGAGCCCACCTGCACGGCGGAGGGCTGTGTGGGTGTGAGGGCGGCTGTAGGCAGGTGTAATTTCATCAGGGGCTTGCTGGCTGTGTGAGTCACCAGAACCGGAGGATGAAATTCTAGCTCTGCAGACAGAGGTGTGCACCTCAATGGGGGTGGGAAAGGGGCGCAGGCAGTGCCTTGGTGAACAGGGGCAAAAGGTACCCCTTCCTCTGGGCTGGTCCCAAGCGGGACTCTGCAAACCCAGGGTCCCTGACCACTGCCGCCACCGCCATCACAGAGCAGGGGCAGCTATGTGGCCCAGCCAGATGATGGAAGGCTACTCAGCTACCAAAAGGTCTAAGAAGCCAGACTCAGGCTGCATTCTGTGTGACTGCAATTACATGACATTCTGGAAAATGCAAAACTACAGAGAGAAAACACACAGTGGTTAAAAAAAAAGAGAGAGAAAGAGGGGTGCCTGAGTGGCTCAGTTGGTTAAGCGTCTGCCTGCAGCTCAGGTCATGATCCCAGGGGCCTGGGATCGAGCCCCGCATCGGGCTCCCTGCTCAGTGGAGATCCTGCTTCTCCCTCTCTCTCTCTGCCTCTCCGAGCCCTGGTTGTGCTCTCTCTCTAATAAATAAATAAATAAATAAACAAAAAAAAAAAAGAGAGAGAGAAAGAAAAGAGAAGGAAGACAGAAAACACACAGTGGTTGCCAGGGACTGGGGGAGGGTAAGAGGCTGGCTGCAAATGAGCTTGAGGGAACTTTCAGGGGTGATGGAATGTTCCACATCTTGACAGGGGCTGGGCTGCGTGATGTGTACAATGGTCAAACCCCTTGGAAAACACACTTATTAAAAACTTGAGCTTTTCACTGGATATCCCTTATCCCTCGACAAAACAGAGAACAACGTGTAGGGTGAGCCCCTCCTACGTGCAGGCCTGGGGCTGGATGCCAGGACCTGAGACCCTGGAGACCTGCGGAGGGGGCGGGGGAGGCATCTGTAAGTTTCTACTGGCTGGTGGAGTGACAGCCAGATGGATGGACAGATACAGACTCCCCTCTATGGTGATTCTGGCAGAAGCCAGAAAATGTACCTTGAGACTATCCAACCCCCCCAATACCCCAATCGGCAAAACAGGCCTGGCCCCATCCAAACCTCCAGGAGAGAAGCCGCCTGAGGGGTAACCCCAGCTCCTTGCCTCCAGCTATGGGCTCAGGCTTCCCACACCATCTCCACTCCGGACCTGCACTGGGGTGACCCACATATCTATGCTCTGGAAGCCCCCCCCCCCCCATCACAGCACCTGAGGCTCAGGCAAGATCCTTTCCACTTCACAGGTGAGCACACAGCCCAGACTTGGGGCAAGGGACATGGCCCCCAAGACCCTGCCCCTTACTTCCTGGCTGTAGTCAGTCCACAGTCCTGGGGCCTCAGCACAGCACAGAGGCTGGGGGCTGCATCGACAAGGCATCCCTCCAAGGGGGCTGACCCTCAGGCCTATGACCCAACCCAGCGGAGACCCTCCCCTACCAGCCCTGCCTTCCCCAAGGCAGGATCTCTAAGCCTCCCACGGCTCAGGCCTCGCTCTGCACACCCTGACTGCAAATCCTAACTTGGGTGTCTGATTCGGTGTACCCCACAACTTCCCTTCCCCTCCTCCTCCTGCCACAGTGGCATGGAAATCTCTGAAAACCAGGGTTTCCCAGACTGAGGATTCCTGAGTCCCCCGCACCACCCAAGCCTCACAGGGGATCTGGACTAGAGAAAGCCCGACCAAGGAAACTGGATTCAGTGCTGCCTCATTCGAACCCAGACCATCCCTGGCGATCTGGGTTGACCCCCGACCCCCAACTCCAGGCCCAATCCCGCCCTGAGCCTCTCCCCAGTCCCCAGCAGCCCCACCGCCCAGAGGTCATAGCTGTAGGGCTGCCAGATAAAACACGAGATCCTGGTTCACCTTCAGCGAAACAAACAAGTCTTTAGTATAAGTTACGTCCTCGATCCTGCATTATCCATGGCTTATCGGAAATCCAAATTTAACTGGGCAACCCTATTTTTATTAGCCAGATCTGGCAACCAGAAGCAGGTGGTCCTGAAGGAGGGAGACAGGTGGGTGCAGAAAGAGCTCTGGGTTGGCCAGGCCTGGCTGCGGACCAAGAGGAAGGGGGTCAGGAGCAAGAGTTCTGCCTGAGACACCCCCACCAATCATGGCAAGCCCGGGTAGGGACAAAGTATGGCCTCAGCTCGTTCGGCAAATCTCACACCCCACAAAGTGAATGAGGGCTCAGCCCCCTTGCACTCCCATCCTGGAGGCTCTGCGCCCCTCGGCTGTCATCAGCCATGACCCACAGCCCTGAGTCTGAAAAGACAGAGTATCTACCCTGGTGAGTATGAGGATCAGAGAATCCCAGCCAGACACGCCTGCCAACAAGGGCCCTGGGAGCCAAGTGAGGGAGCCGGCCCCCCTTGGGCCCCGCCCGGACACCCCAGGACCTACACACAGAAGCCTCCATTGTAACCTGCCACAGAACAGGGAGCATCTCACTGCCTTATGACCATTTTCTCTCTTCCAGTTCTCCCACAGAAAACAATCCTTCCACTACTCCGCCCCTGCTTAGGAGTTCCTACTGGGAATTCCCTTGCAGTTGCCCCACGGGTCCAGGTCTCCTGGGCCCCATGCCCTCCCAGAAGGTTCTGAGCCCCTGGCCCCAGGTCCTGCTCCGCTCCCCAGTGTTTGTGAAATTAACCCTGCAGGTTCCCGGGTGCCCCTTGAGGCCTCCGCGAGACCGTGGAGCCGGGCACACTTCCCTGCTCGTCCCACAGAACCTGGCTGCGAGGCATCCCAGAGATGCCCGCAAACAGCCAAGAGTCGGGCGACTGAGAGGGGCAGGGCTGAGGACATCGAGCAAGCAGAGCCCCAGGCTTGGGTGTGAGCAGAAGACACAGGCTGGGGTAATGGTGAAAGGGGGTCCCAGGAAGCTCAGGGGAAGACCCTGGGATTCTCCCCACTGTGTGGGGGGCCTTCCCCAGAGATGGGGATTCAGGATAACGGGAGGAGCTGCTTGGCCATGTGGGCCAAGGCCCTGAAGCCAGACTTCATTCATTCCCTCAAGTAGCCATCTGATGAGTGTTTGGGTACCAGCCCTGGGGCACCAGGGAACCCAAAGCAAGCCTCGGTCCCTGCCCTGTCCCTAGTGCACTCGGGGAGACAGATGTGGAACTTCTGAGTGAGAGCAACACCGGGACAGAGGATGGACAGGACATCATGGGGGGACACAGAGGTAGCACCTTGGCCAGCCCTGGGATGCCAGCCCGAAGACATGACAGCCACAGAGAGGAGACGAGAAGGGCAAATCCTGCCACCCCCACCCCTCACACCAGCCAGGTCGGGCCATCAGAGGAAGTCTCCCATCCTCTCAGGGAAAGATGGGAAGAAGCTTCGGGAAGAGGAACAGCCTATGCAAAGGCCATTCAAGAAAGCGGCGGGATTCAGTGAGCCCGTGGAGGAGGCGGTGGGCGGACAGAGGAAAGCCGGAGCAGATGAACCCGAACCCACTCCAAGGTCACCTTAGGATCTCAGTGCCCCAAGGCGTCACCCACCACATCACCCTGAGATCCTCACCTGGGGTTTCTGATAAGCCGGCTGCCACCAAACTGCGCAGGCCCCAGCTGCTGGAGACAGGCTTCTAGAACACTGCCTCCGAGACCCCTATCATTATGTGTGCCTTTCCGACTATTTCCAAGCATCGAACGCTAACCACCACCACCACCGTTATCAAAGCTAGCCTGGCTCTGGGAGACTGCTTTCAAAGAACAGATAAAAAGTATTTGTGATTAATACGCTGCACGGAAACGACCCTTCCTCCAGCATCTAGAGAGCAGTGCCCTTAAGTAGGTTAAACACGCCCCTACAATGCTCTCTTCGAGACCCAATTTTGCAATCTTCGGCCCCAGGTCTCCCGCATTTTAAACATGCGGGCAGCGAGTGGCCACAGAGTTCCCACCTTTGTTGGTTCCTCTGCTGGGGTCCTCTGGGACCCTCTGAGTCAGAGCCTCAACCTTCTAGGTGACTCGCAGAGCAGGCTACGGAATGGGGTGTGGTCTTAAGCCTCTCACATCCCAAAAGCAGGTCGGGGATTCCAACATCCTGTCACCTTGGAGCCAGGTCTGTCCCTTGGTCCAGCGGTCCCTGTTCAGAAGAGGTCAGAGTCTACCTCGCAGCCTCCTGGGCCCCTTCCCGCCGTGGGTGGCTCGTGACGGGCACCCAACCACCCCCATCGCAGCCACTCCTGTGCCCAGACCTTCCCCGCCAGAAGCCACCAGCAGCCACCAGCCTCCCAGTCACTGCTACGTCCTGCTCCGAATAAATAATCAATGCCCGTGCCCTTTCCCTTTGGGAATGACGCTGCTGAAATAAATGGCTGCTTGGAGAGGCACCTCCCAAGCCCCGAGGACCCGGGCAGTGCCAAGGAGCAAGCAGTCCCAGCCACGGGGCAACCATATCCAGCCAGAGGAGGTCAGAGTGCCTTCTGGCCGCCCCTTCCTCCCACTTCGAGCAAACGCCCACTCCTCTAGCGGTCCACGCCAGCCCCTCACCCCAGCTACTGGGCCCGGGGCAATCCCAGGGCAGTCCCACACCCCACATCACCAGTACCATACTCCGTCCAAGGCTGGTGCTTCCCCGCAGGCCTGGCAGCGAGACCCCCTCACTTGGGCTGTGATGGGGACACAGGAGCCTCCCACCCCAGGTCTGGTCCCGAGAGGCTGGGTCACATGGCCAGATGTCCAGGGCTCCAGCAAGGCCAGGAGGGCAGAACTCTCAGCTGCAAGGTCCCCCCCTCTGCCCTGGGCCCCGGCCAGGGCATCGTCCCTCTCCCTGGCCGCAGGCCTGGGGCTGGAGCCCAGGACAGGCATCAAGCCCATCATTTCCAGGGACTCAGGATGGGGGGGTGGGCATCAAGCACCCCGTGGCGCTCCACAGGCCTCCCAGCCCATGTGCAGGAACTCGGAGACCACCCACATGCGGGGCACCCCCAACTTGCTCTTCTGGAAGCTTTGTGGCCCCCACTGCCACCCTCTGAGACTCTTCCCCGCCCTCCTCCCGAGGTTCAGCTGCCACCACTTAGGCCGGCCCCCTCCCGGGGGGCCCGGACAGGAACCACTGTGCCGGGGCAGTCCTCGCTGTGTCGGACTCAGCCTGCGAGTGGGGGGCACGGGCCGGGAGATGGCCCAGCCCGAGGAAGGCAGAGGTGGGGGGGCGGGGACCCGCGGCCTTCCCAGCCCCCTCTGCTCCCACACTGGCGCCCGCCACCGCGGGCAGCACGACTGACCTCATTCGCCAACCGCAGCAGCCTGCGGGCGCCCGCCGCCCGCCCCGGGGCGCCCCCCACCTCCAGGAGGGCCGGGGGTGACAGCTCCTGGCTCCCACCCCCTCCCGGCAGGTGGGGGCGGCCGGCCCTCCCCTCCCCCCGGCCCGAATTATAATCCCAGTCACGTGCCTCCCTAGGCACCCAAAAGCCGGACCCGTATTCTGGAACACCTTGAGGGGGAGGGGCGGGGGCCACGGGGGTGGGAGGAGAAGGGGAGAAGGGCCTCGGCGCCCGCCCCCCGCAAAAGTTTCTCCTACCTTGGAGGATCCCCAAGCGCTCCTGCCAGCGGCGCCCCGGCCCCGGCCCGCGGCCAGGACTCAGCCTCCTGCCGCTGCCTCCTTAATTAATCCGGGAGAATGGGGGAAGGCGCGGCGGAGGGAGGCGCGGCGCGGCGCGGCGCGGCGGGGGGGCGGGGGGCGCGGGGCGCCGGCCGGGGAGGGGCCGCGGCGGGGGCTCTCGGGCCGGCCGGGGGGCTGGCGCTCGGCGGCCCCCACCCCCGGCGCGGGCTGCGGCGGAGGGCGGGGCGCGGCGCGGGGAGCGGAGCCGAGAGCGGGAGCGCAGGGAGGCTCTTTGTTCTGTAATCCCAGTAAGATTGCCAGCCATTCGCCCCGGCCCTAATCCCAGCCCCGCGCAACACCACCCTCCATTGGCTGCCATTTACATACGGGATTAGCCCGCCCGGCCCGCCCCGCGCCCCGGCCTGGGCACCGCGGGGGGAGCGCCGCGCCCCCCGCCCCGCCCCCGGCGCCCCGAGCGCGCGCCGCCCCAGCGCCCGCCGCCAGGGGGGCCTGCGGGAGGGGCGCCCGCGGCCTCGGCGCCCCCTGGCTGCCCGGCGACGCCCGTCCGCCTCCCCAGCCCCCGTCGGGGGGCGGATTAGGAAGCCGGGGCGCTGGGGGCCCGGGCGCGGGGTCAAGGTCACTCGGCGGGCGCGGGGAGGCACCCGGGAGCAGAGGCCAGCGCCCGGCGCGGCAGCGGCTGCAGAATTGAAGTCGGCTGGCTGGTCACTCCCACCCTGCCCAGGTTAGCTTCCGGTGGCTGGTCCAGGTACCTCTTTCAGCCTTTGTCCCCGGGGATGTGAAGGAAGGCAGTGGCATGCCCAAGGTCGCAGCAGATCCAGCTGGAGGCTCCAAGGCCCATCTTGTCTGGGCAGCCCTCCTTCTGATCCCCAGACTCGGGCTTTTGCCACCCGCTTCCCCTACCATACCAGCCGTCCTATGGAATCAGGGAGCACACGTCCCATCCTCTCGAGAGCCAGAGCCGTGCATCTTAATTCACCACAAGGAGTGTGCCCCAAGTCCTGTGTTAGGCCCTTGCTATGCTGGGCACTCCTGGGAGGGACGCAAGCCAGGCAGGCCCCAACCCCAGGGAGCTCCTGGCCTAGATGGAGAGAGCCAAACAGAGACTGAGAATCTTCCAGGTCCCAGCAAAGCCCACGAGGTCTTCCCCCAGCCTCCTGCGACCCTGCTGGGCACACAGCAGGCACTTGGTAAAGGATAAACGTGGCCGACCAGGTCTAGCCCACAAGCTCATCAGACAGAGCTCTTCCTGCGCAGGGCGGGTCCACAGTGCACAGCCCAAAGCCAAGCCCAGAAGGAGCCCACCAAATGCCTTGCCCACAGCGTTGGCCAGCGGAGTGGGGACTGGGAATGAGGCCACGATGTCCCCTCCATCCCACACTGCCCTTTGCCCTCCTGGGGGTACCTGCCTATCCCCGTCATCACCGGGAGGCCTGGGGACACCTTGACAGCCTATCGTGTGGTCCCCTTCAGACCCACATCCCCACCTGCCCTCTGCTGGCCCTGGTGTGGCAACATCACTGAGGGGAAGAGCTAGGGTCTAGACATCGTGTGGGTTCAAATGCTGGCTCTTCCTCTTAGCGCCAGATGACCTTGCGCAAGGCACTTCACCTCCCTGCACCTCCATTCCCCCTTTTTTTGCATCCTCTCAGTAAACCGCCGTGTGGCCCCACAGATGACGGTGATGGTGGGCGCTCTTTTTAAGCGTCACTAAGCCTGTGGGGGATGTCTTGTACTGGCCTCCTTTTACGATGAGGGAAAGTGACTTGCTTAGGGACATACGGCATGTACTTGGCGTGGCTGGCATTGTCTCCATAGCCCCGGTTCAGCCCACTAGCCTACGGTCCCTCCATCCCATCCGGTCCCTCCATCCCATCCGCAGCAGCCCATGATGTGTTGGAGGTAAGGCGTGGCCTCCGTGGGCCCAGCTGGGGTACGCTGGTCCCCGGAAGGGCCGGCTGGTTGGGCTGTTGGTTTCTAGGGAGAATGCTTTCCGGACCCCAAATCCTGGGGCAGAGAACCAGAAGCCTCTGTATCCCCGGGGCCACCACCGAGTCCTCCGGGGAGCTGAGCCCTGATGGGGGAGGGAGCATCAGTGTGTGCTCAGTACTGCCCTCTGCAGGCAGAAACCAGAGCAGCAATTACGTGCGTGGAGCGCTGGTGGTCCGAGGTCTCTTCCAGCCTCTGGGCTGCTCTTTGAGTCCAGAACAGCCAGCCTGAACCCCACCTTGCCCAGGCAGACTGGGGGCAGTGTGGTACAGCAGAAGGCCTTGGCCCTGCGTGTCTAGGCCTCACCCACTATGTGTGACACTCGGGCTTCACGTGCTTTGTGTCTTCTAAGCTGAGTCGATTGACCTCTCTGGGTCTGAGCTTCCTCATCCATAATATGGAGACAAGACAGTCCTTTCTCTGTACGATGGCTATGAGGACTGAATGACATATGACATGGGAAAAATGCTTGGTGTAGTGCCTGGTGTGTAGTGGGCGCTCCACAAAGGGTAGTGCTCAGTTTTTAATCTGCTGGCTTCCTCTAGGGGCAAAGTCCCAGTCACTGTCTTTGCTTGAACAGCTCTCTTGTGCTCTTTCTGTCTCTCAAATAAATAAAGAAGATCTTTAAAAAAAAAAAAAAAAGCACATTTGCACTGGCCCTGCCTCATCCTCCGTCAGGCCTGGCCGCATCCCCCATACTCCACAGACCTGGAAACAGGCTCCGCTCACTGCCTTCCCCTGATCAACCTCGAAGCCATGGGACTCCCTCCATCCCAAAGCCTCCGTGCTTGTCATCTTCTTGAGAACCCTACCGGCAGGTGGGCCCGACAACCCCCATTTCACAGATGGGGATACAAGAGGCCAGGGCATTTATGGAAGTGAGTGTGTCCCTGGGCATTCTGTATCTCTGGTCCCTCCGGGGACTCCCTGGCAGGAGCTGGTCTCTCCCTCCTGGCCCCGTGCCTATGTTCCCTGGTCTCCCACCAGCAGACCGGCCAGCAGGGGAAGCTGCCCGCCGGGACTCAGCCCCCACACACCCCTGGGGTTTGGGTCCAGTCCTGGGTCCGTGACCTCCTGCGTGCATCATTTCCTTTCCCATGATTCTGGGCCACTTCTCCCAGCTCCTGGCTCCTTAGAGGTAAGACTTCAGGGGTCAGGGAACAGATAGAGGGACAGCCCTGCTGCCCCTAATAAGGTGATCCTTAGCTTAGGGCAAGCCTCCAGGGAGCCTGGGACTGTGCTGCCCCAGATATGACCACAGGGGCCAAAGGTGGGGACAGTGAACCCAGTACTTTCATCTTACAGGTAAGCAGCCCGCATTATGGAGAGGGAAGGACTGGCTCACAGCCGTCCCACAGTGCGTGTCGGGGATGGACCTCAGGACTCCTGATCCCCGACCTGCTGCTCCTTTGCACCCTCTCCGTGGGTTTCATTGGCTTTTCAGGAAATGATTTTCTCTGATAATTAGTATTTATCCTTTTAAAATAAGACTCGAACAGCTTCTGGAACCAGCTACTCCTTTCTCTTCAGAGATTATCTCCTGTTCCATCATGAAAATCAAAGGGAAAATAAGATTCAGTGTATGGAAATGGGCTTTGAAGGTGGTGTGCGGGGGTCCCCTCAACAAGAGCAGACAAAGTGGGTGTAGACTCTGGAGTCTAGCTGGGGGCGCTCAGGCGATAGGGGGGGCCACACAGCACCCGAAGGTAGGTGATGGGCTTGCTGAGGGGAAGGTGGGGGTCCTGAATCTGTCACCCAGATCCCCCACCCATCCACCCACCCACAGACCAGGCCATCCCTCAGGCCACCAGCAACTTCTTTCATTCCCAAATCTGTTTCCATGGCCGCTAAGGACAAAATCATTTCTTTTACTACAGAGCAACCTCTTAGAGTCCTCCGAGCCTTCCAGACCCAACAAAATAAAGCCCTCGCTTTGGGATTTCAGGCACCCCGGCTGGCAAGCCGAGGCAGGAAGCAGGAGGTCTGCCATCGGGGCACCGGCAAACCTGCAGCCTCAGCCTCCCAGGCCCAGGGTCTGGCCCTGGCAAGTAGTCCAGTGCAGTGCTGGCCAACAGAGATAGGACGTGGGCCACAAACGCACGCTGCAGAGGAAACTTTAAATCTCGTGGTAGCTGCGTGACAAAAAAGAGAAGAAGAAACAGGTGAAATTAATTTCAACAATAAATTTTTATTCAATGCAGCCTTTCAGTCGATGTATGCAGTCCAAACAGTATTCGTTTCAACACGTAATAATAATTTTAGAAATGGAGACGTTTTCTATTCTTTGCCTTAGACGAAGTCTTTGATAGCCGGTGTCTGTTTTACACTTAGAACACCTCTCAGTTTGGCCAAGACAGACTTTCATACGTGGCTAGTGGCTCAGGGTCCCATGGGAGCAACTTCTAGCTCAGCTCACTGCTGACTTTGGGGAGCCCGGGGCTCAGTTTCCTCACCTTATGTGTTTCTTAAAGGCGCGGGCCCAGGCCTTTCCAGATGTGTTGTCCCAGACCCTGGAAGGCAGGGAGGGAGTCCTGGGACTTGCCCTACAGAACACAGTCCCTAGCGCTTCTGAGACGCACTCAAGGAGAGGGTTATTCCAGCTCTGGCACCTGTGATTTGACCATCCCCAGCCACGCGGGATTGGCCCACTGCCACGTCCCTTGAGCCACGGGGCACTCAGTGCTAGCTTCTCTGTCACAGGCCTGGCCCTGAGATGGGAGGGCCCAGGATCCACACCAAAGTACGCTGTCTGTCCTGGGTACCACGCAGACCGAGCGCCGGAACCTGGGGCTCCGGGCCAGCCGCTGTGGTGTGTGCAGGAATGCGCCAGAGGGGCCGTCCACCTGAACTGAGGCCATGCCCCTGGCCCCATGGAGAACGGCAAACCAACTGGACATCCCCCTCCCGCCTCCATGCCATGGGCTCACTGGGTCAGGCCCTCAGCGCTCCTTAAAATATTTCTTTCCTGCCCTGGGATTTTCTGGGACCCCCAGGCCCTGCTGCAGACCTTCACCTCCAGGGGAAGAGTCCCCTTTGTCCCCTACCAGCCTGCCTCCACTCCCCCCCCAACAAGGGGTCTGCCCAGGCCTTGGAGTCAGAGTTCTGCTTTTGCATTATAGAAGGAAAGCCAGCCTCCACACTAGGTCCTGAACCCAGTGCCCTGCATGCCCCCTGCCAGGCCAGCCCCCCATCTTCTAGGTCTCACTCTTCCCCACCTCCCTGGCCAGCCCGGCCACCTGAGCAAGGCTCCCAGAGCCCTTAGTACTCCTGAGTACTCTGGCCGGTTGATTTTATGTTGGGTGAGTGAGGATTTGATCCCCGTCTGACTCACGCATTAAACTCGGGTGAGGGAGGAGGTGGGGCGGGGTCCTCACACTCCTCCTCGTCCCCAGTATCCAGACTAGTGCACTGAACAAATGTTTGCTGAACGAAGAGATGAAGGAAAGAATGGACGGACACGGGCCTCCTCTGTCTGCTGTCAGGGGCCTTGCTGATCTCCGTTTTCTCTGTCCGGGTTTTCCCTCTATCTGTCGGCCGCCGACTCTGTAGGGAGCTCCCTTGAGCAGGACCCCTCGCTCTGTGAACCTCCCTGCCTCGCGCCTCCTCTCCGCGGTGCCTCCAGCCACGACTCTCCTCCGCGGGAATCTGTCAAGAACAGAGAGAGGCATGTAATTGAGTTGGGGCCGTCTCCATGGCTGCAGTCGTGGAGTAACTGAAGGATCAATCTGGAAAGACTATCTCGGTAATAATTGCGCCTTAATAGTTTCTGTGAGGCAGAGTGGGGCTTGGTGCGTGGTGGTCAGGACAACCCGGGGACCCTGGCAGGAAAAGGCCACCCGGAGGCCCCGGGATCCCTGGGCCGGGCTCTGGAGGGGCTTGGCCTTGGCCAGAAACAAGAGGGGAGGGGAAGCGGGGCGGGGGAGTCGGGGGCCAGGCCGGTCTCACCCCGACACACAGGCCTCCCAGAGGTGGCCCTGCCCCCTGCTCCTACCCGCTGTGGCCTGCTCCTGTTTATAATTTATGCTTATGATCGGAATTATCAGCAATAATGATAACATGATTATAATTGCCGAGCTGCTGGGCTCAATTGCAGCGCTGTTGGTAAATATTATGAGAGAGAGTAGCGTGAGGTCACTGCCTCCCAGAGCTTGAGAGACGGGGTGGGGGATGGGAGTGCCACAACGGGCGGCCCGGTCCCTCCCCCGCCCCCGGCCAAGCCCACCCCCCCTTCGCCAGAGAACTCGGTGCTGCTTGAGGATTCCTTCCTCCATTCACCCAACAACCCTCCCTGTTTAAATCTCACTGAAATCACTCCTGCTTTAGGCTCAACAGCAAGCATTCAGAAGCCCGTGGGGTGTGGGGGATGCCATCTGTCCCCCACCAACAGAGGGCACTCCAAGGTTGTGGCGTGACTTCCACCTGGGAGGTGAGGAGGCCTGAAGATCATCCTTCCACAGCCAAGTTGGTGTGACTGGTGACTCAGTCCCACAGGAACTCAGAGGTGGCCTGGGGGTCTTGGCGGGGGCCTACGGGGCCAGGCACAGAGTTCTTGGGGGACAGGGGTCGTTTCTGGCACCCAGAGCCCTTCCCTTCTGTTCTGGAGAAGCGAGTCTGGAGCCAGGGTGGGAACAAGGATGACAGCCTGCCTTGGACATAAAAAATGACCCCTTTGAGAGAGGCCACCAAGAATAACCCGAGGACGTGGGCGAGAGGTGGCCCGCACAGCCACCGGACGGCCCCGCCGTGAGCTGAGCCAGCTGTGTCCCCGTGGAACCAGGCCCTCCCTTGGCCTGCACCCTCCAGCTTCAGTCCCTGCTCTGTCCCGCTCTCAGTGTGCTCAAGTACATGTCCAGAAAGGGCTGGTGGTGCTGAGAGCCAGACGAAGGCCATGAGGAAGGGCAGCAATGCCCAAGCAGAAGGCCGAGGCTGTGAGGACGGGACAGCATCGTGGGCCGCCTGTGGCGAGGAGAGGCTCAGCACCCCCATTTATAGCTGGGGGCTCTGAGGCCCAGAAAATCTCCCCCAAGCTCACAGAGCAGCAAGTGGCAGGGCGGGATCTGCCCTGGGCCCACGTGCAGCGACTTCTGGGACAGGACCGAGCCCGCGGGCCCCCGGTCCCCGACTTGCTGAATTATTCGTAAGCCGGACATTCCCCCAGGGGTAAACATTCAGGAGGAGCGTTTCAAATCCACTTTCCTGCTCTGGAAAATAAATAAATGAGCAGAGAATGCCAGCGTACTCGGAGGCAGTGGGCCCCTGGGAAAGCTCACAGATGGCCTATTTCTGTCCCCTCACTCGGGGCCCCTGAATGGCAGGCCCAAGCCCCACGAGCTGAGCCAGCCAAGTGTGGGCCGGATTTCAGCCCTCATCTGTCCCCTGGAGACCAACCACCCAATTCCCCCCGGGGCCTGACCTACCGGGTCCCCCGAGGCTGCAGCCCGGGACCCCTTAAGAGCTCAGAAAGGAAGTGTCCTTCAAGTGACAGAGTGGGGACTGTCTTCTCCCCCAGGAGACTCTTTATGGCAGCTCAGGGAGTCAGGGGCTGCTGTGCAACCACAGGCAAGTCTCTTCCCCTCTCTGGGCTTTCGTTTTTTTCATTTTTAAACGAGAGGAGTTCTCAGACATCCTAATGAATTCCCCTCGGCTTCATCCTAAATGATGGCCATCCGAGCCAGAGCCAAAGAGAACCAAGCGATCAAGAGAAAGAGGTTGTTCAGCCTAATGGTTAAGAGTACAAGTTCCAGGGGCGCCCGGGTGGCTCAGTTGGTTGAGCGTCTGCCCTCAACTCAGGTCCTGATCCCCGGGCTCCTGGGATCGAGCCCCATATGGGGCTCCCTGCTCATCGGGGAACCTGCTTCTCCCTCTCCCTCTGGCCCTCCCCCCACCCTGCTTGTTCTCTCTCTTTCTCATTCGAATAAATAAATAAAAATATTTATTAAAAATAAAGAGAACCACACAAAACACACTTCTCGGGGCGCCTGGGTGGCACAGTGGTTAAGCTTCTGCCTTCGGCTCAGGGCGTGATCCTGGCATTCTGGGATCAGGCCCCACATCAGGCTCCTCCGCTGGAAGCCTGCTTCTTCCTCTCCCACTCCCCCTGCTTGTGTTCCCTCTCTCGCTGGCTGTCTCTATCTCTGTCGAATAAATAAATAAAATCTTAAAACACACACACACACACACACACACACACACACACACACACACACACACACACATACTTCTCTTCCTGCCTGGCCCCTGAATAGTTCACACCCAGGGCCCGGACCAGCTCTATAATTGCAGAATGAAAATGAGGTGCACATTGTTCAAAAAGCAGGAAAAATGTGTCTTTAAAGGTATTCAAATAAACTTTTTTCTTTCTCCCACGGTCTTCCAACAGATGATGCTTTCTTAACAATTTGCTACTTAATGTCATTCTAAGTAAAGAAAATTTCAAATTTAAAATGGCATCTTGCTATCTCATCTTTATCATTCTTCTTTACATTGCTCGAGGCCAGTTTAAGTTTTTATTTAAGTCATCTCTGCACCCAACGTGGGGCTTGAACTCATGACCCTGAGATCAAGAGTCATATGCTCTTCCGACTGAGTCAGCCAGGCGCCCCTGAATCCCGGTTTTAAACAAAGCGGGGAGAGCATTCCCTACATGGAATCACTGAATTTGCACAGTTTATATCACGCTTCGTACGTGACTACGCACAGGTGTACCTCGGAAACACTGCGGGCGGGGTCCCAGACCACCGCGATAAAGTGAACACTGCAATGGAGCGAGTATCGCAATAAAGCCAGTCAAATGACTTCTTTAGTTTCCTGGTGCAGAGAAAAGTTACATTTACTGGAGTCTATTAAGAGCAATAGCATGATGTCTCAAAAAATGGACATACTTAATTTTAAAATACTTTATTGCTAAAAAATGCTGAGCAACGTCTGAGCTTTCAGTGACTTGTAATCACCGATCACAGATCATCGTGACAAATAGAATAACAATGAAAAAGTTTGAAATATTGTGAGAATGACCAAAACGTGATGCAGAGACACGAGGTGAGTGAACGTTGTTGGAAAAAATGGCTCCGATAGACTTGTTCGAGGCCGGTTTGCCACAAACCTCCAATTTGTAAAAAACACTGTATCTGCAAAGTGCAACTAAATAAGGTATTTTGTTCTTTCTCCAACAGTGGGAAACAGTGCCCCAAACCCCCTCAACTCTATTTCAGGTTTTTTTGTGTTTTTTAAGATTTTATTTATTTATTTGAAAGCAACAGAGAGAGCATGAGCGGGGGGGGGGGGCGGGGGGAGCAGAGGGAGAGAGAGAAAGAATCTACAGCTGACTCCCCGCTGAGTGCAGAGTCCAATGTGGGGCTCTATCCCAAGACCCTGAGATCACGACCTGAGATCACGACCTGGGCCGAAACCAAGAGTTGCCCGCTTAACAGACTGAGCCACCCAGGTGCCCCCTTCTATTTCACTTTTGGACACACGCATTCAACCAGCTTCCTCCCTTGGATGCTTTCTGAGAACGTGACTGCCTGCCTTCTGCATTCAGAAGGAGCTTGAACAGAAAGTGGGGCTCTCAAGGCCATCCTCGACCCCTTGATGGGACACGCGTGCCTTTCACTTGCTTTGACATTAGTGCCCACCTGCAGGGCTGGCTCCACAGGAGTCTGCCATGATCCTGGGGGTCCAGCCCAGGCCTGCCTGGGGCCCCCACCCCACAGCCAGTCAAAGCCATCACCTCCAGCTGCTCTCCCTGAGTAATGTGCCCCAACTTCCATGTTAGCTGCCCCCCACTCCCCTAGCTCTTCATCCCACCCAGAGACCGGAGACCTCCCCCCCCCACCTGCTGCTCATGAGCTGTGCAACCTTGAGTACGCACCTCCCCTCTCTGAGCCTCCTTTTCTCTGGCGTGACAGGGGTGGTGCTGTGGACTGCCCAATCCGCTCCATGAGCTTGTCATCAGCCAGGTCGGGGGAGACGTGGTCCTTCTATCTTATCTACCTGTGTCACACTGGAGACATTTAAGGGAACTCTCAGTGTTCACGGTCACCCAGCCTGGCCCCCTTCTTGGGGGGGGGGGGCTGTTCGTGCCCAAGTGCATGGGTTTCCTACCCGTTTGGAGTTTCTGCTGACATAGCCGTATTTTCCGCACTGGCATTGTGCTTGTATTTGGGTCAGACCTATTTTAACTCCGCTGGGACCAGAGCTGAGCTGAGATGGCCTTCCGGGGCTGACACGGAGAAGTCCTGGTTGGTTCAGCCCGGCTGGGCTGCAGAGGGCCCGGGACGCAGCAGGGAGAGGGGGAGGGAGGAGGGAAGGGAGGCAACAAGGAGCAGAGAGCCTTGAGCCCCAAACCTGGGCCCATCTGGGGCCCCTTCACCCTCTCCCTTCCTGGGAGACCCCCGACACACACTCAGCTGGTGAGGAGGGGAGGGAGCCCTGGATGGAGCATCGGGGAACATACTTACATTCACCAACGTGCCGGTGTGACTTTCCGGCCTCGACTGCCCCAACTGGGTGATGACCGGCTGCTTTGGTGATGCTAACCGACTCGTCCGGTTTCTTCTATCCCTGCAGTTAAGAGGAGCCCTGACTTGGGGCACCTCTGTGGCTCAGTCGGTTAAGTGTCTTGATGCAGTGAACAGAGGCAGAAGAAAAATTATTACATTTCTTTACTACCTACAGCCCATTGACAAGTCCTTGAAACAGGCAGAGTGACATTCCTCTAGGGACTCAGCTGCCTCAATGTTAATACTTTGCTAAGGGCAAAAGGCAGTCCCAGCCTGACCCCCACCCCCACCCCCCCCGACCAGGATCCTGTAAGTCTACTTTAAGGTATAAAAATTCCTTTGGGGGACGCCTGGGTGGCTCAGTCGGTTAAGCGTCTGCCTTTGGCTCAGGTCATGATCCCGGGGTCCTGGGATCGAGCCCCACTTTGGGCTCCTTGTTTGGTGGGGAGTCTGCTTCTCCCTCTCTCTCTGCCTCTCCTCTGGCTTGTCCCCAACCCCTCTCTCAAATAAATAAATAAAATCTTTAAAAAAAATTCCTTTGGAAACTTCCTTTATCTCTAAATCCCCCCAAGATACGTGTTGGCAATCATGCCCCAAGCATAGGACCCACCAATACACATCTGAAGGGTCTCATGACTCAGGTTTTATTAGACCGTAATAAATGACCTTTTCCCAATAATAGGTAGCCCCCTCAAGGTCCTGGAAACCTTGCTTCCAGAATTCCTTAGAGACTTGCGCTATCCCTAACCCCCTCCCAACTTGAAAGTATATAATGGGCCACCCCTGGTGACCCCGGTGCAGCTCTTTCTGCCCACGGGTCCTGTCACCGTGCTTTAATAAAACCACCTTTTTGCACCAAAGACGCCTCAAGAATTCTTCCTTGGCCGTCAGCTTTGAACCCTAACGTCTTTCCTACGTCATGTCTGTCCTCGGCTCGGGTCATGATCTCAGGGTCCTGGGATCGAGTCCTGCATCGAGATCCCTGCTCAGTGGGGAGTCTGCTTCTCCCTCTACCTGCCACTCCCCCTGCTTGTGCTCGCACTCTCTCAAGTGAGGAAATAAAGCTTTTTAAAAAAATAAATAAAGAGGAGCCCTGATTGGTGTCCTGGTATAACCACCCACTAGCTGTGTGACTCCTGGGAAGTTACAAAACCTCTCTGTGCCTGACTGTCCCTGCTGCAAAATGGAGATAAAAATAGGAGCGATCTCATGAGGCTGTTGGGAGTGAGGTGACAGATGGTTCGTGAGAAGGGGCAGGGGGCCCCACCTGGCACGCGGTAACTGCTCGGCAAGAGTGGTGGTGGTGGCATTGCTCCCGTGGTGGTGGTGGCATTGCTCCCGTGACTGGTCGTCCAGCCAAAGTGCCCTCGCCTCCTGCCCCTCCTCAGCCCCAGCCTGAGGCACGGAGACCCGGGGCTCATTGACATTCTGACCACCGGGATCCTTACCCGGCCTGAGCAAACCTAACCCGCGTCTATCGCCAGATCTGGTAATTAATACCCTTGACGGTTTTTATTGGAATGAAGCAGGGCCTGCACATGACTCGCTTTTTAATTAATAACCAAGCTCTCTCCCCACTCTCCTCCCTCCCCCCTGCTGTCCTTGAGGACAGGCTGGGGTGAGGGGCCCCGAGTCACCCAGGCCAGTTCAGCCAGCTCCGGAGGGAGGGGTGAAGGGCAGAGCGCAGGGAGGCAGCCCTGTGGCCATTCCCCTGCATACACCCCGAACATTCTGTGTGCAGGACGGAAGAGCCGGCTTCAGGCAGGGCCAGGCCCAAGGGATGCCCCAGACCTGGGCCCCGATCTTGGGGAGCTTGCAGCCCAGGGTGGCCAGACCCACAGACACATCAACCCCAGAACAGGTGCTGGAGGAGGAGTGTCTGGAAAGCGGAGCCAGAAACAGCCCGCTTGGCCCAGAGGCACCAGGAAAGGTGCCTTTGAGTGGGAGCTGGAAGGATGACGTAGCTCTCCTGGGTGGAAAAGAGGAGACATCCGCTGTTCCAGGCAGCAGGAGCAGTCTGTGCAAATGCTCAGATCAGGGTGAGGCGGGAGCCCGGGGGAGCACGGGATGGGCGGGATCGGGCATGACAAGCCTGGAGCGCAAGATGGAAACTTTTATCCTGGGGGCAATGGGCAGCCTCAGCCGGTTATATAGAGAGGAGCGACAGGGTCAGATCTGCTACGTGGAACCAGCACTGGTGTCCACTTTGTGAAAGGGACTGGGGAGGTCCCGGGATGTTGACACCAGGTCCAGGCTGAGGCGCTAAAGCCTGAGCACCACACCAGGGGCCCCGCGGTCTGGACCGTCTCAGCCATGGTGCCTGGCAGCCTCTCTCCAACCCCAAGATTAACTCCTTGCTCCTGCTATTTTTTTAAGATTTATTTATTTAAGAGAGAGAGAGAACACAAGCAGGGAGGAGGAGCAGAGGGAGAGGGAGCAGGGAGCCCGATGTGGGGCTCGATCCCAGGACCCTGAGCTCATGACTTGAGCTGAAGGCAGACGCTTCACCGACGGAGTCACCCAGGCGCCTGCTCCTGCTATTTTTAACATAGCCACCTCGTTGCGATTCAAACGAGCATCTCCAATCTGGGCTCCTTTGCATAATTTCTCTCAATTAACATTTCCAAGTTGCCAAAGAAGACAGCACACACACAGCCCCGAGTGGGGACCCCCTCACTCTGGAGGGACCCAGGTTCCCGGAAGAGAAGCACACTCCCGTTGTTCCGTCCCCCTGTCCCCTCAGACAGGGACTGGAACGCCAGTGCGCTTGCTCGGGCCCTTGGCCTCTCTGGGTCTCAGCTTCCCCTTCCGTGAAATGAGGGGCCGGGTGGGGTGATCCCTAAGGAGAGTTGCTCACTCCTGGCTCCGAAACCACACATATAGTCTCCTTTCCTCCCGGCAAACGTGCGAGAGTAATGAGGATAATAAACCCACGTAACAGAGGAGGAAAAGGAGACCAGAGAAAAGGAGACCACGGAGGGGCAGGAGCTGGTGACCGAACCCCCCCCCCGTCCCCCTCATTGGGACGATCCTGAAGCATGTGGTCTGCAGCTTTCAGAGGGTCCCTAGCAAGACCGAACCCCCGAATTCACCTGCTTACTAATACATTCTTCACTGGCTTTCCTCCCTGTCCTCACAGACATCCGAAGTCACCTCCCGACCACTCGCCCCCAAATCCTTGGGGAATTCAAGTGAAGACAGCCAGAATTTCTCTTTCTCTGAGATCGACTCTGCCGGGAAGGAGAAGAGGCATTTTGGACGAGGTGGGAGAAGTAGCCCAAGGTGCAGTTGCAGAAGTCACGGGGAAGAGGGGGTGTCTGCAGCTGTAAAGGTTGAGACACCCCAGAAGGAAGGATCTGTAGAAAATCCTTCCATATATTCAGTTGTCTGGACAGCACCTCATTTCAAAGAGGATTGGAACCCACTTTTACCCACACATCCATAACCCTCATGACAGTTGGGGTCACCCTGTGCCTTATGAAGTGACATCCATCCCATTGTAGGGGCTTGGTCCTTAAGGTCATGGGTTCAGCCTCCCTCTGCCCGAACAAAAGCTACCCTCTGGTCTCTGCTGAGTGCAGGAGAGTAAGTTTCATGGCCTGGGTTTTTAGCTTTTTCTTATTGGTTTGTAAGAGTTCTTTACATATGACAGACCACAACTCTTTGTCAGTTATGCGCTCTGCAAATCTTTTCCCAAACTAAGATTTATCTTTCATTTTGTTTTTAATATTAATGTTTAAATTTGTTATTTATTAGAAGTTTTAGATTTTTAATTTAGTCACACTTGTCAATATTTTTCTTTAACATTTATGCTTGCTGCATTTTGTTTCAGAAAAACTTTCTATGACTAATTTCTTTTGGGGGCCTCCAATAGCCATTCTACTCTTCTTCCTTTGTAACGGCATTTCAGTTTTTTAGCTAGATGTATTGCCAATCCGGCTAAAAGATTACATTTCCTAGTCTCCTTTCCAGCTTGGTGTGGCCATTTGGCTGACATCTGGCCAATGAAATGTGAATGAAAATGTTTTGTGGGACTTGTAGGACACGTCCCTCCTTACCTTCCTCATTCTGCCATCCGGAAGGCAGATGTGGGCACCTTGCTGGGGCTTAGTCGGTAGAGCATACGACTCTTGATCTCAGGGTCGTGGTTCAAGCCTCATGTTGGCCGTGGAGCCTATTTAATTAAAAAAAAAAAAAGAAAGAAAGAAAAAATTTAGAAGGCAAACGTGATGGTTGGAGCTCCAGCAGTCATCTTGAATGTTGAGGTAATCTCAATATGGAAGCAACATGCTAAGGATGGCAAAGCATAGGGTTAGAAGCTTCATTCTTTTTTTGGGAGGGAGAGAGAGTGCATGCATGCACGAGTAGGGGGAAAGGGGCAGGGGGAGATGGAGAGAGAATCACAGGGAGCCCCACATGAGGCTCCATCCCACAACCCTGAGATCATGACCTGAGCCAACATCAAGAGTCAGATGCTTAACCAACTGAGCCACCCAGGTGCCTCAGAAGCCTCATTCTTGATATCACTGTGAATCAGTCACATTTCTGGTTTTATTTGGTTTTGTTTTATTGCCTACCCCTAGCGTGATTGTACCTGAGATAGAGATGGTCATAAATAAGAGAGTTTACAGGAGCCACTATGGCTCTGGGTTTTTCCAATCGAATACACTTCCCTATCCTACATTTTCTTTTTTAAAAGTTTACAACTTTACTTTTCCCACATAGTTCTTTAATTCATCAGGAGCCGGATTTTGCTTATGTGGGAGGTGGAAATCTAATTTTATTCTTTTTCCATATGGACAGCTAATTGTCCTAGCATCATTTATCAAACAGTCCAAAACAAAATATAAGGTGTTTTGGAAGAAATCGAGTACAAGTTGCTCCAGATCTTTATAGATAATGTTGTACAATAAACGCAATTTTTTTTTCTCTCACTTACGAATAAATGCAAATTTTAAAAACACTTAGATAAATGGAGAGTCATACCATGCTCACGGATGGAAAGGTAATTCCCGGGGGGCCTGGGTGGCTCAGTCGGTGAAGCGTCGGACTCTTGATCTGAGCTCAGGTCTTGATCTCAGGGTGGTCAGATCGAGCCCTGTGTTGGGCTCCGTGCTGGGTGTGGAGCCTAGTCAGAAAAGAAAAGATAAGATAATTCCTTCCTGAATTAATCTATAAATTCAATGCCATCCTACTCAAATCCTGATGTGGGTTTTTCAAGTTTTACGTGCAAAGATAAAATAAAAGAAAAACAAGCTAGGAAGTCAAGGGAAATAGGACAGGAAAATTAGATGCTGGCCAGAGGTGAGGGCTTGTGAGTTTGTCAGAGGCGGGGCCGCACATTTCCCTTTGAAATTTTTGGCAACCAGTACACAGGGAAACACAATCCATTTTTATCTAAAGGATAAAAAAAAAAAAAAAAAAAAGCACCTCGTTACCAGGTAAACACAATTGTTCCTGGGAGCAGTGGAGGCACTGGGGAGGGGGGTGCCAGCTAAGGGGCACAAGGATTTCTTTAGGGGGTCATAAAAATGTTCTAGAAACCTAGCGATGATGGTTGCACAATTCCGTGAATCCACGAAAAGCCATCGAATTGCGCACTTTAAGTGGGTGAGTTGTATGGCACGCGAATTAGATCGCAAGAAAGCTGTTAAAAAAATAAATAAAAGGGGAACAAAGAAGAACTCACAGTAAAGGCATCGTAGCTGTGTGGGTGTGAGCCATGCGGCTCGCTGGCAGAGCCTCGGGGATAAACTGGCTCCCAACCAGGCCTCGGGAACGCGGTGGGGTGATTCGCTGACATGAGTTGTTACCTAAAAGTCTGTAAAAGGCTGGAGTGTTTCCAAGCGTCGTGACCCCGGTGGGAGGGTCTGATGGAGATAATGAATGGGCCGGCCAGATCTGGTGCAGGCCCTGGGAAAGCCATATCCTCTGCCGTGGCAGAATGCTTCCTTTTTTTGTTTAAAAAAAATGTTTTTTAATTGAGGTATTACATCCAGGAAAGTATATAAATCGTCTGTGTGCAGCATATTGAATTTTAAAAACTGAACACTTCCACGTGACCAGCACCCAAGGGAAGAAATGGAATATACCAGACCCCCAGAAGTCTCCTTATCCCTCCAGCTAGTCGTTAGCTGGGAGGAAGACGACCCTGAGTTCGATTACTGTTGTCTGGTTTATTCCTTATCCACATGGAACCCTCCAGTATGTGCTGTTTTATCTGGCATCTTTCTTTCTTTCTTTTTTTTTTTTAGATTTTATTTATTTATTTGTCAGAGAGAGAGCACGAGCAGGGGGAGCAGCAGGCAGAGGGAGAGGGAGGAGCAGGCTTCCCGCTGAGCAAGGAGCCTGATGCAGGACTCAATCCCAGGACCTTGAGATCATGACCTGAGCCGAAGGCAGATGCTTAACCGACTGAGCCACCCAGGAGCTCCGTGGCAACTTTCATTTTAATGGAACAGTACTTTAAAAAGAAAAAACCTGTCACCCAGTTACTTAAAAAAATAAAATAAAATAAAATGAAAAAAAAGAAGAAGAAGAAAAAAAGAAAAAACCTGTCTATTACTTTTCTGTTCTTTACAGCTGGGGGCGAGGGGTGGGAAGGAGGTGAGACAGGCCTGAAGGATGGACATTCCAGGGCATCCTGGTGACAGGGCGGAAAGTGCTGGACAGGGTGTCCCACTGGCTGGCCTCAGCCGTGAGCCCACATGCAAACCAATGTAGGTGACCCCGAAGATGATCCCCGTTTGGGACAAACTCTACAGGAGTCCAGCGCTCCTTGACCCTCTGCCCGTTGGGGCGATCCTTGCACATATCTCTGCAGGGGGCAATGTGACTAGCGCTCCCTGGAGTTGTGCAATACGGTGGCCCAGGTGTCACGCTGTCTTCTGGAGAGTGGGACTGGACCATTCAGGAAATCGGGGTGTAGGGGCAGCCTGATGGAAAGCGGGGCCGGGGGCGGGCCTGTCCTGCCCTCCCTCCTGCCGTCTGTCTGCACTCCAGCCTCCGGTCCGACCAGTGTCCCACCAGAGGGTGGCAGCATGGGCAGGACATCCTGCCCAGTATCCCCTCCAGGGTGGTGGAGGCAGACTCTGCCCTGACTCCAAAGACGTGGGTGTCAGAGACCACAGATTCCGAGACACGCAGGTCTTTACACAAAGCCCAGGTGGAATGAGGGTCTAGGCAGCCTGGGCTTGGGTGCCACAGGCACAGAGGGGCCAGTGAGCCTCTTGGAATGAGGTTTGTGTTGGGGTGGAACGCAGTCGTGAAAGGCAGGGAGATTTACGGGGCAGCTTGAAGGGCATCTGCAGGGACAGCGAGGGGATGGGGCCCCACCCCCAGCCTCCTGGGGGGCCCTGGGAGCCCTGGAAGCAGAGGGTGAGAGAGAGCCAGGACCCAGCCACGTGGCCTGGGTTTGCCACACCTCCCGCCACTCACTAGCCGCGTGACCCGGAGCAAACGCTCACCTCCCTGGGTCTCATCTGCTCAGCTGTTAAACGGGATTGACGGACAACCCTAGGACCCTGATGACACGGGCTGGGGAGGGAGGGGTGGTGAGAACCGAACGGCTGGATGATTAAGGAGAAAGAATCGCGGGGAACGAGCATTTTAAACCGAGAAAATCAAAAGTCAGCAAAGACTTAACCTGGAGAATTTTTTTTTTTTTTTTAAGTCACGAAAACTATTTCAGGTGAAAAGAAATACAAGACGGGGACCAACACGATGGCGACTGTAAAATAGAAACATGGGCGCTAAATTTCATCAAAGTCAAAATCAGCGAACACGAAGTTAAAATTTAAAACCAGGGAGTCGGAGTGAAGAGTTACCCTGAACAAAGGACACAAGTTAAGAGGTTTAAAATAACGGTAAAACAAAGTGACAAAGTGAATGCGGTTTAAGGTGGAAGATCAAAGCCTGGAGTCTGAGATTAAAAGATTAAACATGTGAGCCTCAAGATGTAAGAATTTAAGACGATCCAGACCACCACCCAGGGGACGACCTGAGATTTTTCCAGCGGACAGAACACCGAGAATGAAGATACTCATGTTTATCTTCTAAACAAATGTGTACTCTATTATTTATTTATTTATTTATTTATTTATTTATTTATTTATTTGGGGGGGAGGGGCAAAAGGAGAGGGAGAGAGAATCCCAAGCAGGTTCCACACACCCAGCACGGAGCCCGACGCGGGGCTCCATCTCAGGACTCCGAGATGACGATCTGAGCCAAACACGAGAGTCGGACACTTAATTGACTGAGCCACCCCGGCGCCCCTCCCCCCAGCAACTATTTATTGAGTGTCTACTATGTTCCAGGCACTGGGCTAAGAGGGGTGGGAGTGAGCTCATCACGGGGCCTGGCCGTGGACAGAGACAGGTGTTAGACAAGTTCCCTCCGAGGACGTCCCTTCAGACTGTGGTGTGCACGTGAGGGGGTGGGGGGAAGGCAGGGGAAGGAAGGGGTGTGTGTGTGTGTGGTCACTTGGGATGACTCCTCTGAGGGTGTGGGGCCTGAGCCAGGATCTAAGAGCCGAGCCAAGGGAGGGCTACCCCTCGGGGGATACGAAGGACAGAAAGTGATGAACGTACTGAAGTCCAGGGTCGCACACCCGGTGAGGGGCAAATGAAGATGCCCCTGGTAAATTTCAGGCTCGAGGCCTCTGGGAAATTGGAGGCAAAGTTGTCTGTGTGGGTCAGAGGGCAGGTGGCCACTGCAGCCAGGAGAGGGAGGCTGTAAGGGGCGTCTAAACGGGTCTTGGGGCAGCCCTGGAGACGGCAGTTCCTTCCCGCAGCTGGTTCGCTTGAGGGTAAGGGCAGAAAGCTTTGCTCATGGTTCCAGAGAAGATTCTAGAACTGTTTCCTGATTATTTGCCCCGTCCCATGTTGCCTCCCAAATCTACTCTGGACCCCACACTTCAGTCTTAAGCCACTCATGGGGAGTAGGAGAGGGACCAGGGTGGGAAGTGGTGACAGAGCTTAGGGCAGAGACTCCAGGCTTAAGAGGCAGCTCCATGGATAGGGGCAGAGCCTGGAGTCAGGAGGGCAAATCAGCCCTAGGTCCTGCAGGGACGGGGCGGGGAGCATCTTGATGGGAGGAGGGAGACTTTAAGTCCTGGCCTGGATACCCCCTACTCTCTCAGACGGACTCATAAAGAGGCCAGACACACATCTGTGAGGCCACGGGGGCAGAGAATTCTAGGACCAGGAGCTGAGACATCTGGGTCCCCATTTGGTTCTGGCTTGTGATCCTGGCCCTGGGCCTTCTGTGCTCTGGGCCTCTGCGGCCCCTGCCCGCTGCGGATGGGGCTTGGGAGGGCCGAGGGTGACACCTGGTGGCGAGCAGGCAGCATCACAGGTGAGAGGGCCAGACCGGGCTTCCACAAAGCTGCATGGGGAGTCCCAGTTTCCGGGCGAGGGCAGGGTTTCCATCTCCTAACTGGAGCGAAGCGTGCAGGTTTCACCCGTCCTCCAGCTTTCTCCCAAATTCCCTCAGGAGGAGAAGGCCAGGGCCTCCTGACCTACCTGGATGGTCCGATCAATGTCTCCTCAGGCAGGCAGAGCAAAGAGGGGGAGTGGGACCAGAGAACACCCCGTTCTTAAGACCACCCCCTACCAGGCGACAGACCCTGTGTTGGGAGGAGGGGATGTGGCATTTGATTGTCATAACAACCCCGTGCAATGTATTTCATTGTCCCCAATCGTACTGGAGACTGGGAAGCAGGGGCTCAGGGAGTCTGGGGGCTCTGGCGAAGGTCATAACCAGGTAAGTGGCTGAGCTGGAATTCACACCCAGATGGTCTCACTCTCAACCCCGCTCAGGTTCCTTTCATGTCTCAGGGGCCAGTGCTGTGCGCATCGGATGGAGGTGTCATGGGGACCCCTGCTGCCCACTGCAGTCCACAGCGGCTCACCCCTGCACCTGCTCCAAGTTCTACTGAATCGGTCCCAAGTGGGACCTAGGGCCCCACCTGACTCCATCCCATGAGGAGTGACCCAGGGAAAGATGCTCCCCCACCCCTGCCCAACTCAAAATTGCCAACATTTCCCTCTGTGACCCCCACGCCTGGAGGTTACACTCCCGACTTTACAAATAAGGAAACTGAGGCTGGGGGTTTGCCCAAGGCCACAGGTGGGTTAGGGCTAGCATTGGAGGTGGAACCCTGGTCTCAGCCATGCGGTATGGTGCTGCCCCTGGGTGGCAAAGGGGACAAATGGGAGCCCTGTGAGCTCTAAGGTGATTCACGCCAATCAGGAATATAAAAGGGGTGGGGCTCCTAGGTGGGCGCCTGGGTGGCTCAGTCGTTAAGCGTCTGCCTTCAGCTCAGGTCATGATCTCAGGGTCCTGGGATCGAGCCCCACGTCAGGCTCCCTGCTCAGCGAGGAGCCTGCTTTTCCCTCTCCCTCGGCCCCTCTCCTTATTTGTGTGTTCTCTCTCTCAGTTTCTCTCTCAAATGAAAAAATAAAATCTTAAAAAAAAAAAAAGACACCAGGGAGACCTTGTTTTGCTATCCTCGAAGTTGGGGAACACAGTAGACGGGTGCCCAACATTTTAAGTCCTGACTTGGGATCCTGTTAGGAATCAAAGTGATCTTGGTACTCTCTTACCCGTGGGAGCCCGTGGTGAGGCGGGGGCGCTGCCCGAGCTTTCGTGGAGGGTTGAACAGGCGTCATGACAAACTGGGAGACAAAAATCAAGTTAGGATCGTATCCGTGAGTCCTGCTTGGCTCTTTCTCTCTGGCATTCTGCAAATGTAATGTAACGTGCCTACGTGTGGGTTTCTTTTCATTTATAACACTTGGGAGTCTGTATTTCATGTGCGTATCTTCCATCAATTCTGGAGATTTCTCAGCTGTTTCTTTAAATAATGCGGCTCCACAAGGCGCCTGGCTGGCTCAGTGGGAGGAGGAGTGGGTGACTTTGATCTCAGGGTCATGAGTTCGAGCCCCACATTGGGTGTAGAGATTACTTAAAAAATAAAATAAAGAATGCCTCTCTGCAATTCTATTTTCTTTTGGAACTCAATTAGACATGTATTAGCCTTCCTTTTTATTCTTTTTGTCTCTTATTTATTTAGCAAATATTTATTGAGCGCTCTGCCAGGCATGATTTGGGGCATTTGGCATACGTAAGCTCCCATGTGGGTCTTTTCTCTTTTTTTTACTATTTTTAACTACTGATTTAAGTTCTTTTTAATTTTTACATTTTATTTATTTATTTATTTAGAGACAGAGAAAGAGAGGGATGGGAGGGGCAGGGGGATGAGAGAATCTTAAGCAGACTCCACACTGAGCCCAACGTGGGACTTGAACTCACGACCCTGAGGTCACAACCTGAGCCAAAGCCAAGAGTCGGTGAAGTTTAACCAACTGAGCCACCCAGGCGCCTGGAGTCTTTATATCTGAGAAGGTCATAGCTCTGTCGTTTTTGACTTCTGGCAGGCATCTTGGTTCCAATTATCCACCTTGCAAAGCCTCGCCCGCTGAGCCCCTGGTGGTCACGAAATCCTGCGCCTTTGAGATTCCTACCTTGGCAAACGCCCCCGGGCAGCTGCAGCTTTACAAGCAGCTTCTCTCGTTTCCAGATCTTTGCTCTTGGCCCTTGAGGATTTCCCATACTTTGCTGCAGGCTCAGCGATGTGCTTGAAAGCCCGTGGGTAGTGCTTCCCCCAGCACGTTGCATCAGGAGCAACTACATCAAGAGGACTTTTATTTTTTAAATAACGGCATTTAGTCTGCTATACAGCCAGCAACGGACCTCCCCGTGTTTGCAACTCTTCTGCATTCCTGGGGCAAATTGTCTTCCGAGGTTTGCTTTTTTTTTTTTTTTAAGATTTTATTTTATTTATTTGACAGAGACAGCCAGCGAGAAAGGGAACACAAGCTGGGGGAGTGGGAGAGGAAGAAGCAGGCTCCCAGTGGAGGAACCTGATGTGGGGCTTGATCCCATAACGCTGGGATCACGCCCTGAGCTGAAGGCAGACGCTTAACCGCTGTGCCACCCAGGGGCCCCCCAAGGTTTGCTTTTTGCTCGGACTCTCCCAACAGCTGCTCGACAGTGGGTTCTATGCTGGTGAGATTTTCTCTTTCTCTTTTCCTGACTCTCTGGTCCGGGAAGTGCAGACAGATGGAAGGAGGGCTCTCTTTGCGCACTGGTTTGTCCAGGGTGAGATTCCCAGCTGGAGAGTGTGGGTGGGAGCCTTGGCCTCGGCGGGACCCTCAGTGTGGGCCTCCGGATCAGTCTCCTGAGGGCCCCCTCCCGTGCCCCAAGGCCTGAGTCAGGGATGCGTGGGTTCCGTTAATGGTGACAGACCTCCCAGGCCCTGATGTCAGGTTGTCTGTCCATCCCGTTTTATTAGTAATGCTGTTACCAACATTCCTCTCTTCCCGTGTCTTCATGGTAGAGTATGCATTTCTCAACCCACTCGGGCATCCAGAGAAGAATGCATAAAGACAAATGCTCTATGATCTCACTTCTATGTGGAATACAAATTTTTCTGAAACCCTCATAGATAGAGAACGGATGGGTGGTT
Organism: Ursus americanus; assembly: GCF_024610735.1. Taxonomy (NCBI): domain Eukaryota; kingdom Metazoa; phylum Chordata; class Mammalia; order Carnivora; family Ursidae; genus Ursus; species Ursus americanus. The sequence goes on along the minus strand of NC_142128.1, from coordinate 10,300,946 downwards.
GCCAGAGGTGGGGGATGGGGAGGGTCGGTGAAATGCGTGAAGGGGGGTCAAAAGGCACAAACTTCCAGTTATAAAGTAAATAAGGGGCGCCTGGGTGGCTCAGTCAGTTAAGCATCTGCCTTCAGCACAGGTCACAATCTCAGGGGCGTGGGATCGAGCCCCCGTTGGCCTCTACACTTTGCGGGAGCCTGCTTCTCCTTCTCCCTCTTCCCCTCTACCTGCTCGTGCTCTCTCTCTCAAATAAATAAAATCTTTGGAAAAAGAAAGATAAGTAAGTCTTGGGGATGTCACGTACAGCATGGGGGCTACAGTTGGTAACACTGTATCATATATTTGAAAATTGCTAAGAGAGTCAATCTTGAAAGTTCTCATCATGAGAAAAAAACATTTGTAACTGTGTGGTGACCCATGTTAACTAAACTTATCCTGGAGATCATTTCCCAAAATATACAAATAAATCATCACGTCAGACTCCTGAAATGAATACAATGTCATATACCCATTGTATCTCAATTAAAATAATAATAATAATAAGTATAATAATAAGTATAAGAAAAAGGAATGAAACTCACAAGTGTTAATATGAGTCAGAAACACCCCTCCAGAACCTGGAAAGTAAATAAGCAAAGCTCATCAGGGACGACAAAGGTAGAAACACGGGCTGTTTCTTGGGTGTGGCGGGTGAGTCTGGGCTGGGAAGGGGCACAGGGTTGCCTGCTTGAATTTGGGAATGCCCTACATTTTGACCTGAGTGGTGAATCCAGTGGAGCGTACTTATGGAAAAATGCATCAATCTGGACATTGAAGATTTTGGCGCTTTACTGCCCGTAAATCACCCCTCAGCAGAGAAGAAAACCAAAAACTTATTATGGAATATTCTTTTTTTTTTTTTTAAGATTATTTATTTATTTATTTGACAGAGAGAGAGGCAGCGAGAGAGGGAACACAAGCAGGGGGAGTGGGAGAGGAAGAAGCAGGCTTCCCGCTGAGCAGGGAGCCCGATGCGGGGCTCGATCCCAGAACGCTGGGATCATGACCTGAGCCGAAGGCAGACGCTTAACAACTGAGCCACCCAGGCGCCCCTATTATGGAATATTCTGAACACCCCCCAAATTATAAGGGATCGAATTTTTAAAGAGCACTTTAAAAATAACGACACCAACTCAATGACACCCGTGGAAGCCTTTTGTGTGGACGTGAGCCCTCAACTGGACCATCGAGGGCCACCAAGAGGGCGGCTGGGGCTCCCACGGGCCTGCCGGCGGGGAAAGGGAACGTCCCCTCTAGGCTAGGAGAGGGGGAGAAAGGACCAGCGGAGTCTTTACTGGAAGGGCTTCTTCTGGGGTCTCCTGTAGATCCCGCAGTGCGTGAGATGGGTTTTATTTTCTGTAGTTCGCTGACAAGGAAACTGAGGCTCAGGAGATGGAGCAGGGGGCCTGGTCCGCAGAGGCAGAGGGTGGCGGCCTGAACTCTTTCCAGAGGGGTGCTATCAGAGAGCACCCCCCCCCCGCAAGCACACACACAGGGTCAAGGCCACCCCTCGAGGCCTTCTGCTTTTGCCCATACCTCCCCAAAGCCCCCACCCCCCATCCCTGGAGTTTCCCTGCTCTCGAGGCTGTGAGCCCCTGGGGACATGATCCCTGTGCCCCTCACCACACCCCAGGAGGGACAGGTGCCTTCCTCCCATCTGGATGCCAAGGCCTGGGCGGACAAACGTAGGACACTCCTTCCATGAGATTCAGGCCCTTCGCCTGGATCTGGCCTTCTGTCCCCCTCACCCGTAGCGCTGGTGACAGTCAGCCTTGTGCTCCAGCCTGGTCCGCAGGCCTCTGCCTGAGACCCCAGGCCCTCCACTCTCCCTGTGACAGGGTTTGCCTGCTCCCCTCTTCCTCCCTCCCTGCACCCAACACCCTCAACTTCCCAGCGACTAACACGGGGCCACAACCATGCCAACTGCTGGCTTGGGAGCCGGGGTGGGGGGGGGTCACTCTTTTCTGGCCACAGTGCACAGTTCCCCCTGAAGTCTACACAGGTCAAAGAAACGCTTTCCCCCCGGGGGCGGGTGATGCCTTTAGCGCCCTTGGTCACCACCCTATCAGTTGGGACTGGGCCTCGGGGACAATGAAAAGAAACCAGAAATCACAGTGGCGTTTGATAACCCTGGAGAGGAAAGAATCTTTTTTGCTGAACCTCTTTGAATTTCAAACTGCTGGGCTGGTAAGTTTGGTTCTGGAAGGACCAATCCCATGAACATTGGAGGCAGCCAAAACCCAGAGTCCAGGGTGCTGTCGAGCTCTATCCCAGAACCGTCTCGTGATGGATGCTGCTGATTGCTTGTTCCCACCCCCAGCCCCATTCTGCAGCTCCTCTGTCCGGGTTGGGTGTGCCCACGGGCTGGCCTTTGCCCTGCAACAGGTTGCCGGGCCTGGGCTCCGGGTTGGGTTCAGCCTCGGGGAGAGGCAGCCAGAGGGCAGGAGAGAGCCGGGGGCACTATCTTCCAGCTCCTTCCCACCCGGGGTGGAGTTCTCTGGACAGCTCCATTTCTAGTCACAGTTCCTTTGCTTTGCCCCTTTGGGGTGGTGATGGTTCCCACAGAGTCCCCCGTGGGGTCCCTTAGCCCTGAGCACACCTGTGCACACAACCCCTTCCTTAAACTCTGCCCCCACAGACGGTCCCCACCACCACCTCCTTCTCTGCTGACACAGTGCCTGGGAGACAGCACGAAACTTCCAGACGCGGTCAGCTGTAACCTTGAAAGCCTTGTTTGGTCTCCCAGGGCAGCAGCGTGAAGTGCAAAGCCTGTAAAATGACCACAGAGCTTGCAAACTCTTGACTGTTCATTGACCTCGAGAAAGCTGGCTGCAGGAGACAGAATTCGCTCCCTGAGGTTCTAAGTGTTCTCACCGAACTCGCTGAACTAGTCATGCTGCACATCAGGGAGAGTTCCATTTTCTTCTTGCGGGCCCCCTAGGACTTCCAGAAGAGTCAAGGCCAAACCCCTGACCCTCTCTGGCAGCCTTGCCGGGCCTGCCCCCACCCCTTCTCCCTGCTGCCCTCCGTCTCTGGGTCTTGGCCGGTCCCTGCTGGGTCCCTGCTCCTTGGGCAAGCCCAGGTCCCAGTCTCCTGGGCCTCTTAATGCCAGGTCCTCTGAGCCCCTCATCAGCCATTCACAACTGAGTAGGAATTAGCTGGCCGCAAACAGGACTGAGCCCGACTCCTGGCACGCCCCAGGGGGTTCGCAGAGAAAAGCAGACAACAAGGGTCCTGGACGTCAGTCACAAGCTTTATTGTCTCGCGCACGGACTTGCCACACTTCAACAATTCCACTTTGGGGAGGACAAGGGGTGCGGGGTGGGGAGGGGGGCTTGGGGACGGGGCACGGCTGAGCCCACACTGGGCAGGCGAAGTCTCTCACAGGCAGATGGCTTTTGGCCACCTGCCAGCCGTCCTGGGGGCTCAGCCCCTCCTAGTGTGGGCCTTTGGCTGTTAGTAGACTAATCAGTGCCTCCGGTAGGCGGGGCGAGCTGCCGGATTTTGCTGGAAAGAGTAGTAGTTAACTCTGGGTTAGGCCACTAAAGCATCGCTTCTAGGCTGTTGGTAATAAAACCGCATGCGAGAGCTACCGGAAGCCAATGGGGAGGTGGGGGGCCAATGGGACGAACTGCCCCCCCCCAGGATGGGCTGCGTTTGGGCAAGGATGGGGACCCCCCAGGTTGTTCCCAGGGCACAGACTGCATACCCGTCCCGGTGCACTTTGGGAACGCCTTGTTGGGGCATCAGGCTTCCCCCTTGAGCTCCTGGGAGGGGAGGGCCCCAAAGTGAAAACTCTCCCTGAGCTGGGGGAGGTGGAGGCAGGCCCTCTGTGGGGACACTGAGGCACAAGGCAGTACCAAGGGGCCCTCCAGCTCTAGAAGTTTCTCTTCTGGCTTTTCTCACCACCCACAGGCCTGGAGTAACTCAGCTGGGCTCGCGGGGCAGAGGGGAGAGATGGTTAGCTCTTTCTTTTCTCCAATGTCCCTTGGGCTCTTTTCTGGGCTGCAGGGGACAGGGCTTCCAGAGCTCTGGGCAGATGCCTGGTAAGCAAGGGGGCTCTTGGTACTTGTGCGTTCTGATGACTGCGCCTGGCACGCACGTCCCTGCTCACTTGTGTACCCGGGTGTGCGCCCAGCGAGGCTGCAGGATCGCGTGCAGCGTGTGCAGGCACAGCGCTGCCAGGCCCGGGGGCTGGTCCCACGACCCGGGCGAGTGCATCTTCTGTGGCCTGAGCACGGCTGACAGCACATGCCCGCCCACATGGCCACGTGTGCGTGCGTGACCCCTCTGTGTGATGCCAAAGTCGGTGCGTGTCTAGGTTAGAGCCTGCCCGGTGTGTCTGCCCGGGAAAGGCCCAGTTTGGGAACAGCTAGTCAACCCCGGGGACACCACTTGACTGACCAGTCAGAACATGCCTAGAGCCCCGGGTCTGGGCGTCCCAGCAGCCACCCTGCCCCAGCTCCAAGCCAGGGCCGTGGTGGGGGATGAGCAGAGGGCTTCTGAACTTTCCTAATACTGTGGCTCCTGGCCTTGGTGGAGCTACGTGTGAGTTCGTGTTGGGGCGTGGGGGAGGGGAAGGACTTGACCCCCAACACCTTGAACCTGGGCCTCGCTGGGCAGAGGGGCTGAGGGGGGCTTGTACCACTGTCTGTGGGGACAAGAAGCCTGGGGGCTGTAGAAAAGGGGGTCCCTACCTGGCACCCGAGGACTGGACTGGCCTCCTTGGTGCCTAGCGGGGCCTCCTCTGACCCTTTCCCGGGACAATGGCTCTGTGGGGTCTCAGGGGAACCCGGGAGAAGGAAGAGAAGAAAGGGAAGGCAGGGACATGCCCGACGTGCCAAGATGGTCCTCAGGGCAGCTCCTTCTGGGGGGAGGGGGCCTGGCCAGATTACCTCGGCCTCCCCCAAACAAATTCCAGAAACTGCCGGGGCATCCAGGGTGTCCAGGCCGAAGGTCCCGGGGGCCAGGCCAGGACTGTACCGTTCTCTGTGGAAGGTCGTGCTTGAGGAAGCCTCCTGGTCCGGCAGGGGGGTCGGGGGTGGGGGATTGTCCGAGGCAGTGGGCACGTTATTACAAACACTGTTCTTGTCTCCAAAGTGACAGTCCTGGCCCCTGCCTGGAGGGGGCGCCGCTGGGGCAGGCTGCAGGGGCTCTGGTGTGGACCGGGCTGCTCTGCGGTGTCCCTCAGGGTCAGTGCTTCTCCTGGAGAGAGCAAGGGCTTGATCAGCAGGTGTTTCCAGGAGGGGTGGGGGTGGGGTCCGATAGGAAAGGGAGTGGGGTGGGCTGTGCACCTGTGCCAGGTAGTGGGACCAGCATAGCATGTGCAAAGGTCTTGGGGCAGAAAAGTCTCTCTTCTGGGTTTGGGGCTTGGGGAGACAGGAGGCGGGGTGGGTGCAGTCGAGGGGAAGAGGCGAGAGCAGATGGGTTTTACAAAGAGCACCGGGAGCCTGTGTGGAGGCACTGAAAGAGCTGGGACTCCGGGCCTCAGTTTTCATGTCTGTAAACTGGGACAACCCCATGGGCCTTTCGGGGCTGCTGGAGGGACAAAGCCACACCAAGTACGGACATCACCCATATCCCCTGTTGGCAGGTCTGGTGCAGCGTTCCCCCTCCCCCTCGCCCTTTCTCCCAACCCCAGCTCCATCTCTCTCTCTGCCCCTCCCCCACAGGCCTGGCCCCTGGAAGATTCTGTGGCCAAGGTTCTCCCCTCTCTGGGCGGTCACAGTGGCTGGGGAGGGGGGGCTCCACGGTCCAAGATGGACAGAGAAGAGTTCCTTCCCCTGCTCCAGCCTTACTCCTGCAAGGTCACACAGCCAGCCAGGGGCAGAGCCGGGGCTGGGCTCCTCCCACCTCAACAGGCTGGCCCCTGGGACTCAAGCGGGTACCTGTCAACACTGTGGGTGAATGCCTGGGGTTAACTGTGCGGTGGGGCGTGTTAAAACATAACAGTCATGGGGCGCCCAGGTGGCTCAGTTGGTTAAGCGTCTGACTCTTGATTTCGGCTCAGGTCATGATCTCAGGGTTGTGAGATCAAGCCCTGCATCGAGCTCCGTGCTGGGCATGCAGTCTGCTTAAGAGTCTCTCTCCCTCTCCCTCTGCGTCCCTCCACCTCTCAAAAAACAAAAAATCTAGACAAACCCCCCACCTTAACAGTCAAGCAAAGACATGACGATCATGGGAGTCATGGGTACCCTTTAGCCCATGAAGTTCTAGGAAACCAATTTTACACCCTCAATTTTGTAAATTATAGAATTTTCAGAGACCTTTTAAGGACAAGAAAAGATGCTTATTTTTTAAAATATTCAGTGAAGGGGCGCCTGGGTGGCTCAGTCGGTTAAGCAGCTGACTTTGGCTCAGGTCATGATGTCAGGGTCCTGGGATCGAGTCCCCTACCCCCAACCTTGGGCTCGAACTCACAACCCCAAGATCATGAGTCACACGCTTGTCCAACTGAGCCCGCCAGATGCCCTAAGGGGTAGTTTTAAACAGTGAGATCGCCAAGAAAAAGGACAAAAATGGAACAAACATGGCACCAAAAAGACAGTGGAAAGGACACTTATGACTAAGAGCTGGAACTGGGCGGCGAGCATCGCCTGGTGCGACCTCCGCTGGGATTGCGCGTGTCAGGTGACTCGAATTTTTCTCCACTCTGCACACGTCCGAGAATGACATAGAAGGGCCCTGAGTATTGATTCTGGGGTCACAAATCTTATCAAGTAGGTTAGGTTTGCAAATAAGGAATCAGCGAATGAGAATTGACTGTCCACGTACACAGACTCACAGGAAAATTCAGGAAGGATATCACTTAAGTGTCAACCTAGGTCATCTCTAAGAGTATCTTCTATTTTGGGTTTTTTTGCCCCCCAAAAGTTTCCTAGTAGGCACGTGGAACTTTTATTATGCAAGTTTTTGAAAAAGAGCAACAAGGTGACAAGAGCGGATGAGGGCTGAATGGAGTGGGACCGCCCCGGCCAGAGAGCCTCTGGCACAAGGCACCTTTGTAATTTGGGTGGCTTTTCAGGTTTTTTTTTCTCCTAAGAAGTCGGCCCGTGTGGGAGGGCCGTGGGTGTGTCAGGGTGTCCCCCGGGGGGCCAGGGCGTCCCTTACCTCTTGTTTGTGGCCCTTGTCTTGCTGGTGGAGGCCATTTGTAGAACTGGAATTGCTGATGGCCTGTTAAGAGTCCCGGGCAGGGGCCGAGGGAGAGTCACCAGGCGGCAGTTCCCGGTGTGACCACTAGGGGCCGCCAGAGGCTCTTCAGAAGGCGGGGGTGCCCCAGGACCCCAGGAGACCGAGGCTCTCGGGGCAAGGCTGCAGCCCCAGCTCAGTCTGAGCCCCTCAGGATCAAGCCACATACCCCCTTCGGCTGGGACTCCCAGAGGACAGGGCTGAATCTCCCCGTTCGGACCAGGGTTCCCAGGACTGGGCCATGCTGCCCGAGCACAGCGAGCGCCCCACAGCTCGCCGCCCGGTCAGCCCAGCCCTGGCCCGTGTGGCTCACCTGGGACTTGTCAGGGCAGCTCCTCATGGCCTCCATGAGCTTCTCCACCTGCTGAGCCTGGTCCAGCGCGTCCCGCAGCGCGTCTTCCGTGCTCATGAGCTGGTGCTGCAGCCGCTGGAGCTCGGGCGCCGAGGACGGGTCAATGAGGGAGTAGCGCCTCTGGTCCGACAGGGACTTCTCTTTGTCCTGGACGCAGCAGGGGAGACGAAGAGCATGCGTGTGAGCGTGTCTGCGCGTGCATGTACGTGTGCACGTGTGTGCTGGGACAGGGAGGTCTCTCCTCCAGGCCCCCCTTCCGGCCCACCTCGACTCTGGGTCAGGCCTTCCTCCCTCACTCTGGGGTCCCCACAGAAGTATCTAGGAGGATCCCCTGCCCTGAATTCCCAGGCTGGCAGCTGCTTCCCATTCTCCAAGTCCTGAGGTCCAGAGCCCCCTGCCTTCTTCCCTTCTCCCGTGGCCCCCACTCCTTCCACACTGTCTTTATGTGGGTCCCTTCCTCACCCCCAGACCCACAGCTTCATCACCTCTTAACCTCCCGTCCATCTGAACTCCTCCTGCCCTCCCCAACAGGACATGTGTCTCCTTCAGCTTCCAAGCCTTCCACAGCTGTCCCCTGCCCACCGTGGTACCTGGAGATGCACCTGCCAGCCTCCTTGCTCCCGCACATACCTGTATCGCACTGTCCCCGGGCCAGGTGCTTCCAGAACCTTCTGCTCTGCTCTCATCCTCCACCCAAACCTCCCTCACTGTGGGGACTTTCTAACCACCAAGTCCTTCCCTAGTTCTCCTGTGGCACTGGGGACAGCGTAGCGGGGCACGGGAGACGCTGCCCTGGGCAAATTTCCCACACAAATTCAACCAGCCTGTGCCCCATGGAGATGAGCCGGAAAGCACTGCCCTCCTCCACGAGGCTCCGGGAAAGCCTCAGAGAATCAAAACTTTGAAGTCCCCATGGGCCCCAGGGCCTTGTCTTCTCCTGTGCAGACATCAGAGGCATGAGGACAGCAAAGGGCCCTGGAATCCTGCCTGCTGGCCAGGCCTGCCAGGATTGGAAGGGTGTGCAGCAAGTGACTGCCTGACCCCTTGACCCTGCGGGTCCCCCAGCTGCAGGCGGGTCTTGTCCCTCCCTCCTCCCATCTCCGCCAATGGCTGAACCCACGCAGCTGAGTGGGAGGGCAGTGAGGGCCTCGGAGCAGCTTCCCACAGCAACAGGCCTGTCTTCGCGGAACCTGTCCTGTCCATACCCTGGGACCAACTGGGCCCTGTAGCTGGCCACAGCCTTGTCCTCAATGCTAACCACAGGGGGACAGGTGGGGATGGTTCTGTCCTGTGCTCCCAGCATGGTCTGCCTACTCCCCCCCACCTCTGGGGTCTCAACTCAGGCAGGCTCCTGTTCCTGATGGAGGAGTCTCAGCTTCCAGAAGCTCAGGATTAGAAAGGGCTCTGCTAGGTCCTATCTCCTTCCTGAGACGGATGCGTGAATCCCCACTGCAAAACCCTGAGGAAGGAGCTGGTTTCTGGCTGATAACTTCCCTGGATGGGGAGCTCACCACCCCACAGGAGCCCATCCCAGCTCTGGACAGCTCAGGGTCTTCGGAAGTCTTCCCTCACACTGTGTCACCCAGACTGCCACGTGGCCAGCCGCGATGTCTGCAAAGGGGTCACCCGTGGCCCCTCCACCAGCTACGTCGCTGACCCTGCCCATGATTCTAGGGCCTCCTAAACCCTCCCTGTGACCTGGCTGTCCCTGGGATGCCTCCAGGAGGTCACCAGCCTCCACCCTCCCTGGCATTCCCCCGTCTCCAGGCTATCCCCTGCCCACGCACCAGCCCGGTTAGCTTTTCTCGCAGGCCCCGGATGTCATCCTTGAGTTTCTGCTCTTTGATCCGCCACTCAGCCTTGTGGACCTCGCGGCTCAGGTCCCTCTCGGGTCCTGGTGAGTGGCGATTGGCCTCCAGCAGCAACACTCGAAGTTCGTTCAGACTCCTGGGAGGGGTCAGTGCGGGGCACAGAAAAGCTAGTCAGCCCCGGCCCTCTGCCCCCACGTTCCGGAGATTTGCCAGGTGCCTATGGGCTGGCCACGGAAAGGGGGACACCGGCTATGAAGACAGCACCCATGCCAGGAGGGGCTGCAGTGGAAACACGGGGCATGAAACCATTCAGTGACAGTCCAAGAGGGGCCAGGATTTGGGGATGGGACGGTCAAGAGGACTGAGCCTTTTCTAGAATGTTCTTCAAATTAAAAAAAAAGAGAACATCTGTTTAATGAAAAATTAAATAAAACATTCATCCAAGAGAGCTCATGTGGCAAGACATTCTATTTTTTATTTTTACTTTTTTTTATTTGTTAAAGACTTTATTTGGGGGGCACCTGGGTGGCTTGGTCAGTTAAGCATCTGCCTTCAGCTCAGGTCATGATTCCAGGGTCCTGGGATCGAGTCCCACATCAGGCTCCCTGCTCAGTGGGGAGCCTGCTTCTCCCTCTGCCTGCCGCTCCCCCTGCTTGTGCTGACTCTCGCTTTCTCTCTCTCTGACAAATAAATAATTAAAATATTAAAAAAAAAAAAAGACTTTATTTTTAAGTAACCTCCACACCCAAGGTGGGGCTCGAACTCATGACCCTGAGATCAAGAGTCACATGCTCTTCTGACTGAGCCAGCCAGGCGCCCCCACATGGCATATTAATAATAGTCTCAAAAGGATATTAAAATACTCTTCTCTCTTTTCCAACTACATATCTATGTAAGGCCCGATTTTCATAATACACTTCAAAACAACACCTGCAAAGATTGAATGCAGAGGAAGATACGAGAATCCTGCTGTCTTCTATGAAGCCTGAGATTCAAGAAATTTGCAAAAATGTAACACAATGCCACTCTTTTCATGAAACAGTTTAAGTTTTGGAAAACGGTTGCTTTTTATCAAAAGTGTATTATTTATGTGAGATGCAACTGGCTTGTTACAATTTTTAAGCGGTTTAAGAAAGATTTTCAAATTTCTGATTTAACTGATAATACGGTAAATACAGAATAAATAAACAAAAGCTCTCTGGGAATCCTCCATAATTTTTAAGAGTTTAAAGGGATCCCAGAGGCCAAGAAGTTTGGGAACCACTAGTCTTGCCTATAAGCGCTGCTTAGAGATCTGTGTTGGGAAGGATCCTGAAGCTTCATCTGAGAGGAGTACCGCGATCATTGGTGATGCTGGCCGCCTGTCTGACCTGCCTCACCCCTGCCCTGCCTCCGGAAAAGACGGGCTAATGTCAGGTGGAGTGGGGTCAAGGTTAGGGCCAGGCGGGTCGACCACACCGCTGGCGGCTGACTCACCGCTCCTTCCGGAGCAGCTCCTGGCTGATGAGGACCAGCTGGCCTGAGGCGTCGTGGGTCTTTCGCGACAGGGCTTCCAGTTCTGCCTCCAAGCGCCGCTTCTCCTTCTGGAGGGCGTCCACCTTCTTCTCTCCCGACTTGCACTTTGTCTCCAGTGCTGAGGGTCAGCCAGCAGGGAAAGCAGAGAGAGGGTCAGGCTCTCCCTGGGAATCTGTCCCCGGCAGGGAGCCGGTTTTCTTGGGGGACCATGGTGACACACCCCACTGAGTGGGTCTCTCTGGTCCTGCAGAGCCAGGCAGCAAGGGGCCGAGAGAACAGCGACACAGAGCAGGCCACAATCCCAAGCACAGCAACACAGGCCCTTTGGTGTCGGGGGGAAGCAGGCCACCCTTCCCAAGACAGGCCCCGGGCATCGACACTGTGTCCTAGACCAGGGAAAGCTAATCTTCACCTTAGCCTTGGACAGGCTGGAGGTCAACTGCTCTCTGTGGGGACCAATGAGGCCACGTGCACCTGATGGGAACTGGACAGAAGTCGGGGGTGGGGACCATTTCCCAGGACGGGGGCCGTCTCATGGGCACTCATGGGTGGACAAGAAGCAGGGCTCGTTCACAGAACCACAAATTCCAGACCCGTGCCTCTCCCCAGGCTCCCTCTCTGTCCTTGTGTCCCCTGTGTCTTGCTCCCTGCTGTGGCCAGCGTCCTTCCCTGCCCCCAAGTCTGAAAGCCTGGTATTTCATCTAGAAAGGAGCCGGGGGCACAGACACTCTATCTGTGTGACTTAGAAAAAGTCAAGACGAGAGATGGGGCACTGGGGTGGCTCAGTCGGTTAAGCCTCTGCCTGCGGCTCAGGTCATGATCCCAGGGTCCTGGGATGGAGCCCCACATCGGGCTCCCTGCTCAGCGGGGAGTCTCCGTCTCCCTCTCCCTCTGCCGCTCCCCCTGCTTGTGCTCTCTCTCTCTCTAATAAATAAAAATATTTAAAAAAAGAAGTCAAGACGAGAGAGAAAGCTGATGGAACTTCAGAACACAGAGAACACAGAACTGGCTCTGGGGGAAGAAGGCAGCTGGGGTCCGCGGATCATCTTACGGAAGACGTGGGGGCCACACTCTCCACTCTCTGCTGCTCAAGTCCATGCAGGTGGGCTGGCCCACGTCACCTCTCGAGGCAGAGTGGGACAGGGCACCCGGACCCAGGAGCCAACCCAGTCCACGCCCCACTGGCTCGAGCCCCCGTGAGAGCCCCCCGCATCTGCCCTGCGGGAGGGAGACTTACCACTTACTTGGGCCCTGAGCGTTTCGGTCTGGGACATCAAGGCTGTCACCTCTTTGTCCCTCTTGTTCAGCTTGTCCTGTAGGCCTAGGGGAGAAGGGAGGAACAAGGGGCCGTAATGTTCCAGAGGTCGCGGGTGAGGGCACGGCCCTCCCGAAGGAACCTGAAAACGAGGTCCGGGGTCCAAATCCTTCCCCGTACCAGCCCTCTCACTGGGTGACCCACTCCGAAGAAGAGACCCCAACACCATGTGGTCTCCGGCCATTTAACTCTTGGAGTCTGTTTCCCTGAGTGAAAAATGGGGATAGTAATGTGTTTCATAGCCTCAGAATGGTCCTAAAAAGGATAATCTACGGAAAGTGCTAGAAACACACTCAATGTCCATAAGTCACTTTGTAAGTGTACACGTGATGCCCATAAAAATACCAACATGATTTTCGCTCTCACGGAACTACACGAGCTGATTCTAGAACCACTTGGAAAATAAGCAACACTAGCAAGAGAGTCTGGCCAACACTCCTTCAGTGACTTAAACACAGAACATTCGGGCGAACCCCAGAGAACTGGAACAGGGACTCGCAACAGGCCTCCTCGTGCACGTTTACAGAAACACCACTCACAACAGCCGAAGGGTGGAAACAGATCAGATATCTACCAACGGCTGGATGAAGACTAAAAGTGGGCACGTGATGGAATATTCCTCGGCCACGAGCAGGAACGGAGCAGTGACGCGCTACACGATGAACCCTGAGTCTAGGAAGCCAGACGTAAAAGGCCACCTAACGGTATGATGCCATTTGTGTTAAACGGCCAGAACAGGCAAATCCGTAGACAGAAAGCCGACGAGTGGTTGTCAGCAGCTGGGAGGAGGGGAGCCGGACAGGGGAGGGACTGATGATGGGCATGGGGTTTCCTTCTGGGGAGCTGAAAATGTTTTGGAACTAGATAGAGGTCGTGGTTGCAGAATACGGTGAACGTACTAAATGTCCCCCCCCAATTACTCACTTTAAAGCAGTTAATTTTATGTTAATATTCCATCAAAAAAAAAAAAAAGAATAGTCAAAAGAATTTTGAAAAAGCAGAACAGGAAGGACTAGTCCTGAAGTGATTAAAATATAAAGCTTGGGGGGGAGTGTCTGGGTGGCTCAGTTGGTTGAACATCCGACTCTTGATTTTGGCTCAGGTCATGATCTCTGGGTCGTGAGATCAAGCCTTGCATCAGGCTCTCTGCTGAGCGCAGGGTCTGCTTTCTCTTTCCTTCCCCCTCTGCCCCTCCACTTGCTCTCTTCCTCCCTCTCTCTCAAATAAATAAAATCTTTAAAATAAATCTGCATGGCACACACGACCATAAGAAAAGTCACAACGTAAACCACATATGGGGGAAAAAAATGTTTGCACTGTCATATATAAAGAGTTTCTAAAAATCAACAAAAAGATCAACAACCTACTAGGAAAACATGAGCAAAAGATGCAAGTAGAACACTGGACATGAAGAAAGAGAAAGGCAAGTTGAAGTTACACCAGGTAACATCTTTTTACTGCTCAGACTGGCAAAGATCACACAGTGTGATGGACTATTTCGCTGGTGAGGCTTGTGGGGAAACATACTTTCAACCACAGCTGGTGGGAGTTAAAGCTGTTTGAGCCCCAAAGAGGAGAAGGTAATTTACTGAAGCAATGTTTGTGACAGACAAAGACTGGAAACAACCTACGATCCGTCAGTAGGAAACTGGCTACACACACCCGACAGGAGCTCCGAGTGAAGGATTATTCTGCATTGTGGAAGAGAATGTACAGATAAGGAACAGTACATTGTGAGGCACTGTGAAACGGAGAAGAGAAAGGGGCGGAACAGCATGGGAGGCGTGGCTGTGCTGCCTAGGTGTTTGTACACAAACGTCTCTGGAAAGGAACCTTAAGTCGGCCAACACGGTGCCTTTAGGGAGGGAAATCAGGCAACGGGGCACCCTTTGCCGGACACTGCCCTTTGACCCATTTTAAGTTTACACCGATTTAAAAAACAAAGTTAAAGCCGAACAAGTAACAACGGGCTTAGCCCAATGCCCGGCACTTCATAAACCCGAAAGCCCAGGGTCCCACCCAGCCCCGCGGCCACTCACCCTCTATAGTCTCCTTCATCCTGACCTTCTCCCCTGAAATGTCGTTGGACTCAATCATCTGAAAGAAGAGCCTGGTAAGGGGGACGCTCGGCCCCCGCCCCCCGCCATGGCCAGCCGAGCCAGCAACCTCACCCCCATAGAGGCTGGCTCTCAGGGACTTGATACAGTGGCAAGGAGGACAAATGTTCTCCATCCTAACCCCCCAACAACAGAGGAACCCCCTTCCTGCTCCCAGTGCCCCCAAAGGCTGTTTGTGCAGCTTCCCCGTGAACCCCTCCCACCCCTTCCTTTGTTGAAAATGTTTATTATATTAAACAGATGTCTCCTTCCCTGGGACGCCCACAGAGATTAGTCCTGGAAATCTGGTTCCATCATCATCCAGAGGCAAAATCCCCGCCTTGGTTTCCCATCCATAAAACAAGCATCAGCTGCCATAGGGCAGCTCCCGGAGGGACGTCAAGAAATGCTACTTCCTCTCCCTCCAAGACTTCTTCTTAATACTAAACCCAGAAGCCAATGAAGAAAAGATCAATGAAGAAAAAAAAAATCTGGATGGCAAACAGCAACAGGGTCCCCACGGCTTCTTGAAAAAAATGTCCAGCCTCCTGCCCAAGCTGGCTGTCCTCTAGGTCTGCAGTTTGACAGTCTAACACTGTGGGGCAGCACAGAGCTGAGCAGGCAGTCACCTCCATCAACCTGCCCCTCATACTTCTGTTCATACATCCCGAGCCCCCTTTTTAAGTGTCGGCCAGTTGTCCCTGCACTTAAACCTCTGCATCTGGGAGTCATGTGTGTCCAGACCGAGGCTCCACGTGTGTGGAAATCAAGAGAGGGGCCTTCCCCAGGTCACCGCCCACTCCTTGGCCTAAGGTCTGTGACTGGGGGAACGGGGCCATCCTGTGGAACCACAGCAGTCCAAACCTCCTCTGCTAAGGGACTCCCTCTTCTCTGAGCAGCCAACCAGGCCATGTGCACACAAGAGACTCTGGGGGCTGTTCCTTTCCCCTTTGCCCAGGATCCTGGGAGAGCACTTGCTAAAAATGGTCCCTCCCTGGGAGAAGGGGGCAGAAAGGCTGCCACAATGGGACACAAGGCGGGACACAGGCAAAGCTGCTTCTACAAAAAAGGCACCTGTCCTTGAAACTCCTGAACACCGCCTGCTAGAAGTTGTTCTAGCGTAAATCCAACGTTCAAGAGGGCCCAGGGTTTGGGGCGCCTGGGGGGCTCAGTCATTAAGCTCTGCCTTAGGCCCAGGGCGTGATCCCGGAGTCCTGGGATCGAGCCCCACATCGGGCTCCTCTGCTATAAGCCTGCTTCTTCCTCTCCCACTCCCCCTGCTTGTGTTCCCTCTCTCGCTGGCTGTCTCTATCTCTGTCAAATAAATAAATAAAATCTTAAAAAAAAAAAAAAAAAAGAGGGCCCAGGGCCTATATAAACGCAAGGATCGTGCTGCTCGCTGTTCTTCGTCTAGGATTTGACTCATGTCATCCCCGGCACCCTCAGTCGGCCCTCTAGCAGTGGAGCTGGACTTGACCTTACCGCCGGTGGGCTGGAAACCCTGGGAGAGTTTCCGTCTCAGTCTCGCTTTGCTCATCTATGAACCAGAGCCAACACTGATCTTGCAAAGGTTAAGAAAAGGCAACGGGAGGTCCTGGCACAAGGGTCTGGTGCCCAGAGTGACTCAAAAGGCCCTTCCAGGCTGGCGAGCTCACAGCCCACACCACCCAACGCCTGGGCCTCCCCAGCGTGCTGAGCTGAAGGAAGACGAGCTAGATGTTTGGAGGACTTCGAGTTGGCCCAGAACTGACAGTAGTAGCGACAGCCGCTCTAGAGCTATGCCCCATCAGCCTCCCAGCGCCCACTCTGGAGACCGCCCCCCTCTGGCCGCTGGACTGTTGCTCACAGTCCCAGTAGGACTGGCAAAAGGGGGCTGCCCTCAGGTCACCTAGTTTGGTGCTCGTGTTGGAGATGGGGACCCATCTCCCCCCCACCCCAGGGACAGGGAGGGCTTGCCCTCCACACCACGCAAGCCCCACGGAGCTCCTGGGGCTGGCGCCTTGGGGAGGTAGGTCCAGGAGCCTGCACCGTGGGGCACGTCTGGGAGAAGCAGGGGCCTGGCGATTGGGAGGAAAGCTGTGCCCTTCGTGCTGAGGTATGCAGCTCTCCAGGCCCGGGCTGTGGGGGCCCAGCCAGCTCAGCTCTGACCACGTCGGGCCCCCATGGCCACCCTGCCCTACTGATGGAGGGATGAGGGGGACCCTCTGTTCTCGCATGGGCCTGGCTGGGAGGAAGGGGTCAGCCAATGCCGGGGCCCCCGTGCCCGAGCCCCTCCACCCCCGTCCCCCCGACCCCAGCCCGGCAGGAGAGGCAGCCGCCTACGTTGCTGTGCTGGGACGAGCACAGGGACTCGACGGCCTGCAGTCTGTTTTCAGCCACCAGAAGCCTCTCCCGCAGCCTCTCGGCCTCCTGCTTGCTCTGGGCTTCTGACCGCTGCAGCAGCTCGTGGTCCAGCATCTTCTTCTCGGCCAGGGAGATCTGCTCCTTGAGGAACTCGATGGCCTGCGCCTGGCCCCGGTACTCCACGTCCAGCTTCTCCAGCTCGTGCAGCCGCAGCTCGGCGTCGCGGCGCTGGTCCTGGGCCTCCTGCAGCTCGAGCCGGTGCTGGCTGGCCTGCACCTCTAGCTGGGCCCGCCAGTGCTGCCGCAGCCCGGCCAGCTCCTCCTGGGCCTCCTGCAGCTTTTGCCGCAGCCCCTCCTTCTCCTTGACGTGCACGGCCGTCTCGATGTCATGCTTGGCCCGCAGGTTGCCCAGCTCGAGCTGGTGCTCCATCTTGATGCCCTCCATCACGGCCTTCAGCTCACCAATCTCCTTCTGCTGGGCACCCGGGCCCGAGTTCAGGGTGGCCTTGAGGTCCTCCAGGGACTTCTGATGGTCCGAGGCCAGCGAGTCCAGCTTGGACTTCCAGTTGTCCATGAGCCCCATGTTCTCGCTGGTGGCCTGCTGGACCTTGGCCTTGAGGTCCACCACCTCCTGCGCGTACTTCTCATTGGCCGCCCGGAGCTTCTCCACCTCCGCCTGGTAGGCCCGCAGCGCCTTCTCGTACTTGTCCCGCAGCACGCCGCTCTCCCTCTGGTGCTCCTTGCTGGCGGACAGCAGCCGCTCGCGCAGCCGCAGTGTCTCCGCGGCCTCGGGGTGGTCGGCGGGTGGCGGGCCCGAGTGCACCAGGCACTGCTGCAGCTCCTCGATCTCGCTGCGCCGAAGGTTCAGCTCCTCCTCCAGCTGCAGCACACGCGACTTCTCAGCCACCGTGGTCAGCTACCAGGGAGAGGGGGAGCCGGAGGTCAGCGGGCCAGCGGGAGGGCTGGGGGGGGATGCAGCCAGGGCAAGGGGGGAGGTTCGTGGAAGGGAAGGGCGCCCACCCCGCCCGAGTGCCCGCCCGCCACCGCCTCCCGAGAGACTGCCCTGGCTTGTAGCCCGGTGACTCAGGGAGTCGACCGTCCCTGCGGCCCTGTGTGGCTTGGGACAAATCAGGGGTTAAAAGAACCACCTGTTTGAGGTTCTGGCTTTCCTTAGGAGGGAATTTTGCACGGGGAGGGTCCCCAGCCGGAATGGGTCAATTCACAGAGGGGCTGTCTGGAGAGGATGGCCAAAGAAAGGTCTGGTTTAATGCCTGAGGCAGAACAAAATTAATGCTCCCAGACCCGCCTCCTGATGGATAACTGAGAGCAGAGGCTCCACCCTCCAAAAACCCACTTGGATCACGACGATCACGGTCGTATTTGAAACGATACATGTACAACTTTAAATCTTTTCCTAACTTAAAAAAAATTTGTTTTTGGAGGTGACCTTTAGTTCAGTAAATGTTTTTGTCTTTATAAATGAGGCTAAGCCCCAGATCAAGGTGCCTTGGGGTGGAGGGCTCCAGCCTGTCACCCGAGACTGGGTCGGTTTCTGCAACCAGCCTCCGCGCACACACGTGCATCCCACACAAGCACACACGGTCACCCAACAATGGCCAGTGTGTGGAAAGGCCGACCTGCAGAAACGGACCGTTGCTCGCCCCACCTCCCACCCTGCTCAGAGGGTCCGAACCCATCGGTGCTAGCCAGCTGTTTAGCTCCATGGCCAGAAGTGCAGCTGGGCTGGGCAGGCCAGCTGTGTGGATGTGTGCACCTGCACAGGGAGCCGGTCCCCTGGGCAGGCGTGGTGGGCGCGGAGGGGCCAGCCGGGCCCAGAACCTGCCCTGGGACTTGGTGGGACCTCACCCCCACAGAGCTTTCCCTGATCTATTGTATCTCAACAGCCCCACCCCTGGGTCTGACACAGAATCTCATGCCCTAGGGACACCCCCACACCCCCAAAGCCCCAGGTCCTTCAGGCTAGCCTCTCCTGCCACAGAATTAAGACCCCCTGGGCCAGAGAAGCCTGGATCTGCAGTCCCCCGACCTCCTGCCTTCCTCAGCCTCCCCCACTTGGGGAGAAGGGAGACGTGGATAGGTTGTCACTGTGCCTGCCCATATATATAAGGGGCCGACCGTTCCCAAGAGGCCCCCCCCCATTTCTGAACATGACAAAGCCTTGTCACGGCAATGCATGGGGAGGGAGGGAGGGGGAGGGCCTCGCAGGACATCCCCAGCCATGGGGCCATGAACTGGGGCGCACGGTCCCAGAGAGCCAAGACCCCCTCCTCCCCAACAAGCGTCATGTGGCAATGGAGTCAAAGCATCCCTAGACCTCGACTTCCCTCCTGGAAGGGGTGCAAAAAAGGCGAAACACAATAAGGATAGCAGCCAAAGGCAGAAAAAATAATAAAACAGAGAAGCCGGAGGAGGCGAGAAGGGGCCAAGGCGCCCACGGGGCCGGAGGCGGCGTTACCCTGTTGTCGGCTAATTCGCGGAGCAGCCGCTCAGCCTGCGCCTTCTCCAGTAGCAGGCTCCGCTCCAGCTCCCCAATGCGCGCGTGCTCCAGCTGCGTCTGGGTCTGGGCCACCCCGGCGGGTGGGGAGGCGGGCCAGGGGAGAGGAGTACAGGGCAGAGGAAGCCGGAGGAAGAGAGAGGAAGAGAGAGAGAGAGAGAGGCGGCGTCATCTTCCGTGAATGAGACAGGAGAGCAGGTCGAGGAGAGGAGGTGGCGCGAGGACAGAGGAAGTCCGGGGAGGTGGGCCGGGCTGGGTCCGCCAGCTGCCCCCCTTTGGGGCCCTAGGTGGGTTTGCTTCAAGGCAGTGGAGGGGCTGCGGCAACCCCACCCCCCAAGCCACCCCACCCAGGAGAGGGTGGTCACAGGGCACAGGGCTCCCCCCTGACACCCCTTGCGGCTCTGGGGAGGGGCCCCAGTCTCCTCCTGCTCCCCATCGGGCCGTTGCTCATTTTAGGCACAGGATCTTGCCCACTGCAGGCCCCGGGATGGATGGATCAGTAAAGGAACCCAGGACTCCAGGCTCCCCAGGCCTGAGCTGAAGGTGCAAGAACCAGTGGAATGGGAAGGTTTTAAAAGATATCTCTACCCCATCGTGATTCTCCCAGCCTGGCCTCCCTGGTGGAGGCCAGGCTCTGCCTCCCACTGCCCTGCCCAAGCTCAGTGACTCGGTGCCCATCCCCCGGGGACCCCTGCGGAGGATGCCTGGTCTCCCCAAAGCACAAGAACGCTTTTGTTCTGGCTTCCCACGCTAACAAAGCCCGATGTTCTCGCGGCATCCAGCCTGGCATTTGGGTTTCTCGTAACAGACTGGCAAGGGTGGCAGGGGCCAAGGGTGCCGGCTCGGGGGCGCCCGGGGCAATCTGGAGACCAAGTTCATTGTGCGGAGAAGCCAGGGGGTCCTCCTCAGCCTCCAGCCCCAGGAGAAGCAGTTTAGAGCAAATCTGCGGGGCCAGTCTGAAGAGGTAGGGCTTCCCCACACTGCACATACGTGTAAAAGCAAGCACACGCACACCCGTCACCAGCAAGGGTGTAAACCCATCTGAGAAACACGCCTGCAATCCCTACAGAGCTAGAGAGACGGTTCTGTCCTCTGGCCTATGATCTTATCTCTGCGAATGTTCCTGAAGGAACAACTAAAAAGGTTCTCTGTCTCCCTCTCTCTCAAGAGGGCATCATGCCACAGCACTAAGAAGCAGTCAGCCTCGGGCTCTTCCAGGAAATTACAGGCTGACAATGGTGTCTCGGGGTCAGCCCCTGGGGGGTGGGAGGCTCATCCCCACCCTCCTCTCCCAGAGCACGGGCACCGCAGCTCGGCCCAGGACCCACGCTAGGTGGCGCAGGATCATAAATGATGACTGGTGTCTCTGCGGACAAGAAAAAGCCCCCAGACTCAGAATTCCAAGATAGCCTCATTTGGTGCTCTCAAAAGGACGCCCCCCCAACCTCCCAGCATCACCCCCTTTCCAAACTTCTAGCCTCCTGTTCTGTGGGCTGGGGTCTCCATGGGGGCACAGGGAAATCCACAGGGGACTTGCTTCGAGTGCTTGCTTAATTAAGATAAATCCAACCACAGGAACCTGAGGGTGGAAAACAGCCTCTAAGGCTCCATTTTAGGTGGGGTGGGTGATCTGGCCTTCCGTCCGCTCCAGGGACTCCACCCAGGGTGTGAGGAGTGGGGCCACCACGTTCCTGCTTCTCACTCTCAAGGTCCCTGGAGCTGATGTTCAGAAACCCACGCCCATGGTCAAGGTGCTGGAGGCAGCCTAAGGGTGGAAGCAACTTTTGTCTCCTGTGCTAACTTTAGAACCTCTCCCCGCAGACACTGTGCCCACACCCCTGCAAAGCGCAGAGCCACCGCCTTGGGATAGCCCTCGGGCTGGAATCGTTAGTGGGGGAGGAGATTCCCCACCTGCACTGGGGGCTCCTGAAGGTCAGAGGCCTGCGTCACTGCTCTTGACCCTCTTTAGTCCTCACAGCGCACCAGTCAGCAGAGAGCTGACTCTGAGTTCCCGAGCCTGGCCCTCCCTGTTACCACGGGTCCTCCCCTGCAAGTGATCCAGTGACCCCACAGATGCTATTTAATTAACAAAATCATCACACGTAAGCCCCGGATGACTGATTAATCGACAACAACCAAACCCCAACAAGGTCGGGTCCCCACTCGGGTGGCAGCGGGGAGAGGCACCCACGTGCTCATGGTGCAATGGGGCGAACATCTGTTCAAGAACGGAAAAGAACCGGAAAAGCTGCCCCCGGCCTGTAACATGGGATTCCCACTCCAGCAGAAGCACTTTCCCTGTGCTCCTGCCCTGTTCGGACAGTGGGGACATGACGGGGCACGAGACAGACAGGGCCACCCGCAGGGGTGTACATTGTGGGGATGGACGCAAACAATAGAGGGTTTCAGGTTGTGGCTGGAGCTGGGAACAGGGCGGGGGGGGGGTGCAGGGATGGAGGTAATTTCTCGCTGAGAAATACAGTGGATGGTGAGGCCCGAAGGAGAAGCAGGAATGGGCACATGGAGACGCTCAGAGGCAGACAGAGCCTGGGGCGTCCAGGAAGAGAGGAGCCCCACGGACCCTGGGCACAGGTGCGCAGGGCTGGGTTCCCGAGGGGCTCCTCTGGGCCACTCTGGAAGAGCCTACGGTTCCCTGGGGCTGTAGTGCCAGATGTGTGCAGGGAAGCAGCAGGGGCTGGTTTACCTTTTTAGATTTGGTCAGCGGTTTGCTTTACAGTCACGCTGAGAGGGGGCTGTAGGTGGGGGGAGAGCTGGACCAGGGTCGGCCATGAGTTTATCAACACTAAAGCCTGCAGCCGGCCAATGAGGAGCGTTCATCATAGCTTCCTCCCCACTTCTGTGCAGGCTCAAAACCGCCCAGCGTTCAAAATGCCAAAGCTGTATTTTTAAGGGCTCTCTGGCTTCAGTGTGGAGAACGGACCGCGGAAGAACACAGGAGGTGCCAAGTAGGGGCCGGCGCGGCTGTCCGAGGCAAGGTGCTGGGGCCTGGCCCAGGGAGGTGGCCGTGGGGAGGCAGAGAAGTTTTCCTCCTCCCTCCCCGTGGGGAGGCAAGGTCAAGGTCAGGAGGACTTCTGACGGAGGGATGAGGGAAAGATTCGAGATGAGTCAGTTAAGCAACCATCTGTGGGGCTGCAGGGCCAACTGCTGAGACGGAGGGAGGGGAGGGTCAGGGACAAATGGGGAGATCTGTTTGCACAGGTTCTGTTGGGGGTGCTGTGCTGGGTTGAACGGTGTCTCCCAAAACCTCACCTTCACCTGGAGCCTCCGAATGGGGCTTTGTTTCGCAAGAGGGGTCTCCGTACACGTGATTAGTTAAGATGAAGTCATACTGGTGGACCCCAACCCCAATGACGGGTGTCCTCATTTGAAGGCAAGTCAGAGCCACAGGAACACGCAGGGACAAAGGCCATGTGGCGACAGAGCCGGTGACTCAGTTACAAGCCGAGGGATGTCAAGGGTTGCCAGCAACCTTACTGGAGCTGGGAGAGAGGCATGGAAAGGGTTCGGAAGCAAGCCTGCCGATCGCTTGATCTCAGATGTCTGGCTTCCGGAACAGTGAGAAAATAAGTGTGCGTGGTTTAAGCCACTGAATTGTGGTCATTTGTTACGGCGGCCCCTGGAAACTGCTACTGGGGCCCGTCTCTCCCTCCTCCTGGGGGAGATGTCCACAAGGCACACCAGGGTGGCGCTCGGGGGGGACCGAGGGAATCGTGAGCTCACAGAGGACACCGAATGACACAGACTGGAGGCTCTCAGGGACAGCGAAGATCGAGGGGCAAAGGGGCCTTGAGACAGGCTGACATTTAGAGATCAGGAAGGAGACTAAGAGGCTGGAACTGGGGAGTGAGGCCAGGAGTAGGACAAGCAGAGAGATGGGGTGACAGCTGGTGGGAGACCAGGAGCTCACAGGAATGCTCTGGGTTTTATTTTTGACTCTGGAGATGGGTGGGTGTGAGCAGAACTTTGGAACCATTTGTGTTCTGGTCGTCATGAATGTGGTCACAGGAAAAACAGCAGCAAGGGGACCCCAGTGCCCCTTGACTGGCTGGCTGTCACTGTCACTGTCTCTCCCAGGCTCTCCTAGTTGGGGCCGAAGGAGCTGGGATGGAGGCCTAATCCAAAACCAGCCAGCTCATTGGCTAGCCTGGGACCAATCGGATTCTCTCCAGAGGACAGAGGTAGGTGATGGCAGGAGGCGGGTGCTGGAGCCTGGCGGGGCCAGGAGGAGGGAGCAAATGTGCCAAGAGTCCAGGAGACACAATCAGAGAGACAGAGGAGAAAGAGAGAGACAGACAGACATGCAGACTGCCCACGAGTCAAGAGCAGAGGGAAAACCCTGAGCAGAGAAAGAAGGGGCTTGGCTCCTGATGCTATTTCTTGCGTGGGGTCCTTGAACTGCCGGTGACAGTTCCCTGTAGACGTTCAGTAAACCCCGTTGAGTGAAGTGCACACGAAGGGTCTCTGTCCCTTGCACCCACAGGTGCTTCTTCCAGAAGCCCACCCCAACTCCTGCAAGAGGGCAGCCGCCCAGCCGGAAAGCCAGCCAGAAAGCAGCCACATGACCTGTCACCTTGGCTACGAGGGAAACGTACAAGAGAACATCCTAATTACGCTGGGCTGGGGCTCCTACGTCGGGGTTGTACCCCAACATCCATCCTTAAAGCCCGGGTGGCAAAATCTCCATTAGGGGTAGCTGGCAGCAACTCTACCCAGATCACTCATGTCCCTCCCCTAGCCAGAGTCATCCAGGGACAGGACACCCACAGATACACTTCTGCTGGGCAATGAAGCCATGGGCTCTTAAGGCAGCCCCTTTACAAGATCAGAAACCATAATTTCTAATTTGAGCTCAGAAATGATCTAGTGCAGGGGCGCCTGGCGGGCTTAGTCGGTGCAGTGTGTGACTCTTGATCTCAGGGTTGTGAGTTCGAGCCCCACGCTGGGTGCAGAGATTCCTTAAAAATAAAATCTTAAAAAAAAAAAAAAAGACCTAGTGCAGTGATCCCCAAAGTGTGGCCCCTAGACTGGCATCACCTGGGAACTTGCTAGAAATGCAAATTCTCAGGTCCCACCCAGACCTCCGGAACAGCCACTGCGAGGCTGGGCCCAGCACCGTGTCTGAACACGCCCTCCCGGTGATGGATTCGCAAGTCTGAGAATCACTGGCCTAGTTCAACCTCCTCTTTCGCAGATGAGCAAAGCGAGGCCTGGGGAGGGAAGGGACTGCCCAGAGCCTGTCAGGGCCAGGAGAGCGTGCAGAGGACTGAACTCACTGTCCCCTGCCCCATCCGACAGCTGCAGGAGTCCTCGTCCCTCGTCACCTCCCAGGGAGCTGGGAGGACCACAGCAGCGAGGCATTCCTGCCCACCCAGCTGTGGCCTCATGAGCCCTGAGGTCTTTGCGTGACGTAGTGAGGAGGGCTGGGGGTGGCGGGGGGCCTTCACTAACTGATGGGAGCACCCGTCCCTCAGCTCAGAGAGGGTGGGGGGGGGAGTGAAGGCTCACCTCTGCGCAGACCCCCCGCCCAGGTGTTGTAACTCAGGAGACGCCACAAGTGGTCCTCCTGAGGGCTGTGCTCGGGAGTCAGGAGTCCTGGGTCCTGGTCCTAGGGGCTGCCGCCTCGCTCCCTGACTGGGTGAGTCCCTTTGACTTCCTGCGGCTGTTTTGCCATCTCTAAGCTCTGAGACTCAACAAGAAGCTACTTCCAGCCAACCTGTCATGTGGAATCCAGGACAAATGAAGGACCCAAGGGATACCTTTAGGGCTATTGCCCAACAAAGAAGGGACAGAGGAGTCCGGCCACTATGTTCTCAGGCCTAGTCCTGGGGCAACCCTTGGTCCACCCCACCTGGCTACCAAACAAACGGAAGAATGGCCGCCTGGGGTTCGTGGAGCTCAGCCATTGCCCCCCGCCCCTCCGACGAGTCTCTCATGACCTACCCCCGCCCCAGTCTCCCAGGGGCCCCTTTGGGATTTCTCCCTTGACATGTCCCCAGTCCCCTCCCAGGGAGGCCAGAGCTGCTGCCTGGTCCTCAGGAGCATGTGCCCTGCAAGGGCTGGGCCCGGGGAGGGGAGCACGGAGCTGGGGGGGTGGGCGGGGCAGTCCTCCGACCATTACCTCCAGGTCTCCCTTGGTGATGGACTCCTCCTCCACTCGGAACTGCAAGTCCTCCACCTTCCTGCAGGGGAAGAGGGGGCTGAGCGGGCTGGGCTCAGGGCCGTGGGCCTCAGCTCAGGGAGGGCAGAGAGGGGCTCAGACCACGCCAGAGTCACGGTTTCCAGAGCCTCCTGGAAACCTCTCGCCCTCCCAACTGCTGGCTCCGTGCTCTGCTCAGAGACCACCAGCTTCTCTAAAACGGGGGCATGTCAGGCAACACCCTTCCTCCCTAGGGTGGCTGTGGGACCAGGTAGCAGGATGGGCTTGGAAACTGCAGCTGCAAGGAGAACAGTCTGCCCGGAGGGAGGGAGGGAGAGTAGGTTTCTTTCCCTGCTGACCTCACTCTCATCCCCTCCCCGCAAAATCGGGGGCCAGAGTCCTGGGGCTGCTCCCTGAGGAGGGCCCCCACTGGCCTGCTGCAGGCGTTGGAAGCCACCCTCGGGGAGACACAGTCACCCACCCACATGCCAAGACAGCACCGGGGAGACGCGGGCACAGAACCGCTCACGGAGCTGCCCTTCCCGGGGGCCTCCTACAGCTCCAGGCATACAGATGGGGACGTGGGGCCGGGAAGGGCAAGAGACCTGCCCAAGGCCACCCAGCAAGCCCAGGGGACTGCACCCAGGCCCTTGGTGAACACGACCCCCAAGACATCTTCAAGTTTTTTTGTTTGTCAGCATCCGGCGTGTTGCCATGGGAACCAGATGTGTGGGCCCCGAAAACTGTCTCAGGCAGATATAAATAAGCCCTTCTCGCTCCTAGTCAGACGGTAACAACAGCCTGGGGCGGGGGCTGAGGCTGGGGGGCTGCCTGAGGCACGGGGGAGGGGAGGGAGCCCCAGAAACCTGGGTGTCGGCTAGGGGGACAGGGAGAGGACCTGGGCCAAGAGAAGCCCCGTCCCCTGTAGGCTCTGTCCCGCAGGTGACCCAGGACCAAGTCAGGCCAGAGGCGCCGCACAGGGGGAACCACAGTCCCCACTGGCCACGGCGGCGGGACAGAAAAACCCGCGTCCTCACCAACAGCCTGGTGGCCTCAGGCAAATCCCCGCCCGCTCTGAGCCTCAGTTTCTTCATCTGTGACATGGGGGCAATAGCCGCCTCCCGGGCTCATGGTAAGATAGAGACAGCACACGGAAGCCCTCAGCCTGGGGCTGACACCTGAAGCAAGGTGTTTCCAGGGGCCTTTCAGAGCTGCTTCTCGGAGCCTCAGCGTCCTGACCCCGCCAAGCTGGGAGCTCCACGCACAACCCAGCCCAGCGGGGTGCTCTGAGGATGCAGCTGGTACGAGAGGGGGGCCCCCCACCCTGCATGCTCCCCTCAGGATGTCCTACATGGGCAAGTCAGGAAGGAGAGCAGCGGACAGAAGTGATGACTCCTCAGGCCCGCCAAGATGGGGATCATCACCCCACTTTGCAGATGAGGGGCACGCCCGCAGAGCTCAAATGTCCCCCAGGCCCAGGGCGGGGGTGGGGGGCATACCTCCTCTCCTCCTCCAGCTGGTTGGACAGGTCTACCTTCTCCTTCCGCACGCTCTCCACCAGCAGCCGGGCCCGCTGCAGCTTCTCCTCTGCTTCTGTAACATACTGGGCCCCGAGCAAGGGCCAGCCCCGCGTCAGCCTCCTCCTGGGACTGGGGTCCAGGTGGGGGAGGGCTGTGAGAGAGGCAGAGGGGTGCGAGGAGCCAGGCCTGCCACTCCCCTGCCGGCTGGTGGGACACAGACCGTGGTGGGCCTCGCTGTGAGGGAGGAGGGCCCAGCCAGGAACGGTAGAGGCCAGCATCGCCCAGTGGGAACCTCAGGTCCACATGTCCCCAATGCCCAGTGCCCCAGTGCCTGTCACATCCCTCAACCCCTAACGGCCTAAGACCCACTGTCTTGGGAAGGCCTCTGTCCCAGCACACACGGGCGCCTGGCCTTAACCATCCCAGCACTTGAGGGCGGGCTAAGCCAGGCTTCCGAGGGGGTGGGGACCCAGGAAGGATCTGTCACATAGGAGACAAACATCTCCATCAGGGAAGAGAAGCGAGTGACAGCAGCAGACCCAAGTCAACAGGCGAGGCCTCACTGCCCTGAAACCCAACACCCCGTTCTACTTGAAAGCATGATCTGAAACATGGACGGGTGTAGACCAAAAAATGTGTACGTGAGTATATTTAGACAATGTGAGTAATTGGAAATAACTTGAACCACCGCAGGGGACTGGCCACGTCGGTAAGGACACAGCCCGTGAAAGATGGCCACGCAGCCGCAAAAACAGGCAAGAATTTTCCATGACCTAGAAAATGGTCCCACTCTAGTTAAGTAGGAATAAGCACGAAAGAGCCAGGCTCCAGATCCATCAGGAGGAGGAAGAGAGGTCTTAGGATTCTATGCGTGAGGGCGGCCCGCAGGCTGACCCGGGGGGGGGGGGGGGGCGCCGCTGGTGCCCTCTGGATAACCCCCGCCCCAACCCCCACCCCGCCGGCCCAGCCACCTGCTCGTGCTGGGCCTTGAGTAGGGCGATCTCCTTCTCCACTTCGCAGATGTGGCTCGTGGCCTTGGCCACCTCGGCCCGCTCCAGGTCCCGCTCGGCCAGCAGCTGCTCGATGTGCTGCTGCTTCTCCTTTAGCGCCTCTTGCAAGGCCGTCGTGCCCGATATCTTGCGGGCATAGCGCGAGGAGGTCTCCGTGAGCTGCGGGAAGGCGCGGGCGCAGGCGAGACTCAGGGATCTGGGGCACCATCCTGACAGCAGCTCGAGCGCCTCGCCTCCCAGGGGCCTGCTCCTCCCTGCCGGTGCCCTAGACGCTCTCCATTGGGGGGATCGTGACATTCAAGATGCAGGGAACTCCCGGCTCTCAGAGTCACGACCCCTGAGAGTCACAGCACCCGGGCTCAGGTGGACTCCCTCACCTGGGCCCCTTTCTCTGCATGCATCCTAGACTCCCAACCTACACTCAGCTTGCACAGAAGGCCCTGTGCCCAGCAGGGCAGCCTCGCCTTCTCCCCTCACCCAGGGTGCCTGTGGCAACCTTGAATTCCCTGCCCTACACCTGCCTCCCACCCGTATCGCCTGTCCTGTATCCGTAGGCCCCTCCTTAACTCCCAGGAAAGGGGTTAGGCTACTGACAAATAGGTAATATAAAAATAACAAGAAATGTAAAAGGATCAATCTTTCCTAGTAAAAGATATCAACTTTCATCTATATTTTTCTTTCTTAAGTAAGTTCTATGCCCAATGTGGGTACTGAACTCGTGACCCTGAGATCAAGAGTCTGTACACACCACTGACTGAGCCGGCTGGGGGTCCCTACGCTTTCACCTTTGTTAAAAAACCCCATGGAGGGATACCTGGGACCAGTTCAAGTCAGGGGAGACCGGGACACCCGGATCCTTCTGTCCCTACGTACCCCCTGCCCCCCCCCCCACACCAGGGTACTCCTCCGCGGCTCCCCCCTCACCAGTCCGCTGCGGCTGGGCCGGCCCCCCACGGAGGAGGCCACAGAGCTGACTGAGCTGATGGAGGAACTGCTGGGGCTGTGGGTCAGTGCCGAGACCCCCATGGCCATGCGCTTGGTCTTCTTGGCCTTGGCCGGGCTGGTGGACGGGAAGCCGATGCGGATTACCTTGTGGATGGGCGCGAAGAGACCAAACTTGGGTGGGCACTGGAAGTACCTGGGGGAGGCAGGAGAGACCCACACCGCTGTCACGGCTCACGGTCCCGAGCTGCCCCTAGCCTCCCCTAGCACAGAGGCTAACACCCTCACCCCACAACGAGTAGATGGGACTCCCAGAAACGGAACACAAGTGAATAGGGCCTGAGATTCTCTGCGGCCATAACAAGACATTGGGCATTTTTAGGAGGGGTCAGGGGTTATAACAGTTACCCAGCACCCACTCTGTGCCGGTCCCTTTATGGGAGTGCTCATTTCTATCCCCCAGCCACTCTATTCTTACCCACATTTCACAGATGAGGAGATAACAGGCTCAGAGAGGTTAAGGAACTTGCCTGCAGTCACACAGCTGGTTAAATGGCAATGCCAGGACTGAACCCACCAGTCTTCTGGGCGTGGCTCCCACACACCATTCAGAGGCCCCCCCAGCCCTATCTGCAGCCCCCACTCTCATGACTGCCCCTGGGTCACCCCAGACCCAGGGAACCCTACTGACCACAGAGCTCCCAGCGGGGAGCAACCGAAGCCTAAAGGAGCTGCTGCCCCACCTGCCCCCAAATTCTGAAGGCAGGAGTGAGCTGAAAGAAACACGCATCTTGTGAACAGGAAGGCACAGTGTTGTCATGGGAACTCAGGACTATCTTCTCTCAAAACCTCTCTGGGCATAGATTCCACGGGGGACAGGGCAGCCGGTCCTGTCCAGTTCCTGCCTCGCCTTGAAAGTGCCCCCATCCCGCCTCTCCCTGCAGGAAGAAGGTCTTTGCTAGGACCGTGCCCCCCTGCGTAGCAGTCCTTCCTCAAGCCTATGGCAGAAGCAAAAAGCCTGCTTCCCTGCGAGAGCTGGGTGAGGTCTGGCTCCTCCCTGGGGGCTTGGCCTGAACCACAGTGACCCTCCTTTCCAGAGCAGTCACAGCCTCACCTGGGCCGCCTAGCGACAGCCGGTGCGGGCAGTGGGGCCGCCAGGCCTTAGCTTCATGCCCCTCCCAGACACTGCTCACCCAGAACCTCACACCCCGGGCCCAGCCTTGCACCCTCCCAACCCAGCCTTCCCGGCAGCCAGGTCCCTCGAGAGACCTGGAGCCCTGCAGTGACCCCACCCCTGGCTGTAGGGCACTGGACAGTGTCAGAATATTTCCTGTGTCACCCAGGGGGACTCCAGGGACCCCTCCCTCTCGTTTCCACGGCTCCTGCCCCACATAGTCACATGTGGCATGGAAGCGGGAACCCAGAACCAACGACTCTCCTAGCACTTGCCTGTGACTCTGCGTGACCTTGAGCAATGACCTCTCTGGCCTCTGTTCTCTCATCTGTAAAATGGGGATGCTATTCCTCAGCCAGAAGGAAGGTGGCAGTACCTCCACCATCACGTCTGGCTCAGCTACCCAGAGCCTCAACACCAGCTTCGTCAGATGCCCCAGCCCCAGCCCCCGCATCTACCCCAGCTGAAGAGGAGCCCCTCCCAGGTGCCCCGGGGGAAGTCCACCATACCTGGTGCCCGCCACCGCCCCATCGTTCTTCCCAAGGGGCTCGTCCAGCTCCACGCCGCACCACTCGCCCTTGGCAAAGTCTGTCTCCCCCACGTACCGCACCACGCCAGTCTTCGTCCCGCCAACCTGTTGGCACACAGACAGACTCAGGTCCAGAGGATGCAGTGGGCCCAGGCAGAGACGGGCACATCCCATCTCTCCCTTCCAGTGTGCAAGGGACAGGGAAGGTAGGGGTGAGGAGGAGGAGGGGCCCAAGGGCAGTGGGGAGGGATATCGTCCCATGCAAGAGCTTTGGAGACAGACAGACTTGCACTGAAACTCTGCCACGTACAAGCTGTGTGAGCTTGGGCAAGTTACCTGACCTCTCTGAGCTTCAGCGTCTTCATCTGTATAAAGCATTGTTTTCTTTCTCTCCCCCAGGATTAAGTACTTTTGAGCACTGTCTGCCACATACTAAAGCGTCAATCAACTTTATCTTTTTTTTTTTAAAGATTTTTTTATTTATTCATTCGACAGGATAGAGACAGCCAGCGAGAGAGGGAACACAAGCAGGGGGAGTGGGAGAGGAAGAAGCAGGCTCATAGCGGAGGAGCCTGATGTGGGGCTCGATCCCATAACGCCGGGATCACGCCCTGAGCCTAAGGCAGACGCTTAACCGCTGTGCCACCCAGGCGCCCCGACTTTATCTTTAAAAATGGTTTTTGGTGGTTGCCAGGGGCTGGAGGGATGGGGAAATCTGGAGTTGTTTAATGGGAATCGAGTTTGAGTTTTGCAAGATGAAGAAGACCCGTGGATCGGGGGTACAGCAACGTGAATGCACTTAACACTACGGAAAGGTATATTTAAGGATGGTTAGAAGGTCAATTTGAGGGGTGCCTGGGCGGCTCAGTCAGTTAAGCGTCTGCCTTTGGCTCAGGTCATGATCCCGGGATCCTGGAATCAAGCACCACGTCGGGCTCCCTGCTCAGCGGGGAACCTGCTTCTCCCTTTCCCTCTGCCCCAGCTCATGTTCTCTCTCTCTCTCAAATAAATAAATGAAATCTTTAAAAAAAAAAAAAAGTCAATTTTCCGTGTGTTTTGCCATAATTCGAAAAAACCCTCAAAGGACAGGCCAATAAGTGTGACATTCCTCTATATACATAGTGGGCCCCTGAGCAACACAGGTTTGAGCCATGTGGGTCCACTTCCATGGGGATTTTTTGGATAAATACGGTACTGTGAATGTCTTTTCCTTATGACTTTCATACTAACATTTTCTTTCCTCTAGCTTACTTTATTCTAAGAAGACGGTACATAACACACGTAACATACAAAATATGCATTAATCGACTGCTTATGCTATCAATAAGGCTTTCCCATCAACAGTAGGCTATCAGTACTTAGGTTTTTAGGGAGTCAAGAGTTAACACGCGAATTTTTGATTGTGCAGGGGGTTGGCACCCCTCACCCCCTGGAGGTTCAAGAGTCAAATACTTCCAAAGCTTTAAAAAGCCCTAGACGGGCGCCTGGCTGGCTCAGCCAGTTAAGCGTCTGTCTTCAGCTCAGGTCGTGATCCCGGGGTCCTGGGATCGAGCCCCTCTGTCGGGCTCCCTGCTCAGCGTGGAGTCTGCTTCTCCCTCTGCTCCTCCCCTCAGCTTGTGTGCGCTCTCTTGCGCAAAAATAAATAAATAAATATTTTTTTTTACAAAACAAAAAGCCCTAGAAGTTTCTCTACCTCACTCCAGAAGCAAACATTTCAACTTTCTTTCTTTTTTTTTTTTTTAAAGATTTTATTTATTTATTCGACAGAGATAGAGACAGCCAGCGAGAGAGGGAACACAAGCAGGGGAGTGGGAGAGGAAGAAGCAGGGTCATAGCGGAAGAGCCTGATATGGGGCTCGATCCCATAACGCCGGGATCACGCCCTGAGCCGAAGGCAGACGCTTAACCGCTGTGCCACCCAGGCGCCCCAACATTTCAACTTTCTAAGCTGAATTTTTCGGTGTTGGCCTCCTTATTTCTAACACTTACAGTGCTATTTCTTCATTTCTGAATTTTGGGTGACCCCCCCCCACTTCCCATCAAGGAAGGGGAGGCGTCAGCTCCCCCTTCATCACTGCCTCACGCGTGCGCGCACACACGTCCCAACTCTGCCCCCTTTCCAAGCGGCGTCTCCATTTTGATCGGATTCCGGGTTTACCGTTCTGGAGATTAAGTAAATATTGTTCGTGGCTGAGTATGGGAGGCTGCAGGTGCTTCTCCTTTCCGGCACAAATTCTCCCCTCCAGATAACCACAGACTTTTGTGATCGTTCGCTTGCCTAGCTTTTACGGACTTAAGACGAGTTCCACCCCGAACTTTCTCAACTGGGAAAGGGATGGGGAATTCCATCAAGTTCTTTCTGAAGAAGACCTTTCTGCAGCCACGTGACCCACTGTGAGGCCACCCGCCCCAGGTCTCCCATCACCATCGCCGTGAAGAGTCCCTTCGCCTCTCTCCTGGCTTGGACCCCGCTTCCTGGATCCTAGGTCTTCCAGTTTTCTTGGTTTACTTCCTTATTTTGGCTTACTTACTCTTTTCTCAGTCCACTTCCTTATTTTTAAGAAAAGGTGCAGGAAGAAATAAACTCCTTGAACCTTTGCATTTCGGACATTGTTTTTACGCTAGCCTCGCTTTGGCTCAATCGAGGTCAAAATTCAGGTAACATCAAATTCACCATTTTAACCAGTTTAAAGGGTACAAGTCAGTGGCTTTCAGTTTGCAACCGTCACTGCGATCTGATCCTGGGACATTTTCATCACCCCCAAAAAGAAACCCCGTGCCCAGGAGCAGACCCCCACCCCCAGCTCCTGGCATCTACTCTTGTACTTTCTGTCTCTTTATACTGCCTTATTCCGGGTGTTTTCCATCGATGGAATCACCAGTATGTGACCCTTTGGGTCCAGTTTTCTTCCATTTGCGTAGCGTTTGCAAGGTTCCCCCATGTTTATTAGCATCCGTATCATTCATCAGCAATATTCCTTTTTATGGCCAAATAAAATTCCAGCGTATGGATGACATCATATTTTGTTTGTCCGTGTATCCACCCATGGACGTTTGGGAGGTCTCCACTTTTCTGGTTGGTGTGAATAAAGTTGCTGGGAACATCCGTATACAAGTTGTTGTGTGAACACTTGCTTCCCCTCGCTCTTGAGTGAGTTTGGCCGGGTCCCTTCCTTTAGGATTTCAAAGCCTCCCATCTTCCAGGGCTGCTGTTGAGACGTTCCAAGTCCATCTGAGTCCTGATCCTTCAGGAGAGCCCATCTGCCCGCTCCGGAGACCTGTAGGACTCGCTCTCTGTCCCAGGGTTACGCAGACACACAGCGAGGTGCGTTGGTGGGAGCCTCTTCCAACCCCTTTCCTGCGCTCCCGAGGGCCCCTCTAACCAAGAAACCCTTGTCCATCCCGGGAAACTTCCCTGCATTCCTTACTTGACTTCCACCCTCCCTTTCCTGTGTTCTCTTTCTAGAACCACTGCATTTGGAAGTTGGACCCGCTGGACAGGTCCTCTGAGAGTTTTATCTTCTCTCCTGTTTCCAGCTGTCTTTTGGTTCTGCTTTCTGGGAAATTTCCTTAAATTCCTCTTCTAAGACTTCTGTGCAGGTTCTTAGATGCGTAATCAGATGTTTTTCATTTCCCAGAGCTCTTCTGTGCACTGAAGCGTCACCCTCATATATTCAGTGGTGTTCTGTTCAGATTTCATGCCTGTGTGACCTTCTCTACTTTCCCAGACGACCGGCCACTGTCCCCCACAAGGCTTCTGCGTGGCCGCTGAGGAGGGCACGGGCTTGGCAGCCAGAGTTCTAGAAGCAGCCAGCCGGGAAAGGGGCTCAGCCTTCAGGATCCAAATGGTCCTGGAATCCTCCTTTTTATTTTTTATTTATTTTTATTTTTTTTATTTTTTTAAAGATTTTATTTATTTATTTGACAGAGACAGCCAGCGAGAGAGGGAACACAAGCAGGGGGAGTGGGAGAGGAAGAAGCAGGCTCATAGCGGAGGAGCCTGATGTGGGGCTCGATCCCATAACGCCGGGATCACGCCCTGAGCCCAAGGCAGATGCTTAACCGCTGTGCCACCCAGGCGCCCCGAATCCTCCTTTTTAAATCCAGCCTGCCTGGGATTACCCCCCGCCGCCGCCGGCCGGCTCAGGAGATGAAGCATCTGTCCGAGGCGTCTGCAGGAGGGACGGTCACTGGGCAGAGTGGGGCAGGGATGGGAAGTCGGGGGAGTTTTCAGCCAATTCTCCCGTCTCTGGACCCAACATCAGCCCCATTTCCAGAGGCCACCGCGCAGCCAACTCCTGAGCCTCGGCTTGCTGAGGGGAACATTGATTGCTTCTCTGCTTTTCTGGCTGCTGCCTATGGACTTGGCTGCCCTGGGTCTCTGCTGTCATTGTTGCTGTCCCCTCTCTTGTTCTCTTTGTCCTCGAGGCTTTAAAAAAACTCCCTTCCCTGTCGTTCTGGGGCAGGTTCAGGAAAAAGCGAAAGCAAACGCGTGTGTTTATCTGCGGCTTTTGCCTGAAGCTAAAGGCTCCCTCCTCTGATGCCCACTCAGTGGGCCTCCTGTGGACCAGCTCGCGAATCAAATCTCCACTCCGCTCCCGCACGGACTGTGTACCAACCATAACGAAGACACGAATTCTAAACCTCCCAACTCTGTGAGGGGGGCAGCGTTACCCCACTCCCAGATGAAGAGACTGAGGTTCAGAGTGGTCAGTGAGTGGCAGAGCCCGGTGGGCTTTACTCTGCTGCTTCTTCAATCCTGGCTGGGCACAATGACCACGCCCCACTGTCTTGGACCCTCCCCCCCAAGTGGGGGTCTGTGGCTAGAAGTGCATTACCAACCCCTGGCTGGCCCAGGGAGGCTCTTCTTCACCCTCAGTCCTCAGCAGCCTCTGGACCCCAATCCTTCCCTTGTCCCTCCCTCCTCCTACAGCAGGACGGAGCCAGGCAGGTATCCGCTCAGAGATGGGAGCAAGGGAAGAAACAGTGGAAAGGCTTCCAGAGGGGATGGGTGTGGCGCTGACCCCTCCACCCAGGTCAGCACAACCTTAGCCCCGAGGGCCCTGGAGATGCTGCAGTGATCACTCACCAGGACTCCACTCTTCAGACTAAGGATCTGCGTCCTCTCTTTTATTTATTATGTTCTAATCTTTCCTTAGTTTATTTACTTAGTATTTAATTTCCTAAAAAATGAATGGACTTTTCTGTACCGATTTCAGGTTTATAGAAAACGTGACCAGAAAACACAGAACGTTCCCA
Source organism: Ursus americanus (assembly GCF_024610735.1). NCBI lineage: Eukaryota > Metazoa > Chordata > Mammalia > Carnivora > Ursidae > Ursus > Ursus americanus. The sequence goes on along the minus strand of NC_142128.1, from coordinate 10,265,191 downwards.
TAATAGCCGCTCGCCTCCTTCCCTCCACTGTCCCCGCTTCTTAACCCCTGGCGTTGGCGTGGTACCTGGGTTACAGCAAGGAGCCAGGACTGACACGTGATTAAGAACCGAAGCCCACAGCTGACATCAGGGTTCAGCGTGGTGGTGGACGTCCTGGGGCTTTTGACAACTGTATGATGACAAGCATCCACCCTCACCGGACCCTCCGGAGTCGCCTCACTGCCCTAAAACCCCTCTGTGCCGCACCTGCTCAACCGCCCTTCCCCCAACCCCTAGCAACCACTGATCTTTCGACCCTCGACCCTCTGAGTCTGGCTTTTCTAGAATGTCAGTAGTTGGAATCAAAGCACCGTGTGAAGCCTTTTCAGATGCGCTTCTGTCACTGAGCCATCTACATTTAAGGTTCCCACCTGTCTTTCTTTTCATGGCTTGATAGCTCCTATATTTTTTTTTTTGAAGCTTTTATTCATTTGAGAGAAAGAGAGAGAACAAGCAAGGTGGGGGGCAGAGGGAGAGGGAGAAGCAGGCTCCTCACTGCGCACGGAGCCCGATGTGGGGTTCAATCCCAGGACCCTGAGCTCATGACCTGAGCCGAAGGCAGACGCTTCACCGACGGAGCCCCCCAGGCGCCCCCTGATAGCTCCTATCTTGACAGCCTCAAAGAACATTTTCTTGTCTGGATGGGACAGTTCATTTATCCCCTCACCTACCGCGTGAGAGCTCCTGATGCTGCTAAGAGACCGCCTGGCTCGCAGCCACCCGGCCCCAGCCTCCAAGCCCCAGCCTCCCGAGGGAGGAGTCCCAGCCCTCCTCCACCTCCTGTGGGTTGTCAGGGCCCAGAGTCCCTGCCGGCCTGGGCCAAGCACCCGCTAGGTCCGGGGTCTCACGGAGCCATGGTGGGGGGGCAGGCTGAGTTCATCTGTTTCTCAGGGACTTTCCTCTGAGGAAGTCAAAACTGGTGACTCACTTAAAACGCCCGCTTCTGCCACTGATCAGGGTGAGAGGACAGGGCCCCAGAGCCGTCCAGTTCTGCCGTCAGGACGTGGGGGCAAGATGGCCCCCCTCGCAGGGCTGCTGATGGTACAGCAAGGGGCTCATGGGAGTGGCACCTGCCAGGGTGCCGGCGGGGGGGGGGGTGCAGAAGCAGGGACGGGGGTGCTGGCAGGAAGAAGGCTGGCCGGGGAGATGGGGGGCTCTTGGGGAGTGGAGGGGACAGAGGTGGTCCTCTCTGACAGCGTCCACGGCTGCCGAGCTGAACAACAGCCAGTGAGTGGAAGTTGGGGTTCACCTAGTTTGTGGAACCCCAACATGGTGCTCCTGGTGCCTCACTGGCTCAGGACCACCCACGGGGCCCTGAGTCATTCAACCAACAGGTACGTTCCAGTGCCTTCCTGGCACCAGGCTCTGTCGTAGGCACTGGGGATACAGCCATGTGGGGCTCCCGGCCGTGGCAGGAAATAAGCGGTGGGGGAGGAAGTGAATTAATGCTCTGAACCCAGGTGGTTGGCAGGGGTTAGGCCTCTATCTCGGGGCAGAGCCCATGGCGCAGAGCGTAGCGGAAGGGGGACAGCAAGCTGTGGGAAGCCCTGGGGGACAGTGTCCCCAAGCGCAGGAACCAGCCTGGGACACCGGAGGAAAGGAGAGTAGGCAGGTGCAGCTGGGGGCCCGGCCAGGATGGAGGGAGGGAAACCGGGTCATCCGACGGTGGGCAGGTGGGTCACAAGGGGCTGGGGGCCACGGGAAAGCAGGTGGATTATATCCTAGGTGAGATGGGCGCCTCTGGGGTGCTGGGACCTGGGGGAGAGTGCAGGGAGACCAAGGAGGTCTTAACTAGTACATGGACCTCAGGAGGTAGCACTGAGGCCCCAGGGAAACCAGGATCCATAGGTACCTTTGAAAAGCAGTGCGACTTAATGAACGTACATACCACTCATGCCTTTGACCCAGTTCAGAAGCAGGTGTGAAGCTAACTGCTTCTACACTTGCCGCTTCCAAGTCCCCGGGAAAGACCCTGATAATGTATTTACAGGATCACACGAGTTAGAAAATTTGCAAAGCAGTATTTTGGGGGGTATTGTTTTTCCTAGAGTTCCTGTCCTCAAATAAGTTCCGGCCTCTGTAGTCACCCACATCCAGCATATGATTTTTTAGAGGGCGGGGCAGGGACAGGAAGGTGAAGTAGCAGGTGTTTATAGCAGGCACAGGGGAGAAGCAGCAAGGTCAGGGGTCGGTCAAGGCAGCTGGATCCTGGCAGTGAGCTGGGGAATGGGCCACAGGACTAACCCTAGAGAAGCTGCAGACTAGAGTGGGATGGGGGGGGCACATGGGGCTCCACTCTCTTGGCAGAAACAAACCCCATGTTCAAGTTCTTCTCCCCACCCAGAATCCAAGGATATCCTGTTTCTAGGGCAGTCACAGTTATAAGTATAAATAGAGGAATGAACGGTCTATCACCTCCTGGCTGTGTGATCCAGGGCTGAGCTCAGTTTTCTCATCTGTAAAATGGGAGGATAATTCCCATCTTCTAAGGCAGCAGGCAGGACCCAAAAGGACTAGGTCCAGAAAGTGCTGGGCCCAGGGCCCAGGGTGAGGGACGCCCTCAAGAAAGCAGTGGGAAGTCAACAGGGCCCATCTGCTCTGGCTGCTGCCAGCCCTGCTGATGGGCTAGGGCCTGGCGGACCCTTCTAGAGCAATGCCCACATCGTGCAGGCTTGGATGACCCCTGTCCTGCCCTGCACATCCAGTTCCCACTCCCTGAAGGGGGAGCAGGTGCAAAGGGAATTCCAGACAGGATCAAACTGGGGTTCAACCTCCCTGCTCCCCCAGCCCGGTGACCAACCAGAGCTAGCCAATAACCCCCTGAGCCTCTGCTTCCTCCTCCAAAGAGGTCACAGACCACACCCAGGGCACTCACATGACACTAACCAGACCCTGAGAGTCCAGCCTCCCCTGTACCACAGCAGCTCCCGGACCCTCCCCTTCTTCACTCCTGCCCTCTCCCATCCTGTCCCCAGGAAGCAGCAAGATGAGCTTAAAGCACGGATCTGCTCACGCTGCTGCACAGAGCAAACCCCCTCCACCCCGGGCCCAGCTCTGCAGGGTCCGCACGCACCAGCCTCATGGGCACCGTCCTTCCCCAGCTCCCTTGCTGCCGGCTCAGCCCTCCCTACGCTTCTGTTTCTCTAGTCCATCCCCTGCATCTCTGTCCTAACACAGGGCCTTGGGGATGCCCACCACCAGGTCAAGCGTCCGTGAGGGGCTCTCAGAGCCTTGTGATTCCTCATGGCGCTTACCCAGACCCATAAGGAAACACTGATGTCTGCAATCACACGGATCACATTCTCTATCCCCTGATGGACCGCAAGCTGCTGGAGGTTGGGGGCCAGGTCTGGCCTCGCTCCCCACCAGGGGCGGGGGGCAGACCCCAGACAGATCACAGGGTAGAGCAACTCAGGAAGGCGGGCTTCGGGTTCTGGTTTGCATCTTAGCCAAGTTGCTACACAAGTTCTTGAACTTCTCTGAGCCTCAGTTTCTCCATCCACAAAGTGGGGATAAAATTATATCACAGTGTGGGCTTGAGGATTCAACAAGGCAATGAGCATAAACATTTCCTCTCGTCCCCCTGCCCCAGCCCAAATGCTCTTCCCAGGAGCCTCAAGGGGAACCTCGGCCTTACATGAGGTTCTCGGGGGGGAGAGGGGGAGAATCCCAGGCAGCATACCCTCCTGCGGTCCCCACAATGGGACCCCGGAGCCCTGCAATCCTTTCCCCACTCAGCCTTGGAGCTCTAGCCATGTGGTCACCGCTGTCCCCCAGGAAGATTCGCTGACAAACACAGGGACCTCTCCCCCCAGCTGACTAACCACCACTGGCTCCTCACCCCAGCCCACTGACCCCCTTCTGAGACTGTCCCATGCGTTATTCTCTCCTTCCCAACACTGTGGTTCTGGGGGGGGGCCACCCTAGACAAGACCCCGTCCTGTCGTCCCGTTGCCACCCCGAGCCCAGGCCGGGCACAGCAGGTGACAGGGAAGCACTGCCTCATTCAGACTCGGGAAGGATGTTTCTAGGCTCATAAGGATTTGGGGGCCACTGCCCCCTTCCAACCTGGCCCCAACACCAGGGACCGCCAGAGGGAGGGGCCCCTGGCAGGAAGACTCGGCTGGCGGTCCCTTTGGCTCCGGTGACCCAGTTGTCTCCCCCACAACAATAGTGATCGCTGTGTCACAGCTGATTAGGTGTCTGAAGCCCCCGACGCTGGGCCGGGGATCTTGAGAACTCTGGTTCTCAGCCATTTCCAGCATAGGCCTGGCCCATCCACGCTAGTGGGAGGATATCAGTGGAGCATTATCAGCAAGAGCTAACATTCAAGGAGCACTTCTTAAGCATCCAGCACGGTCTAGAGGCATGACGTGGATTCACGCATTTCAACCCATTTTATAATTGGGAAGACTGGGGCCCAGAGAGGTTAAGACACTTGCCTAGGATCAACAGCACCAGTCTCCAAAGCTCACTTTACTTGCGTCCCAGGTCATTCTGTGGTTCTGGTGAGGACTGGGCGCCCCAGCCTGGGCCCCACCCGAGCCCCCCCCCCCAGTCCCCACCCCCACCCCCGGTCCCAACCGCAGGGAAGGCGGCACGGCAGGGCGCAGGAACTCACCAGCACGCGGTCTCCCAGGCGCAGGTCCTTGTCGCCGCGCTTCACGGAGCCGCTGTCCGAGAGGTTGGAGCCCGACTCGTTGCCGGTCTTGACCGAGCTGTTGAGGACGCTCTCGCGCAGCGGGATGACCCGGCTGCTGAGCGGCGGCGTGGCCGTGCCCGAGTGCAGCGACAGGTTCTGCGCGGTGAGCGACTCCACCGAGTGCGCGTCGCTGCCCGAGCCCTCGGCCGTGGGCTGCCGGGTGAGCTTGGAGGGCCGCGTGAAGATGCCCTGCAGGGCCGGGCACTCGAAGTAGCGCACGCCGCCCACCGCGCCGTCGTTCTTGCCCACCGGCTCGTCCAGCACCACGCCGGCCCACTGGCCCGGCGCGAACTGCGTCTCGCCCAGGTACTGCACCACGCCGGGCTTCACGCCGTTCACCCACACCCGCTCGCCCACCGCGAAGTCCCCCAGGAAGTCATCGCCCACCTCGGCCGCCTTGGGGCCCGGCTTCTCGGCAGCGGCGGGGGCGGGGGCGGCGGCGGGGGTGACCGGGCCCGAGGCCTGCTTGTGCAGGGGGGAGCCTGCGGGCGGGAGAGAGGCAGCGGTCAGGGCCCCCGTGCGCGCAGAGTCGGGGCCGGAAGGTGCCCGCGCCAGTTCGCTGGTGGGGAAACTGAGGCAGGCGCGGCAGGCCGTGGGGCCTTAGGCGACCTGAGGCCTATCCCTGTCTCCCAACCCCTCCTGGCAGGTTCCAAGGATTCAAAATCTCAGCAAAGTGCCTCCTTGAGAGCAACTCCTTTCACTGCTCAGGGTCACTCAAGATGGAGGGCCGTGAATGAACCCGTTCTGGAGGGTTCCAAGCTGCCACCTCCCCATCCCCCGGTGGGCTCCAGCCCCTGGCTGTTAACCTGAGACCCGCCTCGACCCCAGGGGGGATTCAGATCTTGTGAGTGGGCTCTGTGTCTCCCCCACCCTTCCACCCCAGTCAGCTCCGGGCCCCACAAAAGGCTCTCAGACTATTCCTGGACAGCTGGTGACAACCACAGGCACCTCAGGGGAAGGAAGGGGCCAGAAAACCGTCTTGCTCCACTCCAGAGTCTTCCCTTCCCGAGCTACAGCTGCATAGAGCAGGAAACGGGAAGAGGCGCGTGGGAGGCAAGCCCTTCGCTGCCCACATTCCTGGGGCTGAGCTCTAGGCTCTCTGGGCTGAGGGGTGCCCTGGCCCAGCCCCTCTTTAGAGGAAGCATGACCCTGAGGCTTAGAGAAGCAACATCCTTACTCAAGGCCACATAGCAGAAGTGGGACTCAAACCCAGGCAGGGAAGAGACCTGCCTCTCAGGCTCTGATGGGCTACAGAGAAGCAAGTGGGAGGAAGGGAAGCAACAGCTCGAGGTCACTCTTAAAAGACAAAGCAGGGCCTGAACTCACTGCTTTGTGTGTACCTGGCTCTTGGGCCCCACGGCGGGGGGGGGGGGGGGGGCCTCCTGTGCAGTGGGGCTCAGAAAACCCACCCATTTGTACCGTGAGGTCTGGACGCTGCCCCCCCTGCCCCGACTTCCCACCAGATGCAGCATCAGACAGAGAAGGCCCCATCCTTCTCGACTCCAGAGGCTGAAGCGTGTGTGAAGCAGAGATGGGGACAGGAGGCAAGCGGATGCTGCCACACCCCCAACAGAGCTGCTTATGATTCTAGTCCCTCTCAGCGGCCCGTGGAGGGGCCGCAGGGCGGAGGCTCCCACCAGCATCTTCCTTTCGGCCAAGGCCAAGAAGCCCAGGCCTGGCAGAATGCTGTATCAAGACGAGAAGCCAGAGCTCCTGGGGGCTGGAGAAGCCACACAACTCCAAGCACAAGCCGGACAGATGAGACCGAGCACAGGGGCTCTCTCTCTGGGACCCTGGGACCCAGGCAGCGGCACTGGGGAAGCATGTGGCACCCAGGGCCTTGGCAGCCAGGATGGGGGGTCCTGACCAAGAGGATCTCTCAACTGTGAGCTGGGCTCTTGGGAGATCAACGGGCTCAGCTGCCGAACTTGACTGACATCCACAGTGAGCATAGCCGTTCACTGATGCGCTAAGAGGGGACATACAGTAGCCTAGTCCCCCCGGGACTCCTCCTCGCCTGCACCTCGGTTCTGGGGCTGTTCTCAGTGCCTGGCCCGCACAAGCACACGGTGAGCGCCGCCTGCTGTTATCTTGATGAGAATGATTTATACGAAGACTTAAGAATTTAAAGAAAAACGATCACAAAGGGACCCAGGAGGCAGAAGAACGGCTTCCAGGCAGGTTCCGGGGACCCTGGGCAAGGGTGGCTGAGCCCTCCGCAGGTGGCATAAACCACGGAAAGTCATCGTCAGCTCACAGACCTTGTCCTGCTGGTCCCCTGTGCCTGGGCTGAGCTCCTGGGGGGGCCCCCAGTCCTGATTTAGGATAATCCTGTATTACAAGGAGCCTCTGCAGGGATCCGGGAACCCTGTCCACCCCCCGCAGATGAGGCGGGCACCTTCCTTAGGAAAAGCTGCTCTGAACAGCAGCGTTAGGTGGAGGAAGCCACAAAGTGGAATATGGCCCAGCCCGCGCCCCCCTCGTAACGCTGCCCAAGCAGCCGTGGGGTCCATCGGCAGGGAGCCAACGCTGTGGTCATTAAGATCGCAGCTACCATCTATGAAACGCCGCTGGCCCAGCCCTTGAGGGGCTGGACGCTTTCTCTAGATTATATTCTTATCGAGCAGATTAGGAAGCAGAGGTCATGACTCTTGTCCAAAGATGCCCAGGCAGGAGTTGGGCCCAGCTGGTCTGGCTCAGGGCCTCCCGCCCTTGCCAGCCCCCATATATGCTCGCGTGCGTGGCATGTGCCCTTCCCATATCCGTTTCTAGAACACTTCTCTGTGCCCCGGGGCTCCGTGATGTCCACGAACTGACCTGGGCAGCTGTGACTCAGGTTAGCGCCCGTGCCTACGTGGCCTCTTTGCTTGGAGCAAAGAGGGGGATCCCAGGTCGAGGGGGCCCCAGCGTGGCTATTCTTGGCGCGAAGCTGCCCGCCCAGCTGTCCTCCTCCCCAGCTGTCCTGAGCCAGGCAGACCCTCAGGTAATCTTTCTTCCCCGCCCCGCCCCTTCCAGGGTCATGGGCCCAAAGACCAGTTGTTCCAACAGCTGCTCAAATCCAGGTCCCAAGCCTGTGGCGACCCCGCCTGGGGGGGGGGAGGGTTCCCTTCATTTTTCCTCTTTGGTGCCGTCGGCTGCCCCAGCCTCACGGGGACAAACCCTCATCAAATCCCCGACTCGCGCTGGGAAGCTTCCAGAGGCCTGGGCTCGGGAAGGCAAGGAAAACCGGGACAGAGCCCCCTTCCCTCCAGGGAGCCATGAGGAATGGCTGGGCCGGGCCTGGCCAAGCCCCTTCCCCTATCTGGGCCTGTCTCCCCAAAGCACCACAAAGGGCTAAGGCAGAAACAGCCAGGACCTGATGGTCTCCCGTCCCACCTGTTCTCCCAGAGCTATCAGACCTGGCTGGCATCCCCCAGGGCTCTGAGGCTCCTCCCTCAGAGCCCTGCACGGAGCAGCAGAAAGCAAAGGGCAGCAAGAAACTTAACCCCCTCCTGAGCACTTCCCCAGACTCCAGAGTCCCTTCCCCAGACTCCAGGCACAAGGGAATTTACTGCCGGTTTCAAGTTCAAAGCAGGACTTACTTTGAAGAAAAAGGCTGAGGGGCCTGGTGTGGGGTGGCGGCAGCTGGCGGCCTGCTGCAGTGGAGGGGGAGGCCGTCAGGGGTGCCTGGAGGAGAACGTACCTGCCCTTCCTCCTCCTGCACAGGCTTGGGTCCCACCCTGCCCTGGGAGGCGGGGATGGGCCTTGCCCATGCCTGCCGAATCTCAGTTTCCAGGGAGCGCGTTCTCTGAGCACCCAGGGTCAGACACTGGGGACCACAGCACCGCCAAACGGGGTCCTGGCAAGGGGGGTGGGGTGCAGATAACAACTCAGCTGTCCACATCCCTGACGGGGAGGAACCTAGATCCACGGGGGCCTGGGGCTGGAGAGAGAAGGCTCGCCTCCCAGAACCTCTGCCCTGACAGTCAGTCACACAGCTCACTCCTCACCTCCTCATAGAAGCCTTCCCTGACTGCTTCTCCTAAAAGCCAGCCCACCTGCATCGCCGTCCACCCCCTTCATCCTTCCAGATATTTATCCCGTATTTCGCCATGTATGCCTGCCCCCCGTACTTGAACAGATGCTCAGGAGGGCCCTGTTTCCACTCGAGCCCCCAGGCTGGCAGGCCCTCGATGCAGGCTGCCTGCTCAGAGCTGGTCCTGCTGCCAGAAGGCGGGGCCACCCGGGCTCTGTGCTGGGGTACGGATTCCTCACACCCCCGAGCAGCAGAGCATCGTTCCCATTCCTTCTGTCAAGGACCGAGGCTCACTCCAGGTTCACCTGGTCTCCCCCCACCCTAACCTTTGTACCTCCCTGAGCCCACTGTTTGCCCCAGGTTTCTATAGAAAAGCTAAGAACGTTCATCTCCTTTTAGAAGCAAACCTCTACCCCCCTTTGGTCTCCCCAGGGACCCGCCTCCCACTACCTCTAGCCTCTGTCCCCTCACTGGCTCACCACACGTGCCACGAACACCCCCCAGCCCACAAAGTCACAGCTTCCCCCACCGACACCCCTCCTGCGGTCACCCACTGTCCTTCCCAGCCAACTAGCTTTTCTCCTTCTATTTAAATGTTTAGACTACACAGATGATTCGTGTCCACTGCAGAAAAATCAGAAGGCGGAGTTACTGATGTATTTAAAAAACGAAAGCGCCTATAGCTCGGCCATACAAACACAGTTACCGTTAATATCTCCCAGTTTGTTTCTCCAGACTCTACCCCGTGCGTGGACGTTGCATACACAGACTGCGTACTTAAAAAAAAAAACAAAAACAAAAGCGTGTGGGGCCGTATTTAGACACTACTTGGTCCTTTGCTCTTCTGGCTGTAGGTATTTTTCCATCCAGCTGTGTCTCGAAGGAAGTGGCTCCATCCACCAGCAGCGAGACTCTGCTTCCCTGCCCCCATGATGGGACTCCTCTGTCTCCTCACCCCCTGGCCACCCTGGTAGTCCTGTGTTCCAGCCAGTGGGGTGCTGGTAAAGGCTTACCAATGAGCTCTCCAGGGGAAAAATAATAACCCTGATCCGTAGCGTCTGCCGATTTCCCTAAATTGCCCCACCATGGTCAATTTCAAGCTACCAGCGTTGTGTCCCACTGAACACGGAGCTGGAAAGAGATTATACAGTGTTTCCACCGTACAGCAGTAACCTCAAAAACACAGACACTATAAAACTCTACTAGTAGTAAAACAGTAATATTTGCCAGTAGTAAAATGGTGGTATAAACACCACTAGAAGTACGATTAGAAGTCGTGAGTTTTGAGTATGTATTACCTATGTTTTTAATAGAATTTATTTAATCGCAAGTTGATACGATCCAGTTTTTTAGGTAAAGGCTGTGTTTAACATCTGCCTTGTAAAATTCCTGACAATTTCACCACAGGTTCCCGGGAGCGGGAGTGGGCCTGGGCCAGTGCCGGCACACGGCTGGTCCCAGTCCAGCCCAAACCCTGCACAGGCGGCCAGTCTAAGACCCATCAGAATTCTCAACAGACCCCCTGAATGACAGACAGGAAAGAAGACGGAGAACCACCAAGTCTCTGACCGTCTCCAGTGCAGGGAAGGGGAGGGCAGGGGCGAGAGGCAGGAGGAATGTCCTCCTTCTGTGGTCAGTACCTGGGGAGCCCTGATCTACACTGTGTGCCCCCCACAATCTAACCCACTTCTGCACCTTGAGCTCCTGCTTATATGCTGCCCCGTCCCTGCTGTTTCAAAGACACTAATACACTCTCCTTGCAAAAGATCCAAGTGACAGAGGAAGACGCAGAAGTTGGGTCCCCATTGTCTTCTCCAGTCCTGATCCCGTCCCTGGCCGCCAGACCTGCCCTTCCAGCAGCTGCCTCCTCCTGGATGTCCCCTAGGACCTCACACTTGACGGTCTAGACCACAGTGACCCCCTCCAAGAGCTCCTCCTCTGTACTCCCCAACAGGGGAGTGCATCCCCCCAACATCCATTTACTCAGACCACAAATCCTCATTATTCCTTCCCCCTCACCGTGGCCCCCAATTCAGTTAATCATCAGATCTAGGAATTCCACAGGAGAAATAACTCTGAAATGCACATCTCTCTACGGTCCCAGAGGCCCCTCCGGATAGCAGGCCCATGAGATTTCACACCACCTGCCACAGCAGCAGACAGAAGGGTCTCTCCCAGCCTCCAGCACCCCCTGCCCTGCTTCACCCCCTCCAGAGACATCCGGGAGCCCCTCTAAACACAAACCCACTCACATCATCACTCCCCACTTGGGTCATTTCAACTCTAGACAGGGAACTCTCTAGGTTAACCTCGGACTTTTTTAACAAGCCTGTGTTACTTTGGTTAAAAAATGTCATAAAAATGAAGTACAAATAAATAAAATCTTTAAAAAAAAAAAAAGAAAAGAAATACAATAGGGGCACCTGGGTGGCTTAGTTGGTTAAGCGTCTGCCTTCAACTCGGGTCATGATCCCCAGCGTCCTGGGATCGAGTCCCACATCGGGCTACCTGCTCCGTGGAGAGCCTGCTTCTCCCTCTCCCTCTGCCTGTCCCTCCCCCTGCTTATACTCTCACATGCTCTAAGAAATAAATAAAATCTTAAAAAAAAATACGTCTTCAATAAGAAAAAACTAAATAGGGAATGTAATCTTTGGTCCATTTCCCAAAGAAATAGTTTAGACAGAAAAAAACTGACTCACTGTCATACCATTCACAAAACAAACAACAAAAAACCCCTGAGGGGGTGTGGCTGGCTCAATCAATAGAGAGGGTGACTCTTGATCTTGGGCTTGTGAGTTCAAGCCCCATGTTGCGTGTAAAGATTACTTAAAATAAAAAAATCTTAAAAAAAAAAACAAAACCCTGAATCTAAGTGTCCCCAAATAGGGAAGCATTATATAAATTAGGGTCAAGTCTTTCAGATTCATAAGCAACTTTTTTTTTAAGATTTTATTTTTTTTAATTAATCTCTACACCCAACATGGGGCTCGAACTCACAACCCCAAGATCAAGAGTCGCACGCTCTACTGCCGGAGCCAGCCAGGCGCCCCCTAAGCAACTTTAAAATAATTCTTCCAGATTATATGGAAAGGTGTTTCTGATGCGATATTTGGTCAGAAAGCAGGGCTCTGTGTCCCAACACAGAGCACATGGACACAGATTCCTGGAGGCGGGGAACATGATAAAAAGCTATCAATTTTACTAAAACACAAGAGGGGCCTTTCAGGGACTCACAGTGACAAAATGCTCTAAACTGAGGAGTGTAATGAGGTCTGCCCTCTGTCCCTGAAGGCCAGAGGGAAAAAAGTGAGCCTATGCTAAGGCCCAGTCCCCTCAAGGAAGCAAGCAGTTCCTTAAATGTTCCACAGAACATAGTTCCACAGGGGATTAGTAGGTATTATGAAAATAAATAATCTCCAATTTCAAACAAGCTTGAGAAATAGCGGCTTAAACAAAGTTAGGTGTTTTTTGTTTTTGTTTTTTTTTTTCCTGCAGGACTTGTCAGAGGCTTTAACATGCTAATGAACACTGGGACCTCAACCTCGTAGGAGGGGCTATAAAGGTGACCACATGATTCATCATCCAGAACCAGACACCTTGAAGAGAAGGGAGGTGCTATTAATACAGCATCATGCCAAGACCACAGACATAAACGAGGGCTGTCCCAGACAGAATGGTCACGCTGGCATTTTCTTCTCTGTGTCACCTAAGGAAACCCTGCCTGTCCATCAGACTAGCTCCAACACCCCTCACTGGCACAACCACTCTGCAGGACTCTGTTTTCACTTGGTTCGCACAGCCCGCCTCCCAGGCTGCTAGTACGTGTCCGAGTCCCACTCAGAACACAAGCCCTGGGAAGGGGGGCCCACACCGACTCCCCTCTCCATCCTCGGAGCCCATAACCAGGCTGAAATGCAGACTGGCCACGACCCTGACCTCCCTCCCTGGTGGCCACAAAGCAACATACATAAATGTGCCACGAACCCCAAGCAGCCTCTGCTCTAAGCCCCCTCCTGTCCCCAGCAGGTGCTCAAGGCAGAGGTCATGAAGGAAGGGACAGGGCCCCCATAGCATTCCTCAAGGGAGACGGCTTTCCTACAGTGCATCCCCCGAGCCCGATCCACTCTCCAGTCAGTCCTTCTGATCACCGACTAAATCCACCCTGGGGCCCACCCTGACCACGGCAGGGCCCGCCCAGGCCACCCCTGTGGCCACAACAGGCCCAGCATCCCCCTGCTCCGCTGCCTCCAGCCAAGCATCCCTGAAGAAGGAACCATCTATCAGTCCGCTCTGGGGTGGGCCCCATCCCAAGGATAGCTCAGCATCCTTCCTGAGCCAAATGGAAGTCAGAAGTCCCCTTCCCTTCCCCCTACTCCCAAACCAGGAGGGCAGAGCGCCCCCCCCCCACGCCCAGCAGACTCAGGCAGGGACCAAAGGGGAGAAAGACGTGTGAGGCTTACCCTGGAAAGAGCAGAGCCAGCTCCCCATGGAGAAGTCCCGCTCCGGCCACACCAGGCCACACACCACGGCAGGCAGGCACTGGCAGATGGGCCCCTGCCCCCCGGATCAATACCAGGCGACGTCAGGAACATGAGGAGGCTGCCCTGCCCCCCACCTGCTCTGCAGCCCAGCCACAGAAATGCTCAGCTTGGCTTTCCCCATCCTGATGCCATTAAAAAGTTTAGGATGTGGTTAGGGGAGGAGGGCCGAGAAGTTGACCTTGAAGGGGGTGGAGTGCTGCCTGGGGCTCATGCAGGCTCTGCAGAAGCAAAGGCTGGAAGTCTGTCCTGGTTCTGCCCACATCTGCAGGGCAGCTGGGCCAAGTGATTGAAAATGGGGATGATGCTACCTGCCCTCCCAGGGAGTGGGACACCAAGGTGAAAGGCATATCCTCCAGGGGACAGAGTCGGGTAGGACCCGTGTCCAAGACTAGAGGCCAGCTCCAAGCTCTGTGGGGCCCACTTGGGGCACAGCACACTGGTTCCCGTGTCTGGAGCGCCCACCAGGTATGGGGGGCATCTGGGCCCCAGTTCCATAAGCCAGAATGGAAAAGCTCTGGGACCAGTGCTGTGCAGGCGCTTTGGGGGGACTGTGCCCCGAGTGGCCTGCTCCCTGCCTGAGGGAGAACTCCCACGCACGCTCATCCTTGACTTCCATGTCTTGGGTCCCCAGCATGAGGAAAGGCCACAGGTAATTTGGGGGACAGTTGTGACCAGCCTGATGAGAATGGATCACTCCTCCCACCTGCCACCTGCCCAGGATGGGACTAAACGGGGGGTCCCAGCCACCCCACCAACTGGGGGTCCCAGCCACCCCACCCCCGCGGCAGGGCAGTAAGTGCCAGGGCCTGAGCCTCCACCCCAGCCCCACCACTCTGGGCTCTATTGCTCTGGACAGCTCAGATGACAGCTTGACCCTCAGTTTTGTGGGCTTGAAAATGGAAAGAACAGGTCCCTCCCTGGGTTGTTCATGAGAAGCAGCATGGCAAGACGCCTCGGTGAAGCAGAGGGGGTCAAACACCGTCCCTCGTAAATGGGACACCTCTGGAGCCGGACCACAGAGCCGGGGAGGGGCCCCTTGAGGACCTGTCTGGCCTGGGGAGGGGCAGGGGGAGCACGGCAGCGGCCTCTGTCTGTCCCTGGGCCCCGCAACCCTGAGTCCCTCCCATGTCACTCCCCATGTCACCCGTTCTCCTTGGAGCCAGAAAGGACCCCTATACCACCTGGCTTGGCCTGCCTCCACCTGAGGCCCAGAAGCAGGTTCAGGGAAGGGCTGAGGGCTCCCGTTCACAGCCCGCTGCCGCCCCCTCTTGCCCACCATCGCCAGGCAGTGGTTGCCCGACCCCTGCAGGTGGCTCTGGACTCAAAGGGAGGGCTGTAGCCCATCAGCAGGCCTGGCCAGTCCTGGCCACCGGCCTTGAAGCCTGGACCCCCTTCTTCCTCAGGCCCAGGATGGATTCCAAAGCCTCAGGCGGTCCCTGTGCCAGCTCCCAGCTCCCCACTGGGGCCCCGGCGCCTGCCCAGACCTGTTCCCAACACTCCCCCTGGCCCACTCGAGCCACACTCTGGCCCCCAGACATCTCAAGACTCAGGGTCTTTGCAGCCAGTATTCTGTCTGCCTGGATGCTCTTCCCACCTTGGCTGGGCTGGTCGCTACTTGTCACCTGAGCAAGACCATCCCCGACAGCCTGAGCTGAGGCAGCCTCCAGGGGGGCTCCATCCTGTCTGGCTGGGCTGCCCCCGACCTCACGAGCCCCTGCGCACTGGCGGGTCTCAGACCGCCCTCCTGTGCACCTGCCGCTCTGACCACCTCTGGGCCACCTCCTAGTATGACAGTCCCCCTCCAACGGCCCCTTGTTCCTGCCGCTTGCTGTCTGCGCCAGCTCGGGGGACTGACGCAGCCCCTCTCCGTCCCCCACACGGTGGGGGGGCAGGGGCATCGGTCCAGGCCCGGCCCTTGGCAGACCCTCTGCCCGGAGGCTGAGCTCATACTTTGGGAGACAGCCACTGCCCTGATTCCCAGAGCCGAGTCCCGCTTACTGCTGCCGCTGCCCCCCCATCACCCCCAGGATCCAGCCTCCACCAGACCCACCTCTGGGGCCCCAGCGCCCCTCACACAGGGTCCCGGCCTTCAACAGGGGTGGGCACGTCCTGCACCTCGGACAGCAGATGGCCAGGGCCATGGGGTGGGTGAGGGAGCCCGAGGAGTCAGCGGGGGGGGGGGGGGGACCCTGTCCTCCTCTGGTGTTTCCACCTGCCCCTCCTCCTCTGCAGAGACTCTGGTTCTGAGACCCCAAGCAGAGCAGGGACAAAAGCAGCTGTGGGCCTCAGAAATCTTCCTTCCCCTCTCACCAGGCCAGTTGCTCTGGGCTCTCTGCTCCCTCCCCACCGCCTGGAAGTCTTGCTGGGACCTGCAGGGGCAGCGGGTGCCAGAGACGGGTGCCAGAGACAGAGGGAGGGGGACACCAAGCCCAGCTGCGGCCTTTGCCGCCTGCGTGCCCAGCGGCGGGCACGGGGGTGTGGCTCTGTCATCAATTGGGCATTCACGGCGTGGCACCTCCTCTCTCTGGAACAGTCCTGCGGGGGGCGGGGCACGGGGGGCCCCAGGCAGAGTCAGACCACCCAGCCCCCACCCTCAGGGGCTCTGCCCGTGCAGTGTGACCGGAAGCAAGCAGCAGGCTGCAGAGAGGACAGCAAGGACACCGCAGCAGCTCAGGGGGGCACTTCCCACCGAAGGCAGTAAGACGTGGAACAGTGAGAGGGAGATCTGGGCACGGCCCACGACTGAACGGCTTCAAACGGTACGTGCAATAGGAGAAAAGACCGGAAGGAGCTCTATCGCAGCGGTGGCTGTGATTAGGTTAAGCAGAAGGGTGGTGGTTGCTGCTTTTATCACTCGCGAATTTTCCTGTAATGGGACTACGAAGGGAAGGCGAAAGGAAAAAAAAGGCTTCTTTCATGAGCTTCGTACTTGCAAGCACTTCACACTCATTAACTCTCTGGATCCCATTTGTAGCTCAGAGAGGCTAAGTCCCTCTTCCAGGGTCACACAGCAGGGGCAGTCAGAAGGGGCATTAAGGGCTGGACCAGAGCCAGAATTCAGGCCCCACTTGATCAGGGAGGGAGTAAAGGACAAAACCCAGAAGGCGCTACGGGGCCTCTCTCCAGAAGACAAGAGGGTTGGGTCGGGCTGGTGAACTTCTCCCAGAGAATGGCCACACGACCCCTACTTGGACCAAGCTCAGCCCCCTTAGTGCCTTTGCCGGACCCTTCCTCCGCTGCCAGCACGTCCTCCTCCTCTCCACACTCACATTCCCGCCACGCTGAAGGCTGAGCTCACTCCCGCTTCCTCTAGGAAGCCTTCCCTGATGGCCCACTCTTGGTGGTCAGCCTCTGACCTCCCCTAGGCCTGGCAGTGAGCGCAGGACTCCTGACCTGGGTGGCTACACGCCTCCTCACCCGGCTCCTCATCCCCACAACCCGTTCCCCACTCCTCTGCTAACACCCTCCAATAGCTCGTCACCCCGAAAACCAACCCGAACCCCTGCCCTTCACAATCTGCCTCCGCCCCCCTCCCCATTGCACACTCCTCTCCACCCAGACTTGTCTTCCTTCCTTCTCTCACAAACCAGGTCTGTTCCTGCCTCAGGGCCTTTGCACCACTCATACTGTCCGCATGGAACATCCTTTCCTCCTTGTTTTCCCCCTCTGGCTTCTTCCCATCGCTCAGTAATGTCTGTCATGAGTAAGGGAGAATTTGCCACGTTGGAGAGGAAGTCTGGGCTTCCAGAGGAGCTGTTCTGGACAAGCCTGCCTGCAGAAATCTGCCCGGGGGCTGCAGGGCCACACCACAGTTTCCTTACTCTCCCAGCCTGGCTGTCAGGCTCTGCCAGGGCCCTGGTTCTGCCAATTGTCCGTACCTTTGGCTCAGACTTTCCTTGACTCCACCCAGGGCCCAGATTGCCTAATCTGGCCCCTGGCTATTTTTCCGTCTCTCCAAACTTCTGTACCAATCAGATGAGACGGAAAGTGTCTTACCCTGCTAGCTGGAGTGTAATCAAAGCCAGGAATTGTGTCCAAAGACATTCATCACAGTGTCATTTATCAAAGTGGAAAAATAGGAAACAGTCATCCCCAACTGCAGAGAGTGAGTTAAGAACATGTTTCCAATTCTTTTTTATCATATTCTTTTTGATTTAAAACTCTCCGGTGGCTTCCTGGTGTTACTACAACAGAAGTGAAATGCCCTGGAGAGTCCCAAGCTGTCCCCACCGTGGCCCACCCTGTCTCACCAGCACGCTTGTCACTGGCCACATGCCAGCCTCACTCTCTTTCTTTCCCTCCCTAATATTTGCCATGTGCTCTTCTGCCACTGGGCCTTTGCACAAGCTGTTCCCTCTGCCTGGAACACCATCTCCTCTTCAACTAATAGACCGTCACCGTCTGGACCTCAGCTCACCTGTCCCGTCCTCAGGTCAGGCCCCAGTTCTAGGATCTCCGACACTCCACCCCCCCCACCAGATCAGCAGCCCCAGGGGAGGGCTGGGCCCACATCCGGTTTTGCTCAGAAGGAGAGCTCTGCTGGTTAAGACTGTGTCAACAAAGCAGGCCTTTGATTTATAGTTGTTGGAAGAACAAGATATCTTACAGCCATTAAAAATGACGTGGAAAAATCCACTTTGATCATATTAGAAGGAAAAAACCCAGATTTTCAAGTTGCATATGCAGCATGATTGCAAGTAGGTAGGAAAAAAGAAGTAGAAGGATATAAAGCAAAATAACAGTTGCTTCTGGGGGTAAGATGACAGGCAAGTTACCTCTGCATCAAATTTCCTGAATATTCCATCGGGGGCTGTCTGACTCTCATCTTCATGAGAGCACGTAGCTAACAGCTGTCTCCCACCCCCAGCCCAGGCACTCGGCCCCCACCTCTGCCCACCAGCAGGAGGATGAGGGGTCCGGTACGGAAAGGCTAAAGGACACGGTCCTCGGTGGCAGACAAGGCTGGCGGGAAGATGGGGCTGGCTCGCTAGGACACTCCCAGACCCTGGAAGGGAAACCATGGGGGTAGGGAAGCCACTGGAGGCTGGAGTTTGAACCCTGGCTGAGTGACCTTGGGCCCAGTGTTATGCCCACCCAGATCCCCGCTTTCTCACCCCTAAGCGGAGCCCGCAGGAGGACCTGCCCCCCAAGGAGGGGCAGCGTGGAAGGAAACGACACACTAAATCGTGCACTGGTGCTCGGTGCTAGATAATTAGGAAAGGGATGACAGCCAGACAAAAGGAAGAACTTCCGTGTGCTGCTAGCCCCCAGGCTGGTCTCTGACGGGCTCTTCTGGAAGCACCACTCCCCACACCCGGCCCTTCACCCACCACCTTCAGCCCCGCGCACCTTCCTTGGAGCCGGTGGCTGCCGCTGCCGTGGACACAGAGGTCGACCCGGTGGACGTCCGGCCCACGGGGCTCGAGTGTTTCCCCCCACGGCCGGGGGGCTTCAGGCCGCTGGGCTTCTGCATGGTGGTGCCAGTCGGTGTGTGGAGAAGGGTCCGTGTGGGTCACGTCCTCTCCACCATTGTCACTCACCTGCGGGCAGACAAGAGCCATCACCTCATCATGTCACCACTGGTCAGGGCCCCTTGATGGTAACACAGCGGGATTCCTGCACCCTCAACCCAGTGGGGCGGGGATCACCACACCCCTCTTTCCTAGATAGGGAAACTGAGGCACAGAGCAGTGGTACCAAGCATGGCAATGGCGTGGCCTGGCCCGTGTCCTGGTCTGCTGGACTCCGAGGTCAGGCATGCTGTCTCTGCCCACCTTGTGGGCCCGGGAGGTGAGAATCAGGAGCAGGCTGGTTTGGGGGTCTGCAGGAAAAGCGGTAGTAGCCACAGCAGCCCTCCACGGGACCCCGCAGGTCAGTGCAGCCACCAATGGCTGAGCGTGACTCCCACCGAACAGAGGCTGGTACGGATTGACACGCATGGACAGCCTGGGGCAGACAAGACAGGCCCACCGTCCCCTGGCCCTCTCCTCCGCGGCCCCGCGCGCACACCCTCTCTTGTACCAGATGCTCATGGAGGGCTCGCCACGGGCCAGACCCGGTCCTGCCCCAGAGCTGCAGGTCTCTCTCTGGCAAGCACATTGTCCAGCGGGAAAAGAGAACACAGAGCCCCAGGAGATGGGCAGAGGATTCTGGGCAAAAGCATCACCCCCGGGGACCAGGAACAGGCGAAGTCCGTGCTTTCCAGGTGTTCGGTTCTGATGCGATAGGAGATGCCGCCTCTGCTGGTCCAGCCCCATCCTTACCCCATCCATGGTCACGGGATGCTATTCCCTTTCAGAGAACCCTTTCCTCCATTCTTGATCCATAAGACTTATACGGGCTGACCCCGCCACACACACGGGGAGTGGACACACGACCCAGGCCTGGCCAGAGCTCCCGTGGTTAGTTAAGGGAAAATCATATGACCCAAAGAACACCAGGGCCTGGACTCTGGCTAGTACCTTTAGGAAAGGTTATTTCCTTCCTCTGGGGCTGCCTGGGTGTGGGCTGGATGCCAGGAACTACTGGGCCAGACCAGTCACCGCCTGGACAAGCCTGCCAGGGAACGAGGCCAACGTGGAGAAAGCAGAGCTGAGTTGCTGGATTTGGACGGAGACCCTGGATCCAGCTGAGCCTGAAGCTGGTCCCTTGAGCTCTTCACTTACACCAGTCAACAAATCCTCACACACCTGCATCGTTTGCTCTTTTTGCCTAAACTTATTTGAGGGGCACTGTTGCTTGCAAACAAAAAAGGTTCTGACTCATATGGAAGCCAACCCACAAGGCTCACAGCAGGAGTCTGCAAGGTGTCCTCCGAATGGCTGTCAGGTCAGCAGGTTGAGCCAGCGACACTATGACCTGTCTCAGCACAGCCACGGCAGGAATGGCTCTTCATGGAGGGCTGCCAGGCCCGATAGCAGAGACAAGTAATCCCCCAAGGTACACAGTGGCGACACCTAAACGCCCAGGTGAGCCAACAGGAATATGGGACATGGTCGGCAGCCTTGGCCTGGTCCTAGAGCCTTCTAAACCCAACACTCCAATCCTTCGACGGGAGACTCTGACACCCCAGGGACTCTGGGGCCCAGGAGACGCTCGATCAGCTGGTGTACGAGGCTGCTCCCTCGCTCCCCAGAACCTGGCCCTCCAGCAAGCTCGTTCCCCAGGGAAGCACCTGTGGGTTGCAGACATCACTCTCGGGTTAGGTTAGGCCTTGCTGGCATCCCCCCAAGCCCGAACGGCTCACTGAGCCAGCAGGGGCAAGTGAGCACGCTCTCTGGTGACAGCAAGATCCCACCCTATGGGTGGCTAACTGGCTTCCCGCTCCAGCGGCTTAGCAGGGTGCCCTCTGACCTAGGAAATCCTGATGCAGGGTCCCACACATGCGGGGCAGAGGAAGGCCTCTTGCTGGGATTAGAGACATGCAAGGAGCCCCCTCTCCATGCCTTTGGGCCCCCTCTCTGCCTGAAACCCCCACCCCCGAGAAAAATGTTACAAATCATACATCTAATAAAAGACTTATATTCAGGGGCACCTGGGTGGGTCAGTCGTTAAACGTCTGCCTTCGGCTCAGGGCCTAATCCCAGGGTCCTGGGATCGAGCCCCACATCAGGCTCCCTCCTCTGCTGGGAGCCTGCTTCTTCCTCTCCCACTCCCCCTGCTTGTGTTCCCTCTCTCACTGGCTGTCTCTCTGTCAAATAAATAAATAAATCTTTTTAAAAATTATATTCAGAACACGTAAAGAACTCTAATCACGGGGCACCTGGGTGGCTCAGTCAGTTAAGCGTCTGCCTTCGGCTCAGGTCATGATCCCAGGGTTCTAGGATTGAGTCCCACATCGGGGTCCCTGCTCAGTGGGGAGCCTGCTTCTCCCTCTGCCCCCCCATTCATTCTTTCAATCTCTCTCTCAAATAAATAAAATCTTAAAAAAAAATAAGTTAAATATATATCGACCATATGACCCAACCACCCAAGAGAAATAAAAACACATATTCATACAAAAATCCACAAAAAAATGTTCATAGCAACTTTATTCATAATAGCCCAACAATGGAAACAACCAAATACCCATCACCTGGTGAGTGATGAGCAGGGTATCTATACCCTGGCAATAATAAAGTGACTGTGACATATGCAAGATATTGGCCACCTTCAACAATGTCACACTAACTGCAAGAAACCAAACACAAAACACTACATATTGCGTGATTCTTATTGATAGGGAATCTCAAAACTATCGACAGAGAAAGCAGATTGGGGGTGGCCTGGGCCTGGGAGCTAGGGCTGACTGCAAACAGGTATGAGAGAACTTTCCAGAACGCAGAAGTGCCCCAAAAAAGGATTGTGATGGCTGCACAACTTATTTTTTTACTAAATATCAAAGTTGTCACCAAGCCGTATTTAAAATGGGTGAATTTTATGGTCCGTAAGCTAAATCTTAATTTCTAAAAATTGTATAAAAAATAAAATCCTTGATGGCTTTCCATAGAAGTTAGTGAGCCTGCCTTCAAAGTCCCCCTCATCTCTTACCTCCAGCACTATGGCCCTCCCTTACCCAGTTCACTCCGGCCATGCTGGCCTCCGGCCACGCCTGGATCACAATAAGCACGCTCCAACCTCAGGACCTTTGCACATGCTATTCCCTCGGCCTCAAATATCCAGGTTCATTGCTCATCTCCCTCAAGCATCTGCTCCAACATCACCTTCTAAGATTACAACCCCTACCCAGTCCTCCCCATCTCCAGCCTGCTTTGTTTTTCACTACTGCTCAAGGAAAGGGACTAGGGTCCTTTTTGTTTACTGTGGTATCCTTCATCCTGACAAGAGGCCTAGAAGGGCCCCCCCTCACGTCCTCAGCATGGAGGACTGAGTGGCTTGTGGCGACCAGCCCCTCTGGTGGTCCCATGCCATGGCTTTTCATGTAGCCAAGTCTGACCTTCCCACTAGCCAGCATGTCCCCTAAGGCAGGGACCAGGCATTGTAACAGCATCCCTAGCATCAGAGTCTCCCCAACCAGCACTGCCACGGGTGACCCCGCATTCCCTCACTACTCACCTGACAACTCCCCACCTCCCAGACCTCACTTGTGCCTTTCCTCCCACCTGCTGCCCTGTTCCAACCACCTATGCAATACCTAGCCCAATGCTTCCTCCTCCGCGAAGTCTCCCGGAACCTCCCCGTCCACAGAGCCCTTGGGATGGCACGCTGAGCTGAGGAGAGATGATACTGTTCCCATTTATCTTCATCTTGCCTCCCGGGAGCCCGCGGGCAACCCCAGAAAGGGCCCCAGCTTCTCTGAGAACCCAGCCGCAGCACAGTGCCTGGCCCAGAGCCCGTGATCTGGAAACCTGTGTGAGGGCACACCTGCCATTGCCCGGAGGACAAAGGCCTCCAAAGCCACAAATCTCCAGGACACTTCTCCCTGGGGAGGCTTCCGTGGAGGCTCCCAGAGTTGCCCTCCTCCCTCCCGGACCCTGAAGATCCCAGCAGCCTCCAGGATGAAGGCCTGGCAGGAATGTGGCCTCGTTCATCCCCTTGAGCCCTCGGGAGCCAGGAGCCATCTCACAGGAGCAGCATGGGAAGCTGAGAAAAGTTCAGGGACTCACCCAACATCACACGCTGCTCAGCGGCCGTGCTGGACCCAGCCCCGGGGCTGGCTCTCCCCTGCCTCCCTAGGCTGGCCATTCAGGGCCTGGACTAACATTTGTGAGACCCCTGGCCTCTGGGGGCAGCGCCCGCGTGCCTCACTGACAAAGGAGACCAGAGGAGCCGGCTGCAGCATTCATTAACTCGGCCCACCAGCACCGCCAGGGCGTGGGGAGGGCCGGGCCGGAGAGGCCAGCGGCTGCCCCCACCCCCAGGGTCTCCAAAGCTGGGGGAGCTGAGGGAAGGGGAGAGGGGAGGAGAGAAGAAATGGTGAACAGGAAGAGGGGGAGGAGACCTGGGGCCAATCACCCCTTTGTGACTCAGCCCTGCTCGTGGGATAGAGGAAGGAAGGGCTTTCTTGGGAAAGGCCGGGACATGGTGATAAATTGGCCACTGGCCACACTCTGGGGGGCGGGGCAGGCCTGGGAGACAGGGAGGGAGCAGACTGTAGGCAACGTGGGTCCAAACCCTGACCCACCATGAGTGGCTGCAGGTCCGTGGCCCGGTGGGAGCCTGCTGCATGGCCTGTAAGATGGGGTGAAAGTATCGCTTCCCCCTGGGGAACGTGGACAGGCAAGTCCAAACACACATCCACGGGCGGCCCTCCGCGCCTGGCCCACGGGAGCCGCCGGGAAAGGGCAGCTGCCACTCTGCTCGGTGTCTATTATGATCTCGGAAGGCCCGGGGTGCACATGCCGCCTCCCCCAAGGACTCGGGGCCCAGGCGAGGCGGGCAGGGGAGGGGCAGGGGAGGGCAGGCAGCATTCAGACCAACAGGCCCCCTTTGTGCTGCCCTCAATTGCCATTTACCAAAGACAAACCCGGGCTGCATTTCACGGTTTCCATTTCAGCTGCCCAGGGGGTGGCGGGCTGCAGACTCAGTGGGGAATGAGGCCCAGGAATTTTCCGCCAATCAGAGGCTCAGGGTGTGGCCCCACGGAATGGGGGAAGGTGCCAAATAGGGCAGTGGAAAGCCCATCTCTGGGGTGCTGCCATTGCCCAGGGGGTGAGGGAGGCGGGCACCAGGAATCCTGCTGCGGAGACCCAGGCCCGTCCGGCTGGAAGGAGACACTTGGGCAAGACTTGTTGTTGGCTGAAGCCCAGCCTTCAAGCCCATGCTTGCCACCCCCAACATCAGGGGCTCCCCTGGGTTATTCCGCCTCCTCCCACCTCCGGGGTCAGCAGCCAGGGTGCCCGTGCCACCACCCCCCAGCCCTGTGACCCGAGTACCGGGTGGTGGGGCACCCAGAGATGAACTCCATGTGGCCCCTGAGCGGTCACCACCAGCCCTAAGGCTCGGCGCCGAGGAGGGCATCAAGCAAGGGGTGTGACAGATCAGATGTGCCTACTGGCAAAATCGCTCAGGAGCTGATGAGGGCGCTGGGGCGAAGGAGGACAGCGAGGCCACGGTCCCGGGGGCTTCTGTGACAGATAAGGGACGTGACAATGTAGCCTGAACCACCACAGAGGCGGGGGCTGGAGGGGACAGAGAGGGGAGAAGAGCTGAGCGGCATTTGGTGGCCAACGGTGTGGGTGTAGAGGGAGCACCCAGGGTCCCAGCAGGAGGGGATGTCTCTCTACACGGGGAGGGAGCTCAGAGAAGGCAGGGGCTGAAGGAGGGAGCCGGGTTTGGGACATGCCAGGTGTGACGTCCCCAAGGGACACTGGGGGGAGGGGCAGGAGGCCGAGTGATGGGGCCCTTGGGAGGGTCACTGGGGACAGCCAAGGCCAGGGAGAATCCCAGGCTGGGAGGACCCCCCAGCATGGGACATGAGGGAGAAAGGTCTGTGGACATTCCGGAGAGACAGGTAAGAACCACAGACAGGTACAAACGACAGACAGGTAAGAACAAGCAGCTTTCGAGGAGAGGATGCCACGGGATAGCGCTGGGCCTCCCGGTCAGCAGGGAAGTGCAAATCCAAGCCACAAGGAGATCCCGTTTCCCACCCAATCAGATGGGCAAAAAGTCAAAAAGCCAGGTGACACCAGGAGCTGGCAAGGCCAAGCCACACGGGCTGGTGGCTGCGGAGCCCGAACCTGGACCACGTGGCCCGGGAGGCACCAGGAGGGCGCTGATCGGCGCTGACCACAGCGCTCCACACAATGGCCGGGGGATGTGGGATTCGGGGTGCAAACAGGGCTGGGGTACAGTAACTGGGGCTCTATTTCTAAGATTCGTTTCTGAAGTCCTGCAGGACATACGTGGGTATTGAACATATTCTGTCCATTCCTTTTTTCTGAGGGCCTAAAATATTCACAATCGTTAAAGAAAAATGTAGAACTTTACCTCTGAAACTAATAATACATGCGTTAATCAAATTTAAATAAAATTCAATTAAAAAAATTTTTTAAGATTGTATTTATTTATTCTACAGAGATAGAGACAGCCAGCGAGAGAGGGAACACAAGCAGGGGGAGTGGGAGAGGAAGAAGCAGGCTCTCAGCGGAGGAGACTGATGTGGGGCTCGATCCCAGAACGCCGGGATCACGCCCTGAGCCGAAGACAGACGCTTAACCGCTGTGCCACCCAGGCGCCCCAATTAAAAATTTTTTTAATGTAAAGACAGACACAGGGGAGGGGAAAAGCAAAGAGTCGCTCCCCTCCCTGTATACACCTACCCAGAGAATGGGGGGGCAGGCCCCAAACAGAGTGCACCCACACACACACAGGTGCTAACTGCCAGGCCAAGGCTCCCCTTATGTCTGTGTGGTGTGGGCTCCCCCAGCCCTGCCCCACCAGGCACCCCAACACTCTCGCCTGCACTAGAAACCCAGCGCCACCCCAAACCCTGAATCTAGCAGGCAGGTGTGACTACCGTCCCCCCGGGCCTGCTCCCAGCTGGCGCTCACTGCTTGTCCCATCCTTCTCGGAAGGGAGGCTTATTTTGTCTGCACTTGGCCAAGGTCGGGGACTTTCGCCTGGGGCTGAGGCTAGAATCCCCATGTGGGGGCACAGAGCAGGGCGGGGCTGAGACAGGCCCCCTCCCCGTGAGTCCTGCCAGCTTGAGGGGAAAGCCAAAGCCGGGAGCCTCACGCCAGCTGCCCCTCGGGGCTGGGACGGCCGGGGAGATGGCGCCGGTCTGCCTGTGACCCCGTCCCCACACCCACCCTTGGCTCTCACCGGATCAGCGAGGCCCCATGGAGCCAGCCCAGGCTGCTCAATCCTGCCATTCCTAGGGCTGTGGGCCGATGGCAGGAGATGGTGGCCCCAAGAAGGACGGGGACATAACGGGCCTTGCTTGGGGTCCAGAGTCACCCCGGGAGTACCAAGGGGCCTGGCAGCCATCCAGAACCAGCCTGGGGAAGGGGCCGGCCCAAGCCTCACAGCAGAGCTGGGGCTGAAACCCAGGCTCCACCAGTCAACGTGGCTTCAAGGAGAAGCAGGCTGAGGCAGGGAAGATGGCATCTGGCGGCATGGATGCAGAGGGTGGGGCACGCAGGGGCTGAGCAGAGGACAACCCGAGGGCCCCAGGGGACCCCGGTTTCTCTGGCATCTGAGGCTGGGGGACAAGCAGGGCTGAGTCCAGAAGACTGGGGTCCAGTCTGACGTGCTCACTATCCTCACAGCCTCTACGCTCAAGATCCCAATTTGTAAAGTCAGCATTTTCCCCATCCTCCCCAGAGCCTGGGGTGACGGCAGAGCCCCGGGAAAGACCAGGCTGTCTGTCTTACCTGAGATGGACACACTGGAGCGGGGCCATCTTCTCTCAGGCTGGGAGGTGGTTCAGATCCCGTCTCTCAGCACGGCAAAGGGGATCAGGGCTGTGTCGGGTCTGCGAAGGGGAAGGAAAGTCAATGTCAGTATACTTCCTTGCCTTACACACACACACACACAGAGTTGGCACACTCAGAACCAGGAGACAGCCACGGCTCCAGAGCCCAGTCCAGGCTGTGTGGCCACCGCCGCCCCCCCCAGCAACTGGACAGCTGGGGCCCTCCTGCCACTGGCCCAAGACGCTGGGCAGGCACTGGCTGACTCAAGTTGCCCTCGGACCCACCCCTATTCCCATTTCACAGAATGGGAAACTGAGGCCCAGGCTGCCAGTCACAGAGCAAGGGAACAGGACAGTGAGATTCAAGTGACAGAAACTGGTACTGGGCAAGGGGGTCCCTGTGACCAGATGGAGTCAGAGGCCGAGGGAGGGAAGGGGCCTGCCGAGGTCACCTGCTGATCTGGGCAGAACAGAAAGGAAAGGGCTCCTGTGTCCTGCCTCCCAGGCCAGAGCACCGACCTACTCCCCTTTTACTGTTGTAGTGCCATCCCACACATCCAGGCCAGGGAGCTGCGGGAAAGCACCCCATCACCTGGGGTCCCCTCCCCAACCCAGCCAACCAGGGCCTCCTCTCCAGGGTCAGGATTTGTTAAGCATCTGCCTTCAGCTCAGGGCATGACCCCAGGGTCCTGGGATCGAGTCCCGCATCAGGCTCCCTGCTCAGCAGGAAGCCTGCTTCTCCCTCTCCCTCTGCCCTGCTTCCCCCCTCATGCATTCTCTTTCTCAAATAAATAAATCAAATCTTAAAAAAAAAAATACCCCTGAGCAAAGGATGGTCTTTACAATAAGTGATGCTGGGTCAACGGGATAACCACATGGGGAAAAAAAAATCCTGATCCCGCCTACAGTGGGCAGAAATGATGGCCCCCTCACGATGTTCGTGTCCCCATCCCCAGAAGCTGTGAACATATTAGCTTCCATACAGCAAAGGGGAATTAAGGTTGTAGATGGAATCAAGGGTGCTGGTCAGCTGACCTTCAGATGGGAAGATAATTCTGGATTATCCAGACAGGTCCAAGTGATCACAAGCGTCCTTCCAAGTGCAAGAGGGAGGCAGGAGGGACAGAATCAGGGAGATGACAACGTGCCAATGTCTCGGTGTGACATCGCTGGCTTTGAAGGCGGAGGAGGGGGCCACCAGCCAAAGAATGTGGGCAGCTTCTAAAAGCTGGAGAAGATCAAGAAACAGATCCTTCCCCGAGCCTCTGGAAGGAACACAGCCCTACCGGCATCCTGATGTTAGCCTGGAATGACCCATTTCAGACTCCCCGCCTCCAGGATGGTAAGATGACAATATGTTTGTATTGTTTGGGGGCTGGTACGTTTGGAATCACTTGTCAGAGCAGCAAAAGGAAACTAATACGTTGACTTCACATCGTACACAGAAGTCCACTCCAGATGGACAGCAGGTCTAACTGCTAAAGGCAAAACAATACAGCGTTCGGCAGAAGACGCGAGAAAAGATCTTCATGACACCAGGGTAGGCAAAGATTTCTTAACCAGGACACAGGACGTGCTGGAAAGCAGGGCAAGGGTGGATGAATTGGACAGGACTAAGAGCTTCTGTACATCAAGGGACACCACGGAGAGACAGGGTGTTGTTAAGAGCTAGCCAGAGAACGGGAAGAAGACATGTGCAATTCCTACGTTCCAAGAAGGAATCCTGATCAGAACATAGAAAGAAGTCCAACATATCAAGTTAGAAAGATCAGGAAAACACCTGAACGGGGGCGCCTGGGTGGCACAGCGGTTCAGCGTCTGCCTTCGGCTCAGGGCATGATCCCGGCGTTATGGGATCGAGCCCCACATCAGGCTCCTCCGCTGGGAGCCTGCTTCTTCCTCTCCCACTCCCCCTGCTTGTGTTCCCTCTCTCGCTGGCTGTCTCTATCTCTGTCAAATAAATAAATAAAATCTTTTAAAAAAAAAAAAGGAAAACACCTGAACGAGCACTACATAAAAAGAGGGCATTCCAAAGACCAGCAAACGGGGGCGCCTGGGTGGCTCAGCCAGTGAAGCATCTGCCTTCGGCTCAGGGCATGATCTCAGGGTTGTGAGATCGAGCCCTGCATTGGGCTCTGTGCTGGGCATAGAGCCTGCTTGACATTCTCTCTCTCCCTCTCCCCCTCCCCACCACACTCCCGTTCTCTCCCTCTCTCTCTAAAAAAAAAAAAAAAAAAAAAAAAAAAAAAAAGGGCGCCTGGGTGTCTCAGTTGGTTAAGCAACTGCCTTCCACTCAGGTCATGATCCTGGAGTCCCGGGATCGAGTCCCACATTAGGCTCCATGCCCAGCAGGGAGTCTGCTTCTCCCTCTGACCCTCCTCACTCTCATGCTTTCTGTCTCTCTCGTTCTCCCTCTCAAATAAATAAAATCTTAAAAAAAAAAATAAAAAGAAAGAAAAATATAGAGACGCTTGGGTGGCTCAGTCAGTTAAGTGTCCAAATCCTGATCTCAGCTCAGGTCTTGATCTCAGGGTCGTGAGTTCAAGCCCTGCGCTGGGCATGGAGTCTACTTAAAAATAAACAAATAAATAATATAAATACACATAGGCACACAAATAAGTAAAAAACGACCTTGCCAGACAACCTTTACTGATGGCATCAGAAATCAAGGAAGGGGTCCCCCCTGGGTCAGGGGTACTGACTGGAAGGACAGACAAGAGGGGCTCTAGGGAGCCAGCAGGCTCTCATTCCTGATCTGGGTTCTCTTACACAGGTGTTTCGGTTGCAGAAAAGTCAACGAGCAAGTACACTTGTGCCATTCACGCTTTTCTGTATGGATGTTGTATTTCCATAAAAAGATTTTTTTTAATATATTTTTTTAATTTCCTGGCCTGAGGGGGGGCTGCAGCAGATGTGGAGGAAGTAGGGGTGGGCCCTGCCTCTCTGAGGCCTTCCCACCCATCAGACAGCCCGAGGTGGTGGTGCCCAACCGTGGGGCCCCACTGGAGCGCCTGTGTCCCCCCGGTTCTGCAAGCTCCCTGCAGGCAGGCCCGAGCCCCATGGAGTTCAAGCACCCAGGGCCTGACATGCAGCAGTGCTGAGTTCACTGGGCAACCTTCCAGCACGCCAAGATTCTTTCCTCAACGAGACATGCAAGTCAGATGCCAGCATCCTCTCCTGAGCCTTCCCCTGCAGGCGAGGGGCAGGGAGGAGGCTGAGCCCACTGAGATCTGAGCCTGTCCCCTCACTGACATGGCAGGACTGAATGCAAACTGAGGCCCATGTGGGAGCCTGGACCATGAGGGGCCTATGGGCACCACGATGCCTCTGAAGGGCAACCCAGAGCTCTTGGTGGGGGATGGGGAGGGATGGGTGGAGAAGGGGCAGAACCTGGGGGCCCCAGGGGTGAGGTCAGTCCCTAGCAAGCCCTCATAGTCAGTGTTTTCTTTTAGTGCTTCCAGAAGGGCAATCTCCACTCCAGCCACCAAATGCTGCCTGAATGCCACAGACCCGCCACACCCATACGCATTCTGTTACATCCCCCGGCCCTCGCACACGCTGTTCCCTCTGCCCAGAATGCCCTTCCTCTCCTCAGCTGGCAAACTCCCTCGCCTCTCACTGAAAGCAGCTTTAAGAGGGCAGGTTCTCTCTCTCTCTCTCTCTCTCTCTCTCTCTCTCTCTCTCTCTCTCTCTCGTTCACCACGGGGCTCTCGGTACCTAGGACAGCGCCCAGCACACACACAGCAGCTCAAGACGCTTCACGAACACAGGCATGAATTAAAGAAGCATGAATGAATGGAAATGCCCTCCCCTGCCACCCTCGTCCTGCCCATGTTTAGCTGGAGGCCCACGGCAGCTTGTCTACATGCCCTCGCTGCACTCGCTGGCCAGCTTGGAGCCATCTCCGGGAAGGGCAGAATGTTCCAAAACAACGAGCATCCGGCACACAGAGTGGATGCTAACCACATGTGGGTCCAGTGAACAAAGAAGCTGGCAGTGAGCCCCCCATCACTGGAGGGGATCAAGCAGAGACTCAGGCCTGTTCTTGGAGCACGTTTCTGCTCCAGTTGGCACAGCTGCCCTGAGAGGCTCTCCCAAACTCCCACAGCTACTGTTACCGTCAATAACAACATTAGCCATTCACCGATTGTGCCGAGCTCCCCCCCCCGGGGGGCTGGCCCACCGCAGGGGGCAGGGTGACCCCATCTCGGCACCACCTCCCATCACAGAGAGAGCTTGCTTCTTCACTGGGCTGGACTTAGAACCTGTGTGGGTGTCCTGGGCGGTGGGGGGGCTTCAGGGGGATGAGCCCCCCTCTTCTGCTGAGCTCCTCCAGCCTCGGGAGCCCTAGATCTGCAAGATCTGTTCTGCTCCAGACACCAGTTCAGTACTTTATAAATACCAACAACATTTCACCTTTGCAACAGCCCTGTTATGAGCTCCATCCATTTTCCTAGTGGGGAAACCGAGGCCTGGGGTGCTCAATCATTTGCCCAGGGTGACATGACTGAAGGACCGTAGGCGTGGAATTGGAACTCAGGCTCTCTGGCCATGGAGGGTGAGCTTTTAACCACCTTCCTGGCTTTCTCAGAACCCAGACCGACTCTCCTCCAGGCACCCAGCTTGGGGGCCAAGGGCAGAGGTTTAGGCAAGAGGTCAGGAAGGCAGCCCACGGCCCTGGGCGCCAAGGTCAGGGTCTGCAGCATCTCTGCCCACCAGCCCAGGTACTGCCTGCCTCCAGCCTTGCTTCCTGAGGCCCCTCCCCACCAGCCTTCTCCATTGCTCCTGGAGACACCTCACCCCATTGCTCATCCTGTGCTAATGCCTTTGCCCCTCTTCCATCCCTCAGCCAATTCCTGGGGCCGACTGGGCATGCGACCTGTGTGCCCCATGTCCCGGCCCCCGCGCCTCCTCCTGAGACCAGGATTCTTGGGCAGAGACCAGCATGGCTCCTGGTTCACCAGCTCTCACCCACGCCTGGGACCAGTCAGACCCCAGTGGAGGGGGCTGGCTGTGCGCATGAGTCCCAGCTCTCAGCTGGGGGTAGGGACCCTCCAGGAGGAGGCTTCGAAGAATCAGGGGGCGGCTGTTGTCCCCTCTGCATTCTGGACCAAGGGCCGTACCCAGGACCACACTGTCCATCCCTCAGGCTTTCACAGTATACACAACAGGGCTCACACAAGGCGAGGCGACAGGCTAGCCACTCCAAACCCCTGCCTCTCC
Source organism: Ursus americanus (assembly GCF_024610735.1). NCBI lineage: Eukaryota > Metazoa > Chordata > Mammalia > Carnivora > Ursidae > Ursus > Ursus americanus. The sequence goes on along the minus strand of NC_142128.1, from coordinate 10,233,314 downwards.
CCCCCGGATCTGGTTTCTAGAAAGCTCAGAGTCAAATTACCTCCAGGAGAAGGTACAGTGGGCCCCCTCCGGCTTCATTTGATTTTTGATCTTCCTCTTGCTCAACTTTCTCACGCCTTTTTCTTCTCCGTATACTGCGTTTACCTTTGCAAATCACCTCCAGTCCTTTCTGGAGTCAGACAAAGAGCACGCGAGACCCTCGTCTTCCCTCCTCTGCCCTGAGCTTCTCATGCCCCGGCTCAGCCCCTGGTCTGAAAAAAGCTGCAGTGTGAGCTGTACCAATGAACCAACGAATCCATGCAAGGAACAGACTAGCGCAGAAAAGGGAACAGCCTGAGCAGCATCAGGATAAAACCTCCATAGACAGCAAACATCTCTCCCTCCCTCCTGGGCGGGTCCAGCTTCACGCTCCACTTGGAAGAACGGTGGGCTGTAGGCTGAGCCCCCAGCAGGAAAAACAGGGACCCCTTGTGAGCCTGAAATTTCACCCTGTCATGACAAAGAGGCCACAAGGGCGGAAAAGGATGGAAACGCGGAGCGGGTGTTTTCCTGGGCAGACAGAGTCAAAGACAGATTCCAGGGACGCGCCAAGAGCTGCCCAGTGAAGACAGAAGTGGACAAAGCCCCAAATGTATGTCTCGTTAATAAAAACCACCCAACACGCTCTGCTTTCTATGCAGAAGGGAAACGTTTCATTATCATTTTGAATCATTTCCTGAGTTTTGTATTAACACGAGTTTTGTATTAACCGTTTCGCGCACCGCCCCCCCCCGCCCCCCCCCCCCAGCCCTCCAAGGGAGTAGGAGGACAGGGTGGGCTGTGGGGTGGCCCGGGGCCCAGGCTGGCAACCAGACCTCTAGTCTCCAGGTCCTGAGGGGAGGAGCTTCCTCGGTTTCTGAGCCAGGGCTGGGGGGGGGGGAGGGAGGGCTCTGGTTCTCACTCGCTGCCATCCCTCCCCTCCCTCCCCACCCAAGCCGGATTGGTGCCCTCCAGCTACTCCCAAGAAATCACACAGTTCACTGGCCCTGGGTCGGCCTCTCCCATCAGCTCCTGACTATCCGAGGGCAGCAGTGCCCCACCCACCCGTCCTCCACCAGCACGCACCACGCATCATTCCAGCAGGCAACACGGGGAGGTATTCCCAGCCCCAGCCCCAGAGACCACGCGGCCTGCCCCCCACCACTGAGTGCCAGGGTGGGTCCCCTCACCCAAGCTGGGCCCGTCAGTCTCTCTAGCACCCCAAGACCGAGCGGAGCACCCACAGGAGGCCCTGTGGCCTTAAGCTAAAGCCAGCACTCAGGACAGCCACGCCGACAACCCAGACAGAACCAGCCTACAGGGAGACGAAAAGGGACAGATGCAGCAGGAGAGGCGGAGAAAATGAAACCACGGTCCAGAAAGCGGCAAGCCAGAGGAGGGGCTGCCCGCCAGCATCCCGAGTCCTGGGGGAGCCGGCCGCCTGCAACTGTGGGCTGTACGAGCTCCATTCCCCTCCTAACTCCCCTCTCGCCTAACCTAATTGGAGGAGCTTCCTGTGGCCTGCAAGGGAAGAATTCCGAAGAAGACACAGGTCAGGGAGCTCCCTGCCTTCCCGCTCAGCCAGGCCCACCATTTACAGCTTATCAAAGCTGAGGCTCTCGGGGGTAAGGCTAGCACGGGCAGGTGGGGAGAACCATGCTGGGAAGGTGAGGCTGAGCCAGATAGTGAGCGGACTTTGGACTTGAGCAAACCGGGTGGTGTCTGAGGAAGGCACGGCCCACACCAAGCCCTGGGGAAGTGCCCGTGGTAGCTTGAGTCCCCGGCACACAGTAGGTGCTTAATGGATGCATGAAAGGCAAACAGGGAACCCTCTCTAGGCCCAGATTCCCTTATCTTGTGAAGATAGCCATGAATGAATACATGCATGTAGAGTGCTCGAAACAGCTCCTGGCAGAGAGCAAGGGCTTGGGTATGTGTTGTTGTGTTTTTTTTTAAACCTACACAAAAGCTGAAGTTCTCCCCAAGAACCACTGGGCAGGTGCTATGGTCTGAATGTTTGTGTCCCGCCCCCCAGATTCATATGTTGAACCCTAATCCCCAATGCAATGGTATTTGGGAAGGGGGGGCTTTGGGAGGTGATAGGGTCAGGAGGGAGGAGCCCTCCTGAATGGAATTAGTGCCCTCATCAAAGGGACCCCAGACAGCTCCCAAGTCCCTTCTGCCACGTGTGACTACAAGAAGTCTGCAACTGGGAAGACGGCCTGCCCCATCCATGCTAGAACCCTGATCTTGGACTTCCAGCCTCTAGACCGGTGAGGAATCAATTTCTGTTGGGCATAAGCCACCCAGTCTGTGGTATTTTGTTCCCCAAGAGGGCAGGGGCCCAGCGGGGTCAGGAATGCTGCCCCTCCCTCCTCTGGGCATGGAAGCAGAGGTGGGAGAGATGGCATCAAGAGGACCAGGGTCCATCTTCAGGGTGGGAGGATCGGGGAGGGGAGGCCAGGAAGAGCCACATCACAGACCAGAGCAGAGGGAGCAGCCCCGGGAGGAGACCGCAGTGAACGGCTGGGTAACAGGCAGGACTGCCCCACGTGCACAAACGGCTGGGGAGGGGATGAGCCACGCGGGTGTGGACAGAGGCTGGACCCAGGGCACCAGCAAAACGAACACTGGGCACTCTCCCTGTCACCGTGCACACACTTCGCACACATCCATCCATTCCCGCAGCGACCCCAAAAGGCAGATACCATAAGCACCTTCATTTTATAAAGAGGGAAACTGAGGCAGAGAGGTGCGGTGACTCGTCTGAGGTTACACAGCTAGTAAGTAACAGAGCTGGAACCCAGGCTGTCGGGGGGCCAGCATCCAGACTTTCCACCACCAAAGCCAGTCGCAGATGCTGGGAAGGGATTGGTGGGTGGACCCCTTACTTGGGATTTCAAGCCCGGGGGCAGAATTCCAGACACCACCTTCGCAGCCTGCGGTCTGCACCTAGGAGCTCGCTAGTCACACTCCTGCGTGCTGAGGCTCCCCCCCCCACCGCTCCCTCTGCCACGTCCTCTGCCTTTGAAGCTCTGCTCCACCTCTCCCCCCTCCACTCCACCGGAGCCCATACCCCAACATCTCTCCTGGGCCGGGCACTGCAGATGCCAATGCAGCCTGGGCTCACGGCTCATGGAGGAGGGTGCGGGGGGTGGGGAGCCCATCTGCAAAAGTAGGAGGCACAGAACAACCCCTTCCCTCCACAGAACTTCCCCTGCCTTATACCCCATACCCCAGTCACCTAAATCCTTCGCTGCTCCTCCAACCCAGCGGCCACCAGGCCTCCTTTGTGGATGCCAAGCACTTGACCACGCGACTTCACCCGCCTGAAGCCCCCTTCGGCATCCTGGCAGCAAACTGACGCGCGCGGGGCTCTATCAAGCTTCCTGCTCCACCCCAACGTCCAGGTGTCCCTCCTCTGTATTCCCAGCCCCCCCCACCAAGGCGCTCATCCAGCGAGCTGTCAAGTACTGCTGGGCTGTGCTCCTTCTGTGGCCCTGCCCGCCCCTGGCAGTGCTGGGCCAGGTGACAGCAGCTGGATGAATGAAGGGCTCATTGTTTACATTACAACTGGTGGGGTGTCTTGCCCCACGTGGCGTTCCCTGCGCTCTCCTTCTCTGCCTGCAGCCCTAGGCCAATGTTACCCCCACTACCTCCCTTGGGCATCTTACAGGGGGAGGACATCCCCCCCCCTATAGTGGACTCCTACTTCTCACCCACATGGGAGCGGCGGAGTACCAAAGGTTGGGGATGCGCTGCTGGGTGTGTGACTGTCCCCAAGATGCCCCCTCTGTCCATCCTTCCCAGGGTGGGGCTGGGGCCTGCGTGGCAGTGCCCAGTGGGCACCCGCCCCGCCCAGGCCCCGCCTGAAGGGCCCAAACGGGCGCGCCCTGGAGGCCCCGCGAAGCATCTCGGCGCCTAAGGCCCCTCCCTGTGGGGAGGGCAGAAAATCTGCTGCCTCACCAGCTACCAGCGCCAGCCTGGGGGGGCAACCCCGCGGGAAGCCGCCCTGCCCCAGTCTCCCCCTCACCCCTTCCACTATGCACTTCAACCAAGTTTTGCAAAGGCAATCGGCCGGGCGACCCCAGCCGGCGGGGCGGTGGCTCCGTGTTCTCCAAGACCCCGGGTCTGGAGAAGGGGGCTGTGTGGCCGCGCCCACCAGGCTGGGCCCCCCTCCCCACCCCCACCGCCTGGGAGCCCAGAGAGCCCTGCGGCGCGTCCGGCCGCCCCGCGCTGCCCTTGAGAGCCGGGACGGGCGGCCCCCTCCCCACCAGATGTGCCGAACCCCGGTCTGCGGATGTTGGCGCCGAGGGTGCCGACGATGCCTTCACCGAGGGGACCCGCAGCCCGGGAAGCCCCCCAACGCCGGCAGCGTCCCCTCCTCGCCTGCGGGCGACGGGGAAGTTGGGGGTGCAGCGGGAGCGGCTCCCGCTCACGCCCACCCGCCGGCCCCCGACCCTCCGGCCTCCCCCACGCCCCGACAATGCCTGCGGGCGGCCGCCCCGCTGCAGCCCAGGCCGGGCCGCCGCCGCCTCCCGCATCTCTCGCTCCTTTGTTGCCCAGCGAGCCCCCTCCCCCGGGGGCCCTCGGCGGCTCCTACCTGCGCCCCTCCTGTGGCGGGCTGCGCGGCGGGCGGCTGAGAGCCCGGCCTCCTCCGCTCCTGGCCGGGGCGCCGCGGGGGGAGAGGATGCTGCGGCCCCTCCCCGCGCGCCGCTGCCCACCGGCCGCAGCCCCTCCCGGCGCCCGGGCTCCGCGCTCCGCGCTCGCGCTCCGGGCCCGGGCCTCGCGTCCGGGCGGTCGGCGGGAAGGCGGGAGGCGCGGACCGAGCAGCCCCGGCCGCCGCCTGCGCGCACCGCGGCCGAGCCGAGCCGAGCCGAGCTGAGCGGGAGCGGAGCGAGCGGCCCGGCTCCGGGAGGGAACAAAAGGGGCCGGCGCTGGGGCGGGCGCGGGAGGGCGGGGCCTGGCGCGGCGGGGGTCAGGCGCGCGCTCACGTGGCCTCGCGTTTCTCGGGCCGCCGCGCCGCGCCGCAAGTGGGCGGGCGGGCGGAAAACTCCGCCTCGCCTCCTCCCCCGCCCCGCAGCCGCCAGTCGTGGGGCGTCCGGGGTGCGCCCACACCCGCCTCGGCGCTGGTCGCCTATTGGCGCTGAAAGAGCCTCCTTCAGCCTTGCTCTGCGCACGAGGATGTCCCAGACCGCTGGGAGAGGTGGCAGCTCGGGATGCTGGGGGGGGGGGGGGGGCGGGGATGGGGAGGCTCCTGGAGTTTCCGGGAAGGCTCCACAGAGGAGGTGACGTTTGGACTGGACAGGAAGGGATGCGGAGGAGATGGTGTAGCTGAGCCGAGAACTTCAGCTCTTACTGAGCTGCCCTGAGGCCAAAGAGGGCGGGGGCGGGGGTGGGGGGCACGGGTGTCTTGATGATAATGTTCCCAACACTTCTTTGGCAAAAGTGGTACCCAAGATCCGGATGAATGTTGCACTCTCCTCCCCTAAGATCTGTTTCCTGTGATATTGGAGGAGTTATCACTGCTGCCAGCCCTCCCCCCCTCCAAGCTCAAATTCATCTCCATTCCCCCTGAATATGGGAAAGTGGGTGTATTGGGGGAGGTGGTGGTCTGCCCAGTGAAAATGACACCAAGGAGGACAGGCACGAGACAGTCTTGTTCATATCCCCCAAGGCACCCAGCCCAGTGCCTGGCCAAGGGTAGACACTCAATGACACTAGAATGAATGAATTGGCTTAGTTCCCACCACTATCCCTCCATTGCTCCGGTACCCATAATCTTTGAGAAAGGAGTTAACCTCTTGAACTCAGTTTCCCCACCTACACATTGGGGGTTCACTTCAGCTAAAGGGGTAATGGTAGGAGGAGGGAGGCTGGGCACTGGCCAGCCCTGAGCAGGAGGTCCCCAGGTGGCTGGTGGAGCCAGACCTGGAGACTGGCAGGAGAGGAGGGTGTAGAGTGGGCCCAGAGAAGAGAAGTTTGGAGGTGGTGTCAACCTGGGGGAGGGGATGGGGTTCCAGGTGGAAAAGGCTATGCTCAGGACCCAGAGAGCTAAATTGTGTCCATGTGGCCAGGAGGGAAGGTCTGGAAATGAAGAGATAAGACACAAGGCCCAGTGCAGTGGTAAGAATCCAGCTGCATCACCTACCAGCTGAGGGGCAAGCCTCTCTGGGCCTCAGTTTCCCCATCTCTAAAGTGGAGCTAGTGATAGACTGCCTGCTAGGGTTGTTGTCAAGGCCAAGTACATTAATCTACGGGAAGCGCTAAGAACAGTCAGTGCCTTGAAGCCCCACCTGGTCTGTACATCCAGGTTCTGGGGCAGAGAGCTCAGAAAAGCTGGGGGTAGGCACCTTGGGGGAGACAGGGTGTAGCAGAGAGTATATGATTTGCCCAAATGTGTGGGTTTCTGACCCAGATCGAATGGCACCTGGGTCCTGGGGGTACTTCTCCTTTCTCTGACACCTAAGGCTTCTGGAACCAGGAAAATGGCCAAAGTTCCCAGGACATCAGACCATCAGAAACAGACTAAGAAGTTTCCCTGTTGGAAACTAAAGCATGGTTTTGTCCTGACCCCTCCATCCACAGGTGGGTAAACTGAGGTCCAAAGAGAGGCAGGGATTTATCCAGGGCCCGGGGTCTTGCCTGCTGTAATGCATCTGAGCGCACCTGGGCCTCTCCGGGTTCAGCCACCCCCCCTCCTGCCTTCCACCCACCCCTGACCCCCCCAGCAGCCCCCTCCCTCACTGACCTCCCCCAGTGTTATTCACACTGACAGCGGGCTGGAGTCCATGGGTGGAGCTGCAAAGGGGGACGGCTCACCTGCCAGGCTCCTTCTAGGTGAGAAAAGAGATCTTCTACCTTGTGGAAGCTTGAATTGGGGCTTTCTGCTTCCTGCCGCTGAGTGAAGGCTGTGGATGTAGAAAGCGGAGCTGGACATGAGGCCCCAGGACATCAGGCCTGGGGAGGGGCCGGTTGGGGGGGGGGTGAGGACCAGGGGAGGAAAGTCCTCCCAGCTGACCTCTCACCCAGGGCTTTGTCTCTCCCGAAAGCGCTGATTTGGCCATTTTCTTGCTGACACTGGCCCTGACTGGCAGCCCCACAGGAAAAGGGGGGGGGCTTTCATGGGAAGAGCATGTTGGGAATTACAGGGGGGCCGGGCAGAGCTCTTGGAGGCCTGGGGAGGGGGCAACCACAGGAGAGGCCTGGCTCCCCGGCAGGTTCCTGCCTCTCTGGTATACTTTTTATTGTTGTGTTTTATTTTTTAGGACCAACAGGACATCGGCATGATGGAATATTTTACAGCCCCTGAATTGCTTCTTACAAGAAATTTGTAATAACATGGGGAAATGGGGGCCTGGGTGGCTCAGTCAGTTAAGCGTCTCCCATCCGCTCAGGTCACGATCTCAGGGTCCTGGGATGGAGTTCCTCGTCAGGCTCCCTGCTCATGGGGGAGTCTGTTTGTCCCTCTTCCTCTGCCTGCCACTCCCCCCAGCTTGTGCTCTCTTTCTCTCAAATAAATAAATAAAATCTTTTTTAAAAACGGGGAAACAGTCCTGTATTTATGTCAATTGAAAAATCACATACACCTGAAACTAACATAACACTGTTATGTTTTTTTTTAAAAAGATTTTATTTATTTATCTGACAGAGATAGAGACAGCCAGCAAGAGGGGGAACACAAGCAGGGGGAGTGGGAGAGGAAGAAGCAGGCTCATAGCGGAGGAGCCTGATGTGGGGCTCGATCCCATAACGCCGGGATCACGCCCTGAGCCGAAGGCAGACACTTAACCGCTGTGCCACCCAGGCGCCCCATAACACTGTTATGTTAATTATACTTCAATTTAAAGAAGTCCACATCCTCAAACTGCGGGCCTGGTAGACTCCCAACCGTGTAAACTACAGAGGGGGAAAAACCTGGTAATGGTGGTGGGCTTTGGGTGGAGGGAATCCTCGCAGTTTTTCTCTCCCCTTTTCTGCATTTTTCCACAATCAACATTTGTGTTACTTAACTAACAAAAGAAATTTAAACCCAAACCCGTTTCTGTTAAGATGATTGTTCGGATGTTGTGTTTCTGTTCAAAACACAAAAAAATGATTGTTTGGCTGTGGTTGCAGGCTCGGGCTGGGAGTGACATCACCATGGAGATAGCAGCGGAGGCCATCACTCTGAAGGCCACACCCTTCTTGCAAACACGTGGACTTCGCCTTCCCCTCCGGATCAGATCTGAGGACGAGGATGGGAGGAGGACGGAGGCACCTCCAGCCCACAGCATCATGAGCCCCAGCAGTGAAGGAAGTTCACTGCTACTGCTTCTCTCTATCGGGGGTTTTCAAGGTCCTGGGGGCTTTGTCGCCCGGGCTCCCCAATTTCCTAAGGACAGATGGTAAACTGAGGCTGGCCAAGCGAACTGAAAGCTGGCATTGCCGAGTACTTACTACAGGGTAGGTTTTGAGCTAAGACCTGTGTATAGGTTGCAGAAGTAAAGGAAGGCCACTTAGATGAGAAGAAGCAAAGGGAGCTCAGCCAGAGCTGGCTCTGGAGCAAGGGAGTGAGCCCCATCGCTTGTGTTTGTAGAGACTCCAGGCTGGCCAGGGAGCAGGAGAGCCTCAGAGTGGGCAAAAGGGAAGGTGTGTAGGTAGGTCTGGAGGGAGGCTGTTGGCGCGGGGAAGCCGCGGGTGGGATAACTGGAATCAGGACGTAGATCACCTCTGTGATGGGGCCGGGGAACATACTCGGGTATTTCCCGGTTAGTCCTGAGTTGGAAGTGAAGGCAAAAATTAGGGAAGCTGGCGGTAACCGCTGGAGCCCTGGCCGTCTGGGGCTGATGGCCACGGGGGTTATCACTAGTCTTCCTGGATGGCAGGCTGCGGACTGTGGGTCCGTTCTTTTTAACGTGTGGTCTGGCCCTGGTATTTCAGAGTGGAGGAAACGGAATCATGGAGACGTTGTGGGACGTGCCCAAGGTCACACAGCTCATGAGGTCAGGGCTGTTAGCCAGGCTTCCGGGCTTCGGTGCTGGGCATAGAGAGAGCAGGGAGACGCCACCTTTTTGTTTTTTCTTTTAGATTTTATGTATTTATTTGACAGAGAGAGAGAGACAGCCAGCGAGAGAGGGAACACAAGCAGGGGGAGTGGGAGAGGAAGAAGCAGGCTCCCAGTGAGAGAGCCTGATATGGGGCTTGATCCCAGGACTCCGGGATCACGCCCTGAGCCAAAGGCAGACGCTTAACAACTGAGCCACCCACGCGCCCCAGGGAGACGCCACCTTGAACTCCAATCTGAGCTCTGCCACCTTCCAGCTTCGGGACTCGGAGCAGGTAACACTGGGAAACCCGCTCCCTCCGCAGGATGACCGTCAGAGCCACACTGAGGGACCCTCTGCGTGCCATGTGCCACCGGTCCCACGTGCACCTGTTGAGCGCCTACTGTGTGCCGCATTATTCTTCACTGTATGCCGGGCATGGTTCTAAGCAACTGAGAGTCTATAAACTAATGTGATTCTTGGGACGCCCCGGGAGCTGGGTGTTTCTGGCCCCATTTATGGGTGAGGGTTTGACACAGGTTCAGAGGGCAGGGAGGGAGTGGGGAACCCAGCGCCCCCCTCTCTGGGGGCCAGAGTTGGTGTGTTAGTGCCTCCACTTCCTGCCCCTCGGACCAAGTAGAGACTGTGAAGGGGCAGCTGGGGCTCCTGTCTAGGGGCTTTGCTGCCGGGGTCGTTGCTGCTGAGGCAGAGATGTCCCTCTCTGGGAAGAGGCCTTAGGTGCTCATGCCCCCACCCAGCCCCTTCCTGGAGTTTCTTCCTCCTTGGGTGCCGAGCTAGGCCAGACACCTGGTCTCTTCTTGCCAAGGGAAGTCTCTAGAAGGTGCTGGCTGCAGCACCCCCCCATCCCCCGGGCTGTTCCTTGGTTTCTGACCTTCACAGCTGCTAGTCCTCATTCCCCTCTCCCTGTCCCCAAGTTTGCACATCTGTGCATTGCATCACTCGGGCCGGAGTGGAGACACGCCCTGGGGAGCGTGTTTTTTCTGTGAGTCTGCGAGCCTCTTGCCCGGGGAGACCGCCAGCGTCTTTCTCCCTGGACACTGCCCACTGGCCTTTGCTTCCCCGGGGCTGCCCACCCCCTCCCAGGTGGCCCGGGTGCACGGGGACATCTCTTTGAGTCCTTGGAGTCCTTCGGAGAAGTCACACCCATCACCCTTCACCCCCACCAAAAACACACAAGTAGAGACTGGCAGAAAGGTTCCCAGTCTGTTATTTTACCGGGAAAAGTCACTGAAAAACAACCGCACCGTTTCCTACAAGAAGGGATATTTCCGCACCAGGAATAGGTACAGACACCCTTTGGAATCAAGGACAGCCCTTTAATCAAGCCCATGGATCTTTCTGGAAAGCTCTTGTTTTGCTGCGGATGGAGGAACACTTGGTCAAAGTTGGCAGCTGTTCCGGGAACATTTGGGTCCAGTGTCCTGCGGATGCTCACTCTGGCTTCGAGGCCCAGGGCGGTGACTTTCCTGGTGCCCCCGCCCCCAATCCTGGTGTTCTAAGCCACCTTGGTTTCCTAATTGACATTGCCCAGTCTGGCTTTTCTGGGACTGGCTCACACATCCTTCCATTCCCCACTGCCTTCTGGGGCCCTCGGAGCCTTGGATGTCATGACGCCCCCAGGGTCTGTGAGCCAGATGTTTGGGGAGAAGCGAGGAGGCCATTTGTCCAACCCCTGTTGCTTTTTAGCAGCGAAGGGAAAGTGCCATGAGGCCTAGCACCATCAGGAAAGCTCTCAGCCCTCTTAAAAACAGCAGCCTCTTTCTCTACAACTTACCCTGGGACCCTGGGGCTTCATCTTTCATAAACCATCCCTGCATCCCACAGACATGCTCCATGTGCACACAATAGCCAATAGCCAGAGCTCATACTCAAACTGCTGTTGTCCCAGCCACAAAACCCCTTTTACTGCTTTAAAGCCTTCAGCCCCCCTTCTCTGCCCAGTGCGTAGCTACAAAATTGCTTTGCAGACACACACACAGGTGTCCCCAATATAAAGCAAGAAGGGCTCTGATGGGCGTACGGGCAGGGTAGTTTGGGGCACGTCTAATGCTCATCGGCAGCTTCCTGGAGGAGGTGACAGCCCCATGTGTCTTGAAGGGTAAGTGTGTGGCAGGCAGAGGGGGCAGCCTGAAGGGCACGTTGGGAGGAATCTTGAGCTCAGGCGGCAGGAACATAAGGAGCATAAGGGCTTACTTAGATGAGGGCAGAGGGGCGGCTGGCCTGGTCAGCCCGGGCCTCACATGTCAGGGCTGCCAAGTGGGCTTTTTCTTTTTCAAGATTTTATTTATTTGACAGAGGTGGGGGGGGGAGAGCACGAGCCAGGGGGAGGGGCAGAGGGAGAAGCAGACTCTCCTCTGAGCAGGGAACCTGATGTGGGACTCGATCCCAAGACCCCGGGATCGGGACCTGAGCCGAAGGCAGACGCTTCACCGACTGGACCACCCAGGCGCCCCCCAGGTGGGCTTTATTCTAAGGACAACAGGGAGCCCTGCAGGGTTCTAAGCAGGAGAGGGACATGAATTTTAGACCTGAAGCCTGGCTCCCTCGGCTATGCGGGGCCAGCGCAGCGACAGACGGACGGGCAGAAGGAGCAGGAAGGTCAGGGCCAAGGGGCTGGGGCCGTGTGGCTGGCTGGACAGAGGCACGGCCGCTCAGCTGCCCGGGACCTTAACTCCTGGCCGGGCCTGCGCTGAGAAAGCACATTGTCGAGGCCGGGATCCCCCCCAACTCTGGGCTCCCCACTCCTCCCTGACAGAGGAGGCATCCCAGCCCCCTGCGCCTCTGAGCAGGGGAGGGTTTGGTCCCTGCAGCTGGGGTGCAGGGTGGGCCCCCGCTGCCCACCTAAGAAAGCTCCCAGGGGCCTGGGCAGTAATGGGGCCAGCCTGGCCGGGAAGGGACAAGGCCACACTTGTTTTTCCAAGCCTGCTGCCCCATCGTGACAATCCGCATTCTCCCCAACTCCTGGAGGGAGGCCGTGTTAGGATCCCACTGTCTGTGGACAGAGCTCCCTGTAGCCCTCAGGACCGGGGGCTGCACCCAAAGAAAAGTGGTCCCCCAAACGGGGATACTTCTGGGATGTCCCGATCAGAGCGATCAGGGTGGGGAGCACCTGGCTGTGTATCCCCAGTACACCCTTGACTTTGAGAGGCAGCCCTAGGGCGGGGTATGCGGTGGAGGACAGAGGGCCAAGCCTGGGAATCCGTAGGACCCGAGGGACCTTGACCTGCAGGCAACCCACCAGCTGCGTGACCCTGGACAAGAGACACATGGCTCAGCCTCAGTCTCCTGGTCTGCAAAATGGGAATGACTAGCTCCTCCTCCCCACAGACAGACAGACTTGGCCCAAGGTCGTGAGCGCTCTGCTGGACACACAGCCCCAGTGCTCGGGGCTGACTCTCCACCATGGGGCTAAGTAAGGGGACACAGGTACCAGGTAGGACAGAGGGGCTGTCTCCCGGCAGGGTGGCGTCACTCCTGTCCTTTCACGTTGGTGGTGCTAGGAGGGGCAGGAGCACAAATGGAGCACTGAGGCGGTCAGCTCTGATCAGGGATGTGGCAAGGGAGAGGGGAAGGGGCCAAAATGAGCCTCCTTGTCTTTGGCAAGAGGAGGGTGTCTGTGAATGTCATCAGCAAGCTGCTTCCTCTCCTCCCCCAGCCTGGAGCTGGAAGCAGGCTCTGCATGAAACTTTCATGGGGCTCTATGGGAGACACATGGCTGTCCCTGACTCAGTTTCCCTGTCACAGCACTGCATCTCCTTTTCCTCTTTCAGTCAAGCTCCACAGGGTCCCGTGAGGGGGCTTCAGCCCAGTGCAGGGTTGGGGGGGTGAATCCTAAGAAGGAGCCAGGGACCCACAGCTCCCCCACACACCCCTCTTCCTCTCTGCACCTCAGACCTCCCCTCTGGCCAACCAATGCTAAACTGAAATTTCCAGAGGCCCCGGAGCAAGTCAGAGGGGCTGCCACAAATCTGAAGGGTATTATCTCCCCAAGCCACCCAACATTATCTACCAAAGGACCCCGACTTATTGAATCACGGGATACCTGCCTGCCCACCCACAGCCTGCAGCCAGGTTTCTTGTCCACCAGGATCTCTGCCTGAGGCCCAGAGAAGAAAGCCAGGTGGCCTCTTCCCACTGCTGGGCCTGACAACTCGCCACAAGGAAGGGACGGTTCACCAGCTGGAGTCTGATTTGCCCTCTGGCCTTTTCATCCTGGCTTTGGGGTCAGCGCATTGACCCTGGTCTCCTCACTGGAGCCTCCTGGAAACATGTGAGACCAGAGTCACAGTGGAGCCTCTCGGTTAGGGTGGGGGGGTGTCTTGAGATCAGGGTAGTGGTAGTGTGAGGGGGTCTTTAGATGAGGGCGGGGCCGGAAGCAGAATCCTGGGCTCTACCCCCAATTCCCTGTGTGACTTTGGGCAGGTTTCTCCCCCACCATCCTGGTCCTTGGTTCCTAAGATGATGGGAAGTGTATGGGGGGTAAATCGTTTTCAGTTTTGACCGTAAAATATGCGTACACAGCCCACTTATAGGCATGACTTCAAGGTAACAGAATGAATGCCTGTGTTAAGTCCGCCTGGCTTAAGAAAGAAAATGTTCCCTTTCCCTTCGAATCTTCTACAGGCACATCTCCATCCCATCCACTCCCCGAAGGCAAAGGCGGGCTTTCTTGAATTTGGTCTCCTTCCCTTTGCTTTGCCTTGCTTTGTATGTATAGACCCCTTGACGATGCTGTTAGTTTTGCAGGCTTTGAACCCAAGTGTAAATACTGGAGATACTCTTCCGCGGGCTTCCTGTGTTCCTGCACACGATTTGGGGGGATTTGTCCATATAGATGAGGGTGGCCAGACAGCGTCCCGTTCCGTCCCATCTCTCAATGCACGCACCTGTTCCCCTGCTGACGGACCCTTGGGTTGCTTTGAGTTCGGGGTCTTGCTTAGATTTGTTCTGGTTTTGCTGTTTTGTCCCTGTCCTGTGGCGCTCGTCGCACAGGGGTCCCGGGTGCACATCTAGGCGGGAAACCCCAGAGTCCTGGGGAGCGTGCGCCTTCCCCTTTGCACGATAATGTCAAAATGCTTGAACCAGTTTACCTTCTGGCAGCAAAATCGAAGTTTCTTTTGTCCAAGATCCACGATGACACTTTGTACTGGCAGACCTTCTCATTTTGGGGGGTCTGGTCGTTGTCAAAAACAAAGATAAAACAAAACAAACAAAACCTGATCATGGATGGGGTTAGGCATCTTTTAAAAGTCCCTGGGCCATAGGAGTCTCCCCTTCCGTGAAATAGGTCTCCGAGGATTTGTCCGTTTTCCATCGGGTGGCTGTCTTCTTCCTTAACGACCTGTAGGTTTATTTAAATAGCCTAGACGGTATTCCTCGGTCGGTTGGAAGAATTGCCAGCACCTCTCCTGGGTTGTGGCTTGTCATTTAATGTTGTTGATCGCGTCTGTGAACGGACGGAAGTTTTTAATATGAACACGGTCACGTTCATCATAATTTTCTTCACGGTTTAAATCAGCAATGTTGAGTTGACTTTTTAGCAATGTGGCTCTTTGTTTAAAAGAAGCCATGGGGGCGCCTGGGTGGCTCAGTCGTTAAGCATCTGCCTTCGGCTCAGGGCGTGATCCCGACGTTTTGGGATCGAGCCCCGCATCGGGCTCCTCCCCTGGGAGCCTGCTTCTTCCTCTCCCACTCCCCCTGCTTGTGTTCCCTCTCTCAGGCTGTCTCCCTCTCTGTCAAGTAAATAAATAAAATCTTTAAAAATAAATAAATAAAAAGTAAAATAAAAAAATAAAATAAGCCATGTATGTACTCCATTATAGAATATTCCTTAAAGAAAACTAATTGCCATGGAGATTAGTGTTACATATATATATTTTTGAATGTTATATATTTTTTAAATAGTGAACAAAATAAACGCATAATGTTCAGTATTTAAATAATCAAATCTTGAGTCAGATGAGTGTGTGCCTCTTGATCTCGGGCTTGCGAGTTCGAGCCCCACATCAGGTGTAGAGATTACCTAAAAAAATAAAACTTCAAATAAATGAGTGAATGATGAACGAATGAATCTTTGTTGCAACAGCAACAGATCCCAGACAGGTAAAGACAAAAGAAATCAATGAGGACCAACACTAGGCCAGGATCCAGGACCCCTCTCCTCTTAGGCCACTTTTTTTTAAAATAAAATTAAGTCAATTCACTTTATAAAATAATTTTTTTTGTTTTGCAAAATAATCTCAGAATACTGATAAACAACCACCTCTGCTTCCACATTTAAAATATACATTTTTAAAAAGCAATCCATGCGCCCCATGTGGGGCTGAACTCATATCCAGAGTAGCGCCCTCTACCGGCTGAGCCAGCCAGGCGCCCCCAGATTTATTTTTAATTCATGCTTTCAGGAAAAGTAACTTTGGAAAGCTTAGTACTTGCTTTTAAAGGACAAATGTATAAATAACACCAAATCACACTATTTGGGAATGTTCTGGACCTTGGAATATTTTGACCCGATTTCCTTATTTTATGAAACGGGGACTGAAGTTCATCTTCTGAGGATCTTGACAGGCAAGAAACCGAGATGAAGACTTGCGGGGCGGGTGGCTGGGGTGGCTCCCGGCTGGCTCAGTCATGTGACTCTTGACGTCTGGGTTGTGAGTTCGAGCCCCACACTGGCGGTAGAGATTACTAAAAAATAAGTAAACTTAAAAAAAAAAAAAGTTGCCTGGAAGTGGGGGGAGGGGGGTTGTTGGTAAAAGCGAAGCCCTTCCACTTGGATGGGCTCCTCAGACATGGGCTGCCTGTCGGGGTGTGGCTGGCTGCAGACCTGACCCCCAGCCTTGCTCGAGGGGAAGAGCCAGCTCAGCCTAGACCATCCTTCCACCTGGGTCACACTCCAGCTGTCTGTTAAAACATGGGTACGGCCGTTGGTCTGCCTGTGTGTGCTGCTTGCCAGGGGGTGGGGGTCGTGGGGTGGAGAGGGCACCTGCCCACTGGGCCCCCTCAGCTTTTCAGCCTTGAAGCCACACCCCAGGGAGCCAGGGCTGGGGAAGTCTCCGTGAACCCTATTTCCCCAGGAAGCCCCCTCCCATGGTTCTCCAGAGTACTCCTGCCTACAGTCCAACCAGATGGAGGCCCCAGACATCTGAGAACCCTCATCCCTGCTCCCCCACTTTGCCTCAGATAGGGGACAAGATGACACCCCAGACCCAAGTCCTGGGGTGTTTCCTGGAAAAGCAGACATATAGGGGGTCTAGGGGGTCTATCTAAAGATGAAGGCCAATGGGTGGGGTCCTGCAGCCTCTGGGGACATCAGCTTCCTGTAGGTGTAGAATCCTGGTGCTGCCATTTCCTGTCTTTGTAACCTTGGACGGCTTTCACTGCTCTGGGCCTCAGTTTCCCTCTCTGGGGGAGCACAAGGAGATAGCATTTTCTTCGGAGTTCACAGGGAGCCTGGCATGCTGTGAACACTCTGTAGGAGCGGTAACTATGTTCTCTCCAAGTGGGGAATCGCCAGGGATTTATACCAGAGGCTGGGAACCAAGGGGCAGGGCTCCCTGAGGCAGAACATTCCAGTGCATTGCAAGCGCTTACCAGCCCAACCGGGCAGGCTGTCCAAACGCCCCCAGGTTGATTCACCCACCCCCGGGCCTGATGTCAGCCCCCACCCAGAGCACTGGTCCCCCGTTAGCACCGTGGCTGGGTCCTCAGCTCCTGCTTTCCTGGCTTCTCTCTCTCCTGTGCCCTGTGCTCCAGTCCGAAGGTCACCTGCCCCCCCCCCCCCCCGCCCCCAGGCCCTGACTTCCTGCAGCCGGGAGGGCCGATGGGCCCAGGGCTGTTAGGAGTCTTGAGCTCTCCTCCTCCCACCTCTGAGTCCAGGCTAAAGCAAACTGCCAGGCCCCCGGCAGGACTGATTCTAGTAGATTCCCAGATGGTCCATTTAAGCCGGGAATGCTCGACTTCCTGTTTGGTTTTAGGTCAGCAGTTCCTAAACCAGAGCTTTCTTTCCCATAAAAAGTACTTCTTCAGGTTACTGACACTGTTACGCCAGCGTGAAAACCAGGGAAATGTGGGACATTTTTAAAATTTGGATCAAAATGAAAATGAAGGCCGGCCCAAGGAAGAAGTGGAGGTTTAGAGCTCCGGTCTGGCCTGGTGACCTGGGTTCAAATCCCAACCTCCCCTCCCCCCCCCCGCCCCCGCCAGGCACTTGCTAGCTGCCTGGCTTTGGGCAAATGGTTCACAGCCTCGATGAGGGGCTCTCGTGTATTAAGCATAGGAATAAGGATTTCTTCACTAATGACTTGTAGAGGTCAAGTAAAATGTCACAGGAAATGGCTTCTAGCACACGCCTGGCAGAGAAAAAACACTCAACGTCCGAAGAAACAGAATTTCTCCCTGACCCAGGGCCACTCAGCTCACCCGTGAGGATGTGCCAGGGCTCCCCGCCACCTGGTCCAACATTCTCTCCAATCGAGGCTGTACAGTGTGGTCAGAAGAGAGAATAAGACCAAGTGCGAGGCAAACATTCATGAGAAAAATGGTTGGCGAAGAAATTGTTTGAAGAGAAGGCATCAGAAGGACTAAGGAAAAAAAAAATCTTGGAATTTCCAAGAAGTAACTCCAGGCATCAACCTGAATCCTTCTCTAATTATAATTAAGAAAGAAATCCATGTCATTTTTCCAGGAATTTCCACATCTTTGGAAGGAGTGCGATTGGACACAGAATGAGAAATATTCCACCAACCTATAAGGCCTCCATTCGTCGTGGTGGAAGTTTCTATGGGTCCCTGAAAAAAATCTGTAATGCCTTTTGCTGAGTGAAAGAAGCCAGTCTAAAGAAGCCAGACACTGTATGATGCTAACCCTATGACATTCTGGAAACGGCAAAACCGGGGAGAACATACAAAGATTAGTGGTTGCAGGGGGCTGTGTAGAGGGGAGGAGGAGGGTGGAGGGATACACAGGTGAACCGCAGGTGATTTTTAGGGAGGTGAAACTATTCTGTACGAGACTGAAATGGGGGGAACATACATGACATTATTAGTCAAGACCCACGCAAGTGAACATAAAGGGGGAAGCTTAATGCAAACAATGGCCTTTAATTAATACCAATATACTGATACTGATTCATTAATTATAATAAATGGGGGCACCTGGGTGGCTCAGTCGGGTAAGCGTCTCACTGATTTTTTTAAGGAGATTAAGAGACAGCACACAAGCAGGGGGGAAGGGACAAAGGGAGAGGGAGAAGCAGACTCTCTGCTCCATCCCAGGACTCCCAGATCAGGACCTGAGCCAAAGGCAGAGGCTTAACCAACCGAGCCACCCAGGAGCCCGAAGCATCTGACTCTTGATCTCAGCTCAGGTCTTGATCTCAGGGTCATGAGTTCAAGCCCCGCATTGGGCTCCGCATTGGGCGTGGCACCTACTTTAAAAAAATAAATAAATCGAAGCATTTATTAAAAAAAATTGTAATAAATGTCCCACATTCACCTAAGATGTTGCTAATAGGGGAAACTGCGTGAGAGGGGAGGGGGTACATGGGAACTCTCCGTACTATCTGCTTAATTGTCTGAAAATCCAAAACCATTCTGTAACATACTGTCTACGAATTCCAAAATTTTGTACTTGCAGGAATTGTGATGTGGTGGAGAGAATACCTGACCAGGTGACGGGGAACCCTGACAGATTATCACTTGATTAGCCTAAGTGGCCCCGGGGCAAACCCCTTGCCCTCTGAGCCTGAGTTTTCTCTTCTTTAAAAAGTGGCTCAGTCAGTTAAGGGCCTGCCTTCCGCTCAGGTCCTGATCCCAGGGTCCTGGGGTCAAGCCCCTCATTGGGCTCCCTGCTGGGGCGGGGATGTCTGCTTCTCTGTCTCCCTCTGCCCCTCCTGCTCAAGCTTGCTCTCTGCCTCTCTCTCTCCCAAATTAATAAATAAATTTAAAAATCTTTTTTTTTTTTTTTCTTTTAAAGGAGGGCATTGGGCTGGATTACCTCTAAAAGTCTCCCTCTGCCTATTGAAAAGCCTGGACTTTCACGACATTTCAGAAGGATAAAAGAGTGCAAGTCTGGGTGTCTCAGGAAACAGTCCTATGAATAAAGTTCAGGGAATGGGCACTGCCACTGGTTTCGTCCCTAGAACCCCCAGAAGGTATAGAAAATGCCAAATCTCCCGCCCTGGGTCACCTTGATCGGCCAATTCAAATTTCCTCTAAAAACCACGCGGGAGGCGACAGCAACCAAAACACTAAACTGCCTCTGGTCTCTACCAGCTGGCGGGGGTTTTTTTCCTCCCTAGCTCGGCCTAGAAACTCATATTTTATTCATGAAAATTCGAGGCCCTGGGAGGCCTCGGCATAAACAGGATGTAAATATTTGCGGGTGGTGGGGGAGAGGTGGTATTTGAGCAGGGGCTGTCCTAAGCGGGGGACCTCGGGGCGCTGCTTACTTGGGACCCGCCCACCTCATCTCCTCTATAGGTTGGGTGTGGGGGGCATGTGCAGGCTGTACCCCTGATTGGAGACCGGATTGGGAATCCAGTACCCTCCAAGTGAGACGGCGTGTGGCTTAACCTTCTGGTGCCCCCCCCCCATCCCCCTAATCATCAGCGTTCCTTCACCCCGCTTTTCTCAGTTCAAGACTTAGGACTGGCTTTCTGGCCCTTGCAGACGTGCCTGGCCCCCTCTCCAGCCCCTCACCTGCGCTACTGGGGCCGCCCCACCTCTGGGGCGCCTGCTTGGTTCTCAGGGCCGGCCCCAGGCATCACTGCCTCCAAGAAACTGTCCCAGATGCTTCTCCTCGAAGTATGGGCTCAGAGACGCCCTCCTCCACCCATGGCATCTGCCCTGCTGAGCTGAAGCCCTTCCTCATTGTATCCCACACTCCCACAGGCCCTGACTTTGGTCCTGTTCACTAAATAAATACTTGTTGAATAAATGAACAGGTGCATGGATGGGTGGATGGATAAAGGCATGGCCCAATTACCACCTGTGTCTCTGGCCATTTGTCTCTTGCTCGTGTCCCCCGCCACCCCACCCCCCACAGCCTGTGCATTACACCCCCGCACCTAGGACACTTCCTGGGGCATAATAAAACACAGTCTTGGTGGAACCTTGCAGGGTATCTAGTTAAACCCTGCACCCCACCACCTTTGGTGTGAGGCAAACATTTCAATCTGTGAGATTGCACCCTCTTGCAACTGATGCCCTTGGGGCTTCCTGAAGAATGCTGTGTGTGCACAAACGCCCATGAGTGGGCATGCCTGGGCTAAGCTTAACTTTCGAATGTTCCTGACGCCTTCTTCAGATAGCGAGACCCATGCTTGGCTATCTCTGGGATTTGGGAAAACAAAATGCACCTCCAAATTGGAGTACCGGCAGGTCACACTGGACCCAAGAGAAGCACCCCATTTGCAGTGGAGATGGTATTGAAATGGAGGGCGTGACCTCACACCGAAAAGAATGTCCTGGGGAGATGGGTACAGAAAGGAACGTTAAACTGCCTCGGTGAGGTTTTTAAAAATGCGGCAAGTCAGCCCCTAATTGCTCCTGTGTGGACATGTAGTTTTTCTCAGTTACAGGGCTTCTTAGATTAAAGTGGGCTCCCTGATCTAGCTGTCCAAATGTTCCATGCCACAGAGAACCCAATAGTGAGTGAGAGAAAGAAAGAAAGAAAGAAAGAAAGAAAGAAAGAAAGAAAGGAAGGAAGGAAGGAAGGAAGGAAGGAAGGAAGGAAGAAAGAAAGAAAGAAAGAAAGAAAGAAAGAAAGAAAGAAAGAAAGAAAGAAAGAAAGAAAGAAAGAAAAAGAAAGAAAGAAAGAAAGAGAAAGAAAGAGAGAAAGAAAGAAATGAAGGGAGGGAAGGAGGGGGGAGGGATGAAGAAAAGAAAAGGAAGGAAGGAAAGAAGAAAAGAAAATAAAAGAAAAAAGAGAAGAGAAAAGAAAAGAAAAGAGAAAAAGAAAAAGAGGGGCGCCTGTGTGGCTCAGCTGGTTAAGCGACTGCCTTCGGCTCAGGTCATGATCCCAGGGTCCTGGGATCGAGCCCCACATTGGGCTCCCTGCTCAGCGAGGAGCCTGCTTCTCCCTCTCCCTCTGCCTGCTGCTCCGCCTGCTTGTGCTCTGTCTCTGTCAAATAAGTAAATAAAATCTTAAAAAAAAGAAAAGGAAAGGAAAGAGTCCTACAGAGCAGCCTACAGAGCTAGCCTGGGCTAGCACTCACGTTTCTGCCGGGAGAGTCCCCACATCCCCACTCACACTGCGTCCCCGTTTATCCGTTTATTGGGGTCTTAGGGCAGAGGTTCATTCCTGCTGCGTGTCCAGGCCCCCAGACCTACTACATCAGAACCTTGGGGTGCCCCCCCCCCCAGCCTCAGCATTTGTGTCAAACCCTCTTGGTGATTCTATGCAGCCAGGCTTGAGAACCTTGACCGCTGCTTCCTGAGACTGACTGCCTTTGTCCTGCTCCCAGCTCATACCCATGTCGCTGTCCCACACCTGACGGAGCAAGACTTTAGATAGGACAGTTCTTACTTTGGGGGCGCCCTGCTGGTTCAGTCGACGGAACGTGTGACTCTTGATCTCAGGGCTGTGAGTTCGAGCCCCGTGGTGGGCGTAGAGATGCCTTACAAATAAACCCTGAGGGGCGCCTGGGTGGCTCCGTCGGTTAAGCATCTGACTCTTGATTTCAGCTCAGGTCACGATCTCAGGGTCCTAAGATTGAGCCCCGTGTCGGACTCTGTGCTGGATTCTCTCTCTCCTTCTTGCTCTGCCCCTCCCTGCTTGTGTTCTCGAAATAAATAAGTAAACTTGAAAAAAAAGACATTGGATTACATTTTTTTTTCTGTGACTCTTTTTTGTACGGAGACTTTTCCCGGTCAGCATCCATGAACGACCTTCATTTTTCATTTTTTAGTGACCATGTAGTGTGAATAGAGCACAATTTACTTCCCCCTTCCACCAACGGATGGACTTCTCTATCAGTTCCTGCCTTCCCTGTTCTAGACGGCTGCAGCGAGTATCATCATACATAGGTCTTTGTGCATGTGTGTAAGCATTTCTGTAAGACAAGTTTCCAGAAACAAATTCTGGGTCCAAGAATGTATACTTCTAAAGCATTGCTAGAGGGGCGCCTGGGTGGCTCAGTCAGTTGAGCGTCTGACTCTTGATTTTGGCTCAGGTCACGATCTCAGGGTCGTGGGATTGAGCCCCACGTCGGGCTCTGCACTCAGTGAGGAGTCTGCTGGAGATTCTCTCTCCCTCTCTCTCTGCCTGTCCCCCTGCTTGCATGAGAAATAAATAAATCTTAAAAAAAATAAAAATAAAGCATTGCCAGCTGACAAACTGTTTTCCCAAAGAGCTTTACAATTTGCACAGAACAGAAAAACAGGCAAACAGATAAGTCACAGAAGAGAAATATAAAAGGTCAATGCATATATTAAAATGTGCTTATCAAGAAAGTGAAAATTATGAAGCCAATATAACACCGTGTGTTAACTAACTGGAATTAGAATAAAAACTTGGGGCGCCTGGGTGGCTCAGTCAGTGAAGCGTCTGCCTTCAGCTCAGGTCATGATCTCAGGGTCCTGGGATCGAGCCCCGTGTCTGGCTGCCTGCTCAGTAGGGAGCCTGCTGCTCCTTCTGCCTCTGTCCCTCCCGTCGCTCATGCTCCCTATCTGTCAAATAAATAAATACGATCTTTAAAATAAAATAAAATAAAATAAAATAAAATAAAATAAAATAAAATAAAGTGAAAATTAAAGCACTAATGATATATACGTACATGTTATATGTCACGTACGCTATGCCTGTCGCAGCTAATGTGCATATGTGTATATAGGTTTGCACACCACATTGACAACCAAACAGAAATATGCACTCTTGGGGAGCCTGGCCGGCTCAGTCGGTGCAGTGTGCAATTCTTGATCTCAGGGTTGTGAGTTCGAGCCCCACGATGGGCGTAGAGATGACTTAAAATAATACAAAATCTTGGGGCGCCTGGGTGGCACAGCGGTTAAGCGTCTGCCTTCGGCTCAGGGCGTGATCTCAGTGTTCTGGGATCGAGCTCCACATCAGGCTTTTCCGCTATGAGCCTGCTTCTTCCTCTCCCACTCCCCCTGCTTGTGTTCCCTCTCTCGCTGGCTGTCTCTGTCTCTGTCGAATAAATAAATAAAATCTTTAAAAAAAAAAATACAAAATCTTAAAAAATAGAAATCGGCACTCCTATCTCGCACCAGCCACTGATGGAGGGATAACTAGCCAGAACTGAACGAGCTTGGTGCTCTGGTCCCCTGCCCCTCCGCAGATGAAACAGCAGCCACAGGAAGGCCGGGGCGGACACGCTGACCGAGAACAGGAAGAAGGGCCAGCTTGGATGAATAAACAACCGAAACAAAATTAGAAGTAAGGAGTCCAAACAGCCTAGCGGCCCAGGCTCCATAGTGTGGGGCGAACAGCCCACCAGGGCCGCGCGTAGCCTCGGGATCAGGCCCACGACGCAGCACACAGACCCCATGGCCCCAAAGCGCTGGGAAAAATTCTGTCCCTTTTTATCCCCCCAAGAAGGCAAGGAAGTGTGTGAAGCAGTTTTCAAAGTTTCTCAATTGTTAAAATTTAACAACGTAGTTAAAACGAACAACTTTGCATACAGAAGGCACTTAACTGGAACGCGTACTTCCCTCAGAGCCTGTCCTCTGAGAGGGTTATGAAAGCATCGCTACTCCGGATTTGCTTACAGCAGGGCAGGCTCTCCTTGGAACCAGCAGCCTTACGCACCCTAAAACACCACCTTGGGAGGAAAAGTCACAGTCTTTTAAAAGACGCATCTCAGGGTCAGGTGTAGATATCTGTCCACGCCCCTCAAAGTCCAGGGGGTCAGACTGGAGCTTTCCTGCTGAGAGGCGGAAACATTTAAAAATCACGAGTCGTCTCTGGACACGTTTGCTGTGGGTGGATTTAAGCCTGGGCTGGGCTTCCTTGGAAGGCCTAGCTCACGGGGCATCTCCCTGTGGGGCCTGGGCCACTCCGTCAGGTCTCCAGGTGTCGCCTGTAACTTGGGGGACACCTGTCCACCTGCCAGGCTGCTCGGATCACGAAGCTCCTGTCAGACTCGCTTTGCCTCACCCCTGTGGTCAGAACAGTGCTCACACAGGGCTGCTCCCTTGTGGACTTCCCACGTGAGAGTCGCGTCCCGGCTCCACGGTGAGGACTGTCATTGTCAAAGGGGCTGCCTTCTTTGGGATGCCTGTGGAGAGAGGCCCAGCCGGGGGTTACCCCGTGACCTCGTTAACCAGAACGACAGGAGCAAGTCACACACTTAGAGGCACACACCAGACCTGGGGGGCTGGGGGGAGACTCCAGGAGAGGCAGGGACAGGCACAGAGGGAGGGCCTTTCAGGTGGTAGGTGCGCCTCCTCTGTGGCCTCCTCTGTGGACAGACTGACCTTAACAAAGGCCCCCAGGAAGCTCCTGGAGAGGCCAAGATGTCCTCAGAGGGGCAGACGTGGGAGCAGCTGCTCAGACGCAGTGAGGAACATTGGCTCTGGGCCAGACCACCAGGCTGGATCCCGGCTCCGTGTCCCACTCACCAAAAGACCGGGGGTTGGGAGGCCTGGGTGGCTCAGTCGGTTAAGCGTGTGCCTCCGGCTCAGGTCATGATCCCGGGGTCCTGGGATCGAGTCCCGCATTGGGCTCCTTGCTCAGCGGGGTGTCCGCTTCTCCCTCTGCCTGCCACTCTCCCTTGCTTGTGCTCTCTCTGACAAATAAATAAAATCTAAAAAAGAAAAAAAGACCGGGGGTACCAATTTCCACATCTGCAATGACAACGATGTCCTTTACCCAAGCCAATTGCTAGTTACTATCACTGAACCTCAGTGGGGCCTGAAGACTGTCACCAGCCCCACACTCACTGTGGGGACAGCAGGCAGAGAGGCAGCTGTCCGAGCTGGAAGGAGCAGGCCCAAGGTGGAGAGCTGGGATGCTTGACTGGCCATTTGTGGCCCAGCCTCGCAGAATCTCAGTGGCCCGGGGTTTTCTCATCTGTAATAATAACAGTACTTGACCACAGAGTAGCACTTTATTTTTTATTCTTCTTTTAAAGATTTTTTATTTATTTGAGAGAGAAAGAGCACAAGCGGGAAGAGGGGCAGAGGGAGAGGGACAAGCAGGCCCCCCACTAAGCGTAGAGCCTGATAGACACGGGGCTTGATCCCAGGACCCCGAGATCTTGACCTGAGCCGAAGGCAGACGCTTAACTGACTGAGCCACCCAGAGGTCCCCACACGTATTTATTTATTTATATTATTATTTATTTTTATTTTTTTACGTAATCTCTACGCCCAACATGGGGCTTGAACCTACGATCCTGAGATCAAAAGTCACACGCTCTTCTGACTGAGCCAGCCAGGCGCCCTTTGATGATACTTTTAAAGGTCATTTTAGATACGGTATAATGAAAATCTCTTAAACATTTTAAACTACATTTATAAATTTAATATGTTTGATTTCCACTAAGTATCTCAGTTTAGACAAACCTTCTAAGTTCTTAAATATATCTCATAAATCTATTAAACTTAGAATATGTCCAATCTCCAGTTCCCTTAAATATTCTAATACTATTTATAAGTTTAGTAAGATTTTAACCTCAAATCACAAGTTTAACTTATTTCAATTTTACATTTTACTTTATTTTTAAAGATTTTATTTATTTACTGGGGGGGTGGAGCAGAGGGAGAGGGACAGGCAGACTCCATGATGAGCAGGGAGCCTGACTCAGGGCTCCATCCCATGACCCTAAGGTCTGGACCTGAGCTAAAACCAAGAGTCAGGCGATTAACCAACTGAGCCACCCAGGTGCCCCTCCACTTTACATTTTAAATTAGAATCATAAAGTTTCCTTGGTAGACACTAGTATGCCAAGTTCTCTTAAGCATTTCAAATCCTTAAAATACCAAATATACAATGATCATACATGAGGGGTACAGAAAAATACTATTGTAAACTTTTGACTTACTTCATCATGTCTGTATTTCTGAAACTCCCTGGGATTATTCATTTATTCAAAAAATATTTATCAGTGACACCTGAAACTAAAGGAACATTGTGCATCAACTATACTCAAAAAAAAAAAAAAAAGGAAAACTTATTCTTATTGCCAAAAATTATCTATCTATCTGTCTATCTCAAAGTCTGCTAAATGCTTGGTACTGTTCAGGCACTGACAACAGCAGTGACTAAGATGGAGAAAATCCTCGCCATCACGAAATATACTCTAATGGGGGACACAATACACAATACATATTTAATATGTATTTATCGACTGGAGTTATATGTTACAGAAGAAAAAGGAAAGCAGGGTAGGGAAAGGGACTGGTGGGAGGAAGGGAACAGGGAAGCCTCAATGAATAGATAATATGGAGAAGAGTCCAGGATGAGGCAAGGGAACAAGCCATGTGGACATCCGAGGAAAGAACATTCTAGGCCGAGGGAATAGCAAGTACAAAGGTCCTGAGGTAGGGATGTGCTAGGCCCTTCTCATTTAGAGCAAGGAAGCCCTTGTGCCTAGAATAGTGTATGAGGGCGAGGGTAGTAGAAAGGGAGGTCAGGGAGATGGCCTTGTGGAGGCAAAACGTATGGGGCCCTGTAGGGTTTGGGTTTTTCCCTCTACCTTGACCCCGAACATTCTGTGAGGATTTATCTGGAGACCTTCTCCAGAAGGTCATTCTAATGACCCTTATTAAATTGAAGATGCTCTTGTTGGGACCCAGCAATTCCGTTTCTATCTAAGCTAGAGAAATGATATCAGAAACACAATGGAGGGGCACCTGGGTGGCTTAGTCTGTTAAGTGTCTGAGTCTTGATTTCTGCTCAGGTCATGATCTCAGGGTTGTGAGACTGAGCTCCGTGCTGGACGTGGAGCCTGCTTAAGATTCCCTCTCTCCCTTTCCGTCTGCCCCTCCCCACCCCAGCCTGCTTGCATGCACTCTCTAAAAAGAGAAAAAGAAAAAGTACGAAAGCATCTAAAACATACAGGCTCGAGGCTCAGATCACATAGTGCAGATCCAGACTCCCCCCTACTCACCAAGAGACCTTGGGGACAAAGCTTGACCTCTCTGCCCCGGGTTCCTCTTCTGTAAAGTGGGGGTAGAAGAGAGAAAAGGAAAGAATGGGGTAGAGCCTGTTAGCAGTATCCATATGTTTTCTTTTTAAAAAAGAGGCAAAATTTTAACATCTGTCTTGGTGGATGATACATGAATGTTGATATTGTTTTCAGTATGTTTCATATGTTTTATAATTTTAGACATTAAAAGATCACAAAACAAACCCTCGACATACACTTTTCTTTTTTTTCATTGAGTTTTTAGTTTTAATTCCAATGTAGTGAACATACAGTGTTCTAGTAGTTTCAGGTGTACAATATTGATTTAACAATTCTGTTCGTTACTCAGTCCTCATCATGATAAGCGACTCACGCTTTTCTCTACAAGAACCCTTGCCTCCCTCCACGCCACTTACCACGTGGCAACAAGAGACCTGAAACATAAACTGGGCCTTGTTGGGGGGCCTCCGTGGCTCAGTCGGTTGAGCACTTGACTCTTGGTTTCTGCTCAGGTCATGATTTCAGGGTCCTGGGATCGAGCCCCGTGTCGGGCTCTGAGCTCAGCAGGGAGCCTGCATCTCTCTCCCTCTCCCTCTGCCCCTCCCCCTGCTCGCACTCTCTTTCTCTCTCTAAAATAAATAAATCTTTAAACAGAACAAAAACTGGGCCTTGTTGTTTTCACTTAACCTCTCTTATCCTGCACAGTCTGGCCTCCGCAGGCCTCCTTCGTCTCTGATCCTGATTCACGCTCACCCGGAATCCTCCAGCCACTGCGTACTCGTCAGGTCTGTCAGGCCTTGTCAGGCCCCAGGGATGCACTGGTGACCAGGATGGAGGGAGCACCTGTTCTCAAAGAGCTGCCATTCTAGTGGGGAAACAAACAATAAACAAGGCAATAAATCCAGATAATTGTGAGTAAGCACACTACAGAAAGAAACGGGGTCTTGGGAGAGAGAGAGACAGCAATGGAAGACAGGGAGGGCATTGGGGGGCACCTTCCAGGCAAAGCCAACAGGCACCCAGCTCTCAGATTCAGGTTCAGATCTTGGGTCAAATGCCCCCTCCCCAGCAAAGCCCTTCCTGACCTCTCAGGTGGGGTGGTGCCCTTTCTAACACTTAACCACGATTATAATTCAATAAACATATGATTGGCTGCTTGGTGTCTGTATCCCTTCCTACAATTTAAGCTCCTTGAGGGCAGAAGCTCGCCCTGTCCCCGCATGCGTATCACAGTGGCTGCAGGCACTCAGTCAGTATTTGTTAAAGACAGAAACCCAGAGTCAGGCTAAACGATTTCTACCAGATTCCAAATTCCACAAATGTAATCAGAGCAATTCTCGAGGACAGGTGTTACCCAAATAACAAATCCCTATACTGTACGTACGTTTTAGGATATATGCTTTTTCACTACATAACGAGCCTTTTAATATTGAAAATGCTAATGAGAACGTTAGAAAAATTCTAAGGGTGACGGAACACTGCAGCGTCTGAGAGCAAACAATTATTTCAGTGGTAGTATCACACTTAAGAAAAATGCTACAATTCATCAGGAAACCCACTGGAAAACAACACATGAAGTTTTAAAAATTCAGTGTAAGCAGGGTAAACAGCATCAAGTAGGTTCGATATTCTGGGCCAATGGAGGCTACCAGTGGGTGGAAAGCCGGTGTCTCTGGTAGTCCCGGTCCTCAGAGGCCACCCCATTTTCAACTCCACAACCTGCACTGTCACTTGGGAAATGGGCTACACTCTAGTGGTAAAAGTCAAGGTGTCATTCTAACCAAGGTTTGTTGCCTGTCCCATCAGATAATTTGATGGGAATGCTCTGGCTTTTGGTAAAAGACTTTTTTTTTTTAGAGAGGGAGAGAGAGAGAGCAGGGAGAGGGGCAGAGGGAGAGAATCTCAAGCAGTTTCCATGGCCAGCGTGGAACGTGATGTCGAATTCAATCTCACGACCCTGAGATCATAACCTGAGCTGAAATCAAGAGTCAGAGGTTTAACCAAATTAGCCATCCAGCGCTCCAAGGATTTTTTTTTTCTTAAGATTTATTTACTTATTTATTTGACAGAGACAGAGAGAGAACAAGCAGGGGGAGCAGCAGGCAGAGGGACAGGGAGAAACAAACTCCCCGCTGAACAGGGAGCCCAATGTGGGGCTCGATCCCAGGACCCCGGGATTATAACCTGAAGCCAAAGGCAGATGCTTAACGGACTAAGCCACCCAGGCACCCCAAGGATTTTGTTTTCTGTTTTCCCTCCTTTCCATGTCCTTCCTATTTTATAGAACTAATTGCCCTTGTGAGGTGAGAGTCAGGGGGCTTAGTTAAGGTGCAGATTCAGTTTCTGGGGATTTTGCAGATTTGTTAGGAGAGAAGAGGAGGAATTCACTCTGGCTTGTCCTTGACCTTTCCTTTGGTTTATTCCTTGACCTGTGGTTTCCCCAACACCCCCCCCACCCCCAATGTGGCTGCTGTGTGGTTCTACAGGAATGGCTGGAGTTTTTAAGCTCTGAGCTCTGTCTGGGACCAAGTCCAACAAGTCACAGAAGGCTCAGTATAAGAAAGCCCTGTTATGCAGATCTACCCCAAAGGTCACCTCCTTCTCTGATTCTCCTGGCATTTCAAGTGCATCAGTGAATGCAGAGTCCTGGGCGTGCCAACAAACCTCTTGCAAAGTGCGATTTTGGGAAAAGAACCAGGAGGGGGTTAAGAATTAATATACTGTTTTCTGTATCAGCTGTGTATGTGGTGGAAGCAGTGTGTGTGATAGCTGACTCTAAGGAAAATATTACTATTACCACGTGGAAAACATCCCAAGGGAAAACCACGAAAAAGAAATTTCGAGAAGAGTTTATGTTTCACGAAAATTTGTATCTTCTCCTCCAGAGAAATAAAGAATCTGTGAACAGTGATTTTCAAAACATGCAAGACAGCTCTTAGTTCAAAGGAGAATGGAAGGAGAGTCAACTTCAAGCATTTTTCCCCCCCAGATCCTGTAAAAGGGGATAAGAAAAACACTGAGTAACCTCCGAACCTGGAGACTTTAGGAATTACCACCAGGAGAACAAATTGCTTCAGAATTTGAGTCATTTGTGGGGTTACTGCCCAACTGGCAGCAAGTTTAACAGAATGAGAAATCACGTGTTCCCGTCCATCTCGCAGAACACAATTGTCAATTGTGCCCACTCCTTCGAGCTCGCTAGCCTGGCTGCAGAGCTGCAATGAGTAATTAGCAAACACAAACTCTGCGTCTACTGTGTACAAGGGAAGGCACCAGGAATCTGGCCACTCAGGTTGGGAAGATGATGCAGACTCTACACAAGATAAATGAATATTAACAGCAATACTGTCTTCCCCAATAAATTTCCGTAATCAGGGAAAGAAAACTGAAAGGTAAGGATAAAAAAACTGAACACAATCACTGGCGGTAAGAGATTTTGGAACCCATGTTTCCTTGAATGACTAATCCATCACCTGGAAGATGAGGTCTTCAATCTATAACATATAGAGATTCTTTCTTTTCTTTTCTTATTTGACAGAGATAGAAACAGCCAGCGAGAGAGGGAACACAAGCAGGGGGAGTGGGAGAGGAGGAAGCAGGCTCATAGCGGAGGAGCCTGATGTGGGGCTCGATCCCAGAACGCCGGGATCACACCCTGAGCCGAAGGCAGACGCTTAAGGACTGCGCCACCCAGGCGCCCCACATATAGAGATTCTAACTGGTGAAGGAAGGAAAAGAGCCAATGGGATTCTGATCAGTCCTTTGCTGAAAGCAACCCAGTTCCTCACAGCTGACCTAAACTGTTCTGGAAACATGGATCCTCATTGTTCATTAAAGACACTCAAACGGAATATTTACAGAGCGCCTTGTGCTAAGCAATTAGGGATAGAGGTTAACGGGTCCCAATTCTTACCTTCGATTTGGACACGAAAACCAGTTTTTATCCCGAAATTATGATGCATTATGGTAAATGCGATACAACAGAATTTTATGCAAACTGCTTTGCAGCCTGGGTGGGGGGGGGGATGAATCTTGGCTTCACCACTTACAGCCTAAATGACACCGGATACATGATTCAATCATTCTCAAGCCTGTTTCTGCCGATAATCATGAGTGTCCGCCTCAGGTCTAGTGCACAGTAAATGACAGTCATTGTTCATTATTTTTATTTATTATTCATCATTATTAGGACATTTGGGCTATGCAAGGAAAGATTAGGTCAGTAAGGAGAAAACCCGCCCAAAACAATGCTCAAAGCACTTGTCAATATGGAGTACCTGTCTTTCTGGAACGAAACCAAGTCACATCTTACAGAGGGACAGTTGCCTCCCCTGCCCAACCGGAGTAATTCCCACTCTACAGCATCGTGAGAACTCCCTGACCGCAAGCACCAAGTTGCAGGGCGCAGGAGCCCACCCCATGGGAATCGGCGCTTCCGCTTCCATCCGGACACCTGAGCAATCCCGACAACTGGGCACGGTCAGGTCCCAGATGTCACCGCCCACACGTCAGTCCCTGTCCGAGTCCGCCGTTGGCCCCGCACCAGGGCGGTGGCGGGATGCCCCTACCCCCAGTCCAAGGGCTGCCCGGGCGCCGCCGCCGCTGCAGACCCGCCGCGCCGAGAGAGCCTCCCACACAAATCACACAAAGACGAAAACCGCCGAACGTCCCTTCCTGGAGCGACCTGCCTTCTCGGAAGTCGATGCGGTCAGGTCTCGCCTTTCTCTCGCTGGCCGGCTGGACGCCAGCCCTTCCACGGCCACCGGCGTCCCCCAGCCCCTGGCCCGGCCGGTGCTCTGTGCGCAGGCGCGAAAGGGGGCTAGCCCGCCGCTTCCGCTTACGCCCGGCGTCCCCCCGGTGCTAGGGGCGGGGTCTGCGTGATGGCGTCACAGGCCGGGGCCTCCGGCGCGGGAAGAGGCGGCGGGAGAATGGAGGTGTTGGAGAGCGGCGGA
Source organism: Ursus americanus (assembly GCF_024610735.1). Classification (NCBI taxonomy): domain Eukaryota; kingdom Metazoa; phylum Chordata; class Mammalia; order Carnivora; family Ursidae; genus Ursus; species Ursus americanus. The sequence continues at coordinate 10,201,206 of NC_142128.1, read as the reverse complement.
GGCGCGGGCGAGCGCGGGGCCCAGGAACCTGCCCCCTCCTCCAACAAGGTCCCGGGCAGCGCCGGCCACTACGAGCTGCCGTGGTGAGGGCCCAGACCATGAATGATGGGTGCTTTGGACGTGTGGGTGGGCGAGTTGGCGGGTCGTGTCCCGGAGGAACCTAGGGACGGGAGCTCGTTCTAGGGGGTCCTTAGAGGAGCAGGAGGCCCCGGGGTGGCATCCAGTAGATTAGTATTTGGAGAGGGCGAGGGACGCGCGTCGTTGACCCCACCTGGGCTCAAGAGTAGCGGGTCTGAACTCTGGAAGCGGGATCTTGGACAGAGCAGTGCTAATTGTGATCATAGCTGCCCCCTGTGGCCTCCCACTCAGCGCCTGGCGCTGTGCCTGGGGCTACTCTGATGGCGCGAAGCGTCGGATGCAGGATCAGAACTCGGGGTTGTGTGCAGAAGGCGCATCCTGGGTAGCTGAGAGGAGCTGGTGACATGGAAAGTCACCTGCCGCGGGCACAGCTGTGGTGTGGGCGATCCGCTCCGGCCGCACTCCCTCTGCGCGGGGTGATGGTTTACTCTCCCTCCTGCGCTCATGCTCATCCCTCCAGCCCACCCTTCTGAACAGATACCTAAATGGAGCGTAGTACAGCTTACTGGAATATCCACAGCAGCGCTGTTCGGTCCCCCAGCCGTTAGCCACTTGAGTCCATTGACAACCCTGGCAATGAGGCTGGTCCCAATTGAGATGGGCTGTAAGTGTACAAAATACACCGGATTTCCAGGACTTAGTGTAAAAAAAAATCTCATTATTAATGATAATCTTTCAAATATATTAGGTTCAATAAATTATTAGTAAAATGAACTTTCACCTATTTTCTTTGTACTTTTTTTCAAAACATTTTTACTCATTTATTTGATAGAGCATGTGCACATGAACGGTGTGGGGGGTGCTCAATCCCAGGACCCTGAGATTATAACCTGAGCCGAAGGTAGATGCCTAACCGACTGAGCCACCCAGGCGCCCCTCTTTTTACTTTGTAATGTGGCCACCAGCAAGTGTAAAATTACATATGTGGCGTGAGTTACGTGTGACACGACTTTAAATGCTTAGGATATTTCATTATACAAAACACACTCTGCTGTTGTGAGCTTCCATTTGACAGGGAGAGAATAAGGAATAAACCAGTAGATAGGTAGCATATTTGATCATGACAGGTGGCGTGGGGTAAATGACTCTGGTGTTCAGGGAAGGCCTTTGATGAGATGATATTCCAGCAAAGATGGGGACTCAGGGAGTGAGCCAAGTGGCAATGTGTAGAAAGCTTTCAGGCAGGGGGAGCCCCTATGGAGGCCCTGAAGGAGGCGCTTGTTGGCCATGTTCACAGCCTAGCTCAAATGTCAGCACCTGACATTCCTATGCGCTGATTCCACAGCTCTTGGTTTATATAAGCAGTTGAGCATCGTAGGAGGATTTGCTAAGCTCTCTGTGCTTGCTGATAGGGAAGGCCTTCAGAGCAAGAACCATGTCTTGCTCATTTCTGTACCTTCCACTTTCCTCCCGCTAAGATCCGGAACTCCGTATACAGTGCTCGGCACCTGGGGAGGACTGAGTATGAACAAGAAACAAGTAGCGCCAAACATGCTCCATCTGCTGGTCTTGGAGGAGAGCTCTTTATTTACTGTAGTATGTGGCAAACAAGCTTCTTTGCACGCGGCTGCTTCTGGAGCGGACCGTCCCTGTAGGGAGTGCAAGCTGAGGGTAGATCAGGGAGTATAGAAAAGGGCAGAGGAAGTGCTGATGGTCAAATCATGGCAAACCTATTGCCACTTCTGTTCTCAGAGCTAAAGAATTTGCTCATAGCATCGCTTGCTTATTCATTTAAAAAGAGAGAAGTATTGGCGCGCTTGGGTGGCCCGGTCGATTGAGCGTCCGACTCTTGGTTTTGGCTCAGGTCACGCTCTTAGGATCATAGGATGGAGCCCCGCGTTGGGCTCTACGCTCAGCGGGGAGTCTGCTTAAAGGTTCTCTCCCTCTGCCCCTCCCCCTACTCATATGTTTGTGCACGCATGCTCTCTCTAAAATAAATAAATGTTTGAAAGAGAGAGAGCGAGAGCAGTATTGATCTGAGTAAGCCACTAGCCCGTCCACTTCCCATAGCCTCATAGGATCATAGGGCAGGCCTGTGGCTTCTGTCTAGCCAGCCCTGCTGTGCACCTGGCACCAGTCTGCAGAAACTGGCAGGTAAGGGATAAGAAGGGGGCACGGTGGCACCCGTTGTCTGTCAGATCAGATGATGTCAGTGGCTCATGTACCGAGCTTCTGTTGTGACGGGCAGGCTGTGCTGCTGCCCAGTGTCACAGCGCTCCAGATGGCCTGCTCTGGCCCCTCTCCAGCAACAACAGGTGCGTCTCTGCTGTGGCAGGTTTAAAGCTTTGATGTGCAATTCTTAGGCACTTAATTTTTCAAATGGCACTTGGGTTCCCCCTTTGAATTTCAAACCTACAACATTTATTATGTTTAAATTGCATGTATATAATTTTCTGACAGAGCTCTCGGGATTGCCCTTTAGGGTTTGCTCCTTGGACAGCGTGCAAATAGTCACGTCACCATCTTTATGTGCTTTCTTAAAAACAGGGTTGAAAAATACAGGCCAGTAAAGTTGAATGAAATTGTCGGGAATGAAGACACGGTGAGCAGACTGGAGGTGAGTGAGTTTTTTCTAAGAGATAATCTTAGGTCACGTCATTGTGGTTTTGACAAGCTCGAGGGAGGCATTCGGAGGAAGACTGCCCAGATAGTGAGGGGTGGGGCGAGCCACGAATCCAGAAGAATTGAGGGATTGAGGGCCAGTCGGTTTGGAGAAGACTAGAAACCGCAGTAGCTCATTCCACATGTTTGAGGCACTGGCTTATTGACAAGGGGTTCTCCGACCTATGCTTCTAGAGCCGGGATGGCAAACTTTTTCCATAAAGGCCGACGAGTAGATATTTTAGCCTTTGCAGACCCTATAATGTCTTTGTCCAATATGCTTAATTCTTTAAACAATCCTTTAAAAACATAAGAATCATTCTCAGCTACGGGGCTTATAAAAACAGGCCCAGGCCCCGGGGCACCTGGGTTGTCCATTCGATTGAGCGTCCGACTCGGTTTCGGCTCAGGTCATGATCTCAGGGTCGTGGGAAGTCTGCTTGGGATCTTCTCCCTCTCCCTCCACCCCTCCCACTTGTGCTCACTCTCTCCCCCTCTTAAATAAATAAATAAATCTTAAAAAAAATAAACAGGCCTCAGGCTGGATGACCCCCTACTTCCCGCCAACACCCTTCCCCCATGGTTTGCCGACCCCTGCCTAGAGGGGACTGAGTGACAGGGCACAGCTGACACTAGGACAGAAGTCAGCAGAGGTGCACGCCGTACGGCAAGCGGTGAAATCCTAGCCCTAGAGGTCTTTAGGCGGAATCTAGAAGCCCGGCTATTTGAGACATGACGGAGGCAGTCTCTGCAGTAATGGGGACTTAGACTCTGACAGCGACCACGGTGTTTGTTTATTTTACAAACGAGTTCATTTTACAAATATTTGCGGGCCAGATATGGCACGGTGTTAGGAGCTGTTGATATAATGGTGAGCAAAATAGACACGCCCCCTGCCAGTGTGGGATTGGGCCAAAGTCAACGGGTAATGTGATGAGTGCTCGGCCGTTAACGTGCTCACAGTATCTTAGTTCTCAAATGGAAGAAGGGACAGCAAAGCTAAGGAAGTGGGAGTTAGCTAGACTTGGGGGGGAAGGCAGCAGGAATAGCATGTGCCAAGGCCCGGAGGTGAGAGGGCTTAGCTTGTTGGGGGGTTGGGGTGGTGGTGCCATCTGACTGGAATACAGAGTAGAGCTTTCCAGACATTAATGGGTGTATGAATTGCCCGGGAATCTTGTTCAAAATGCAGATCCTGATCCAGGGAGTGGGGCCAGAGAGTCTGCATTTCTGACTCATTTCCGGGGGGATGCTGATGCTGCGGGTCCATGGAGCCCACCGAGTAACAAGGCTGTACAGTGTGTGTATTGGGGTGTGTGAGAAATGAGCTGGTGAGGTGGGCAGTGTATAAGAGCTGGGGCTCACAGGGCAGGAAGGGGTCATCCAAGGGCTTCGTCAGGCGCAAATGTTTTAATAGATAGGTGTTCTAGAAAGTTGGTTGTGGTTATAGTAGGGAAAATGCATGGGTGTGGGGCAGGATTAGAGGCCAGGAGACCAGTTAATGGCCAGTTAAAAGTCATCCAGGCGAGAAATAATGGACGAAGGAAGTGGCGGCGGAGCTGAAGAGAAAGACACAGAGATAAAGGAGAAGGAACAGCCAAGGGGCGCCTGGGGGGCTCAGTCGTGAGGCATCTGCCTTCAGCTCAGGTCATGATCCCGGGGTCTTGGGATTGAGCCCCGCATCGGGCTCTCTGCTCAGCGGGAGGCCTGCTTCTCCCTCTCCCACTCCCCCTGCTGGTGTTCCCTCTCTCGCTGTGTCTCTCTCTGTCCAATAAATAAATAAAATCTTAAAAAAAAAAAGAAGAAGAAGAAGAAGGAACAGCCAAGCCTCTGTAATTCAGGCGCTGTGTGGGGCAAGGGGAGTGGGGGAGGCCCAGTTAAAGATGACTGTGACCTCCAGGTTCCCGGCGTGGGCAGTAGGGTTGATAGCATTGAGGGCCCATTTGAGGGGAAGCATGGGTGGGGCCTTGGGTATGAGGGGGAAATGAAAAATTCGGATGGGAATATACGGAGGTGAGAGTTCTGTGGGGCATTCTCATGGAGAACGCTGTGGCCACGTCACCATACGGGCCTGTGTGGCTGGGGAGGCTTGGCGCCTCGGGTCTGCAGATGAACCAGTTCTGACACCCATTTCTTCCTTCAGGTCTTTGCAAGAGAAGGGAACGTGCCCAATATTATCATTGCCGTAAGTACCCGGTCCTGGCCCTGCTGGAGGCCTTGGAGTCTCACTTTCCCTCTAAGAGCTGAAGTGCACAGAGCTGCCTCGTCAGAGAGGCCCACGGCCACCAGAGCCTTTGCCGTTCCCCTTGGCAGAGGGAAGCACTCCACCCCAGTTGGTCAGGAGGCCTGAGGGTGGGTGGCTATGTTGATTCGCCGTGTGCTGTGGCTTGGGGAGGAGGTTCGAAGGGGAGCTAAGGCAAGCTCATTCTGTCGGCCTCAAGCCCTTGCGGTCCCCTCCCTAGGGCCCCCCAGGAACGGGCAAGACGACAAGCATCCTGTGTTTGGCGCGTGCCCTGCTGGGCCCAGCATTCAAGGACGCTGTTCTGGAGCTCAATGCCTCCAATGACAGGTACACCTGGAAGTTCAGACTGCGAGAAGGGTGGCGAGTGTTTGAAGTTTGTGTTGTCATAGAAACCGCCTTTTTGCCGTTCTGTGTTGTACTTGGTTTGTCTGGCCGGCTCTGTGTTTTCCTTTGATCCTTCCCCATGAACGAGAACAGGCGTCACTTGCCTGTCCGAATGGCATCGTAAGCACCGACTTGCTGGTTTACTTTTTTTTTTTTTAGTGAAAGCTTTTTGTTTGTTTTTTAAGATTTATTTATTTCTTTTGGAGAGAGAGAGAAGCGCACACGTGCGTGCAGGAGAGAGGCAGAGGGAGAGAGAATCTTTTCTTTTTTTTTTTAAGATTTTATATATTTGACAGAGAGAGACACAGCGAGAGAGGGAACACAAGTAGGGGGAGTGGGAGAGGGAGAAGCAGGCTTCCCGCTGAGCAGGGAGCCTGATGCGGGGCTCGATCCCAGGATCCTGGGATCATGACCCGAGCCGAAGCCAAGAGTCGGACACTCACCCGACTGTACCACCCAGGTGCCCCCTTTAATGAAAGTTTTAAAAATTATTTTTAGGGGCGCCTGGGTGGCTCAGTCGTTAAAGTGTCTGCCTTTTGCTCAGGGCCTGATCCCAGGGTCCTGGGATCGAGCCCGGCATTGGGCTCCCTGCTCTGCTGGGAGCCTGCTTCTTCCTCTCCCACTCCCCCTGCTTGTGTTCCCTCTCTCGCTGGCTGTCTCTCTCTCTCTGTCAAATAAATAAATAAAATCTTATAAATGAATGAATGATTATTTTTAATTGTGGCAAATACCCATACCATAAAATGTACCGTCTTCCGGCATTTTTAAGTGCACCGCCCAGCGCTGTTACGTGCCCTCCCATTGCTGTGCAACCGTCCCCAGAACCCACTTCATTTGCAGAACTGAAACTGCATATCCATGAAACAATAACTTTCTGTTTCCCCCTGTCCCCCAGCCCCGGCAACCACCATCCTGCTTTCTGTCTCTCTGAATCTGACTCCTCTGGGGACCTCACCTAAGTGGAACCATCCAGTCTTTGTCATTCTGTAACTGGCCTACCTCACGGCAGCATAACGCCCTCAGGGTTGTTCGTGTTGGAGCAGGTGTCAGAGTGCCCTTCCTTTCTGAGGCTGAATCGTGTCCCACCGCGTGGACAGACCACCACCATTTGCTTATCTAGTCATGTGTTTGGGACACTCACGTTGCTTTCATCTTTCCGCTGCCATGAATCATGAATAGTGCTCGTGTGAACGGGGCTGTACACATAGCTCTTTGAGACCCTGCTTCACGTATCTCGGACCCATACTCGGGAATGGGATGGCTGGATTGTTTCCGGTAATTCTGTTTAATTTTCTGAGGAAGCGCCCGCCATCTTCCACGGCGGCTGTGTCACTTGATGGGTGCACCAGTGCGCGATTTCGCCACTTCCGCACCGACACTCGTTTTCTGTGTTTGCTGGCGATGGGGGTCATCCCGATGGGCAGGAGGTGCTGGTCCCTCTTCAGATAAAACCACTAGGGGATTAGGAAACGAGGAACCGTCGAATAAAATGCCTGCAGGGTCTGCCTTTGAGGACGTGGTCCTCGGTGCCTTCATCTTTTCCTGGTTTTGAAGAGCCACACGTCCCTGAAACAGTGCCCTTCGTGGGCAACAAACTGCCCGTCCGCTGTCATGAACGAGCCTGATTCCAGATGTCCGACACAAATAGGTTCTAGCTTATCGTTACTTCTTGTTCTACTCACACTTGACTCATTGGACTCCCTGGTTTATTTGAGAGAGAGAGAGTGAGCGCGAGCGTGTGCGCAGACCAACACACAAGATAGCAGCAGAGGGAGACGGATAAGCAGACGCCAGGCCGAGCGTGGATCCGGCTGAGCAGCTCGATCTCATGACCCCGAGATCAGGACCCGAGCCAGAATCAAGACTCAAACGCTCAAGCAGCTGAGCCACCCAGGCGCACCCCCCCTCTTTTTTTTGAAGAGGCGAGAGGAGGGGCAGAGGGAGAGAGAGAATCTTAAGCAGGCTCCACGCCCAGTGCGGAGCCCGACCTGGGGCTCGATCTCACCACCCTGAGATCATGACCTGAGCCAAAATCAAGAGTCAGAGTCTCAACCGACTGAGCCCCCCAGGAGCCCCCAAATTCACTACTTTTGAAAACTGCGGTGGCTCATAATTTTGAGAGAATGGCCCCTAACAGTAAAATAGTCCCAACTTTAGACTGATGAACACCCATTAGAGTGATCAATACGATGGTTTTTTCTTCCGTTTCCTGCTAGTCCCCTTTGTATAAAATACCTGCCTTCAGCTTCTGATCACTGCCAACTACCCTGTGGAGGTTGGTGGGCAAGCAGGCATCTTAAAAGATGGGAGAATATTGTCACATGACCTTTTAGCAAAACAGGATGGTCCACATTCTTGTCAGAAGGTATTGGGGAATGAAGTCCTTCCTTTTGAGTGACCAACTGGATGAAAATATGTCTATTTTTTATCCTTAGATATATATCGTTCACTCCGTGGTGCTAAAGTTGGAGAAAATGCACCCATGATTTTGGCATCGGAGGACCCCGTAGCCTGAGATAGTCTGACTGTGGTCGGTTTCACAGTCCTCATTAGCGTCCTAAGTGCTGCTCTTTGCCTCTCTCTTTTCCTTTTTCTTTTCTTTCTTTCTTTTTTTTTTCTTTAGGATTTTTATTTATTCATTTGGCAGAGAGAGAGAGCACAAGCACGGTGAGTGGTAGGCAGAGGGAGAGGGAGAAGCAGGCTCCCCATGACCTGAGCCGAAGGCAGTTGCTTAACCGACTGAGCCACCCAGGCGTTCCGATGTCTGGTCATTTCCTGATTTGCCTAATAATATGGAATGTTCTCATTTGTTTTCATCTTTTGTTACTGGAAAATGAAAAAGTCTTGAATTTTCAGCTGTGGTTGATGAATGCTTTAAAAAACAACAAAGATGGAGTACTTGAACTTCTTTTTTATCTTCTAGAAAGAGAATGCAGTGCTGTCTAGTGACACAAAGCATTGTAGGATGGGGCAGTAGGGACAGTTTTCCCTCCTACCACACCATCCTAGGCAAGTGCAACAGTCTTGCATTTTCTTAAGCCTTTAATCTTTTTTTTTTTATCTTTTTTTTTTTCCTGCAAAGTTGGGAATAATTGATAAGGAACAAGTAAATAGTCACTAGGATGATGACATGGCCATTTCGTTTCAAGATACAGGAAGAATAAGGTCACTGAGCCCTCAGGCTGTATCTCAGATTATCACAGGGTCCAGTGAACTCGCAGGGTAACTGCAAGATAAGATGACTCTCGTGCTATCAAAAGGAAAAAGTAAATATTCTCTTTGTTTTCTGGAGGACCTCCAAGAGGGAATGAAAGTAATGCGACGTTGATCCTTACACATAGTTAGAATCGCCCTGAAAACTGAAACACTGGAGCTGTGTGCATGGTGGTGTTCCGGGGGTTAGAAGCCCCCTGAAGGGACGTGGGTCTGGGTGGGAACGTGACAGTACAGTGATGCCTTGTTGTTCCAGGGGCATCGATGTGGTGAGGAACAAAATCAAAATGTTTGCCCAGCAGAAGGTCACCCTTCCCAAAGGGCGTCACAAGATCATCATTCTGGATGAAGCAGACAGGTAGACGCTTTGCCAAGTACACACTGACCTCGATTTCTCAGTCCCTCATCAGGCGTTATTGAAGCAGGAGGAAAGCTCTCTCCGCTCTGCACTCTCTCAGCAGACCGGCTTATCACATCTTCCAAAAGCAATTGAATAGGGACCTGAGCCTTACGCCTTATCTTTCTTAAGTAACTTACAAACATTTGTCAAGGACAATGCCGGTTAATGGGTTCGTTCCAGCTTCCTGTGAATGATTTAAATGATAGCTCTTTTTATTGTGGCGAAATACACCTGACATAAAATTTACCATTTTAGCTATTTTTTTAAAAAGATTTTATTTATTAGCGAGAGAGGGAAGGAGGGAAGAAGGGAGTGCGGGGAGGGGCAGAGTGAGAGGGAGAAGCAGACTCCCCACTGATCAGGGAACCCCACGGATGCAGGACTCCATCCCAGGACCCCAGGACCCTGACCTGGACTTGAGGGTGCCCAGGCTCTCTAGGGAGGGGTTTGTGTCCAGTGGGCCCTGGGTCCCAGTTGCAAACTGCTCTCGTGTGTTTTTCTTCTCAGCATGACTGATGGTGCCCAGCAAGCCTTAAGGAGAACCATGGAGATCTACTCCAAAACGACTCGCTTTGCTCTTGCTTGTAATGCTTCAGATAAAATCATAGGTGAGGGTCAGTTGTGGGTGGCCTGGGGTCCACCCGTGGTGCTCACATTGGCTCTTTAACACCAGAAGAGTACGGGCTTTTTGATTGGCTGCCACGGGCTGAGCACTACAGAATCAACTTTTCCATTTAATCTTACGTAATTCAGCGTGAGGGTAGTCTTGGCTCCACATTAGCGAGAAGCAAACTGGAGCTCAGAGAGGTTGAGTAGTTTGCCCGGAGTCACACAGCACGCAGAAGAGCTGGGACTGGAACCCCGTCTGTCGGATCTTGCACCCTCGCAGGCTGTCCTGTGCACAGAGTCATGGTCACTGCCCTGCTCCCGACGTGCTCCTGCACCTTCTGTGTGCTCGGGCACTTGGCACACACCCCGTCTGTGCACGGGGCTTTGTCATCACCAGGGACTGCCTCCCCTGTGCAAGCTCACCCATCAGTGCGCTCTGACCCGGTGCCTGTCCCTCCCTCCCCTGAAGTCTGTCTGCTTCCTCACTCCTTTGCCCCCCTCCCATCTCAGCTTCCTGCTGGTGGCACTTTCTTCCCTTTGCGATACCCACGGCAGACTCACTCCCGCTTTGGTTCTCTCTCTCACCATTTCTCACCCCTCTGTTGGTCACGTCCACCCTGCTAACCCCCAGCCGGTGTGAGCTCAGCCCCCGGACTCGCCCTTCTGCACCCAGGCCACGGCTCGCAGCTGCAGACTAGCGTGTGGCCAGCCACACTGTGCTGCACGCACAGTCCCGGTTCCCAGCCTCGGCGGGCCTGCCGTGGCACCAAGAGCCCTCCGTGTCCTTCCACCTGCCCCAAGTGCTCATTATTTCTTCCTTAACCTGTTCAGCCATCACTCAGCAAACATTTACTCTGTTCTATCGGTGCTGGTGGGGGACATACGGCACTGAATGAGAACATTCTTGACCGTCAAGACGCCACCAGTGTAGTAAGACATCTGTGAGGGCAGGAGTGGCATCATACTTAGAGACCCCCTCCTCAGATGCATTTCGCGCAGGGCTCTGCATCCACGAGTTCGTTCAGTGATTGGACCCAGTAGCAGTGGGCAGAGAAAGCGCTGGCCCTCCCTTATCAATTTTTCTTATCCATACAGCAGCCTGACTTTTTTTTTTTTTAATTTCTAAGGAGCTATAACAGGGAAATGAAATCACTAAAGAAATGTATTTCTTAGTATTAGAGGAAATAGCTCAATACCAAGTTGCTAGTTGATTATTTTGTTTTTTTGGGTTTCTTTTTTTTTTTTAAGATTTTATTTATTTATTTGACAGAGAGAGAGACAGCCAGCGAGAGAGGGAACACAAGCAGGGGGAGTGGGAGAGGAAGAAGTGGGCTCATAGCAGAGCAGGGAGCCCGACGTGGGGCTCGATCCCAGGACCCTGGGCTGAAGGCAGACGCTTAATGACTGAGCCACCCAGGCGCCCCGCTAGTTGATTTTTTCCTTTTTTAAAGATCATATTTTTGAGTCATCTCACACCCAGTGGGGCTCAAACTCAGAACCCTGAGATCAGATCAGGAGTCCTAGGCTTGACCGACTGGGCCAGCCGGGCGCCTGCTGCATAGTTGGTTTTGAAACTCTTCATCACAGAACCTCGGTTCGGGTCCTGGCCTCACTGCAGTGGAGAGAGAGACACACGGGCTCTGAGGAAGGCCCTGCTGCCTTATTCTGACGTGTATTTAAATCCTCTGAACTCTGGGGCGCCAGGCTGGCTCAGTCAGAAGAGCACGTGACTCCATCTTGGCGTTGAGTTCGAACCCCATGTTGGGTGTAGAGACTACTTTAAAAAAATAGTAATAATAAATTCTGCAAACTCAGCTTTCGGTTCTCCGCACAAGAGAAAAATCTGCTAAAGGAAACTTCTAGTGTAGCTGAAATATTAATTGCTTTTAAATATGAACTAATCGAACTCATCGCTCTTCCTCTTATCTGTGCTGATAAGCCATATATGTAATTAAGATTCTGTGGTGGAGATTCCTGATTTCAGATAAGTTGAAATGGACCGACTCTTAGGACTCCCAGGTTTCTTTAATGCACGTAAGCTTCCAGAAGTGCATTCCTTAGAGGATGGAACACAGACTAGATGGGGGCGTGGAGATCGTGGAGAAGCTGTTGTCACAGTCTAAAGCTTGGGTCAGGGGCAGCTTCCAGAATCTGCATCCGTGTTTCTAGTGGCTCTCTGCCCTGTCTGTGGTCAGAATCTCCTGTGGAGACTTAGAGAAACCACGGCCATGTTCTGTGCTCACCCGGGACCAGCCGGGTGGGGACACGCAGCATACAGTGACTGGGACCCCAGCACTGACTCACCTGCGGGCTGTGGCATATGGGTGTCTCTGTCCTGGAGGCTCTTTTTCCCTTCTGGAAGCCAAGGCTAGCCAAGGCCATTGGGGCAGTGCTGGGGAGATCTCTGGTTGCTGCTTCGTGGTTAATGCTTTGAAACCTAGCCCCATTCCGCAGCCGGTGGAGAGCACCGGCTGGGGAGGGAGAGCGTTGGCCACAGGGTGGCTGGTGCATGTCCCACGCATTGGCTTCCTAGCACCTGGGGCTGTCGGGGGTCGTCGAGGGGCTATCGGGGATGCGCCGGCCTCTGCGGGGAGCCTCACCCTTCTGTCCCCGTCAGAGCCCATTCAGTCCCGCTGCGCAGTCCTCCGCTACACGAAACTGAGCGACGCCCAGGTCCTCGCCCGGCTGCTGACGGTGCTGGAGCAGGAGAAGGTGCCCTACACGGATGACGGCCTGGAAGCCGTCATCTTCACGGCGCAGGGAGACATGAGGCAGGTGCGCGTCGTCGGGGCCCCTCGGGCGCCCACCTCCTGGGTCCTGTGCACCTCGTTCTGGGGGGAAAGCCAGGAGTGGCCACTGCTCAGAGGCCGGGGACCCCGCTCACTGGGGCCTTGGGCTGGCTGAGGGCAGACCCGGGAGGAGGGGACTCTGCTGGGACTCGGGTGGGGGGGTGGTCCAGGACTGAAGATAGCCCCCGCTGCGCCCTCGTTCCTCCACAGGCGCTGAACAACGTGCAGTCGACTTTCTCGGGGTTCGGCTTTATTAACAGCGAGAACGTGTTCAAGGTACAGGCGTCGCTGGGGCTCCGGGTGGTTCTGCAAAGCGGTGTTGGCGCTGGGGACCCCCCCGCACTGACCCTGCCGCGGTGCTGGGGCCCCCGTGCGTGCCCCGCTGCCCGGTCATGAGGGTCTCGGGAGCGCCCCCGTGTGTGGGGAAGTGGAAGTGCACACCCCAAGGGGCCTCGCACCCAGGGTTTCTCAGGTCTGGTGGTGAGGACACAGGCTTCCCGCCGCCCCCGGGATTGTCCCACGGCTGGAAGGCGGAAGGGGGTGCTGAGCACCTGCTCCCCGCCTTCCACACCCAGCAAGCTGAAGGACGAAGATCCCCTCTCCCAGGCCGGCCAAGGGTTTTTCTCCTGGGAATACTTTTGAAAACTGGCTGCCCCATCCTCACAACTTGGCTGTTTTGGAGACCAGTTAGTTTACCCCTCATTTGGGGGTAAGAACTGGGGAGGGCTGGCCATGCGTTCAGACCATAGCTGTTTCTTAGCAAGTTTGTGGGGAAAGACAGCCGTGTTGAAAGCCTGTTTCAACCCTGGTGGTGACTGTGTTGCCAGGGACACTCCGGGAACTTGCGTAGTCTCCTCTCGACAGTTCAGGCTCTGAGCCATCCTGGAGCAGACCTTCCAGGGCTCTGGAAAGCAGGATTTCTGGGGGAGGTTAACTGAGCTGGGAAGAGAGGTTCTAGGGCACGTGGGGCTGGCGGAGAGAGCAGAAGTCTCATTTAGAAGTTGTAAACGGTGGGGGGGGCGCCTGCGTGGCTCAGTCGGTAGAGTGCTGGCTCTCGATCTCAGGTTTTGATCTCAGAGTTGTGAGTTCGAGCCCAGTGCTGGGCATGGAGACTCTTAAAAAAAAAAAAGTTGTTTTGTTTTGGTTTTGTTTTAAAGATTTAATTTATTTATTGGACGGAGAGAGACAAAGTGAGAGAGGGAACACCAGCAGGGGGACTGGGGGAGGGAGAAGCAGGCTTCCCGCTGAGCAGGGAGCCGGATGCGGGGCTCAACCCCAGGACCCTGGGATCATGACCGGAGCCGAAGGCAGACGCTTAACGACTGAGCCACCCAGGCGCCCCAAAAAAGAAGTTTTAAATGTAGATCCTGAGGTGGAGGGTAGAACGCGGACTCCAGGCCTGTGGGGGGGTGCAGGGGGGCAGCCCCAGGCTCGGGGACACCTGCGCCACCACCCCTAGCCTCCTCTTCACGCTGACACACTGGGTGGGGGGGCTGGCCCTGCAAAGCCAGTTTCTATTCCAGGTGGGAGGCTAGTCCTAGCTCTTTTTTTTTTTTTTTTTTTTTAAAGATTTTATTTATTTATTCGACAGAGATAGAGACAGCCAGCGAGAGAGGGAACACTAGCAGGGGGAGTGGGAGAGGAAGAAGCAGGCTCACAGCAGAGGAGCCTTGATGTGGGGCTCGATCCCGTAACGCTGGGATCACGCCCTGAGCCGAAGGCAGACGCTTAACCGCTGTGCCACCCAGGCGCCCCTAGTCCTAGCTCTTAAGTGGATTCTGAGTGGCTCTGGGCAAGCGATCCTCCGAGTGACTTAAAGCGTGTGGCTAACGGCTTTTAATAAAAGACAAAAGATTCCTGTCAGCCGGTGTTCACGCCCCTTGTGCTTGGGCAATCCTTAACCACAGTGTTAGAACTTCCTCCCTGGTGAAGAGGGTTGACACCATACTCTGGTGACTCGTTTGTGAGTGACAGGGGCGTTCCCAAGCCTGGTTCTGTTTGCCAGAGAATTCGATGAGAAAAGCCCGCTGAGAGGTTGGTTACGCGGGGGTGTCAGGGCTCCTCCTCAGGTGGGCCCCCTCAGGCCCTGACAGGCCTCTCCTTCGGGTTTGCTCAGGTCTGCGACGAGCCCCACCCCTTGCTGGTGAAGGAGATGATCCAGCACTGTGTGAACGCCAACATCGATGAGGCCTACAAGGTTTGCGCCCCTCTCCCTCCCTGACTCGGGGGGAGCCTTTGCCTCTTCGGCAGAGCGGAGGGAAGCCTCTCTCTGTGCTGGGGACTTCGCTCACATGCGTTGCTCCCCTCGACTCTTAGAATGAGGCTGGGAGTTGGGTTCATGCCAGAGGAGGACACGGATTCCTTGCTCTAAGTCACACTGTTGACAAGCACTCAACCTGCGATTCAGAGTCCCGTCTTTGTCCCATAATTCTATCCTCCACAAGGGAACTTTGTCCACCCAGGACCTGAGGAGAGACCAGCCCAACTCCTTACGTTTCTGTGCTGCCGTCTGTGTCTGCCAAGGGAGACTTTGCCCTCCGTCTCCCTGAGGAACATGGGCATGCCATTTGGGACCCAGTGGTCCCTTGTCACCAGGCGCAGCAGGACCCAGGGCTTCCAGCCTCATTACGGAGCCTGGTCCCGTGTGTAGGTTCCAGGGGGTATCATCACGGTTCGGGTGACCCTCAGGTCCGCAAGGGTGGCCATGGTGTGATTGAAGGCCATTGGCCTGATCCCAGCAGGTTTCCCTCCCCCTGCTCCCACCAAACTAGGCCAGAAGTGGACTGGGTTTAGGGCACGGCCAGATGAAACTTGGAACCCGAGGGTGAGGCGGGAAGACCGAGGCAGAGACTCAGGTACGCGGCCCGAAGGCAGCCTTCAGATTGATGAACACAGAGCTTCCGTGCCCCCTGCATCCGCCCCGAGATGCCATGGCAAAGGCGAAACAACTGACCCCAGACCCCGCTGTCTGAGTGGGCTGGGTGGGGTTGGAACCGGGCCCTGGGCTGAGACCTGGTAGGAGGCTGCTTGGGTGGAGAGCTGGTGGAGGCTAGGCCTGCAGGGGGCGCGCTTCGTGCCCGGCCGCACCGCACACAAATGCTTCTGGCTCTTTCCCCTCAGGATGATAAATACAGCTGTTGAGGAGTCTTGGATCAGGACACTACATGGGTGTCGTAGGAGACCATCCAATACAGTTGAAAGATTTTATTTTTATTTATGAGAGGGGGAGAGGGCATGAGTGGGCAGGGGGAGGAGCAGAGGGAGAGGGACTAGCCCGGAGCCTGACATGGTCCTTGGTCTCAGAACCCTGAGATCATGATCTAAGTCACAACCAAGAGTCGGACGCTTAACCGACTGAGCCACCCAGGTGCCCCTACCATGCAATACATTTTAAAACCTTTGCGATATTGGGGCGCCTGACTGGCTCAGCTGGTAGAGCATGTGACTCTTAATCTCAGGATCCTGAGTTCAAGCCCCACGTTGGGCATGGAGCCTACTGCAAAATAAAAAAAACAAATAAATTAAAACATTTGCAATATAATCTCTGCCTGTTGGGAAACTTCAGTGACCCCCAAGCGGGCTGAAGGCTGTGGCCCCCCTGCGGCCTCGCTGGATGGGGTCTCCGAGGATTATGTGTCCACTTCCTGCTGTGTGACAGGCCCAAGACTGGTATGGCTTCAACCTCATCCCCGCCTCCTCCCCCCACTACCCTTGTCACCCAGCCTGTCTTCCTCTGTCTAGATTCTCGCTCACCTGTGGCATCTTGGCTATTCGCCAGAAGACATCATCGGCAACATCTTTCGAGTGTGTAAAACCTTCCAGATGGCAGAGTACTTGAAACTGGAGTTTATCAAGGTCAGTGAGAGTATAGCAATGGCCCTCCTGGGGAATGCGGGCCATGCTGTGGTCTCTTCGTTTGGCTCCCTGGCCTGGCCCCTGGAAGGTGCTCAGTAAGTGTCCCAACGCCAGATGGTCCCCAGGATGGGAGTTGGTTTAAGCCTGTTCTGCCAGTCAGCGGCCTAGGGTTCCTTAGGGTGGCTCTGTTCCTTCAAGATTTGTTTGTTTGTTTACCCTTAAGGTCAGGTTAATTGAGGTATAATTTACATAGAGTAAAATACAGCCTCTCAGGTGCCTTCTTGTGACAAAGGTGTTCAGTCTCGTAAAGGCCACAAACAAGGTCTGAACAGCTCTGTAATTCCCTCGCCCCCCAAATACATGTGCCCCTTTGTAGTCAGCTCCTCCCCCAGCAGCCAGAAACCACTGCTTTGTTTTCTCGTTGGGGGGACAGAATATTCCAGAAGGTTGTCCTATGGAAATGACAACAGAATCAAGTAGAAGGTAGCCTTTTGAGTCTGGCTTCTTCTGCTTAGCTGAATGCATTTCGGGTTTGTTCACGCTGTTGCATCTGTCGGCAGGTCGTTTCTTCTCATTGCCGAGCAGCAAACCACGGTCTGTGTGTTCACCCCTGAAGGACACCGGGGGTCCGGGTTTTGGTGACCGTCAGTAAGGCCGCTATAAACATTTGCACACGTGAATCGGTGTGAATGTGAATATAAGTTTTTATTTTTCTCGGGCAACTTTCTAGGAAGCGGGATTGCTTGTTCTAATGGTCAGGGTATGTTTAACTTAAGAAGAAACTGCCAGACTGATTTCTGAAGTGGCTGTAGTATTGCACGTTTCTCCCAGCAGTGTGAGAGCATTCCAGCTGCCCCACAGCCTAGCCAGCACTTGGAATGTTTGGTTTATTTTTATTTTTATTTTTTTCAGATTTTTTTTGAGAGAGAGAGAGTGGGGGGGGAGGGGCAGAGGGAGAGAGAATCTCAAGCAGGACTCCTCACTGAGCGCAGAGCCCTATGCGGGGCTCAGTCTCACGATCCTGAGATCAAACGTGAGCCGAGACCAAGAGTCGGGTGCTTAACCCACGGAGCCACCCAGGCGCCCCTCGGTTGACTCTGTTAAAGCCACTCTAGTAGGTGTGTCTTAGCATCTCATCCTGGCTTAACGTGCATTTCCCAACAGTTAATGGCATCGAGCACTTTCTTGTGCTGATTTGCCATCCGTAATCTTTCACGAAGCATCTTGAACGTTCAGATCTACCCATTTCTTCATTGGGTCATTTTCTTCTTATTGAGTTTTGAGACTTATACCCTGGTTTCAAGTCCTTTATCAGATGTGTTTTATTACGTATTTTAATATTTTCTCCAAGCCTGGCTTTTTTTTTTTTTTTTTTTTTTTTTTTTTGTATTTTCTTAACAGTACCTTATAGGGAAATAGCCGCATCCTTTTAGAAAAAAATAAACTGAACTTTAAACATAACCCATGACCACTTAAGGGTTAAGTTTGAGTTCATTGCATCAATTTAAAGTAAACCAATAGGGGCGCCTGGGTGGCACAGCGGTTAAGCGTCTGCCTTCGGCTCAGGGTGTTATGGGATCGAGCCCCACATCAGGCTCCTCCGCTATGAGCCTGCTTCTTCCTCTCCCACTCCCCCTGCTTGTGTTCCCTCTCTTGCTGGCTGTCTCCCTCTCTGTCAAATAAATAAATAAAATCTTTAAAAAAAATAAAAATAAAAAAAAATAAAGTAAACCAATAGTTCAAGTTAAAAAACAAAGTCCTCCCTTACTTATTAACCAGAATGACTTGTGCTCTGTTTTTCAGGAAATTGGATACACGCACATGAAAATAGCAGAAGGCGTGAACTCGCTCCTGCAGATGGCAGGGCTCCTGGCCAGGCTGTGTCAGAAGACAATGGCCCCGGTGGCCAGTTAGGGCGGAGAACTTGTTGCTCGGGGTGACGAGGGTCCTGAGAGTCTTCGTCCAGAAGAGACAGGAGTCAGCGCCTTCTGCTTCGGAAAGAAGGCTGCCCTCAACCGTGGCCTTCACGCCGCCTCCACGAATGTCTGCAGTCAGCCTCAGACTCACGGACTCGGTGACTGGGTGGAAGGGCCCGGGAGAACCGCAGGGCTTGGCACCCGATCTGGGCGTGTGTGGCATCTTAACTAATAAAAATGCTGTACGGTTTCGTCGGTGCTGAGGTGGCGTCGCCAGGCCGCAAGGAAAACCAGCGTCCCGTCTCTGCGTGTCCCCAGCATCCGACAAGTAGAACAGGTGATGGAGACAGTAGACTGATGAAGCTAATCTCAGTGCTTCTAGAAGCCTGGGGACAGTTCCATGGGGTAAGGGACGGAGACAGACATCTCAGAACAGCCTGGGACCGTGAGGCCTTCAGAGAGGACCGGCAGGAGTCACTGGGGACAGTGGCCATTTCTGTGCAGACCCGTGTGCATGTTGCTTTAGAATTCCCCAGTGAATTTTCTCTTACTTTGTGTGATCGGTCCTTCCCGACAAGGTACTATTTTTTCCCCCATTTTTTTAAATTATAAAAAAATACCAATGTACATAAAAGTAGAAAGAATGAGGGCCACCTGGGTGGCTCAGTCAGGTCAGCGTCCGGCTCTTGGTTTCGGTTCAGGTCATGATCTCAGGGTCCTGGGGATCGAGCCCCACATCGGCCTCCTTGCTCAGGGGGAGCCTGCTTCTCTCTCTCCCTCTGCCCCTCCCCCTGCTCATGCTCACTCACTCTCTCCCTGCCTCTCAAAATCTTACAAAAGGGGGGGTGGAGAAAAATAATTAAGTCCTCAAAAACTGCAAAGTGAGGTTTTAAAAAACATTTTAATATATTTCCTCCATCTCAGTCTTCATTCGGAGCCTCATGATCGCGGTGAGGTCAGCAGGGGAGGACCAGGGCCCAGAGGCGTGTGTCTGCTGCCCAGGCCGTAACTGCAGAGGCAGGACTTCTCCCGCCTCAAGCCCCCACCACAGCCCCACTGACCTGGCTCTGTCTCTGGGCCTGTGAGATCGGGACTCCTGGGTGTGAAGGAACAACTGGCCAGCAGCTGTGTTCTGTTTTCCATCCCATTTCCTAACTGATGGCATTGACTTTTGGAAAGAATCAGTGTGGCATCCTGGGAAGAGGAGTGGACTGCAGGACCAGGTTCCTGTCCCCAGCTCTCTCTTTTTCTCTTGGGGCCTCAGGCTCCTTTTCCATTAAGCAAGAGGCTCGACTTCCACTCCCCTTGGAAGGTTTTGCATGAAGCAGGAAAAGCAGGCATGAGAATTGCTAGTCTTAAAAGAAAATGCTTTATTGAGATGTTTCAGTTGAAGGAAACACCTTGTTTCTCTGAGTGGGGCTTTTCCGACTCCGAAGGTCCCTTTGGGCCCCTGCGCTTCCCATGAGACACCTGTGTTCCTGCTGAAGTCAGCTCAGCCGAGTCCAGTCCTGGGGCGGGGTGGGGGGCGGGATTCGGATTCCGGGACAACCGAGGGGCACCACTCAGCCACTCCGTGCCACTCCTTCTCCAGAAACATGATGTGCTTTGTCCACAGCAGACATTCCGACTGAAGGGCACCAGGGTGCCCTGTAGCCTCGTCCCTTCCAAGGGAACTGAGGCCCGAGGAATGGAGCCCCAGGCTCCCCTAACTGCTGAAATGACGTGTAATGCTTACCGGAGACGAGAGAGATGAGAATCTCTACCCGGAGATGTAGAGTATTAAATACGGTTCTGCCTGCATAAATTAACTGTACAGGTTTATGGATCCTAAAAAGATCCCAGCCATTGACATTAGTAAGCAGTTTGGAATCTGAATCCAAAGCGAGAGGGCACGGGCATACCAGCGACACACTGTTTTCAGACGTGGGGACGGGGATGCAGCTTGCCTCGACGCTCGGGCATCGGATCACGGCAGGAGCCACGCCGCCCTCGGCCTCGGGCTCCCGCAGAAGCCGGGCCAGGGGCCGGTCTCCCACGGCCTGATGGACGGTCCTCGGGACACCTCGGTGAATCTCTCGGGTAAACCGTGGGGGGTCTAGAGGTTGGGCAGCTCCGGAGAGAGAAGTGACCCTGGGGGAGGCAACAAGTAGCTCTTCAGCCTGCGGTTCCCTCGGCTCCTTGATGAAGACCAGAAAGGTTTGTTAAAGGGGAAGGGTTGCCTGGACTGGCACTTCCTTCCCCTGGTGCTGGGACAGCTGGGTCAGGGTCAGGGAACCACCAAGCAGCCTTCTTTCTCTCTGAAATCCCTGTGCTCGTTGATCTGGGTGAGGCTGGGTTCATCAGTACAGGACTGGTGACTGACGCTCACCTCCAAGGCCACCAGCTCCCCTCCCACCCAGAAGGGACCTGCCAGGAGCATCCGCTCTAGGTCAGCCCCGCCTCCCCCTCACTGGGCAGCCCCTGCGCTTCTTTGAACCCAGGGATCGGGTCACTCCGGCCCTCAGCAGGCCACCGTGGACTTTGGCCTGTGGAGTCCGGACCCTGGAGCGGGACAGCAGCCAGGATGCGAAGGTTCCACCCAGCCTCGGCCAGACCCCAAGCTTGAACCGACGGCAACCTTTCTGCAGCCCCACCTTCTAGCTCAAAACCTGCACAACCCCTTTGGCTCCTGCCCCATGTCTCTGCTCCCTTTGGAAGTGGAACTTCTGGGACGTTCTCCACTCCCTGCCTTGGGACTCCTGTGTTCTCAATATAAGCAGGCTTTCTCCGCACCACCACCAAGTCTCACCAGTGCCCACCAGTGCCCACCAGTGCTTGGTACGTCTCCACCTGCCTTGTGCCTGCTCACACTCTCCAAGTGTCTTCCTCGGGCTCAGGACACTGCCCTTTGCTGTTTCGCCTCCTAGCCTCAGGCCTGGGGGCCCCCAGGGCTCAGTGCCGGCCCCTCTTCTCGGCTTCACGCCCCCTGGGGCTGACAGTTGTCACTCTCAGTGATGACACCCTGCGTCTGTCTGCAGCCTGGCCTCTCCCTCAGTCCGGGCTCAGCTGTCTAGCTGCCCACTTCATATTTCTCTCCGCGTGGGCATCTCAAGCCGACCAGGTCCAGAAATAAGCTGGCCTTCCCACAAGGCCTGCTCTGCCCACAGCCTCTCACACCTCGGTTGGGGACAGTGACATCCTCTCGTTGCTCAGCCAAAAAACCTGCAGCCCTCGCTCCTCTCTACCTGGCCTCCCCAACTCGCAGTGCATCGCTGAGTCCTGTGGGCGCCACCTTCAAAACCTACTCCCCTTTCAGACGTAACGGGTAAATACAGAACATTCCATCCCGAACAACAGAATACACATTCTTTTCAAGTGCACATGGAACATCCTTCCCAACAGACCACATGTTAGGCCACCAAACAAGCCTCAATAAACGTAAGAAGATTGAGATCATACCATACATCTTTTCCGACCACAAGGGTATGAAGCTAGAAATCACAAGAAAAACGGAAAAATGCAAACACATGGAGGCCAGACAACGTGATAACAACCAATGGGTCAATGAAGCAGTCAAAAAGAAAATTGCAAAAATAACATGGCGACGGGGGCGGCTGGCTGAGTCGGGACAGCGTGCGACTCTGGATCTCGGGGTCTTGAAGTTCGAGCCCCACGTTGGGCGTAGAGCTTCCTTAAAAATAAACAAACTTAAAAAAAAAGAAATCTAAGACAAAACAAAACCCCATTCATGTGTGCCTCCTCCCCGGGCCAAGAAGTCACCTTTTACCTGGATTCTCACTGGTCTCTGTGCGCCCTTGCTGCCCCCCTGAATTCACTTACCTCCTCAGCAGCCAGGGATCGTTCCCAGGCTCCCAGGCCGCGCCCCCCTCCCATCTCAGAAAACCCAGGGGCCGCTGCACGGCTGCCCCCCCAGGGCTGCCCCCTCCCCTGTTGTCAGACACTCTGGGCGCACTTCTGCCCCCCTGCATGTCCTTCCCCTGGCGGCGGGGGGAGCACCCCCAGCTGCCCTGGCCAGCCCAGCCCCGCGGGCTGCGGCCTCCTCCCCACGGGTTTGTCTCCACAGGGCTTATCACCCCCTCACACGCTGTCTGTCCTTCCTGTCCTCTCTCTCAGCCCACAGCCATTTGTGTCATTACTCTCACCAGAATGAAGTCCTGAACGGTCTGGGATTTGGGTAGATTTCTTTCTTTTTTAAGATTTTATTTTTAAGTTATCTCTACACCCCACGCGGGGCTTGAACTCACAACCCTGAGATCAAGGGTCACGTGCTCCAGGCACCCATGGGTGGATTTCGTTTATTGCTGGGTCCCCAACACCTAAGGCCAACTTGTCCCCAGCAGGGGCCCGGGAGATGCTGGGGAGTGTGTGAGTGGTGGGCTCACGCTTCTGAGGCCTCTCCTGCTGGGGGGAGCTCTCACAGCCCAGGAGCCTCCCACCCGCCTGCCTTCGAGAGCCTTCTGGGGTCGGTCCTGCCTCCCACACAGTGGCACAGCCTGGGCCCCAACAGCTGACTCTGAGTGGGACCCAGGGTAGGAGGCTGAGCGCTCTGTGCGTTTGGGGAGCCCGAGCCGGTGCGCGGGAGCACTCGGTCCCATGCTGGCCGGCACGGTGGGTGCTGCATGCGGTCCAGCCACGACCGTCATGGGCGCCATCCTCTACCTCCCAGTCCCACCCCTGTCCCTGTGTCCTGCACGTGCTGAGTCCCATTTGCTCCATTTTGCAAGCGAGGAAATGTCCCAGAAGGTTAAGTTACTCGCTCGAGGCTGCAGAGAGCCACCCGGAGCCCAGCCCTTCACCCCACAACTCCCCAGCCTCCCCAGCCTGACCCCTCAACAGCAGCCCGAGACCCTTATGCCTGCCGTGGAGCTGTGACCTCACTGGGCCAGGCGTGGGCGTTCCGGGCAGGATGGGCACGGACAGCTCAGGAGCTCAGTCTCAACACCCTACAGAGCCACCCATTTCAGCACCCATGGCTGCTGCCCCTTGGCCGGGGACCCCGCGTGGCTCCTCTAACCCTTTTTTTCCCTTGGGATGGGGCCCCTCAGGCCTGTGAGATCCACCACCCTGGGCCAAGGCAGCTGGAGAGGAGCAGTGTACCTTCCTTCCAGATCCTTCCTAGGCTTCTGTGGCTGCCACATTCTGATTCACGTAATCAGGGTCCTCGCTGTCCTCGTCTGGGCTGCCTGCCAGGGACAGAGGCACTTCCCTCGGGACTTGCTCTGTGGACCAGTGGGTAGATGGGCAGATGGTGGTCAGACTGTTCATGTGGACACACCCACACCTGTTCCCCCAGCCAGAGGCTCGGGCCCAGGCCCCAGATGCCACAAAACAGCCTGCAGGAAATGTTACACAGAACACTGTGCCGGTCCCATCTCTGGGGTTTGCCAGAGATTTCTGAGGGGCGTCCTGGTCCTGGCGTGGTTCCAGGCCACACTGATGGGCCAGAAGCCTCACTGGGAAGTCAACTGCAAGGGCTGCAGGGAGCCTTCCCTGCCTGATCCTCCCAGGCCAGGCCCCCCCGACTCTCCCTCTGCCCCAACCTGCCCGATCCTCCCAGGCCAGGCCCTCCCCAGCCTGCTGAAGCCGACCCTTCGGGAGCCCCTGCTCTCTGGCCACGTACCCACGACCCTCCTGGACTCCCGCCACTGCCGGATGGATGCTGAGTTCTGGTAATCCTCAGATCCCTCGTCGTCTGCAGGGAGATACCAGGAAAGGGGCTGGGACAGGTGGCAGCCACCACGGCTCGTCCTCAGGCCAAGGAGGTGCCCGGGCTCGGCCCCTCAGAGAAAGAAGGGATCCTCTCCGTGCATGCTCACTAAGGCCGGGCCCCTGGGGCCTCGTCCATGTACTCGGGCAAACCGTGACCCTTTGGGCTTCGAGGCAGGTGGTACCTTTGGGTGGTGGGGGCTTCAGATCTCACCAGTGTAGGCGGGCCTGACCAAGGAGGCTTGCCCCCCGCCCAGCGTCCGGGGCTGCCGGCCTCACCTGATGCAGGGTCCTTCTGCTTGCAGATCAGCACATTCTCGTAGGAATTGGCATCATCATCATCGTCATCTGCCAGGGACGGGGTGAGGGCTGCGGTTGCTGGGGTCCCTGCCCGGCGGACCTGGCTCTTCCTCCCTCCCTCCCTTCCTCCCGCCTTCCTTTAGTAGGTGACCTGTTCTGCCAAGCCCCCAGCCCTCTGGGTCCCCCATGGGGTCTCTGAATATTCTCCTGAACAAGATTCTTAGTGGATGTTGGCCTGGCTCCAGCGGCCTCTACCCTGGGCTCCTTCGTGGCCTTCTGAGGTCACCCCAAATGCATTGGGGAGGGGAGATCAGGGGACAGGGTTGCAACCAGGCAGGTGGATAGTTGGAGGGAGGGAGGCTCATTGCTATCGGGCAACGAGGGGGCAGAGAGAGCCCCTGGGGCCGAGGAGAGATGGGAAGCAGGCCTAGGCTGGTCCTAAAGCCGTACCTTCGGGCAGGGCAGGGTGGCCTTAGGCTGGATATGGCCGTAGCAGAGCCTGGCACACCCTCATCGGCCCTGCGAGCTGAGCTGTAACGGCTGCCCCACCCAGCAGCCATCTGTGCTAAAGGGGCTCCAAGAGATGAGGGTCCCTCCCATATTTGGCAGGGGCAGGGGGGAAGAAGAGGACCCCTCTCTCTGCCCACCATGGGCCCTGCCCCCCCAGCCCAGCATGGCCCGGGCAGGAGCCTTAGACTGGAGCACCTCTCAGCAGGCCCTGCCCGCCCTCGGTCCTCAGTTTCCTCTTCTGTAAAGCCAAGGTGTGAAGGGCCCAAGATCCCAGGCTCCTTAGAGCCTGCAGGGCTCGGGGTCTGTCAGCAAGGCTGCCCAGCCCAGGGTCTTCCTCCGAGGTCCCACATGTACTCATCAGTGGCTGCCCAGCCCTGACAGGGGCCCGCTGCCCCTGGCCCCAGCTCCCCTTCTGCTTCCCTCACCTCTGTGGCCTACTACCCTCTTCCCACTCTGCCTCCCACACATCTCTTCCCTACTCTGCTCCCGGGCTCCTGCCCCCAGCGCCAGCCTCCCCCCCTGCCCAGCTCTGCCACCCATCCAAATCGAGGCCCAGCCTCCTTCTCCTCCGCCACGGCCTTCCAACTGCCTCTGGCCTGGGGAGTCCGGCTTCTGCAGCTCAGCACCTCCTCCCCCTCCCCCTCCTCCTCTTCTACCTCACCTTCCCTGGGCTTCTGGAACTGTCCCCAGTTGTAATAGTCTGTGGTGATGGGGTCTCTGGCAAGAAAACACAGACAAGAGCAGTTGCTGGGAAGGCCGGGGTTTGGGGTGGGGGCATCGTGGGGGACAGGGATGACAGGCCTACTCCAGCCATCATCGCCCCCCACCCCCCAGTTCTTCCCTGGTCCCTCCGTTCCTCTTCCCTGGGCCCCTGAGCCACCGAGCCTGGCTCCAGCCATCCTGACTTGTGACTCTAGGCAAGTCCCCAGCTTCCCTGGGCCTCAGTTTACCCATCTGTGAGATGAAGAGACATCCCTGAATATGGCCCCATCCTCTCTGGGGTTCATGGAACTTATCTCTGGGTGATGCAGGATGAGTCCCCCAGACAAGCTCTCTCTAGAATAGAGCCACGTCCCTGTCCCCACAAAGCCATGGCCACCGGAGGGGAAGTGAGGCTACCTGCGTGGGCCAGTGGGTTCTAGGGCAGGCAGCTTTCATAAGGGGGAAGCTTGGCGGGGGTGGGTAGGGTCGGGGAGGAAGTGCGGCCCGCAGAGGACCACTCACATGTAAGCTGCGTCGGATCCGGATCTGGATCTGTGTCTGCTCCCTGCAGAAGGAGGCGAGGATTAGGCCTGGGCACTGGGCTGTGGGCCCCACCGCGTCCCCACCTTCCAAGATCCCACCCACCTTTGCTGAAGTTCTGGTACCTGGAGGACTCAGAATCTGGAAGAAAGGCGGGGCTCATGGCTTCCTCCCGCCCCTACCCTACCCCCTTCCCCAGGGAAGGGCCTTCAAGGGCCCAGGTGTTGCCTACCTTCCCACCTTTCCACCTGCTCTCCAGCCCCTCCTCCGCTAGGCCAACCCCAGGGCCTCCTAGCCCAGCTCCCCTGGCCCCCCAGGCCTCCCCTGCACAAGACCTGTCCCACCTCACCCCTACCCCCACCCCTGTGTCTGAGGGCCACTCACCCTCGAGGCTGGGGGAGAACCGCAGCAGCTTGTCCTTCCTGCAGGAAAGGGGGAAGGGGGGGGCTGAGGGCGGCCAGGTGGGGAAGAGGCCTTGGGGTTTCCGAACCACAGCCCCACAGCCCCCTCGTGGGGCCTTTACAATCCAGCTCTGGGGCTCTGAGGTCCAAGGTCTTGGCCTGAGCTCAGCCAGGTGGGGACCCCAGGGCCCTCCTTCCCATTGCCTCCTATGGGGCTGTGACCCCTCTGGGCCTGGGACAGGGGGCTTACTCCTACCTTGTTGCTGCCACATTGGAATCTGTGTCCCCCAGGGGCCCTGGCCAGGCCTGCCTGACCACTGCAAAGGAAAGGGGGTGTTGTCTGGGCCTCCAGGCCAGCCTGCCAGTGCCGTCCCCCCACTTCACCAGATTGGGCCTGGTCACCATCCCCATATGGACACCCCCAACCCCAAGCCCAATCCCTGGACCCTGCGGTTCGGGGAACTCACAGGAATAGGTCTGGGCCACTGCAAAGTTCTGTTGATCCTCTTCCCTGGAAAAACATGGAGCTGTGCTGAGCCAGGGCCCAGCCTCCCACAGCCCAAGGGACAGAGAGACAGAAGAGATGGACAGACAGGGACGAGGAACAGAGAGGGGAGGGACAGACCAGGGCGAGAGTGAGAAGGAGCTGCTATCCCTCTGGGCCTCAGATCCAGGACACCCTGATGCCCCCATTTTCTGGACTGCTCCCCAGCCCCGCCCACCCTTCTCGCACGGCCCCGAGCTGGAGCCAGCTGCCTCCACGGCCTCCCCAGGAACCCCGGAGATGGTGCGGAGGGTCTGTGGGCAGGGCTGGGGAGGTGGCCCTCAGATTCTGAGGTGAGAGTCGGGCGACCCTTCAGGGACTTCAACCAGAGTAACTTCAACCCTTCTTGAGATTTTCAAACACACCATTTACTTCCAAGTAACCGGCAAGGTAACTTCAAGGCTTAGCAGACACAGCAAGGTACCTGGCCATGCCCAGCGTCCCCTTCTTCCTCTGAAGTGGATTTTTATTTAGGCCCATCTAAAAGACTGTATTTTCCAGCCTCCCTTGTGCCTGAGTAAGGCCATGTGATTAAGCTCTAGTCAATGAAATGAAAGACAAGATTGTTGGGACTTCCAGGAAAACTCCTTTAGAGGAAGCACTGCCAACAGGGGTGCACCCTTTTTGTCCTTGTCCTTCATTCTTACTACTGCCTGGAACACACAGGTGAGGGCTGGAGCTCTAGCTGCCATTTTGGATCATGAAGTTCCCTTGAGGATGGAAGCCACCGCCAAGGATGGTAGGGCAGATTAGCTAGACATGAAAGCCTTTTGGGTTCCTCCTCTGGACCAGAAGGGATACCTCACCCAGCCTTCCAGGAGCTCCCAGGGTGGCTGGGGTGTGTGTGTGTCAGGGTGACCTGATTTTGGAAGGATGCCCTAAGTGCACGGGCAGGACTGAACCCAAGTGAAGTGGGGAGAACCCAAGTGAAGTGGGGAGAACCCAAGTCTCCCCTCCCACCTCCTCCTGCCCAGGCCCAGCTTCCCACTTCCCACTATGAGAGAGTTTCACTTCTGGCTCAAACAGCCTATGTTTTTAACATCAATCAGAGGCCGGGAGTGGGCAGGCACTGAGAGGAGGGGAGAGAAGGGGAGGTACTGGGGAGGTCTGCCTGGGGGCAGGGACAGCGGGGGGGGGGGGGGGGGGGGGAAGGGGAGGGGGAGGTGGCCGGGGTGGGCAGCCCCAGTGGAGGCTGTGGGCTGGTGAGCCAGAGGACCAAGTGGCCAGAAAAGCCTGGAAAAGTCCAGCCCCGGCCCCAGGGGTGGGCATGGATGGGGACATTCTATTTTCAAATTTCATTGTGGTTTTTCAGTTGCAAAAGGAAATGAGAGAGGGTGTGTGCGCGCATTTGTACATGAGTTCCTTCCCCAGGCACACACACACAGGGGCGGGGAGAGGAGCGCGTGCCTGAGCAGGAGTGGGGGGGTGGGGGGGTGTGAGTGGGCGTGCTGACCCCTTCACATGTATGCACGCAGGGCTCAGAGGCCCCAGGCGCTTGGTCGGTCACTTTCCTGCTCAGCGCAAGGACACCAGGGGCCGCCCCCCTCCCTCCCTGGGTTGTCCTTGGGCCACACCTTGGTCTGCAGTGTCCCTCACGGCTGACCCTCCCAGGGCTCATACATAGAGCAGCTCGCCTGCCCCCGAGGTGCCTGGAGCTCCATCCAGCCGGATCCAGCTGCCCAGCCTGGGGTCAGTGACACCCCCCCCCCCCCCGCCCCGCATTTCCTCTCTACCCCTACTTCCCTGTTCCTAGCTCCTCTGTGGCTCCCTGGGCCCTTCGGACAAAGGCCATGGGCTCTCCTCCCTCCTCATCCAGCTCCTGCTTCTCATCTCAACATATGTCCACACGTGCCACCTCTTCCCCCGAAGAAAATGTCCAGCCCAGTCCTGCGGGGCAACCACCCACGCTGTTCTCTCTCTGGAATGTCCCCTTTTGCCTTCTTTCTCTCTTAACATCCTCCCCACCTCCTCCATCGGGCCTTCCCAACCCCCCGAGGGCATGCCCACATCCTCCCGGAGCTCTGTTAGGGGAGACTTGCACACAGCTCACATTTTGCTTTGTGCCCCGTTTCTGTTCCCCACACTGCCTGGGAGGGCAGGAGTCTCTGTCAACCCCCAGCACCAGCACAGTGGGCTCCCCCGGGCTGAGGGGCAGAGGGGGGATCTCTGGAGATGCAGGGGGGCATGCTGGAGAGTGGCACCTCCTCCCCCCAAAGCCCTCCCGGACCAGGTTGAGGGCAGGCGCATCGACAGCCCCGAGGGTCCCTCCCTCCCTCCCTCCCTCCCTGGATGCTCAGGACCCATTAGAGCCCGGTGTGGAGGAGGTGGGAGGGGGTGAGGGAAGGGGTGCGTGGACACACGAGGGGACGCCCGTGTAGATGCCCACAGCCAGGGCACACGAAGTCCCTGGGCTGGGGACACCGAGGCACTCACGAGCTCCTCTGCTCATAGATCTTCTCGGACTTCTTCACAGCTGCAAGAACAAAACCAGATTAGTGAGCGTCCCCAAGCTGGGATGGGAACTGAGATCTGAGGTCCCTCTCTGTGCCCTGGGCAGGCCTCAGATGGGATGTGTGGGCCAGACCGCCAAACCCTGTGGGCCACCCGTCATGGACAGGGTGCTTGTTCTCCACCTATTAGGAGAGCAGAGCGTGGAGAAGGTGGATGCTGCAGACAGCGCAGTAGGCCCCCTCCCCCATTTTTCCAGAACATTCCCCTGCCCCAGACCCCTTGACCCAGCAAAACCAAAGCCCCACGATGAGCCAGACCCATTGTCTTCAGGGGTAGTTTAGGAGCTTTCTCCCTGCCTCGTGAAACTTCTCCGACTGCCCTTGGACCTCAGCCAGGGCTGGGG
Source organism: Ursus americanus (assembly GCF_024610735.1). NCBI lineage: Eukaryota > Metazoa > Chordata > Mammalia > Carnivora > Ursidae > Ursus > Ursus americanus. The sequence continues at coordinate 10,171,505 of NC_142128.1, read as the reverse complement.
ACCCAAGCACGCCCTTACCTGGGCGGGAGCAGCGCACGCACAGGCCGGCCACCGTCCCCAGCAGCAGCAGCAGGGCCACTCCGGGCCACAGCAGCTCGCTCTCCACATTCATGTCCACTCCTGGCCACGCGTCCTGTGGTGCTGCAAAGTAGAACCCTCTGTGACCAGCCCTCCAGAGTCTCCCCGAGTCGGCTGTCTGTCACCCCCGTCCCGACAGCCCAGCAGCTGAGCCCAGGCCATGGGAGTACCATTTCCCCTTCCTGTCGGAGGACCGGGTCAGGCCGCAGCCAGCCCTGCTCCCCCATCTGACCCCAGACCGGCACCCTGGCTCCCCAGGGCCAACCCCAACACTTGGTAAGTGCTGGAAGGTTCTGGGGACCCACCAGACAGCACCATGTGTACGTGCCTCAAACGTGCCCTCGCTTAATACACAAAACCACCTAGGGCAGGGAGAGGCTCCCAACATTTCACAAATACAGAAAGTGAGGCTGGGGATCCCAGCTGCAAAGGGGAAGGACAGGATTCAAATTCTGGCCTCCGGACCCTAACTCTGGCTCTGCATCCTTTTGCCTCCTATGAACCCAGCTTTGCTCCCGGAGCTTAGTCCATGGCCCCTTCCACACGGGAGCCCTGGCAGCCACCACGCACCCCAGGGTGCTTCTCTGCCCCTTCCATGCCCCCCCCCCAAAACTGGTGCAGAGCTGGGAGTGGGATTTTTGTACTTTCTTTCTTTCTTTAGTAAAAAAGATTTTATTTATTTGTCAGAGAGAGAGAGAGAGAGCACAAGCAGGGGGAGCGGCAGGCAGAGGGAGAAGCAGACTCCCCACTGAGCAGGGAGCCCAACGAGGGACTCAATCCCAGGACCCTGGAATCATGATCTGAGCCAAAGGCAGACTCTCAACTGAGCCGAAGGCAGGCGCTTAACCAACTGAGCCACCCAGGCATCCTGGGGTTACCATTCTTCAAACACAGGGAGGGGGGTCCTGAGGATGCGCATAAGGGGAAGAAGGGTGCTCTGGGTAGAGACCTCTGGGTGGGCTGCCCAGGGCTGGTGGAGGTGGGATGTGCTGGGAGGGGAACTCTGAGGGGTGAGGAGGCTCTGAACCCCACCTGGCACTGGGTCACTGATGGGTCAGTGACTGGTCCCAGTGGTGGAGAAATGCTATGATGGCCAGCCCTTGGCGAAGCCACAGGCAGCCACACACCAGGGCCTGGGGAGGGCAAGTACAGCCCTCTTTAAGGGGCTTCCAAGGAGGATCTTTGCAACTAGAGAGACTCAGTCTCCTGGCCGTGGCCAGGGACACAGCTGAGGGCCACAGTGGGGTCTCCAAGGGGGCCCTGCCCCATGGCAGGCATGTGGAGCCCACATCCCTGAGCGCCCCCTCTGTGCATATAATTTTTCCCGGCTCGGCCACCCAGGAGGAGGGTTTCTCCCCACTTCACAGCTGGGGAAGGCGAGGCTCGGGGAGAAGCTGAGCTCTGTACTGCCCAGCTCCTGTTTTGGGCTCCCCTGAGGCCTCGGCTGCACCCGGCTGTCCCCATCACCTCTCCGAGCTTCCCGAACCCTCACGGCACAAATGACAAGGAGCCTCTGAGCCACAATGAGCCTCCATTGGGGCTGTCCTGGAGAAGCAGCCTCTCCTTCCCCAAACACCAGGGGAGTCAGTGGGAACACAAGAATTCTCAAACCTCGGGATGGGATAGGAGGGTATCCGTGGGGAGCCCCCTGCTCTGGGGGCCTGGGCACTGCCCTTCCAGCCTGCACACCCTCCTCCTTCCACCCACCACGGCTGCACCGGGGCAGGCTCTCTGCAAGCCCCAAGGGGTTGGGAGCACCAGGTGGTAGAGGGAGGACTCCTGCCTGTGCCGTGGGGTCTGTTGGCCTCAGCCTTCTCATCTATAAAATGGGGATCAACCCAGTGCCTTCCTCAAAGAACTGCTGGCTTATATAAGCAGTCTGGCCTATTGTCTGGGCTTCCCAGAGAGAAACCTGCTAGGGCTCTTCATTCTGGCCGGCTGGTTTGGGGGAACTCCCTCGTGCTCCCAAGGCCTGGCATTTGAGGCCCCAGGATCCGGCCTGCTGACCTTCGTGGCCATCCCGGGGAAGGGCGGCCCTCCATCCCAGGGGATCCTGGCCACCAGAGAGCCCTCTTGCTTCCTGGACGCCCCTGCTCTCCTGGGACAAGCAGCACGGTCGGGGTGCCCCCAGTCCCGGTCCACCCCATCCGCCTGGCACTGGGGGAGGGAGGCGGGGAGCACGAGAATGCCAAATGGGCCTCCGCTGTTGAAGCCCGGCATTGCTGGCCTTTGGTAGCCCCTCAGAAATGCGGAAATGATGACACTCATCCCTCGGGTTTGTCATGAGGCCCAGCATCGAGTGATGCAGAAGGTGGGGGAGACACGGTTCGATGACTACTGTGCGTTGCCATCATCACGGTCCCTGTGGGAGGGGAAGGGGCAGCCTTTTGGGGGTGGGGGGCAGCAGCGGACAGCGCGGAGCAAACTTACCAGAGCCTCCCTCCACCTCGGGCAGTTGTGCTGGGCCCCAGGGCAGGCTGGGATCAGCCCAAGCCCCTCAGTTGTCACAGACACGCCAAGTGTCATGTGGGAGATGCCCGGGAGGAGAGCAAGGCCCAGAGAGGCGGGCACTGGGTCCAAATTCACCCGGCTGGCCAGTCACAGAGCCAGGATCCCCAGGCTCAGGCCGGCTGACCCCCAAGGCCCTCCCTGATCTTTGACCCCTGTCTTATATTACCTTTTTAAGAACCATGAAATATTTTTTATAAGAGCGTTTTGGGGAACGTGCCGGCGGCTGCCCCCAGACTGAGTCAATCAGCCCTCCGGCCTGGCTTTCCCACCCAGGTTCTGAGGGCGGGCGGAAGAGGGCTGGGGGAGGAGGCTGAGCCCCCAGGAGAGGCAGGCCCAGTGGCCCCATGAGGGCCCCAAGGGGCAGGCAGGGCTGGGTGGGGTGGGGAGGCGAGGAGGCCACAGGCCGAGGTGCTGCAGGCCAAAATAGCACAAAGGGAAGTGCGCAGTTCTCAGATGAACAAAGTTTGCAACAGTCGGGCTGGGGGAAAGCCCTCGGGGCTGGGCTGGGCAAGCCTCAGTGTACCAGCCTCCGGCCCGGAAAGGGCCCAATCTCCCGCCCGCCTCGGGCTGTGCATGGGGACGTGGAGGCCTCCCAGGGCCACAGAGCGGGCTGTGGGGTAGGAACTGAGCGAGAGGTTCGGTGGAGCCCTGGGAAGGCTTCATCGGAGGGGCTCTGCTCTGACACCTGCTCTGTTTTCCCATGTCAGCTCGGCCTTCAGCTAAGGCCGACCCAGGGGCCTCTAATGGAGGCTCCTACCACTCAGGTGGCCAGTGTGGGGGCCTGGACAGCCGTGGTCCTGGGGCAGAGGTGAGGGATGGTGACGGCCAGGGTCGAGGAGCTCCCCAGCAGAGAGCTGGTGGGCCAGGCTGGGGGCTGGGCAGGGGTGGCGGGAGGGCTGCTTCCGTCTGGCTTGGGGGAGGCAGGCCCTGGGCACACTTGGCCGGAGGGTCTAACTCATCCTCCCATAGCTTAGTGGCAGGTATGTTACAGTCCCTTTTTTCAGATGGAGAAACCAAGGCCCATGGGTCAGGCCCCTCGCCTGTCCCTGGAAGCGATGAGACCACACTGGGGGCTTCCCAGGCCTGTGTAGGCTGGGCTGGGGAAGGCGAGGGTGGGAAAGTGCCTGAGCCCCAGAAACGGGCTGCCCTCTGAGTGCCGCAGGGGCCAGAGAGAGGGCTCCCTAGCCAGGGCCGCCAGGGCAGCACTGGGGCCAAGCGAAGGAGGGCCGGGTGTCCTGGCATCTTCCCACAGCCCCCAGCCAGGCACCCCCCACAGCCCTCTGCAGGCCATTCCCACCCCGGGGGGGGGTTGGTGGGAGGCAGCCTCAGGACCCCTGCACCGGGCTAGGCTCCAGGCGCTCCCGAGAAAGACTTACCTGGGAGTTGGGGGCTCCTACTGCGGCCACCTCATCCTGAGCCCACACACCTGCCCGAGCGGACGCCGACACCGCAGATACTGGCGGGCAGCAGGCGAGGCAACGGGCTTCCTGTCAGCCCCTGAATCATCCCTCACACATCCGCTGCTCGGCCGGACCGGCTCTGCTGTGAACAGACGGGGACGCAGAGACACTCGCAGAGACAGGGAGAGACACTGAGAGACAGGGGAGAGAGAGAGACAGACATGCACACAGGCTCAGAGAGGACAAAGACACGGACACACACACACACACACACACACTAAATATACACGCGTAACCCAAGTCACACAAAGAGGAAGAGACACACAGAGGGCCGGGGAGAAAGAGAACGAAGTAGGGGTGCTCACACGGACACACACACAGGCAGCCAGGGAGCAGGAAGACATGGAGACACACACACACCCAGAGAGGGAGAGGACCAGACACACACACACACACACACACAGGAAAAATATATAAGCAGGGAGAGGCTGAGACACAGACAGACAGACAGACAGACGCACACGGCATACACAGAGACGCAGTGTCCTTTCTTCTCCAGGGACAAGCAAAGCCCGAGCCGGAGATACACCAGGAGACACAGACACAGATGACAGAGACCCACAGATCCTCAGAGACGCACAGAGGGAGAGAGCAAGAGAGAGACACTCAGGGAGCAGGAGTGCCAGAGAACAGGACACATGCACACACGGACATACACATGGACACCCGCGCTTGCTCCCACGGAACACGGGGCAGAGGGATGCGGGGCAGGCGCACGCCAGGGCGGGCCGAACAACGCCGCAGCTGGCCAGCCATAGCGCCAGAGGAAGCAGGACAGGGAGGCAAGCTCAAGGACAGGAGAACGGCGAACGATCCACAAGCCATGATTTCCCCCTACTCCTCCCCACCCCAGTTCCTAGAAGCCCCCTCCTGCAGCTGCTGCTCCTGCCATCACCGTCACCGGCTCCTGGGGGGCCCATAAACATACAGGGTGCTTCTGGGCCTCCTGTTACTGGGCATTAAGCGACTGGCCCAAAGCCATCAAACTCCTGGTGGCACCTCCATTCCCAGGAGACCCCAGGGAAACCCCTGTCAGTCTGGCATTTCAGAACCTGGGTTTCCTGGTCGCAGGGGCCCATCTGAGCAGGAGACTGGGTTTCTCTTTCAGCCCCAGGGACCCCTCTGGGCCAGAGGACTGGGTTTCTCTTTCAGCCTGTCCCGGGTGGCCAGGGCTCAGACAGGAGGCCCAGCCCCAAAGGCCAGGGCTAGAAGCTGCCTGCAGCTGCCACCTAGTGGGAAAGAAGGGTAGTGCGCCAGCCGAGCCTTGATGTAGGGAGATCCTGTGGGCCTCGCTGCCAGGAGCTTGTCCCCACCCCTTGGCCCGCTGGAGCTGTCTGACTCCCAGAACTGCGCCTGTGAGGGCACCACCACACTCTTTTGTTCCCCGCTGAGCAATGCTGCACTCGTTCCCTTGGTAACCAGCCCCCTAGATGTCACTTATACAGGCACGAGGCCAGAGGCCCATGGAAGCCATGCTGCATTTGAACCCAGACCCTGAAGTCTCCAGTCTGTTGTCTTCCCAGCACCCACAAGTGCAGGGAGGTCGGTGGGTGCATGCCAGCAACTCTCCTTGCTGGGACCACCTGCCTGACCCCCACTCACACGACCTGGCCGAGCCGGCCTCGGTGTCTGTTGGTCCCTGGACTGTGGGTTTCCAGCTGGCAGAAACCGACAGAGGCTCCCCCTGTCCAATGAGAAGGAGCTGTCTTACACCTGGCTTCTGTCTTGGGCCTTGGCAATGGCAGAAGTGACCTCTAACCACTGGCAGTCTAACCATGTCAATCTGCAGTGAGACCTAGGAGCCCTCAGACCCTCTCTGAGCCCATTTCCCATCTAAATAATGGGGGCTGGTCAACCGGAGACCCTTTTCTGTACGTGAGTGGAAAAAGGATGCTTCCCCCTTCTAGGCAATTTTCAAAGTCCTCCAAGGTTCTATTTTATTTATAAACCATTGGGTTGACTTAGAAAATAAGCTTTGAAAACTGGACAGTTCACGTCCAGTTGTGTTAATTCTAGTGCCCTTAAGGTTTAAATTTGTTTATAATTCAGTGGTTTTTGTGTATTACACATTTCTCGTGACCATTTAAACCACTTTTCAGTGTGCGATTCAGTGGCCCTACATTCAGTGTCGTACGACCATCAGCACGCTCCAGCGCTAAACCTTTTTCGTCACTCCAGAGACACCTGGCTTTCCAGTTCACTCAGTACCTGCCGTGCGCACATTGGTGACCCAATCAAGATACCCAGGCGGCAATGCAACAGCTCTGACAACTTAGCGATTCCAAGCTGAGACTCTTCTGGGGTCACATATATCATCCTAAAGGCTGATGGGAAGCTACGCGTTTTCTTCAAGAAAATCACCTGGAGAAGTGTGTGGGACATTCTAGAACCCCCCGGAGCCCGCATATGTCATCTGCCACCCCAACCCGTCTTAAGGTGCAAATGAGCCTCCCCCCACCCCCTCCTCCCTCCCCAGCCAGTTCTGACATCTATTTTTGGCTGTGAACTCACTACCCAAAGGAGCTTGTCCTAGAGTATCATTCTTCTGCCTCCCCCAACCTCAGGACCCGCTTCTTTTGCCTTGTCCTCTACGTGCAGGTAGATTTCTCAAGGGTTTTGTGTTTTTAAAAAGTACCATGCTGTCAGCGCCTGGGTGTACTTTCCATCTATCGTGTTGCGGTCCGATGCTGTGTGTGCCTTCACGGTTCATTCCCTCATCTGAATACAGCTTTTGCTGCCGTGAATGTTTTCTCTGAGGCACATCCCCGGGGGCGGGGGGGCGACAATGGGCTGTAGAACATGGAAACATTCCATTTGCAAGCTAAGGCCCCAAGTGTAGTTCCCACTTACACGCTCCTCTGTAAGACATGAGACCCACATGCTCTCTAGCAACCAGGTTTGTCAGGCCGTGATGTCTGCCACCCGAACGGCCGTGCGGTAGTAATTCTGCTCTTGGTGATCTCGATTTAGTAGCCAGGACTGCTCGTGCGGCGGAATATCATTCATCTCATTTTGTTTACATTTTGATAAAGTACGTCAAGTATCTAGTGAGCGCACTCTCAATTTCAAGAGCGTAATAATGCATGTGATCAAGACCCCGACCAAATTCGAGGGACCCTGGTGTTATCTACGGGATCCCTGGGCTACCTGAAGAGCTTCTCTCCTGTCTCTCCCTCCAGCCCGTTCAGGAAGTTCTGGGCCACTGATGACTTCACGAACGTTTACCTTACCTCCGACAGTGAACAGACAGGTACAGGAAACAGTCCCCTGCAGGGCCCAAACGGAACGCCAAAGAGCTTGCTTTTATTTGTAGATTTGGTATTTTACACCTAGAGGGTGGTTATGAGGGGGGAAGAGATTGGTAGTAGGTTATAGTTAAGCACATTACTTCGGTTCATGTTCATGGCAAAAAACTGCCGAGGGAAGCCTCTGAGATGTGGGCATTTAGAAGCCTGGGAACCTCATGTAAGCGTCGAACATCTCACCGCGGTTCAACATTGGCCAAAGAACACACAAAAGACAAGAGCAAAGCGCTCACCCAAAGGGCAGACGCGGCCAGGCCCAGGCCAGAGGCTCCCGAGCAAGCACCAGGAGCCCTGCCCAAACACCCTGCCAGCCACGTGGTCTCCCTGCAGCCGGGGGGGCTGTGTCATGGCCCTGCCCGCCGGGCACTCTGGGTCTGGGGGAGCATAGGGCAAGAGAGCCACTTTGTGACACACGGAGGATCGCTTACAAAGCCCGGGATGGGACACCCTGTCTGCCTCCCCTTCCCGACCAAGAAGGCCCGTGCACAACACTGGGCTGTAGCAGGTCATACGGCTGTTATCACTTGGAGAACAGACCTCGCACAGGCTAGTGGCCCTGCATGACCCCAGCAGCGGTGGAATCTGAGAAGAGGACAGAGAGAAACAACAGGGTATTTAAAGTACTCCTGGTGAAAAGAGCCAATTGTAAGGCTTTAAAGAAACAACAGGGGGCGCCTGGCTGGCTAGTGGGTGGAACGTGCGACTCTTGATCCCGGGGTTGTTAAGTTCGAGCCCCATGGTGGGTGCAGAGTTTGCTTCAAACAAACCAACCAAAAAAATAAAGACACAAGCAGGTGCAAGAACCCCTAGGGGCCGCAGAGCGCCGTCTGGCCACATGCACGAAAAAGAGCTGCTGTTTCTAGCGAGTCTCAAGCAAGAGCTGCTTTACAGGCTCTTCTCGGCCTTGAGTTGCTCAACCAAGTAACCTCCTTCAACTAGAACGCCAGGCTATTCCTTAGAGATCCTGACTCAAGAGTGGAGGCCAGGCAATGCCAGCACCCTCCTCCGTCACCCAAATGCACGCCTCCTGACCTCTTCCGTTCTGCCTCCTGCTAAGACCTCCCTGAGGAAGCGAGCCATTTCGGGCAGGATGGGAAACCCCGGCTCCCGGAAGTTGGCTGTGCAAACTTCTCTCCTGGAGAAACCATCTGGCCCCTGACAAGATGGGCTCTGAGGTTAAGAACATTCTCAGAAACCTGAGCCCCTTAATAAAAGGGCCCCACCTGGCATTCCATTAAATTTGGTTTCTCTGAAGGCCGTTCAAGAACAGCAGGGACAATCAATCAATCAATCAATCAAAATTCAGAGACAGGAACAAAGGGATCAACGGTTTGCCTAAACCTACCCCTGGAACATTCAGTGGGTGTAAACTTTTATAAAAATCTATTTATTAATTTAGGTGCTTATTTGGGCAAAGATGTGCCCTCCTCTCTTAATTCAAGTACTTCTGGATGAGAGGCAGGTATCAGGGTGCTTTCTGTAATACTGAGCATTGCACAAACACTACGGGCCAAGGGAAAAGGTGCTTGTCCAGAGAACACCCACTGCGGAGCCACAGGGAGAGGGAGGAAGACAGCCACTCAAGAGTTGCATTTCAATCCCGAGAAACCTCTGGAGACCCAGATGACCCCTCCAGGGGTCTGAAAGTGCCCACAGGCCCTTCAAAGATGGGATCCAAGGGACCTCTGAAAAGAAGCCTCATTGAGCTGGACTTCCTTTGGCCATCAGCCCAACTCCACATAGGGCAGAGGGTTTTCGGTCTCAGGGACCCTCTCCCTTAAAGAAAATGCCAGCAAGCATCAAGTCCTCTCCTCCAGGCTCGGCAGGGGAGCAGTCCAAGTGAACAGCCACGCGTGCTCTCACCAGAAGAGCGCCTGCCCTCCCCACCCTCCCCCTGCAGGGTAAGCCAGAGTCAAGGCTCACCTCCCAGTAAGCAAATCCTGCACCATGCCAGGTCCTCCGCCACCCTCCCCACCAGCCAGGGCCTCTCCCAGACACGGCAAAGCTCTACAACTTGTCCGCTGGGCTGCAAAACTGCCCAGCAGCGCCTCCCAACAACATCTGATCTCCTTGCCATGGATGGAGTAGCACCCACCACTGTCCCCAAGAGCACCTGGAATTTCTGCTACAAATAAGCAGTCATTAAAAGCAGGCACACATTGTGCAAACAGCTGATTTCTTCCATTCTGGGACACAAAGTGCCTTTAAAACCCAATCGAACACTATGACCACACACTTGTGTACACAAGGTCTCTGTTCAGAAAATTACATTTTTAGGAAATGAGAGAAAAAAGGCAGGAAGACCCTGGCGTGCTGTTTCTAACCATCACTGGCTCTGAAAATGACTTCCTGAGTCCCGTAAGTTCCAGAAGCAAGACGCTCGCCTCACTGCAGCTGCAGGCCGTTCCGCGAGATTCGGCTGCGGCTTCCCAACTTTAACTGTGCAATTCCACATGAGGGCAGCTACAAAGAACTCAAAAATAAGGACGAGCATTAAATATTACGTAAGGTTTTCTTTTATTTAAAAGATCATTCACAAAATACCATATCCATAGATTTCCTTTCTGTCATATAGCTGAATGTGTGAAGTGTTTGGAATTCTGTTCTTACGTTTAAAAGTCAACTGGATGGCCCAGAAGTTTTGATGAATTTGTTTTGTTCTTAATCTTTTCCCCATTGAAGATGTAAGTAGGTCATCTGAAAGCATCAAGTTTGATTACAACCACATAATGCATGTCTTTCTTAAGTTAAGTATTGGTGTCACACAAATGGTTCTTATTTCAGAAGCAGAGATGGCAGGGGAAGGAAGGAGAGGAGAGAGAGTTCTGTAATTGCTGAGACCCTGGGACAGACACACAGTGGGAGAAGCCGGGGAGGCTGGCCAGGGACGAGCACTGGCCCAGCATGCGGTGCTACCCAGGCTGGGCCACACCCCGCAGCCCCCCGCCACCCCCGAGTGAGGCTCTCCTCCCCAGGCTCTAGGTGCTAGCCATCCCTGAGCTGCTCCCAGCGACCCGGAGCGGGACTTGGTGCTGCAGAACCAACTTGTTCACACACAGGTGTTCCAGCTCAGAAGCAACAGCCCAGCCACCCCCCACTCCCCTGGGAAGCACAGATCACGGTGTGTGACAACAAGCACTCTGCCCCAAAGAGGAGACCCAGTGACCGACAGCCACCTGCCACTATCGCAAGGTCCTCGACAGCTCTGCATAGTAAAATCCTCAATTCATCAAGCGAAACAGTAAAGTGCCAGATTGTAGGCCCATTTTCATTATAAAATCCAGGGAAGGTAGGAAGCACAGCAGCGCACTGTTACTCACACGGAGGAACAGACAGATAAACGCAAGGGAGAGATGCGGGATCCACACGCAGCAGGGACCGGAGCGGCCACGCCCATGCAGTCAGGGCAGCCCGGGCGCGGCTCTGCCCCCGCCGCCCTTCAGTCTCCCCAGAGCACCCTGGCCGGCAGAAAGGAGAGCAGACGGACGTTTTCTGCATCCAGCTGGCCAGAGGCGCCTATACCGCGGCCAGGGAGGAGGGAACCAGCCTGCGCAGTGTGTTGAAAGAGCGACACTAGCGGGTGTGAACACCGCGTGCGCTCAGCTGGTCTTTTCCGAACTCCTCTCCGACACTTCACACTACTACCCCCTTCTTTTGGGTTCCACATTTGAAATGAGAGCCTCTTCTGTTTGAATAATCCATTCGGGGTGGGAGTAGCAGAGACAGGGCTACTTATAAATAGGGATAGGAAGGAATTTGCAAGGATCAACAGATATTTTATCCCTGTTTTGAAAACAACGTGCCTCAAATTCTGTATGTCGATCACAGCGGAATACAAACAAGATGCTATCCAATTTGTGACTTCTTTCCCGGCTTTCCCCCCCCCCTTCTCCACCGCCCCCCCCCCCGGAAGCCACAGCAATACAGAACTCAACATGCAGGTCAGAAGAGAAGCGCTGAGAAAAATCAAAGGAACAACTGGGTCTGGCCAGTGTGTCTAAAGTAAAGAGAGAAAGCAGAGGAGCAAAATGGAGCAGCACCTCCATTCAAAGAACGCCCACAGGTGGCTGCCTCTGTCGCTCGGGAGACACTCATGTACTGGAAGGAAACAAGGAGCAGGAAAGAGAAAGGACATAAGGGAAAGGGGGAAGGAGTGGCAGGAAAAAAAAAAAAAAAAAGCACAAGACAGGCACTAGATAGGTTCAGCAAAGCCAAGAATGTACTAAAAACCACTTGTTAACTGCTGACATGCGCTCACAAGCTCTGTGTTTCCGTTGTAAGAAAGGAGGACAAAGGTCAGGCGCAGGAATGGTGGCTGCAGGACTGCCGGCCCAGGGGGCTGGCCAGGCTGTGGTCTCGCGCTAACTCCCCCACACCCCATTCCCTCCCAACCGCAAGCTCATTCTTGCTCCTTCTGAACGACTTCCTCTCTGGGCCTGGCTCCCCCGAAGATAGCAGAGTTGGGATTGGCTACTTGATTGAGGGGCGTTGCAACTGTCCGAGGCTTCAGCTGGAGCCGTGGCCTCTGTGCTCTTTCCTCTGTGGGAGAAAAACCAACGTGGTTTATTCACAACGGACCCCCTTCCCCATCCGGGTGAAAAGACGGACGGCGGCCCCTGCAGCCCAGCCCGCTAACTAGCAAGCCAGCCTTGAAGACCTACCCCATCCCCACACACTCTAACAAAGGTAAACCCACTATTTAAGACTAAGGGGTGGTCCACAGAGGCTATGTTCATGGCACGAGAAGGCATGTGGGGGGGGGGTACAGCCAGAGTACCAGGACAAGACACCCTCCAGGAAGAAAGTTGCACCATACCTTCTGTTGGTTCTCTGAAGTCCATATTGGACCCTCGAAGGGGAGGGCCATCTCTGAACCGACTCCCCATTGGGGGGCCTGTTCGCCGGTCACCTGGGCGACTCCCTCCCCTGCCTCCTAAGAAGTCATCCCTGAAGCCTGAAGAAGGAAGAGGACACTGGATTACTTTTTAAGCTACTGTCTCAAAGATAACTGTACAGCTGGTGTAGACGGTTTGATTTGAAATTCTTTAGTTCGTCCAACATCGGAAGCTTTTGCGAAATAAAGTGTACTGAAAGGAGTCCAACGTGAATGAGCTGGGTAATCTCAATTATAACAGACTTTTAACATTTCTTAGGAAAGAAAAATAAATTGAGCTGTTTAAACCTTGCAGGAAAAGTTGGGGGGAACATCACGTACGATATATAATGTTTACAACAAAACAAAAAACTTCAAAGCCCCGTTTATTCTGTCTCCTACTATAAACCTGTAATTATTAAAAAGCTAAACCTGGAATTGAAATATTCCAATTTAAAATGCAAAACCCTGGGGTGCCTGGGTGGCACAGTCGTTAAGCGTCTGCCTTCGGCTCAGGGTGTGATCCCAGCGTTCTGGGATCGAGTCCCGCATCAGGCTCCTCCGCTGGGAGCCTGCTTCTTCCTCTCCCACTCCCCTGCTGTGTTCCCTCTCTCGCTGGTTGTCTCTCTCTGTCAAATAAATAAATAAAATCTTAAAAAAAAAAAAAATAAAATAAAATGCAAAACCCAAGAGGAAACCAGACATGACGACAAAATAAAAACCCGGCTGCCACCTCTGGGTGACACCCCCCAATCTGTGTTTCTGCTGCATGTCAGGAGGGGATCTCTCTAAAATCAAGTACCCGTGTTGTCAGCAAAACCAGTTATGTGGCCGGCCCCCCAACCCACACCACCTCTTCCGCGGTGAAGGAGAGGAAGGGCTTTCTCCGCGTTCCTAGGGTCTCTGCTGAAACAGTTCCCAGAGTAAACTGCGTCTCATTATGAGTGCTCCAGAGTGTGACAATGCTCGTCTGTGTGGAGATGATATTCTCCGTAGGCTTTAAGAACCTTAAGTTTTCTTTAATGTCACGTTTCACTGAAAGACTTCCATTTAGAGGGGGTTCAAGCCAACTAGCCCTATAACAGTACAGACCACTGAAGTGAAGAGTTTACATTCGGAAAAAATTTAAGAAACAAAACTGTAGTTAAACAAATGAGCCTGCCCCGTCTCAGCCCCCAAAGGTGGCTGCTTTTACTGCAAGGATGGTGCCATTGCTCAAAGCTCCAGAGGAATCTTTTTTTAAATTTTTAAATTTTTTTATTTTTTAAAGATTTTATTTATTTATTTGACAGAGATCGAGACAGCCAGCAAGAGAGGGAACACAAGCAGGCGGAATGGGAGAGGAAGAAGCAGGCTCATAGCGGAGGAGCCCGATGTGGGGCTCGATCCCATAACGCCGGGATCACGCCCTGAGCCAAAGGCAGACGCTTAACTGCTGTGCCACCCAGGCGCCCCTAGAGGAATCTACCTTTAAGAAGAATCCTGAGCCCGAGGAATACTCTCTGTGGTCTCGCCTCCATCACTTACAGACTTCCTATCTGCCAACTCGTCTACTTGCTACCATTTGTACATGACCCTGAAATCAATACTTTCGGCACTTCTGCTTTTCCAGACACACGCAGAGCAGTGGAAGATGGGAGTTGCCTGACATGCGTGTTTTGCAGCTAAGGCTGAACGAAGCAACACTTGGCCTTGGTTCAGCTCAGACTGTAATTAAGTGTCTTTTCAATCTATTTGGTGCCAGGGTTTTTGCTCTTTTGTGCTTTTCCCTGACGACTGCACTGTTTAAAATGGCCCTGGAATGGAGCGCTGACGAGTCGCCCGGTATTCCTCAGAGCAAGAAGGTGGTCCTGTGCCTTATCCAGAAAATGCAGGTTAGGTAAGCTCCACTCGGGCAGAGTTCTAGTGCTGCTGGCCGTGAGTTCGTGTCAGAGGAATCAACAGAAATAAGGTGTCTTCGAACAGAAATCCACACAAGAAGGTATGGACTGACTGACCAGAGACTCACAGGACTCTGACCTTGCTGCATCCCAAGGAGCAATGGTTTCGTGTCTGCTCATCCGGTGTTCTCAGCGCTTTGAAACTTAACTCCCCTGAATATGGAGAATGCACTCTGTTCGCAAGGGTGGTATTTTTCTGTTCTTTAAATGTGGCCAAGGAATGTGGGAAGAGATCAAGCTCCGAAATGGAGTTGAACAACAACAATTTTAACAAAACAAGAAATGAAAACAATTTCGACCAGATTCAGGCCAACAGGAGCACTGGGCTGGGGAGAACACACCGGGAGGCGTACAGTCGGGTGTAAGGTTCCTTACAGGATTTCTGGAACCAGAGCTCACACTGCGCATTAAATGAGCTTAACTGGTACTCAAACATTTAACCTGACATTTTCCCCGAATAAGCGGGGAAGTGTACCTTTCCAATGTGAGTCCAGAAGTTACTTCCCCTATGCGAATAATTCCTGCTACCAGACTGTAACATAGAGCAGCTCACACTCACACTGACAAGGCAGAGAAACACAACTGCTGCTCTGTCCAGGCGCACGAGGCAGAGTTTGGTAGAGGGAAAAACCAGTGCCATTAATAGCAGGTGACAACCTTATTTCAGAATCTTTTATGATAGGAGCAGGGGAAGATGATGAGGGAAAGCAAGGTCTGACATTCATGAATATCTTTTAATAAAATCTGAAGACAGATTTTTAGGAGGCCCAGCATGAGAACCTTCTAAGGTTTTGGGTTTTGTTTTGTTTTTTACAAAGTTTAGTTTAACACACAGGCTACTTCTGGTGGTGGGACTTTATTTGCTTTCTTCTTTGTATTTTTTGTCATTACTTGAGTCTTTTTTCACGAGCACGTATCTTTTAAAAAAATAGCATCATTCCTTTAAAGAGCAAAAAAGATCTACTTTCACAAATAACGTATATAGGCATTAATTCCATCGCGTGGGCACTTGGTGGTTTTAGATACAACAAAACCCTGCAGGGGACACCGCAACTGGCGGGTGTCAAGGTAGCCTCTGGCTGCGTTCTCAGCTTTGGAGAGTAGAAGCCCACCTAAGGCGACCGTTCCTTAGGTAACCTCCATATTTCCAGAGCTCTAAACTCCAGTGCTACTCCTCCGGTACCGGGAATTCAGAGCTGGCAGGTCCGAGACCACTACTCCTCAGGCCACTAACGGCCGCACCCGGACTGCCTGTGAGAAGACATTTGTTGCATGTTTCAATCAGAGACTAGCTTATACATAAAATTACAGGTTTACTGGATGATACTGTACTTTTATGAATAAGCTCATTTCTGACTGGCTACAGGACTTTAAGGAATTGAGTTATTCAACAGATATAAGCAGTTATCTGTTTAGCTAAAGTAGTACTGAAAAGAATTTTTAAGAATTTTCATCTACAATACCTTGTCCTACTTCTTCGCATACTTACCAAATACTTTATGCTGAATTTGGTTTGATGGGGGGAGAGTGATAGGATTGGGGGGGGGCGCTGATGGTATCATCTTATACAGTGGAGAGTGCAGAGTTTATAGGAAAGATAACAGACTTGTTTTTCATGTTTTTACCCTTCTGTTTCAATTGCCATTATTATTATTACATATATTAATTACTTTTACTTAAAAAAAAACAAAACAATGTAAAGAGTTTAAGAAATGCTTAGGAGATCAACCCTTCAAAGCAGAGGCCTGACATGCAAACTGACCCCTTGAGGTGAGACAGGGAGGCACCTGCCAGGGTGCCTGGGTCAGTTAAGAAAAGGAAGCGTAAAGTGGATCATGTCCACCATGAAGGGACAGGAGTTCCATGCCCTTTAAGAAAAACACCCTGGTCACGAGGACTTCAACCATGCAAGAGGGAGCCACCAAGAACCACAGTGACCAGGCTTTCTGTAAGCTTCCAAAACCTCCACGCTATTTCTAGAAGTAGCAGTGCTTCTATGCGTACCGAGCACACTAGCGCCGCCAAGGGGATTCCTGAGATGAAGGCCCAGATGAGAACGGCAGGCTAAGGCAAGGTGAGACAAGCCGGTGGATCGGTCTACCTTGCCCACCCACAGTGGGGAGCCTCTCAAGTCCTACCTCAAACACTCAGGTTCCAAAAGAGGCTTAGTGCATGCCTGGGGACCTTTCAGGAAAATTTCGTCTGCGCAGTGAGCTAAAGGACGGTCCAGCCAGGCTACTCGCAACAAACGGATAACAGCAGCAAGGCCAATGAAAAAGGTACGTGGCAATATTTTAAATGCTGCTACCAGAACCGAAGTCATCCCAGAATCCCATCCACCTCTAGATTCTCCAGGGCCACACATTCCTGAGGATACCCAAAAAAGATGAAGTTGAGGTCGTACCATTACCTTGCTGCACAAACACAGAAAAATTCACTGGGAAGATGGACAACTCATGTGATGAGAACAGGAATTTTAATATAAGAGTTCTCACTGCCAACAGAAAAAAAAACCAAAAACCAAAAACCAAACAAAACACCCCAGGTTTACAGAAGCACCATCCATTCTCTGTCAAGATTTTTAAACGTGTTTAAAAAGCTCACAAAAACCTATCAGGCTGTGAGACAGTTCCACTAGTAACCTTCGAGAGTTGTCATCAATGGGCGCACAGCAAGTTTTATGTTCAGTTTTAGAAGAACCAATCACCTCTGTCATCTGGTCCACCTTTCCTGAAGCCAAAGCCACCTTTATCTTGTTTTCTGCCTTCTGCAATGTCCACACGAAGTGACCGATCACCCAACAGCTAATGATAAGGAGAAAACAGCGTAAGTATTGGCAAGAAAAAACATCTCGAGTTCCAACGTGACACAGAAAACCTGAAGATACTTACTGCACCATCGTATGTCAAGGCTTCCTTAAGGGAGTCCACCTCATCAAATTCTACATAGCAGAACCCTGTAAGAGACACAAACCCCAACTTCCTCAAGGACTTCTGGATTAAGACGCGGTGGGAATCCCTGTCCATTTCCCCACTCTTGTTGCATCTAGGGGACAGCAGACTACTAGAGTCTAAAAGACAGCCTGTACTTTTTGATAAACAGAAAATACCTGACTGGCATTCCTTCCTCTCAATTATATTCTGTCAGGAAGTACCAAACAGGCACTGAAATATTTGGCAGCTATGTTTTCATAAACCTTTCTTTTCATGAGTTTTAACCGTAATATTAAAGCCTTTCCCGGGTCATGGTGAAGAGCTATTAGTTCTGACTTTTGAATAATTTTAATGTAACCCAACTGGGGCTTTAAGACACAGATTTCAAATTCAATACCAAACATGCTTTGAAGGAACAGGCTGAGGGTGCCTACTACTTACCACTCAGGTAGCTAGTATAAAACCTGCTTTATAAAGCTAAAACATATACCCTCAGTAAGACGGGCATCCTCCTTGGGAAACTAATTCAAACACAGATGGCCTAGGTCCAAGCACGTGTTACCGACAATCTGTGTCCCTGATGCTGGATTCTGACACAGGCCTGTAAAGCGGAGAACATTCCAGGCAGAGGAAACCGCACCTTCTCACCTCAAACCTCTGCTTTAGCTTCTTCCTCTACCTCCAACACTCTTTCCATGCCCCTTCCTTGCCCCACCTGGAGACTAAATCTGGGTCAAGCACGCCCCCCTGCCCCGATATACTCACACTGCTCCCTGTACCACACCCTTCCAGCCCACGTATCCCCACCCTGTGCGATGATTACACTTCACCTTCAAAGCCCGCTAGACCGCAAGTGCTCCAAAGGCTTGGGTCCAAACTTGTCCTGTTCACTGTCTGTTCCCCAACTACTTACTAAAAGAATGCACTGCTTGGCTGGAGAGTCCCCACCTTCCCCCCGAGTGGATTTAATGTCTAGAGTACTTGAGGAAACCACCCTGCAAGTTCAAAGAGGCCAACAAAAAAGCCCACTCACCATCTCACCCCTAGAGCTGCTGAAACTGAGGACGACCCTCTAGTAGACAAACGAGAACTTGCTTCTACTGCCTCACCCCAAAACCTGGCCTCCCCACCCACTTCCCCCGATGCCCGGAACTCCTAGTGCCTCAAGTAGGGACACTGGGTGGGCCTTACCTTCAACAAGCTGAACGGATAGTGTGTTTTCATTGTTTGGGCACTTACTGTAACAAGGCTTCAGGTTCTAAAGCCAAAAAATGTTAAAAACAAGGAAAGTACCACCTATACACAGAACTGTTCAGGTGAGCGAAACCTCTGCTTCTCGTACCTCTCCTCACTGCACATCACTCTGTACTCTTCCTGGATGTTCTTCTGGATAAATAATGTAAACCAAATGCTCTTGTCCCTTGCTCCATGGCCTCAGACAGGGAGCACGTTTCTCCTCAGGGAATCTTGAAAGCCAGGAGATAATGCTGGTAGGATTCTTCTTTCTTACTGCTTCCGGGCTCAAGTGCCCTTTAAGAGACTAATCTATGGACACTAACTTCATCTGAAATTTGAGCCAACCCTCTCCTCACACACACTCTGAAGTCACAAATGTATAGTGACAATATTATTAGGTTCTCTTTTGAATTCTATACCAATACCTAGATTACAGGAAAACTTCAAAGAAAAATACCATGAGTCGGGCCAAGGTGAAATGCACCTGTGAGCTCCTCTGTTTTATCTGCTCATTTTCCCTCCCAGGGAAATCCTTGACTGGCACAGACAGGATAGCTGGGTCAGGCCAACAAGACTGACTTGGGCATATTTATACTGAGTATTTCTACAAATCAGATCCTGTGTAAAACACCCCCCCCCCCCAAGTAGAACTGAAAGCTTATGGGTTAAAGGGCCATGTTAATTTCAGCTATTCGGACAAATATTTAAAACTCTTTCATAACTGGAGCCCTCTGGTTCCCTAACATCTTGGTTTCGACCCTCCCTCTACAATAATACACAGTAAGAACTCCCCCACACTCACCTTTAAATTTGTCTGTGTCTTTGTCTCTGACTAGCCGTACACTCCTTATGCTGAGATCCTTAAAGATAGCATCTATGTCGCCCTGAACTGTATTAAAAGGTAGATTTCCTACATACGCTGTGTAGGGGGGCTCTGTGGGCAGCTCCTTCTGGCTGCGGGAGCCATGGCCACCAGCACTGCCACGGGACCTGGAGGGGAAACAGAGAGATTCAAGTCTACTCGCCCCAGAGCAGGGAAAAGGAAAAGGTCTTCCCCTCAGCCACACCACCATGTGAACCACTCCACTCGAGTGCACAGTAACATCTTGAAATTATCAAGAGTATTCCAAAATATTATTCGTGACCAGGGTGGCTATGTTTTGGTGACAGAAATGTCCACGGAAACACAGAATCTATGTAAACACATTTGCCTGGAAATTCAAATCCAAACAGAACATACCCTCCTTGCACGACTGGTTACCTATTCACTTAGACTCCGTATCTCCAGAACGTTTATGTCCTAAAACCTTAACACCCTCCCTCATCCTGGTCATCCTCATACTTGCCGAAACGGATCGTCCAGAGGTAGCACGCTGTATTCAGAGTGCTGAATTCAGTGCTGCTGAAGCTGAACCCATTCGTAACACACCTGCTTCCTGCTACTGTCAGACGGTGGCTAGGACAAATGCTCTAGTAAAAATTTTAGATTTTGTACAGCAAGGCCTATGTACATCCTGCTCTCCACCAGCCCTCAAATGCGTATTACTAATCCATTTACACCTCAATGCCAATTCCTCCCCTGTAACAAGAAGTGGTTATGTGTCTACGGTTACGAGACTCAAAGGTGACAAAGGCAGGACCTTGATTCTACCACATCTCGTTGCTGATCTGTAGAGGTTCTGTCTGCATCCCAGCTCAGCCACAGACTTACTCCACCATATGACCTTGAGGAGCTACTCAATTTCTCTAAGCTTTATTTATTTGTAAAACTGGGTTAATACTAACACAGATCTTGAGCTACTGAGAAATAAACACAAGGCGCCTAATACACTGACACACAGTACACGAGTGGAGCAGCAATGAGCATTATCATCGCACCTACAACCCGAGGCTCAAACTGTTTTATAGATAATTAAGAAATAAATTGGGACCATTATACATTTGTCAAAATCCATGGAATGTGTAATACCAAGAGTGAACCCTAATGTCAGCGTGATGACACTGTCAGCGTGGGTGTTGACAGCAGGGCCATCTGTGCTCCTGTGTGTGCGTGAAGGCAGGGCGAACACAGGAACTGTATTTTCTTCCCCCCCCCCCAAAGATTTATTTATTTAAGAGAGCGAGAGACAGCTAGCAAGAGGGGGGAGGGGCAGAGGGAGAAGAGGGGAGAGACTCCCTGCGGGGCCCTAGCTCCCACCCCTGAAATCATGACCTGAGGGAAAACCAAAGGTTGGAGACTCAAGCAACTGAGCCACCAGGCGCCCCTGAGAACTGTCTTTTCTGATCACTTCTGCTGTGAACTTGAAATTGCTCTAAAAATAGTCTATTAAAATGAATGAATGGGAAGGGGAACTCTTCTTTACATCAATAAGCACGTCAACTAATAAATGTAGAAGGAGTCACATAAGAAGAAAATCACTACTCCTAGGGCGCCTGGGGGCTCAGTTGATTAAGCGTCTGACTTCAGCCCAGGTCATGATCTCAGGGTCTTGGGATCCAGCCTTGTGTCTGGCTCTGTGCTCTGTGGGGAGTCTGCTTGTCCCTCATCCTCTGCCCTCCCCCTTCTTGTGCTGGCTCTCTCTCAAATAAATAATAAACTGTGGAAGGAAGGAAGGAAGGAAGAAAGGAAGGGAGGGAGGGAGGGAGGGAAGGAGGGAGGGAGGGAGGAAGGAAATCACTATTCTGCACCAACCAATGTAGCAGGGGCTGATTCAGGCAAGGCTCAGCAATGGACCCAGCAATCACCACGTTAACCAGGTACGTGACAAACTTAACACTATGTGCCTTGTATTCTGGCACAGATTCTTCAAACGTGTCAAAAATCAGGAAAGACAAAAAAGGCAGGGGCGGACCAA
Organism: Ursus americanus; assembly: GCF_024610735.1. Lineage (NCBI taxonomy): Eukaryota > Metazoa > Chordata > Mammalia > Carnivora > Ursidae > Ursus > Ursus americanus. Next base: position 10,150,314 of record NC_142128.1, on the reverse strand, counting down.
AGAAACATGACAACGAATGCTACATGTCATCTTTGATCCTGGAACAAACAGCTATAAAAGAAAAAGCAGATGGAGAAATTTGAATATGGCATGTACAGACACCACTGCATCACTGTTCAATTTCTGGGGAGTGGTAACGGGTACTGCGGTTAGAATGGCCCTGTGCTCTGGAGAGACTCAGAGGGCTCAGCATAAAGGACATGTGTGCAGGCACCCACAAAGATAAAGCAAACGTGAACCCTGTGACTCCCAACCGTGTCCACTGTGGATGAAAATATTCACAATGTCTGCAGAACACAGGAGGAAAAAAAATTCAAAAGGAGGTGGTGGTGTTTCTTTTTAGGGAAACATTTAAGACTCATTTTAAAGGAGTCTCCTCACAGCAAAGGCCTGCTCAAAGTCGTCCTTTTTGCGGGACAAGCAGCGACCCAAATCACGGAAGGTAACTTCGTTTTTGATCCATGTTTTGCTAGAAATAGCATGAAAGAGATCCCCCATCTTTCTTGAGATAAATATCATTCTGTAAGACACATTTTTAGCAGAAGAACCAAATCATGACCGAATTCTTAGATGGCTAAAATTTTTTAAGTCTAGTGACTCAGAATTCTGCTCCTTCCCGATAAGAAATCCTGTTTTGTTTTCCAGTGACTTGAATTCCATTTGCTCCCACTCCTCACCCCTTGGCCCACAAAGTTTAGTAAACGGACTTATTCTGGCACTTCAGTACTCTTTGCAACACCACTGTTCTTACCTCGGTATCTTTAAACCCTAAAATATATTTTTTAAAGATTTTATTTATTTGAGAGACAGGGAGATGGGAAGAAGCAGGCTCTCTGCTGAGCAAGGAGCTTGACATGGGGCTCGATCCCAGGAGATCATGACCTGAGCTGAAGGCAGATGCTTAACCAGCTGAGACACCCAGGTGCCCCAACAGTTTCTTTCTTTTTTTTTTTTTTTAAGATTTTATTTATTTATTTGACAGAGATAGAGACAGCCAGCGAGAGAGGGAACACAAGCAGGGGGAGTGGGAGAGGAAGAAGCAGGCTCATAGCGGAAAAGCCTGATGTGGGGCTCGATCCCAGAACGCCGGGATCACGCCCTGAGCCGAAGGCAGACGCTTAACTGCTGTGCCACCCAGGCGCCCCCCAAGAGTTTCTTTTTTAAAAAGATTTACTAGAGAGAGAGTGTGCATGTGTGCACAGAAGAGCAGAGAGAGGGGCAGGGAATCCCAAGCAGATGCTCAGCTGAGTGAGGAGCCCAACGTGGGGCTCGACCCCATGCCCCTGAGATCATGCTCTGAGCTGAAATCAAGAGTCAGCCTAAACTCAACCTACTGAGCCACCCAGGCGCCCCTAAACCCGAAAATATTTTCAGTAAGATACTCTTTGAGACTGAATACTGAATATGTAAGATATGTTATAACTATAAAATTTGGAGAACTGTTAAAAACACAGGATGAATTACAATTTTAATAACCTTAAATTCATTTATTCAACATTTACTAAACATCTGGGAGAAAACAGTCCCCTGCTCTCAAGCCGCTCCCAAGTGAGCAGTACACATAAACACAAATACCTCTATGAGTATACATGCATGTCTGTGTGTATATGTACACAGACACACACCTGCACACACACACGGCAAAAAGCCACAATGGTTTTTTAAAAAAATTTAGGGTGAAGGTGAGGACAGAGAACTGATAAATTCAGCAGGTGTACGTGTGATGAATCAGGAAAACGGAGGTAGGAAGGCTTGCTCAAAGGGCGCATGAAACATTTACACAAGATTTTACTAAGGTTGCTGGACGCAGGCACAAGAAGTCAGGCTCTGAGTTCAGGGAGCCAGGTGAGCCTAGATAAGGACTGCTGCCCGGGGGTGGCCGTGCTAATCAGATGACAGGGACACTGAGAAGAATGCGGCAGGGTAAGAAGCCAGCCCTGGCTTTGGGAAGATGGAAGAATCCCGTTTCAGGCAAGCAGTATCTTATTTTATTTTTTTAAAAGATTTTGTCAGAGAGAGAGAGAGAGAGAGAGAGCGCGCGCGCACGTGCACACCAGAGGGAGAAGCAGGGTCCTCGCTGAGCCACCCAGGCAAGCAGTATTTTAAAAGCTAGAAATGTGGGAACAGCTAACCCTGCCCATTAACCTGCTCACTTCACCCGAGCCTCACAAAACCGCCAGTGGCTTACTATTCCAGATTTTCCCCAAGAATCACTGCAGTCGCCCTAAATGCTACCTGATCCGACGTAGTCAGTTCTACGGGACCTAAGTGTGTTTTAGCTTTTCAGTGGGTAGCTCACTGAAGACAGGGAGGCAGCGGGACAGGGGCCCTCGAAGCAGATTCCCATTTACTGGCTCCAACAGTTACAAAGTTAGAAAAGTGGAAGCCTACAGTGTGCCAGCAACTTGAGCGACAAGGGTGAAGGAGACAAACCAGAGAGCACACGTGCATGTCATAAAATGATCCATCCTGTTAGCAGCCTACCAAAGACAACAAAAAACCAAACACCCCCAATGCCAGGAAATCCTGAGCTAGAAGTCCTAGGACACCTGTGATGCTAAAGTTTACAGGGGACTATCCTCTAACCGAACAAGCTGCGTTACATAAAAACACTTTCTAGAACAGGTTAAAAATAACAGGGAGAGAAAACTCATTTGACTCCTTAGCTTGGTGCAGGACCTCTTCCAATTACTTGTGCCTCAGTTTTCTTGTTTGTGAGTGCACAAATACTACAAATCTTTATTTTATAAAGTTTAAAACTGACCATAAAACACCTCATAAATCCTGATTGCTTTATAAAAGTTTAATAACAATTCTAAAACGTTACAGGGAAGTCTAAACATGCTCAAGGCCACGCCACTCCAGCAGAAAGAGATGAACAAGGCGCAGGCCACGGCAGCCCCCCACCCCCAGGCCATATCACACCCCCCTCCACTCCACAGTGATCCTCCCTGTTCAGTGCTGCTTCAGACTATCCCTTACGGACAGTCCACTCATTTTTAAAACAACATACGCAAGTTTTAAAATAACAAGTTACATCCCCAGTAACTCAGGAAATGTAAGTTTCAACTCCAAGTATGACCAAAAATCTTTAGAGACAAAATCACTTTTCTTCACTCAAATGGACTAAACATACGCAACGTCTATGAAGTACAGAGCACAGCATAGAGGGCTCACACCTCAGCCTCAGTCCCTGCCCTTAAGGAGCCCATAATTAACTGAGGGGGTCCAGGCAACTGCAAGGAGAAACCACATCCCAAACGAAGGACTGCAGACAATTCGGAAGACAGCCACGAGAGCAGTCTCTGCAGGGTGGAGCGACAGGAACCGTGACTCTGCCACTCCCGTTCCCACAGCACACAGGGAAACCCTCGACTCTTCACCAGACAGTAACTGGGAATAAACAGACCAGTAGGAGGAAAGAAGCCTGGAGGGAGAGGCACTGTAAGAAACAAGGTAAGAGTAGAGACTTTAGGGCTGGGATTAGATCCAGTAAGTAGATGCAAAAGAAAATGAAGTGCCCCAGGCTTACTTTCCAAGTATAAGAGATAAGGAAAAAGGGAGGACTCATGATAAGCTTTTCTCTCGGAGAGGATTTTATAAAGATCTCTAGAAGCTACACAGAATTTAAGTCCTGTTGCTGCCGCTCTTGAAAATTCAAGACCACTGCCAAGGTACCCAGTACAGAGCAGTAGCCTCTCTCTGGTATTTGCAATATCAGGTGTTCTCCTAGCTTTAGGGGTGATCAACAACTCTGGTATTCCACGTGCCATCCAGAAAAGCTTCCTAGCATAGGTTGTATCGTTTGACATGGGGCACCACGCTGGAGCCTATAGAAAAGTCACAAGCCTGTGTGGCTCAGTCGGTTAATCATCCGACTCTTGATCTCAGCTCGGGTCTTGATCCCAGGGTCTTGAGTTCCAGCCCCTTGTTGGGCTTAAAAAAAAAAAAAAAGAAAGAAACAAAGGTCACAGAAAGACTGCAAGTAAGCAACAAAGCCCACTAAACGTGTAAAAACACAAAAAAGTAATGGTCATTATGTGCAACCTATTTATTTGGTTTCTAGAAAATAGCCAAAAAAGGTTGAACTCTCAAAAGCCAAGCCCTCATTTCACATACACTGATTTATCTTACCTATTCCTGACACCTTACATTAGTAAGACACACTGACCAAAATCACTGAACCCAGATCAATACATTACTAACTCAAGTTCCGTTTACTCAGATCTCCTTAGTTTTTACCTATGTCCTTCTGTTCCAGGAGCCCATCCAAGGTCACATGACAGTTTAGTTGTAGCTTATGGTTTTAAAAACTGGCCCGACGCAGTGCGGATTTTATTTCCAAGTACATCTCCCTCTGCTAAGTGTATGCATTCACCAAGGCCTTCAATCAGCATTCACAAGTAAACCCCTTTATCTTGATACCTGGCATTACCACAGGATTGCCATGAAACCCTCTGATTTTTTTTTTTTTAAGATTTTATTTATTTATTTGACAGAGAGAGAGAGAGACAGCCAGCGAGAGGGAACACAAGCAGGGGGAGCAGGAGAGGAAGAAGCAGGCTTCCAGCGGAGGAGCCTGATGCGGGGCTTGATCCCAAGACTCCGGGATCACGCCCTGAGCCGAAGGCAGACGCTTAACGACTGAGCCACCCAGGCGCCCCTCTTTCTTTCTTTTAAAGATTTTATCCATTTATTTGAAAGAGAGAAAGAGAGCACACAGGAGAGTGAAAAGCAGACTCCCTGGTCAGCAGGGAGCCCTACATGGGGCTTGATCCCACAACCCTAAGATCATGACCCGAGCTGAAGGCAGACCCTCAACTGACTAAGCCACGGTACTTCAGTGTTTTTCAAAAAACATTTTGGCTGTGACCAACATGACTAAAAACATGTGGACATAACCTGACTGCACGCTAACTATACAAGTAACAAAATGCCTGCCGATCAGGAAGGCTACAAACTCACAGAATAACACACACTATTCTCTATTCTTTCATCTTTAAGGAAGTTTGTTAGGACCCCTAATAAAGTGACTTCATCATCTACCAACGGGACAGGACAGGCAGTTTGAAAGCCTTGTTAAAAGAGAACAGCAAACGCAAGGGTGACTTCTGGTTTACATGGTCTTTTAGAAAATCTTTCTTCCTAGGCAAAAAGGCATTTATCACAATGTACTAAAATTTTGGATTCCCACACATTAACGAAAGCAAATAAATGGGTTATTAATTTAGTAACTTCACATGGTGCCAAAGGTGATTCAATCCAAAGTTCCAGATTTTTCAGAGGAAATAAAAACTTAAACCTCAAGCTGTTTATTGGTCCTCAGAGAATACTGCCACGAAAAACATCTGTCTTGAAGCTACGATGTAAACTATTTCTATGGATTAGTTTTGAACTTTATAAGCCAAGGGTTCTTTTTTTCTAAATGAGAATGCCTATTATTTGAGATTTGACATTCCACACACTACCAGCTCCAATTCATTTTAAAGAAAACTTCACATTTTCATGCGATGGTCAATTTCATATTATCTATGAGGTTTCAATTTTTTAGAGAAGTACAAAGTGCCACAGACAGACCACCAGTTAAAATCTAGAATTCAAAGGCATACAAAGCCAACAGTTCTTCTCTTCTTCACTTAATACCTGAAAAGCCACGAATATAACACTGTATGTTAATTATACTTCAGTAGAATTAAAAATATTTGAAAAATCATAAAAATTTAAGTCACTTGTACTAAAACACATACATATGAAGAGGAATACTTAATATTAGTAATAAGCATCTTTGCTAATATCAAATTTAACTTCTAGCTTCCTTACACATGGTAGTCGTAAAAATTAAATGCTTTTACAGTACCTGGAAAAAAGTTACGCACACCCCCTACGCAACAACAACCAACCAAGAAAGTAAGGAGGACCCTATCAGGGGAATTAGTGGGCAGGTCAACCAAATGCCATGTGCAAACTTCAGTTCTGATTCAAACAAATCAGTTGTAGGTAAAAATGTATGAGCTAATCAGAAGAATCAAAATATTTACTGGAAAGTTTTCGGATGTGATAATATTTGGTCACATTTTTTAGTCTGTACCTTTGAAACTCATACTGAAGTATTTCCAGATGAAATAAAATATGGCACCTACGATGTACTTGAAAATAATCCAGAAGCGTGTAGGAGGAAGGTGGCGTGAGGAGGAACAGATGAAATGAAAGTGGTCACTTTAAGAAGTGGGTCAGGGGCACATGAGGTACGTCATTACACTAGACTCTATTTTTGTGCTTTAAATGTTCTGTAATCAAATGTTTTGCAGATTCAAATAGGCCAACTCTATGAAGTAATCTTTGAGGCAATTGCGCAAAACTGAACATGAACTGGGTGACAGAAAAACTGCTGGCTAGAAAGAAACCCCTGATCAGTCTGAAACACATACTCAAGTTTAAAAGTATTTTAAGACGGAATGACAAGGATGGCTGTGACTGGCTTTAAAATATCCTATCCCCTCCCCACAACGGGGATGAGAGATGAAAAGAGGAACCGCAAGAAAGGTTTATGAAGTAGAATGAATGGAAATGAATGAAGAGTTGCTTAATGGGTTTCTGTTTGGGAATGATGAAAAAGTTCTTGAAACAGTTGTGGCGACGACACAACATGGTGTCACTGTGGGCATTACTGTCACCGAACTGTACACTTAGAAATGGTCAGGGGCGTCTGGGTGGCTCAGCTGGTTGGGCGTCCAACTCTTACTATTTCAGTTCAGGCCGTGGTATCAGGGTCATGAGACTGAGCTTCACATTGGGCTCAGGTGCTCTGTAGGGAGTCTCCCTGCCCCCCAGCTTGCTGGCACGTGCTCTAAAGTAAACGAATAAAAAAATCTTAAAAAAAAAAAAAGAAGAAGAAAAAATGGTCAAACTGGTAAATTTTATCGATATATTTTACCACACACACACACACACACACACACACACACACACCGTGGAAAAAAA